>NW_027205603.1:56385132-56985132 GCF_024711535.1 Dipodomys merriami
TATTTGCCCTCAAGTAGAAATAGGAGAAGCAAAATATCTACAAAAGAAATTTGTGAACAACTCTCACCAAAAAAAAAGTCTGAAATTTGTAAATATGTAGCCCTGGTCTTTTATGTTCTCTTTCCACATGCTGAGAATCTACTTAATGACGGATAGGAAAGAATTCAAAGAAAATTTCCAACAACATTGATGAACACACTTATATTTCTCCACTGTTTTGCAATGTACTTGTCCTTTCAAAAAATATGTCTTTACTACCTGGGGAGAAAAATGAAGGGTAATGAAAAAAAAAGTGTCATGCTGCATAATTTTAGATTGCTAAATGCTTAGAAGAAATTGACATATGTTGACATACTTTATTCATTTAAGTAAAAAGTGAAAATCCTAAGACCTTGATAACATGCACCTATGAAGAGGAAACTAACTAAAATTACCTAATTTGTTGGATTTGAAAATATGGAAATAAGGGAAGTTTTAAGTCAAAGTTATGACATTAACATTACACTAAAATGTTAAAAAAAAAAAAGAAGGTTGATCCCATTTTTCATTCTAGAATGTACCAGAAAGAGTCTATTCAAAGCAACAAACATTACAGAGTGCTTGTTAGTAGGTAACTCCACTATTGACCATTATATGCTTTTGGATAGCTGACTGGAAAGCTCCACTTCTTTTGGAAGCCAACAATTGCTGTAGCACCTGAAAAGCAAACAATGGCTATAAAGGCTAAGTAAATGATGGAGCTAATATCTCTGGCTACCCATTTACAAGTGTAAAGGATATACTCACTTGGGGGATCTAGACCAAGTCCACTTCTATAGCAGCATTACCAACAGGCCACTGTGGAATATTCTAGTCTACACAGATCTTCATGGCTTTATGGGACTCTACTCTTCAACCTACAAAATATCTTCTATGTTAGTTTGATTAGCCCCTGGGCTTATCTAGCTGAAGAAAAAAGCACTTTGGTGAAACTGTATTCTTAAAATCTGATGGTGAACTACTATATAACTATATTCAGATCATTTTGAAAAAATGAAGGATAAAGATCCTTTCAGAAGAGAAACGGAAGAACCACCATTGCATTTTCAGTTTATAAAGCTCAATTGCCTCCAATGGCATACAATAATAATAATGACTAGGGGCTGGGAGGGTGGCTCAGCAGTAGAGTGCTTGCCTTGCACGCATGAAGCCCTGGGTTCGATTCCTCAGCACCACATGAGCAGAAAAAGCCAGAAGTGGTGCTGTGGCTCAAGTGGTAGAGCGCTAGCCTTGAGCTGAAGAGCTGAAGGCCAGTGCCCAGACCCAGAGTTCAGGCCCCACAACCAACCAAATAATAATAATAATGATGATGATGATGATGATGACTAATATTTACTGAACAATTTGCCCCATACATTGTTCTAAACCCTTTACATATTCTAGCTCATATGTTGTCAAAATGTCTCTCTAGAATAGCTTTGAACAAAAGCACATAATGGACTGGGTAAAATATAATTTTATATATATATATATATATATATACATATATATATGTATCAGTGGAAATACATTTCCAGACATTGTGTACAATTCTGACAAAAAATATTCAAAATTATTCCAGCATTGTTTAGAATTAATTCAAATGCTGTCCTAATACCACCAGATATATAAATAGACATATAACGAAGGCTGGATAGATAATTTGCACACCAGTAGTTGGAATTTAGTTTTTTTATATGAAGGATTTCCTCTATAACCTATTAATGCACAGTTACACACAGAAAGATTAGTCCATTAATCTCAATGAGCTGAGAACAGCAAAGGGCAACTATGTTGACCCAAATCATGTTCTTTATTCATTCATCCACTCATTCCTTTAGCTATTGATACCAAATACTATTTCAAAAAAACAAGGGGAGCATTTCTGACTTTATTGTTATTGTAAATTTGATGAGGAAACATAATTACTCACTGATGAAGCATGACATTTTGAATTACCTTGAAAGTGTTTGTAAGAAAAGTAATTCCTGTATTAGACAATCAGACAGAAATATATATCGCAAAACATCGACATTGTTTTATTTGACATAGCACACATTCTTGGCCAGTTTTGATTGTGTAGTATACCAAGGAAGAATTAATGTGGGGTATTGGTGAATTTTGTTATCAAATGTCATACAAGCAATGCTTTAAACTCAGTGAAGATAGAAATTCTAGGGATTAATATTGTACAAGAGCCATGTACAAATATCCATTCAATATCACATCTCAATATTAACAGTAGGGGCTGGGAAGGTGGCTCAGTGGTAGAGTGCTTGCCTTGCATGCATGAGGCCCTGGGTTCGATTCCTCAGCACCACATAAGCAAAAAGAAAAAAGCCAGACGTGGCGCTGTGGCTCAAGTGGTAGAGCGCTAGCCTTGAGCTGAATTGCTGAGGGACAGCACCCAGGCCCAGAGTTCAGGCCCCATGACTGGACCAAAAAAAATATATTAAGAGTAGGAGCAAAACATATTTAATGGGTGAGCATAGTAGATACCCTACTTGATATCAACCTTGAAAGGCTCATTTATTGTCCAGCATGAATGATTCCTACCAGTTATAAAAAGCAGCACTTTCTATTATTTATCCTAAAGTGACCTCCTTAAAATTTAACATTTGCACACATCAGTATTCTAAAATTTGGCACCCTCATTTGTATGCAAATTACAGGTATTTGGTGTGCCAATTTGTATCCAATTTGGAGTCTATTCAGCAAGTACACAGACTGCAATCATATTTCTTCTAAGTCATCACTTTTTTATCAATCCACTTGTGGAAATAACTGTAACCCTGATTGATCTGGTTCTTTTCTGAGCATGTCTTCTACCAGATGTCTTCTTAAGTGGCAGCAATCCAACCCAACACCTTTCAAAGACATCCATTTCTTCTTGTTTTTAAGCTAAAGTAATCTTCAAAGAACGTTAGAAAATCCATACAAACCACCAGGCCCAAACAAATAATTAAGATTGTTTACTACCATGTGAGTAAGTGCTCACAACTTTAAAATACTCAAAATACAAATAGATATTCTTTGTAAGAAACTAACTCCATTTCTTATAAACTACAAAAGAAGCTATGATTTTTTGCATAAGCTATATTTTGAGCAGCATCTCAATACTTTTTTTTTTGGTCGGTTGTTGGGCCTGAACTTTGGGCCTGGGAGCTGTCCCTGAACTCTTCAGCTCAAGGCTAGCACTCTACCACTTGAGCCACAGTGCTACTTCCAGCTTTTTCTGCTTATGTAGTACTGAGGAATCGAACCAGGGCCTCATGTATGCAATGCAAGCACTCTACCATTGAACCAGCCTCATTTCAATATATTTTGTCATAAAAATTTAATACATTTATTTTTATTAATACTTTTGAAACAAGCATTGTCTATATTCCAAAACAAATCAATTTTTTCATCATTTTTTTCCATTTTAGCGTAAAATATCAACTCTATCAAAGCGAAGTCAACTACTGGAAATATTACTCAAATCTCCAAAGCCTGATCCTTTTTAAATTTTTTTTCAAAAAGGAGATGAATAAAATGTCCAATAGAAAAGAAACAAAAAAGAAAAGAAGTCAATGGGCAGCATGTCTTAGAGACTCTCTTCACCCCATTCTTCCCTTATCTGACTATGAAATTATCATCTATGGCCCATAAGGATAATATAACTTAAAATATGTCAACAAGGTTGACCTTTTGTAAAGGAAAGATTCTTTACAAAATGAAAACCAGACTTATTTGATGAAATAATTAATGAAAACCTAATGGATTCTGAATTTAAATGAAAGCCAAGAGATTCTAAAAGTAACATTGGATTAATGACAACTACTGTGACCTTCTCTCAAAATAAGTCCACACTTCAGAGAAGCAATTAAAAGAGCTCACAAAATGTAGACTACACAGCTAATGCCATAGAATGAAAGTCTGAGGAATTTACAGGATAATAATAAAAATCTCTAATAAGTTGCTGCAGTTGAAAGGGGAAAAAGAAAAGACGATCAATGAGGTTAATCACTAGACTGCAAAGTATAAAATATTTGCTAAAAGGAAAACTAATTAAACTCATAAAGCTTTGGTGCAGGCAATCCTGATAGGGATGAAGAAAGTATGGAGCCTTGTATAGAATCTTAATCTGTCAGGGTCACTTTTCATATATATATATATATATATATATATATATATATATATATATATATATATATATATATTAGGGGGAATAAGAATGTTTCCAAGAAAGATTTGATAACTCTGTCAATGGTGCTCCCTGGGATAAACCTAATACTCATGTAACTCTATCCCTTTGCCGATAATGTGATGTGAACAGCAGAAAATGATGTTGATTTATATTCTTTAAGGTGAACGCAAAGGCTGATCTGAATCAATATGAAAAATACTGGACTGTACAATCTTACTAGGGAAGAAAGTTGTCCACAAAAGGTATAATGAGGTTCACACATCCTTACCTCAGCATGGAAGAATAATGCCCATGACCTGCCTTGAACTTAGTAAAGGGCCCATTGCAGGTAGGGATTTGAGGCCAAATTTTTTGCGAGCAAGAAAATACCATTTTTTTTCCTTAGCTTTCGCCCACTTAAATAATTCTCAGGAATTTAATGCCAATTCAGGAAGGTAAAGCTCTGGCTAACCTCTTTCTCAGTCCCCAATCCTGCAGACTGACAGCAGGACAGGATTTGTGATTCAGAGATCCAGGAAGCCAACTGTTCTTCCCTCACTTAGAGATGACTAACACCTCTTCATTCCATGTAGAGCACCAGAACACGGTAAGAATGTGTGCTGAGAAATGTCAGCCCAGTCAGTGCAGGAATCCACTGACGGAAACCGTCCTTCCTGTGAGCAAAATCCTCTGTGTAAGGCCTCGCTCCTGAACTGGAGAGGGTTTCATCTCTGCTAGCAATATTTATCAAGAACTAAAAGGCAAAGGAATCCATCTTGAAAGTCAAAGCAGGTTCACTGGGAATACTGCAAATAACAGTGAAGCCCTGGATCTTGTTGAAAATATACATAAAGGAAACTGAAATTGGTCCTCACTGGAACTCACTTCTAGGACCAGAGCAGAATAGCCTTGGAGTAGGAAGAGTTTGAGTGCAAAGATTTTTGGTTTAGTTCATTTCAGGTATTTTTCTTACCCTAACATTCTTTTTTTTTTAGTTGAAATTAAAACTGAAAGAATTAACATGTAATACTTTAGGTAAAAAGAAACCCTAAACAGATATCAATATCTGTTTCCAGATATTTCAGATATTGATATCTTGGGTAATCTATCACCCAAGATCCAGAGAAACCAGAAACTTTGCAAGGCAAGATTTCATAGTACAGTTCATGACAGCATTTCTGTAACCCCTCACCAACATCTGTAATAAAGCAGTAAGAAATGTCTAAGGTTCTCTATGAACTTTAAAGTATGGACAAATTCTAGGCCCATCATAACTATGTCAAGCTCATCCAAACAAAACTTATAAACTTTAATAAGTCTTCATCCAGTGTAGAATTTGAGTTTAGTTCCATAAACTCTAATCTGTAGTCAAGAAAAGAATGAAAAGTCAAATCAAGCCTAAAGAAAAATGAATACTATTACATTACTGAGTGCTTACTATCTATTAGAGACTATTTCATTTACTTTAGAGATAGGACCTATCGCTATTCCCATTTGTAGGTTAGGAAAGTGATGCATGAAGTAATTAAGTAAATTGTCTCTCCTATATCACTGCCAAGTGGTATAGCATAGTCCAGTCACAGACATCCGACTCCACCCTATGAAAAAAAGAGCCTTAGAAAAATCTTAGGATATACAGGTACTGTTACTGCACACTTCTACCCAAACTCTTTTTTTAAGTCCTAAAGACGGGGGAAATGCCAGGCACCAGTGGCTCACACCTTTAATCTTAGCTACTTGGGAGGCTGAGATCTGATGATTGCAGTTCTAAGCCAACCTGGGCAGGAAAGCCCATGAGACTTTTACCTCCACTAAACCACCAGAAAAGCAGAAGTGGCGCTGTGGCTCAAGATAGAGTGCTAGCCTTGAGCTGAAGAGCTCAGGGACAGCACCTAGGCCCAGAGTTCAAGCCCCATGACTAACAAAGAAAAAGAAAGAAAGAAAGAAAAAGAAAGAAAGAAAGAAAGAAAGAAAGAAAGAAAGAAAGAAAGAAAGAAAGAAAGAAAGAAAGAAAGAAAGAAAGAAAGAAAGAAAGAAAGAAAAGAAAGTGGAAATGGTTTTTTGACATCTAAAAGAAGAAATAATCTACACAGGTAGCAAACAATTTGCCCATCCCTTCACCTGTTTCCAGGTAGAGATATATACAATATTTAGGACAATATGTGATGACAGGTATAGAGATAGGTAGGTAGACAGACAGACAGACAGACAGACAGACAGACAGACAGACAGACAGATAGACAGATAGACAGATAGACAGATAGACAGATAGATAGATAGATAGATAGATAGATAGATAGATAGATAGATAGATAGATAGATAGATAGATAGATAGATAGATAGATAGATAGATAGATAGATAGATAGATAGATAGATCCAGCGCAATGTAGACATGGCCAAGGCACTTACTTACACATAGAATATTCTTATAAGGATGTATACTCTTATTACACCATTTCTTTGAAGTTCCTACCCTTAGCATGGCCAATTTGTTCCTGTTTATCTAGAACTTTTCCAGTTTTAGCACTAAAAGTCCTAAGTAAACTGAGATGTTAAATTACCATGAACTTGATTAAACTGTATTGCCAAAGACACCTGGGCTTGCCTCACTCTGGCAAATTAGGATGAGTGGAGCTCAAGATAAAGAAAAGAAGTCTTGGAAAAGGATTACTTTTGTGATTCATCTTAACTCACAAGATAAGATATCAGCCTCAACTCCTACAAATGGTGTATGCAGGCAGAAGTTATTATACTGTGTGTACTCACTGGGGACATAAAATTTTTGGGCATTCCATAGTTTTCATTGTCTAAGAATTAGATATTGAAGTGCTTACCCTAGAGCAGAAGGGCCATGCCACATAAATGTTTACCAAAGGTTAAAAACAAGAATCACAACTACCTCCATCCTAATGGGTGCCTGGAAAGGGTATCTTTCCAACACACAAATGAGCAGAAGAGCCAAAGGCAATATTATTATTGGTAAACATGAATCCATGTGAATCCCTTACTTTCTGAAGAAAGAAATTGAAACCCATAGTAAAAAAAATAGTTTGGTAAAAATGCTGGAAAAGATAGGGAGAGCAATGCGATACTGAAGATTCAAAATCTTTAGGATGCAACAAGTTTGTGACTATATAAAATATCAGTAAGCTGAAGTGAAATAGGACATAGCACTCTTAAGGTGCAAGGAGCAGAGGCCTCTAAAAACTACTAATTAACAATAGCAATAGAAGGATAAGAGCAAAACGTCAAAAAGTACAAGGAAGGAAAATATGATAAACTCTATGTTAATCTCATGAAATTATAA
Source organism: Dipodomys merriami (assembly GCF_024711535.1). Lineage (NCBI taxonomy): Eukaryota > Metazoa > Chordata > Mammalia > Rodentia > Heteromyidae > Dipodomys > Dipodomys merriami. The sequence continues at coordinate 56,392,628 of NW_027205603.1, forward strand.
AATTAATCACTAAGGCATGCTAAGGAAAGTGAGAGAATAGGAAAAATAAAAGCCAAAGCCACAATCAATTCATTACAAAAACAGAAACAAAAATTCATAAAGTTAACCTGTTATCATTCCCTCTGTTGGTATATTGTGCAAAAGAGTTAACTCTGTTCTTACTAAATGTGGATGGAGGTGTGTGTTTGGGATAGTCTCTTAAAATACAGGCGAGGGCCCAGGGCATAAATTCATCTGGTATATGAGTGGGGTAATGTGCAGACCTTCACAGCAGCAGAAATGAAATATGATGGCAAGTCCATGTGGCTGCCTTTTAAGTTAATATGTAGTGAACACTTTTAAAATTTCAAAAAATATAAACCCAAGAAAATGAGAGCAGGCTTGCCAAACAGTACAAAGTGATTTGCAATCGGTTTTTCTCTCCAGGTGGGTAATTCTATAGCATATGCTCCAGAGGATCAGCATCTATTCACCTGTGCCCCAGACATTTAAACTAAAAGTATGCTGTAGGAAAACCTTTGTTTCTACAAATTTGTTTCTAGAAATTTTATAGATCTGAATTAATTACCACAATTGCAGAAAATTATTGTAATAGCCATCATTGCTTAATTAAACTTTTTAGTTAATGTTGATATTAACGATCCTGAAGTGTAACCTCAGATAATAAGACCAACTGATAAATAAATCTGTGTTGACTATTTTTAAAAAAATGTAGGGTTGGGAAGGTAGCTCAGTGGTAGAGTGCTTACCTTGCATGCATGAGGCTCTGGGTTCGATGACTCAGACCAAATAAGCAAAATAAGCAGGAAATCTGGCTCAAATGGTAGAGTGCTAGCTTTGAGCTGAAGAGCTAAAGGACAGTGCCCAGATTGAGTTCAGGACCCACAACTGACAAAAAAAAATGTGAAAAACAAGTAGATTACATTCTTACTACACTAATCATAAAAAGACCCCAAAACTAAGAATTAGAAAGAGAATGAAATATATTTTAAAATAGGGAAGAAAATTCACCACTTTTAAAGCACTAGATAAGATTATAAAAATGTGATCCAATATATTTGAAGATCTAAGATTTTAACTTATATCCCAATAACCATACCCACTGAGAGTTTCTGACTCAGTATGTTTAAGATGAAATACCTCAAAAAATTCCCACGTCTATTAAGATCAGTATATAGATCTTCCTAGCCTGAATAGTGCACTTTGAGAATCACTGATTTAAAGTGAGCTATTTCTGGGAAAATGTGAATGACTAAATCATGCAAGAAGTGAAAACCTTAAACATGTATCAAAAAGCAAAAACAAAAAACAAAGCATAGTTCACCCATTTATGGAATCTTGTAATACTGTGTAAGAGAACAAAAAGCAAAGATGCTCTCAGCATCTTGACATCTTTTTTATTAAATATATATATTTTTATTGTAAAGATACTGTACAGAGGGGTTACAGTTACATGAGCAAGGTAATGAGTACATTTCCTATCAAGCGTTATTACCCCCTCCTTTGTTTTTGCCCTACCATTCCTTTCCTCCCCACCTCCCCAATTCCTCCCTCGACCCACCCCCAACCCCACAAAGTTGTAAAGTTCATTTTCAACATAGTGTGTTGTACATCTCATTGTTACAATGGGTCATCCTGTATCCTTATTTCAGCATTTTGTTATTTCCCTTCCCCTCCCCAAATTGGAAAAATGCATACACAAGATGCAAGACACCAAAATCAAATACAGTGACAACGGGGTAGTACCATGAGGGAAGAACATACAAAGAAACAAAAAAATCACATAGTACATTATAAGTACATTAAAAAGAAAAACAAGAAAGATAAAATTTCTAGTGTCACTATCTTGGGGTTCATTTCACTTAGCATCAGCTTATATAGTCATATGTACATAGCTTTTGACCTCTTCTGCTTGTCCTAGACATTTACTAGTTATTTCAGATCAGGGAAACCATGGGACCTATGTTTCTTTGAGTCTGGCTTACTTCACTTAATATAATTTTTTCCAAGCCTTTCCATTTCCAAACAACTGGGGTGGTATCATTCTTTCTGACTGAGGAATAGAATTTCATTACACACACACACACACACACACACACACACACACACACACACACACACACACACACCACATTTTCTTGATCCATTCATCTACTGAGGGGCATCTAGGTTGGTTCCATATCTTAGCTATGGTGAAGAATGTTGTGCTGGTAGCTTTAGTATGGCCTTGTTTGTGATCATTTGGGTAAGTGCCCAAAAGTGGGATTGCTGGGTATTAGAGGAGGTCTATGTGGAGTCTTTTGAGGAACCTCCATACTACTTTCCAAAGTGGTTGAACAAGTTTACACTCCCCCAACAATACAGTAGGATTTCCTTTTGGCCACACCCCCTCCAGCATCTGTTGTTATTAGATTTCTTGATTATAGCAATTCTATTGGCCAGTCTTATTTCCTCTTCAGTGAAGTCTCTCTTTAAGTGTTTAGCCCAGTTATTAATCAGGTTGTTGTTTCTTTGAGGCTTTGGTGTTGGGGGATTTAATTTTTTGAGTTCTAAGTATATTTTATATATGAGACCTTGGTCTGCTTTATGGCTAGTGAAGATCTCCCAATCCATGGGCTTTCTATTGATCTTGCTTGCTATGTCCTTTGCCATCAGTGAAGTCTCTCTTTAAGTGTTTAGCCCAGTTATTAATCAGGTTGTTGTTTCTTTGAGGATTTGGTGTTGGGGGATTTAATTTTTTGAGTTCTAAGTATATTTTATATATGAGACCTTGGTCTGCTTTATGGCTAGTGAAGATCTCCCAATCCATGGGCTTTCTATTGATCTTGCTTGCTATGTCCTTTGCCATGCAGAAGCTCTGCAGTTTCAGCATCTTGACATCTTAACCCCAACTGAATGACCACACTGTAATCCGTTACCACTCTAGTCCAAATTCCTAAGGAATATATCTATCAAATTCCTAAGTAAAGCCAGGTGCTGGTGGCTACTAACTCAGGAGGCTGAGATCTGAAGATCGTGGTAGGATTCCAGTCTGGCAGGAAAGTCCATGAGACTCTTATATCCCATAAATTACTAAAAAAGCCAGAAGTGGAGCTGAGGCTTAAGAGGTAGAGCACTAGCCTTGAAAAAACTCAGGCCCCAGTTCTGGCAACAACAACAACAAACAAAAAATCCTAGGTAAAATACTAGTAAATAAATGGATAAAAATAATCAATCAAGTAGGATTACTCCAGAGTTCAATTACATTTTTAATATAAACCATCTATCAATATAGTTCAATCAAAAATATGATTATAAATATCAATCTCCATTATAATGATGTTTTGGCACTCTCATTGGTTTTTCAAGAACTTCTTAAGACTTCCAAAACTATTTGCAAGTTTCTACTAAAGCTGTCACAGTACAGATGAACATGAATGTTGAGTAGAAAAGCATCTCTCAAAGACTGTTCAGACAGAAAACTCTACTTGTATGGGCGAGGGACATTTTATCGGGTTTTGGAAAGTTAGGAGAACTCATGTTATATGAAGTCAGACCTGTTCTATGCATTTAATATGCATGGCAATATGCGACGCCATGCATCTCACACCTGAGCAATCAAATTTCTTTTTTAAGAAACAACTTATGGAACACTTTGGAGAATTCTGATAGAGAATCTGATTAATTTTTCTAAAGTAATCTTGTCAGATGCAATTTCCTCCATTTTACCCTAACAGCTGACATGCTTTCTCATAGCTCAGTATGGCAGCACTATATTAAAGAGGCCTCTGAAAAACATTGCTTCCAATCTTGTCAAATGCCTCGAAGGTTGTGTTTTTATATGACTTCTTAGGGAGCTCTATTGCCACATTTGAAATATTGAAGCATTTTCTTGATATTTCATAAAGTGATTAAAAGTTTTGAAGGCTTCTAAGAAATATGGCCTCTATAAAAGCTTTCCAGGTAACTCAAATTTGCTTTATAATCTACAAGGCTACTGATTATTTCTAAATGAATATGACAACACATTTTTTTTTCTCAGCAGGGTACAGTATTCATCTAAGATTCCATTTGGCATATTATAAAAGAGATGAAATAAAATGTACATCTTCTCAAAAATCTTTTCTGGGCCTGTTGCAACAAGGAGAATTACAAAATGTCATGTCAAAGCAAGCTTTACAATGTCGGTGTGGGGGGGAGGGGGATATGATTGGGTGGGGGGAGGGGGGAGGCTGGGAAGGGAGGTGAAGGGTAAACAAAGGAGGAGGCTGCAATGCTTGGTAAGAAATGTATGCATTATCCTGCCCATGTAATTGTAGCACCTCTGTACAGTATGTTCTCAAATAAATAAAATTAAATTAAAAAAAATCTTTTCTGGGTACTGATGAAGATTAAATTTTAGCACACATTGGTCCACATTCACTTTTAGGCTCTGTTAGGGAAATCATGCTCCTAATTTCTCCCCAATGCATAGAAACGTATGATGAAAATTACTTCCCATATGTTTTGTCCACCCCCGTGACACTTGGCAAGAAGTGCTGACAATTCAGCACGTCTACCCAGGGTATTCTGTAGACTTTGTGTAGTCTTTTTAATTTACACATATTGCTAACTTCAATCACCCCTCCTAATAGTCAATTCCCCTTTCTAATTACTCTCAGAGAAAAGAAATGCCATAATATTAATTTTAAACTTCTTCTTTAGCAAAATCAGAATGCAATAAATAATCTGTAATTTCCCTTTGGATTCTAAACAGACTTTTTTCACCACATGCTGACCCTCTTCTATGCTTTCACACTGTAGCTTAATCTTTTACAGCCAAAGTTATACTGAAGCAAATTGTCCCAACATATAATCAACTCCTTGAAAGTGTTTCACTTGAGAAAGTGTTCCTTTGCTATGGCTAATATTATAACATTTTCAAGTGCAATAAATGGCACCCCACTAATCTACAATGCTCAGTACATCTTTCCACAAGTCTTTCTCCTAAAAAACATCAATCATTAGACAAATATATATGTTATATATTAAATATATGTTAAATATTTATCTGTAAAGCCAATGATAGCTTAGTTTTTTTAAGTTTTTCAAAGGGTGTTTTTGCTTGCTTTCGTTCCCAACTATGTTAATTATCCTCCAAATCCTACAATGAAGAAATTAATCATTCTTTCTTATTATCTTAGGATTAGGAATTATTAAATCCAAAGGAAAATTACTGACAAGACACAAAACACTATGCTCAGGGCTGGGGGAGGCAGAATCATGGAGAAGAGGCTCTGTGCTTTGCCATCATGCTGGAGCTACTACAAATGCTTTTCATTCTGCCACCATGAGAAGGAACGTAAGGAAACACCAGGATTCTGTAGCACCCAGTTGTTGTTAAACCACCAAGCAATGCCAGAAATGGTTTAAGATTTAAGAAAATCTTGTTACTTAAGACATTGTTCTTAAGGCAGTTTCTTAAAGTCTAAAGCATTTTTAACTGATACAAGTCTTCTCCTCATGGAATTAAACATAACATCTGTTAAGTAATTTGTGTTGTGATGAGTGTGAGGAAGAGGAATCTGGAGTGCTGGAGACTTGCCCAGGGTGCTGAAGTCCTATTACATAAGTACCTGTCAGAGGTGACCTGACCTCAGACTATGCATGTCACTCTAGTGCATCTGCCTGATCTCAGCACATATGCACGGCACCTATGTTTCAAAATAGACCAGGACAGAGAGAAACTCTCTGAAAAATGGCAGCTCTACACAAACAAAAATAGAAAGTAAAGTACAGCAAAGTAACCAACAATGAAAAGTTCTGCACGCTGTTAGCACTGACCACCTGCCCAAGACCACCAGAACAGAACCCACACACCGCATCCTTCTTTAGTTCTAAAGACTCTCTCTCTCTCTCTCTCTCTCTCTCTCTCTCTCTCTCTCTCTCTCTCTCTCTCTCTCTCTCTCTCTCTCTCTCTCTCTCTCTCTCTCTCTGAGAACATAGGAAAATGTAGCTTCTTAGCTAAATGACTGCAGCTTCTCCCAGTGTTGAATTCTGGTATGTTGCTATTTTTTTTAAAAATTAACTGTGGATAAAATATGTCACAGCAAAAGCTGTAAAGCTGCAATAAATCATTCTGAAAGCACAATTCATAAAAATTTGCTTACATGAGCATTATGTCGGTAATTTAGCTGTGTGTCTTCTTCTTGACAGGTACACACTACTAAGTGCATGAGTCTAGGAAGAAACATAAAGGTGTCTTCTGGCATGAACTAAGTCTGCGAGGCATTAAATGGAAAAGCAGGGCGCTGGCAGCACTCTCCTCACAGAGAACCAACTGCACTGACACTGGTCACCATCAATTGTCTGAATCTTGGGCCATGAAAACAGTGGTTCCCACTGAACAGATTCTATGCCTCAACCAAAGTTAGGCAAAAAAAAATTGCTAGGTATGCAGAGAATAACATGTATGCAAAAATTTAAGGCCATTTTTAAAGAACCCAAGATGCAATTGTCCCATTCATTATTAAACAATAGTATGAAGTCAATATACTACTCTGACCTGCTGCTTCATGTTGTCACCCATGATCTTGCAACAGGTGGTCACAAATTGAAATTACCTAATTTTTTGTGTGTTTTGATTCTCTCCCTTGATAGAATATACAAACTACACAATAGGAAGGCTCCTGGATATAGCCTTATCACTAGGCACAAGAGCTTAACCGACTGTAGAAGCTCAATAAAAACATTTTTAAACCAGAAAGAATGACATTGCCCCATTTGTTAGGAAATGGAGAGACTTGGAAAAAATTATATTAAGTGAAGTAAGCCAAGCTCAAAGAAACATAGGTCCCATGGTTTCCCTTATTTGCAATAACTAGTATATGTCTGAGACAAGCAGAAAAGGTCGGATAAGTTGATGTTCGTGGAATGAACCCCAAGATAAGTATTCAAATGTGGGTTTTTTTTGTTTTTTTTCCTTTCATGCAATTGTTTCTATGATGATTTCTATGTTGCTTTGTATGTCCCTCCCCACAGTATAATCTATACTTTCACTATATTTGATGTTCTTATAATTTGTGGAGAGGAAGGGGGAAAAAAATCGTTTAACTAGGGATACAGGTGGACTCATTGCAACAATGAGATGTACAAGTCGTTATGTCAAAAAACAAACTTAACAACTTTGGTGGAGGTGGGGGGAGTACCAGGGGTGGGGGAAGGGGAGGAGTATGGAAAGGGATGGGAAGGGGAAACAAAGGAGGAGGCAACAATGCTTGATAAGAAATGTACTCGTTATCTTGCCCATGTAATTGTAACTCCTCTGTACGGTATTCTCACAATAAAAACATAAATTTAAAAAAAATATTCACAATTAAAAAATAATAATAATTTTGATCTTATAAATAAAATCTAATGCATAAGAATTAAATAAGATGATTTTGTGTCCACTGTCACTGTAAACTGTAATGCATCATAACAAGAAAGGACATTAAGTAGTTAAATACTTCAATGAAGAAAATTCACTACAAAACATAAAATGAAGTCTTACTATCTTTACATTATAACTACTAACAAATGCTACACTAGTAGCACTGCCAACGAGTTATATTATGCCACAGCTGGGTATATTAAAAAGAAGATAACTAACCTTCTCCTAATATGAGAATTAAACCTAGTAATGTATATATAATAATGTCCTCCTATTCTTCAGACTCTCTGAGTGTTATCATATTCTGTGGAAAAAAGTCCTTTGCAGATTGATCAAGTTAAGGAATTAAAATATGAAAAGTACCTTTGATGATTCTGATGGACTTGATATAATCACAAAAGTCCTTGCAAGAAGAGAGATGAGTCAAAGAGGCGCAGGGCTATGGGAGCAGAAATGTAATATGCATCTAGAAGATTTAGGAAGAGGTAGCCACAAAACCACTGAATACAGGCAACCACCAGAAGCTGTGAAAAGCCTTCAAAGAGAGAAGTTTCCACCAGAAGGAACCAGCCTTCTGACACTTCGCTTTGGTCCAGTGAGGATGGCTTTAGACTTCTGACCTCCAGAACCATCCAGAAAATAAGTCTGTTTTGGTTTGGTTTGAGTTGCTACATTTGTAGTAAGGACAGCAATGAGGAACTACTCCAGTGAGTAGTTACGGCTGTGAAGCAGTATGTAGTATATTATTTCAAGTCTGAGGGAAGAAGGTGACCTTATGGCCAAAGGTCCAGCCATCAGTTATTTAACTGTTTAATTTTAAAAGGATTCACTGCCTAGGACTTTGACACTTTTAGAAAAGATTACCCCAAGGACAAAGCCATTTTGGAATTATAATTAAAGCCTGTAGTACAGATTTTTCTGTGCGTTGTTTCACTTAATTCTCCTAACACCCCTATGGGGTTACTATCATTGTTCCCCATTTTTGTAAGTGAAAAACTGTGATTCAGAAGACTCAAGTAACTTGCCCAAGGTGAAACACATGTCTAAGGAATACAGCCATGGCTAGACATCAGGGAGGGGGTTTTTTTGGTAGCAATTTGCCTATGGAATCATGAAGGCTCCTGCAGATCAAACTGAGAGCAATAAGGAAAAATTGCTTTGCCCTGTTTCCTGCACTGTGGTTGGTTGCCTGGGGACTGACTACTCATGTGCTCTATCTCTATAATACCTATATAGAACAAAATGAAATTGGACGTCTGCCTGGAATTACAGAGCTTCACTCCAAAGTGTCAAAGTTTGCAGATTTCTCAATCTGCATTAACTTGCCAGACATTTAATTAGATGGTGGGTTCTTTGCTCTGTTCCATAGCTAAACTTTAAAAGAGGAATAAAACTTATGAGCAAATGGATTCACTCTATGTGGACTTCATTGGTGACCAACTTTGATATGTTTTACCCATTTTTTAAAATCATTCCTCTTTCTTGTGTATGAGCAAACTGAATTAGCCTACAACCAGTTTATGACAGCACTCTGCTTATTCTCAAAGACTTTTGGAAACATGCTTCTAACCCCTGGCCAAGAAAAGAGTGAAGTTCACTAGTTGGTGACTTACAACTTTCTCTTTAAAGTTAAAAAATCCCCTGGATGCACTTGAAAGCAGTTGGTCTACACTGTTACTGAAATATTGTACACTGATAGTGTTGCTGACTTAGGAACACTGCCTCTTTCTAGCTATGACACCAGTGTCATATCATAAACGTGTGCCCTGGTTTGTTACTCAGCTTTTGCTCCCTGTATACCTATGATAATCAACTTATAAAGACAAAAGACTGATATGCTCATGGTTTGGGAAGCCCAGATTGATTTGTCCTATTGCTTTGGGACATGTGGTGAGGTAGCACCCGTGCATGGTAGAGCAAAATTGCCCATCTCATGCCCGTGAAGCTAAAGACAGAAAAAGGAATCCAATAAGCTCTTAAGGGCTGGAGCTGTGGTACAAGTGGTAGAAATCAAGACGTAACTAAGAATACTGAGCAAAAATGCAAGGCCCTGAATTTAAGCCCGAGTACAAAGACCATCATCTAATCAATATTCCCTCCAATGGTACCCATCCAACAACTGGAAGAACTCCCATAAGATCTCACCTCCAAAATATTCCATTACCTAATAGAGCCAATCAAGGGACTAAGCCTTTAACACATGGCTTTTGGGGGATATTCTGAGTTCAAACTATAGCATTTAGTTTCATGTGTTTCAGTAAGTCCAGAGATAGTGTATCCTATGGAGCTAAGAGAGTATCTTGAAAAATGCACCAGTATATCTCAAACCTCCCCCTCTTCATCATCTCTCTTTTTTCTTTCTCTTTCTGCCGTTTTATGTCTCTGTCTTTACTAAAGCCTTATGCAATATTCTGGGTCAATTATATAACCCATGCAATTGTTTTAGTATATTCTAAATAATGACAGCAAAGCCCAGTAAAACAATACATTTTTTCACTTTTAAGAAGATGGAAAATACATTACAAAGATGCCCATAGTTTCAAATATTATCTCCAGTCATAGGTCTTCAAGTTTATTTTAGTAATGGAGCTATGAACAGGACACTCTGTAGACAGACTATGTGGGTACCATTAAAAAAGTAAACCTAAATGGTCATTTTCCTTGACAAGTAATAATGGCTGACACTTTTAAAAACTGTCGGGTTTGAATAACCCACTTCCACTCTGTAATGCCTTTTTTTATCACTCATTATGCCTAAACTAGTAATGACTCATAGCCCGTATTACTCATTCCCTGCAGAGTTTTCTTTTATTCAATTTCCATCCCTCAAAAAGCTAGGAAAATTCTGAAACTGTCTCCATGCTTTAAAAAACAAAATTGAATGTTTATATATTCAGTGGTACCATATTAAATAGCTCACTTGTTCTTTCTCATTTGAACCAATTTGACCATAACCACTTTTACAGATTTAAAAATGCAATTTCCCAAAGAGGTTGATTCTCTCTCATAAAACTGTAGCTCAGATTCTAGTCCATAACGATGATCCTCTGTAGTAGGAAGTATGTTAGGTTGTATTAGTAGTACATATTTAACTTTGAGTACTTACCGTATACTAGGCTCTATATCAAACATCATACATAGATTATTACATTTACTGTTTCCATAGTAACTCCAACAGGTAGACATTAATGCTTTTCAAATTTTAAGATGTTAGCTAAAGGAGCTAAAGAATGGGTAGACAATTTTACTGATATAAGTCTATTAACAGAACACAAGTCTGGGATTCACACCAAGACAATCTGACCCCCCTCCCACCTGATTACCATTACTACCTCCCAATAGTAAGTGAAATTTTACATCCATCTAACCAAATTTTTGTCTGTTCTACAATGAGTTTTACCTCAGTTGTCCAATGTATCTAATGAAAACATGAATCTGTAATTTTTCACAGCATATTTGTAAAGGGAAATGTTTCAACCTCAAGCATTTCACAGTATTGGTACCACTTTGTCTAGAACTGAAGCTTTCTGTCATATTTGGGTTTGTTAATATAAATATGATACTATGAATACCCAAACCATCACTTAATTACTTGTTTGGGTTTTTTCTATTTTTTATTTCAGTCGTGGGGCTTGAACTCAAGGCCTGGGTGCTGACCCTGAGCTCTTCAACTCAAGGCTAGCACTCTATCACTTAGAGCCACAGCTCCACTTCTGATTTTGAGTAGTTAATTGGAGATAAGACTCTCACAGAGACTTTTCTGCCCATGCTAGCTTCAAACCATAATCTTTAGATCTCAGCCTTCGGAGTAGCTATGATTAAGGCATGCACCACCGGTATCTTTTCAATTTTTTTTTTAATTGTATTTTATTTTATTTGAGAACATACTGTACAGAGGGGCTACAATTACATGGGCAGGATAATGCATACATTTCTTACCAAGCATTGCAGCCTCCTCCTTTGTTTACCCTTCACTTCCCTTCCCCGCCTCCCCCCTCCCCCCACCCAATTTTACCCCCCTCCCCCCACCCAATTATACCCCCCTCCCCCCCCCACACCGACATTGTAAAGCTGGTTTTGACATGACATTTTGTACTTCTCATTGTTGCAACAGGTCCACCTGAATCGTTTTTACTTAAGAGACTACAAATTCACACTGAAACAACATTTGGTGGTCTATGGATGTGTGGAAGTGCTTTGAGAATAATTTTACCTAAAAATTTGCCACCTTTTTAACAGATGGAGTAAATAATATATTTAACTTTGCTATTATTCATGCCAAATATTGTTGGAGCATTATGGGACAGCAGTTTTGCACAGCAGTATAGTATAAGCCACATGAAGATGCAGGAGTCTTAACAGTCCCAGCATAATTTACACCTCATGATTGATTTGCTTGCTTTACATGCTGCAATAAATGTCCTCAAATATCAGGACCTTGAGCAGACCCCAGGAAGAGGAACTCTGTATGGTAGAGAAGTCCAGTGGAACTCTTCAAGCCATTCACCCCATGAGCAAATCAGCATTCATATGCCTGCCACAAAGACCTCCAAGACAAGCACGTATTAACCAGAGGAGCAAAAAGTTCTACAGGGAACCAAACACTAAAATGGACCAAAAAGCATAGGCAATTGGGAAAATAAATGCTTCTTTCTTCTCCAGAAGAAGATTTAAAAAAAGAGAAATATACTAGAATGAGACTGTTCATCCCCTACACACACACACACACACACACACACACACACACACACACACACACACACACACACACACACACACACACACACGTTTCACCAGATGTCACCTATTCACCAAATTCCTCTTCTCTTATTTTTTATTAATAAGTTTTTTTGAACATTTTTTCATATAATTGTTGGCTATTTTTACTTCTTTTTTTGTGTGTGAAGATACCATACAGAGGGGTTACAATTACATGGGCAAGATAGTGAGTACATTTCTTATCAAACATTGTAGCCTCCTCCTTTGTTTCCCCTTCCCATCCCTTCTCATCTCCCACCCCCCACCCCCACCCCTGGCCAAAGTTGTAAAGTTCATTATGAAAATACTGTACAGAGGTGTTACAATTACATGAGCAAGGTAATGAGTATATTTCTTATCAAGCATTGTTGCCTCCTCCTTTGTTTCCCCTTACCATCCCTTCCCATCTCCCCTGCCCCATCCCCCCAATCCTCCTTCCCCCCCAAAAGTTGTAAAGTTTGTTTTTCGACATAATGTCTTGTACATCTCATTGTTGCAATGGGTCCACCTGTATCCCTATGTAAACAATTTGTTTTTTCCCTTCCCCTCCCCAAATTATACCAACATTAAATACAGTGAAAACAGGGGTTATACCATGGGGGAGGGACATACAAAGCAACAAAAAAATCACCTTATAAATTTGTTAGAAACCATAGCAAGAAAGAAAAACCACTTGAGTCCTTATCTTGGGGTTCTTAATGGCTATGATCTGAATGTCTGTGGTTCCCAAATCCTGTGCTGAAATAATAACCTCCAGGGTGCTAGTTTTAGCGAGTGTTACATTTTGAGTTGTTTTTTTTTTTAATTTGTGAGGCCTCACAAATGAGATTGTCCTGTTATTAAAATATATGCATACATATATATAAAGTAAAATTAGTCCCTTCAAAAAATATATCCAAAAGGAGTTGTTTACCTTTCCTACCATGTAACTGCACAGCTACCAGAGGTACCGTCTGTGTAGAATAGGCCATAACTAGGTCCAAAATATATACATTTTCCTGACAGAACTAAAGGAAATAGGTTGGGATTTTTATGTTTTTCTTTCATTATGTTGGTTTGTTTTTAAAAGCCACATAATCAATGGAATTTAGTTATAGCAGCTAAAATAGGTTAAGAAATCAACCATTAAGCATTTGGATCGGGCTGTTGATCTATTACACAGTATTATAAAATCTTCTTAGATATTTTCCTTAATTCTTATAAAATAACTTTGTGGAGGGTTTTTAATCATAGCAGCACATTCTTACTTGAGGGCCATTCTAGAACTGTAGACATGATGATGAACTTAAACAAAGTCTCTGCTGCACGTCGATAAAGACAGTGCTAAGCTTCTGACAGTCATCTGCATGGCCCTTCATGTTAAGATGCTAATGTCTCTTCCCATCTCTCAGCCCTCATCTTCTGCTGCCTCATTCCTCACATGCTCCTGCCCTCAAAAGCAAGTATTCTATTCTTCCTCAGAACTTCTTGCCTTTGCAGATGCTATTTCCTCTGCCTGGGATTCTCACTTATAACCATCTCTTTTCACCATCTGGTAACCGTCTACACATTCTTCGAAGCACAATTTCAATGTCATCTCCTCACTGAAGCATTGCTGGTAGTTAATCTTTCTTCTTTCCTGTTTCCATAAAAATAGAGAGAGAAGAGCTGCTTTGACTATAATGTTAGTCATGTTCTACCTCCTGTAGTGTGGACACATCCAGGTCTGTCTACTCAATAGTGGACTCTTCCAGAAGAGACTTAATTATCCTTGTATCTGCACAGAGTTTAGAACACTATTTGTTACTTGGCAGACAGTCATAGCATGTAAGTGGTGATGAACAGATGAACAGCAAGATAAAGCTCAGTATTTATTCTATCCTTCCTATCCCTAACTCAGAAACAAAAACTAAAAGGAACAACTGATTCTTTGGATTCTTTGTCCTGTCATTTCACTTAATTTTTATCTATGGCTCTACCATAACTGAATGCTAATAAGCTGTTCAATATTTAAAAGTTTTACTTTATTGATTAAGCTAATAAGTGGATATGCATTTATTTGCATAATGCACCATATAAAACAGTAAATTGCACATAGAAGACTAAAAAGTACCTTTTAAGATGACAAAGGTCAGTAATGGAGTGAAATATGTGATGGCCTTATTTAACCCTCCTGTGCCCTAGCAATCTGGAAACTGTGAAGATGACATTGTTCATCTCTGAGACTCAGGTGCATCATCTGTAAATGGAGCAGGATATACTCAGCCTTTTCCACTCTGATAATTAATAGCAGTATAGTATTCCTTAGAGTTTCCAGAAATGTCACCAATGCATAAAAGTGAATTCCAAAGCTACAGTCAGGAGAAATTTGCCCAGGGGCAGTCCTGACTAAAGCAAACATGACTGCACCGAGCAAGAAGACTGGAGAAGGAAATCTGAATTATGCTGAGGGATCCTGGCTGAAATCCCAACAAATAAATACAATTGATCTAAGCATGCACCAGAGAAAAGACACAGACTGAGACTGCTAAGCGCCACAATGTCTTAGGGAATGTGAATCTCATAGGACTCAAATGACACACAAAGGCAAAAACATTTAATGAGTTAAAGGCAGGAGTTTAAAGGCACCTACTTATATCCCTTCTCCATCTCTTTCTGATTTGACTTAGTAGGTAATTTAAAAATATCCTGATGAAAAGTCATTTTTAAGTCATTTTAACGTATTGGAGGCTTATACCTGTACTCCTGGCTACTCAGGAGGCTGAGATCTGAGGATCATGGTTCAAAGCCAGGACAATAAAGTCTGTGACATTCTTATCTCCACTAAACTGCAAAAAAAATGAAAGTGGCACTGTGTCTCAAGTGGTAGAGCACTAACCTTAAAGACAAAAGTTCAGGGATAGGACCCAGACCCAGAGTTCAGCCCCAGGATCGGCAAAGAAACATAGGTTGCTTGGCTTCCCTCATTTGTTGTAACTAGAAAGTGCCTATAAATCTACAAGTGAACCCCGTGGATAGTAAACGACAATAAAATACACTTGGACATGACAATGACAAATTATTCAGGACTCTAGACAGGTCTCTAGAGAGACCAAAGGAGGATATTCTTAGGAGAGGATCAGAAAGGTTCAATAGCTATAGGCATATGATCCTATAAAATGATGTTTATCAAAACTCCAAGAAATAGAAACAAAAGATTTTTATATTATTTTGCTTCTTGGGTTTTTGTCTCCTTTGTAGCTATTTTTTTTTATTTCTGTAACTTTCATCTTGTACATAAATTTATCTGTTTGGGGCAGGGTAAGGGGAAGCATAGAAATGGTGGGACAAAGGGTGAACAAATTCAGCAGTGACACTCACTAAACTCTGTGTTGAAAATGAACTATACAACTTGTGGTGGAGAGAGGTTTAGAGGGAAGTGCTGGGGGGCAGGAATCAAAAACAGGGAAACTGGTTACACTGCTGAAAAAGAAATGCACTCATTACCTGACCTATGTCACTGTAACTCTTCTGTACATCACCTTTACAAAAATAAGAAAAGTAAACATTATATATACATATATACCATTTTAATACTTATCAAATATAATATATGTAATATACATGTAGGTGAATGGGGAGAGAAGATTATCAGGGGTGGAATCTACCCTATCAAGCTAAATGGATTTGTCAATCCAAAAAATCAGTTGCATGCCTAACCATTTTGGGGTCAATGTTCCAACCTGCAGCGGCACCTCAGCTGGTTTCACCCCTTCATCTCCTCAGTGCCATGCTCTGTTCCCCTGACAGCTGCTCTGTTTTGCCACTCTGTTGGTTTCTAAGCTGCTCTGACTGTGACTGCCTGTGATCTGAGAGGAGGGAGACCAGACAGAAGATGAAGAAGGCACTAGAGCAGAGCAAAACAGCTGCCAAAGGAAGATGTGTCGCTGCAAAGTGTGAGAAGTAGACACTGGAGACAGAAAACTTTTCCAAGACCTTTTCCTAGAATAAAAATGGAGCAAGTGGAAGGAGAAGAAAAACAAAGGGAGCTGGACACAAACATGCAAATACCTGGTCAGATTCTGTTAAACTTTTAACAAGGGAAGTAAGCTCCAATGTAGTCTTGGGAAAGAGCCCACCCTCTGAGCTGGATCAGAAGCTTTACTCTCTCTCTTCCTGTCTCCATCAGGGAACAGCATCAAGGAGACAGGCAGGAATGTGGGTAGATGAGTCCTTAAAAGCAACAAGAATGAAAACATTTCTTGTTCTGTCTTTTAAACGTCACTTTTTATTGTCTGTCTTTATTAAAATTAAATCAACAACAAAACTGGCTGGGAAGGTGGCTCAGTGGTAGAGTGCCTGCCTAGCATTCATGAAGCCCTGGGATCGATTTCTCGGTACCACATAAACAGAAAAGGCTGAAAGTGGTGGTAGGGTGCTAGACTTGAGCCAAAGAAGCTCAGGGACAGTGCCCAGGCCCTGAGTTCAAGCCCCAGGACTGACAAAAAAAAAAGGAAGCAAAACTAGTTGATAAATAATTTGCTTTATAATGGGTTAAAGGACTTTTAAAAAGTATTTGTTCCTCTCTCGTCCATGGGTTGTATATGGAACCAAAATTCTTAACCTTAACAAGGAAAAGTTTTGTGCAAAATGAAAATAGCTGATAGAGATGATGAAGGTACTCATATCAAATGTTTGTAGAGAAAATGAACCAAAAAACTCTTCATATTGTACGCAAAACTGAAAAAAAAAGAGGTTGGGTAGTTTTTAAATAAATCTCAATAGCACAAATTCCAGAGTGTAATGACTTGTGTTTTTGAGCTAGTCAACACTGTTTGTTTTTTAATGCTGATTTTTAAACAAATTCTTACATTTAATCTTTAAATACCAATTTTTCCAAAACAAATGTCAACTTTCTATAACATATCTGAGAAAATGGTTCAAACAGCAAAAGATAACATGTTTATTTTTTATCTTCCCCTCTCTTTTTTGTCTGAAGCTATCCTGTTAAAATACTCATTTTCTAGGTGTATTTAGCATGCAGTAAGCTTCAATGAGCCAGGGTGTCCATGTCATCCCTGATAGATTGGATCTCACCCTGCTTCTTCCCTTCAATCTTTAGAGTCATATTTGACTCACAGGATCTCTCATCCTTTCATTTCTGCTTGGAAACCCTCCTGCTCAACTATTATTTTCTGGCTTGAAGTCCTCTTTCATTTGCCTATGGTCATGAGGGCTGGATCTTGCTCCCAGGTCCATGCTAGGTCTTTAAAGGTCCTACAAGCCAGAACCTCACCCTGCCAAACCCTACTGTGTTATGAGTGCCCATAATGACCTCCATTTCAGTATTTTCTATTTTTATAGTTTTTGAGACTTATCTGATCCCATTAACCTCTGAATATTCTGTCCTATGCAAGAATATCTCCAAAATGAGAAGTAGGACTTTAACTAAAAGTTAAATTTATGCTATCAATCATCAATCTGCTACTCACTTTTCTTCTATTCCATTATTCCAACTGCCTCCCCTGAAGAAAAGGAAATCCACTCATATAAACACGTGCAAGCACATCCCTGGGTAGTGGTTGTACAAAAGAGAAACCCATTCAACTCTGATCCAAGTTTCCCTGAGATGCTTGGGATACTGAGTTAACTAGGGAAATCTCTAGATTCTTGAAGTATCACTTTAGATTCCCTCACAGAAGGTTCCAGAGCATAGCAGCTGAAGCAGGTCAGTCTAAAGAAGAAATCCAAAGCCAGGCACAATTGTTTACACCTGTAATCCCAACTACTCCAGATGCAGAGATCAAGAGAATCCAGATTCAAGGCTAGCCCAAGCATGGAAGTTAAGGAAACTCCCACCTCAACAATGTCAAGTAGACATATACAGGAGAATTTGTTTTAGGCTGGCCCCAGGAAGAAATGTATGAGATCTTCAGAAGAAAAATAAATCTCATACAAAGAACATGGGCCATGCCTTAAACAGTAGAGCACCTGTTTAATAAGTGTGAGACTCTGAGTTCACACCTCAGTAACTCCAAGAGTACAAAATCAAAGAGGCAATATGCTCCAGCAGTTGATCATGGCTATGCAATCTCTCTCTCTCTCTCTCTCTCTCTCTCTCTCTCTCTCTCTCTCTCTCTCTCTCTCTCTCTCTCTCTCTCTCTCTCTCTCTCTCTCTCTCTCTCTCTCTCTCTCTCTCCCTCCCTCCCTCAGAAACCTGCTACTTGTTTCCAACCTCTTCCTAGTGTGAGACCAAGTCCAGGAATAAGCTACATGAATTATAGGAGGCTCTGGCTTTTTCCAACACTTCTAAGTTCTTGTAATATGGGAGCCAACTTTACCCAAAGCTGCTTGAATGGGGTTTGGATACTGAGTGTCCTCCAAAAGCATGTGAAGGCCTGTTTACCAGAGCAGTGGTATTAGGAAATGCTACAGACATAGCATAGGTACCTACTGGGAAGTCCTCTCTTGGCTACAGTGTGACCATTTGCTTCTCGCATGTTCCTGTCAGAATGGGCCACCATTCACTGCCTCTACCAGTAATCAACACCAGAGCTCTCTGGCCATCTTGGACTTTGGCTAAATAAGCCTTTATAAGCCTTCTGTGTTTTGGGGGTAGTAACCTGAAGCTGACTAATACAGTTTACCTGATTAATTGTAAAGTCTACCCTGGGATATGCAGGCCTTGGTCCCACCTCCTGCATAAGTCTCCACCCAGTACCTGGGTTACCTAGGTAACTGGAACACCTGGAAGCAGTCACCTCCCCCCATCGCATGCCTCCCATCACCTGGGAGGGTCCCCGGGGTGGGTCACCCCTTCCGCCATGCCTCTCTACCATGCACAGAGGGGCAGCAGTTCAGGAACACAATATAACTCCTCTTCCTGCCTAAATATCCCATGGTATTCTCTTCATTGGCTACCTAATTAAACCTATTTAATTTACCTTACATTAATGACCTAAGAAAAATGATTAACTATGAAGGAGATAACAAGATGCTGTCAGAAAAGTTCCTTTCTCAGATTCCTTTTCAAATCTAATGAATTCCTTTAAGATAAAGAGCTAGCTGACTTTCCAGGAAATGTGCTGTTACCTACAGTTGCAGCCAGCTTCTCAGTGATAAGCACACTACTTTGTATTTGCTCTCTTCTAAACTACCTTTTCCTTCACTTGTTGTGTGCAGAGAAAATTTTTTTTCTCAATTAAGCCAATTCATGTGAAGGATTGCAATAGTTACCACAAGATAAAATGAAAATATTTTAACAGATCTAATAAAAACATAATTTAAATTCTACATGATTTCCAATCAAGTCATGGTTAACATTCCCCTTAGTCTCATAATCATGTAGAGCACAAATCTGAGAAAAATCTTCATAAATTCTTTTAATCAAACATAAATCTAAATTTGACTATTATTTTCAAAGCACAATGTGTTCTTATTTTTTAATAAGGAAATAGACTATCTCTTTGATAAATGGGATACATTTTTAACTCCAGGTTATTCTTTTACAAGAATAACATTATTATTTTATCTCTTAATTCATCATGAGAAATTCAATTGATTAATACAAACAGCAAAGCAGGCCTCAATTCATACATTTGCTATGTGATAAACGTGTCAACTTGAGTCCCAGTCACCACCAAACAGAAAATTGTAGCAGCACTATCAACAAAATAGGCTGGTAAATTAGAAATGCAGGAGGAGGAGGAGGAAGAGGAGGAGGAGGAGGAAGAGGAGGAGGAGGAGGAGGAGGAGGAGGAGGAGGAGGAGGAGGAGGAGGAGGAGGAGGAGGAGGAGGAGGAGGAGGAGGAGGAGGAGGAGGAGGAGAAGAAGAAGAAGAAGAAGAAGAAGAAGAAGAAGAAGAAGAAGAAGAAGAAGAAGAAGAAGAAGAAGAAGAAGAAGAAGAAGAAGAAGAAATTGCTATAGAACATGAAAGGAAAATTTTATTTCCTAAGCATTTATACTGTAATCTTCTCTACACTTTAATTAAACTCAAGATTTATAATTCTTAAATTTTATTTTAAATGTTATTTTAAAGGTAACTACTTGTTAAGAAGATTTACTGAAGTCTTCTACTTTCTACTCTCAAGTATTTAACGTAGAAGTGACTAATTCCAATCTCCCCTCTAAGGAGGTAATGCCTTTAAATTTGACTCGGGAATCTTTGCCTATCGGGGGGGAAAGTGGGGAACAGTTGCAGGGGGGAGGAACTTGTGCAACATTTTGTGTGCAGAGTTAGACATTACTGGGAGAAGGCCACAAGTCCTATAATCCAGGCATTCTACTTTTAAGTAATGACAGATCGTTACTTTTGATCAAGTACAACTACAGGCATTGATAGAAATCTTGAAGCATCTATGCTCATGGAACCAATAGGATAGAGATCTAAATTCAAATGTATTCAAACAACAGGTATTATAAGAGAATACAAATATAACTTCAGTGATATATCAATGTAAAAGAATAACATCATAATATCTAGGGAGACAAGAGAAGGTCACAGTGAATACATTTCCAAAAGAGTTGAAATATGAAATTTTAAAGTTACAGATAGAAAAATGGCTGATAAAACAATAAGTCATAACAAAAGAACTTTTAGCAGACAATTCAGGAGTGATGACCTCTGAGAGAAAAGATAAAGAATCAAGGAAACTAGTCAATAAATGTTTCTTAATTTGGTGGTGTATATGTGGATATTACTATTAACAGTACATACGCTCACATATCTTTGCATGAATACTTCAAATAACATTTTTTATTGAAAAGGTATTGATTTAGGGTAGATGCCAGTGGCTCAAGCCACTGAAATCCTACTCAGGAGGCTGAGATCTGAAGATTGTGGTTTAGAGCCAGCCCAATCAGGAAAGTCCATGAACCTCTTATTTCCAATAAACCACAAAAACAAACAAGCCAGAGGTGGAGCTGTGGTTCAAGCAGTACACTAGCCTTGAGCAAAAAGAAACTCAGGAACAGCACTAGGCCCTGAGTTCAAGCTCCAGGACTAGTACAATAAAAAGAAAGAAAAGAAAAAAAGTATTTATTTAATCCTAAAGAGAATAATACACTTAAAATGATATAATTGTGACTGATGAAGGATGCTTATGACCAAATATGATTCTAGAATGTCATCTTAATTTAATGATAATGTTTCTAATATATTAATGGGATTGAGAAAATAAAGATAAATGAATAACAAGTATATGGTAGACAGATCATCAGGTAGCCTTTATGCTATTACTAAGAAAGGATGGGAAGGGGAAAAAAAAGGAGGAGGCTACATTGCTTGATAAGAAATGTACTCATTATCTTGCCCATGTAATTGTAACCCCTCTGTACAGTATTTTCACAATAAAAAAATAAAATAAAAAATATGGTAATCTCAACACATTTAAACAACCTACTAACACTGGCCTAAGTCTCATTTAACTGCTGCTTCTGGGTTCAGTCTTTGGCCCTATTCATATTCAGAAAGAAGACTGAATTTAATCCAAGCTGGAATTATAATAAATATTTCCTTAAATCCTTCCTTTCTCCTTAGTCCCAGTTTTAGAGGATGTTTCTCATTAATTCATTTATTCTCATTAATTATTAAAATGATTACAGCAAATTTAGAGTCCCAAAAGATGTTGGGCAAGGCAATAGCAACAGAAGTTATTTTGTTGTATTTTATAGGCCTCAAAATGCTACTGTCTATATTTCAAACACTGTAACATCTCAACACTAATATAACAATTGTGTTAATTTGTGCTGAATAAGAGGTCACGACCAATGACTCCATGAAGCCAGGATACTGAAAAGGGCCCATTTCTCAAGATGTGATTGATGGAGTATCTAAGATTGAGGGCTGACCAGAAGTTTCAACAAATCACTGTTGGAACTGCACTGCAATCTATGACTCCTTTCATCCGAATGTCCTTCCTTCTTCCCTTCACAGAAATCATACTTACATTGTGAACTGAGAGCTCTCCCACCTCCACTGGTGCTTTCCTGAATTTTCCTCATAGCTGTTCCCTCATCCCCAATAAATTCCTTTTTCTACCTCTTTAAAAGACCCAAATTAACATCATGGGTGAGTCAAAAGTTTGAACTTTTAGTAAATGTAATATATAAGCTTTCATTAAAATCTGTAATGATAGGTAATAGTTCCCTAGTTTTAACACAGATGTAAGACTACAAAATAAAAACTAGGTCTTACCTATGACTTCCCTCAAAGCAATCATTTTCTCTACTATGACTTGTCTGAGCATAACCTTCCAGCCCAGAGTGAAGATTGCTTGTAAACTCGAGTCCATTCCAGGTAACTCTCCCCTCATTCCTCCATTTAGTCATTCATTCTGACAAAATTGGGGATGGGAAGGTGGCTCAGTGGTAGAGTGCTTGCCTTGTATGCATGAGGCCCTGGGTTTGATTCCTCTGTACCACATAAGCAAAAATATATATATATATATATATATATATATATATATATTGAGTGGAGTAAATATAGGAATTTCTGCCTTAGGCTCTGAGTGTAAGCAAGGTTTCTGATCTAATACAGCTTGTGACCTGTAGAGAGAGAGGAGTATAATATAAACACATAGGGTTAAAAACAAACAATACCTTATGGAGAATAAAAACAGAGTGACATGAGAGAGTATAATAAAAAAGAAACCATTTTAATACTGGATGGCAAAAGCCTTTACAAAGGGAAGATAGCTAAACTGAGACTAAAGGAAGAGAATGAACCAATAATGTGAAGTTTGTGGAAAGAACAATCAAATGGAAGGACAGACAGGAAGGTCTGCACTGAGGAAGAGCTGTGGGATGGAAGCATCCTGAGGGAGAGGCTCAAGAACTAAGGCTTAGCTGGAGAGGCAGGCAAAATTCGGTCATTTAGGTACTCAGTGGCCTTGTAAAGAGTTAGCACTTTATGAAGTCACTGGAAGATTTAAACAGAGGCTGAGAGAGAATAATAAGATTAAGGAGGCTTGGAAGAATATGATCCAACTTAGGATCTGTAAAGACAACTCTGATTGTCTCTGGAGAGACTTAAATAATCTCATGGCAAGGAGAGGAAGGGTAGACTGCCAACAGGGGAACACAGGTGTGTTAGTATATCATCACTGTGAACACATAACAGAGAAAGCAACTTGCAAAAGGAAGACTTACTTTGGCTCACAACTTCAGAGATTTAGACCAAGGTCAACTGACTCCATTGTGCTGTGCCTGAGACCAAGCAAGATATCAAAGTGGCCACAGCACTTGGCAGGTGAGGCTGCTCACCTCAAAGCAGCTGGAAAGCATGAAGAGAGGAGGAGGGAGAACAGGAGCAAAGTTTACCATTCAAAAGCACACCACCAATGACTTATTTTCTCCAACTAAGCCTCACTTCCTAATAGTTTGTTCAGTGAACAACTCATTAGTGGATTAATACATTGAGGAGGTTAGTGCTGTTATGACCTAACCACTTCTGAAAAGCTCATCAGCTGGAAGTCATGTCTTTTTCCATAGGAGCATTTCAGATTCAAAACCAGAACAGATGAAAGGAAAAGCAATCAAAGCATAGCTGGATCTAATCTATTAGGAAAGTGATTGGTGGGGAGAATGCAGATTCCCTCAAAGAACCCATACCTGTGACATTCAAAGAGAGCAAACATTTGGATACCTGAAAGATTAGAAGACATCAACAGTGAGTAGTAGCAAGTATTAGGGAAAAGCAACTATCTGCGGGTAGACTGTAGTAATGAACAATTAAAGAAAAAACAGCTTTTTCCTTACCCTTCTTTCCTCTCCAACATTTTGGATGCTAGAGCATTAGATATTAGAAAAAATAGGAAGGAAGCCATCCACAAACAGTGGCTCCCCAGAGAACAGTAACAGCATCTACTGGGAACTTACTAGAAACGTATATTCTCAGGCCCTTCTTTAGACATGAATCAGAAACCCTTGGTATATAGGACCTTTGGTACATAGGACCCAGTCAATAGCAATTAGTGAATCCCTTCTTCCAGATGACTCTGAAACCTGCTAATGTTTGAGAACCACCAAGATAGAAACTCAGAAATTTTAAAGTATATAATAATGAATCTTAAGAACTTACGTGACCTAAAAAGTGACCTGAGATATTATTAAAGAACGGATTTAGTTTATCTACTAAATAACAAATTTGTAAGATCAAGTCATTGTGAAGGTGAGTTTTGAAAAATTAAAGAGGTGTCTATAGTTGTGTGCATTTTGTGAGTTTTGTGATTTTTAAGACATTTGGTAAAGCCAAGGTGGCACATAGACAGGATAATATAGAAATATGCAGACATTTTTAGGTCTTAAAAAGAAGATACAATAAGAACCTCAAAACAAAGTGTTGAGAAAAAATTATATTAAGTGAAGTAAGCCAGTCCCAAAGAAACATAGGTCCCATGGTTTCCTTTATTTGCAATAACTAGTATATGTCTAGGATAAGCAGAAAAGGTCAAAAGCTGTGGACATAATGTGTACATATAAGATGATGCTAAGTGAAATGAACCCCAACATAAGGACACAAGAGGTTGTATCTTTGTCACTGTTGTTTTTAATGTATTATGTGATTTTTTTTGTTTCTTTTGTATGTTCTTCCCCTATGGTATAACTCCTGTTTACACTGTATTTGATTCTGGTGCCCGACATCTTGTATATACAGTTTTCTAATTTGGGGAGGGGAAATAACAAAATGCTGACACAAGGATACAGGTTGACCCATTGTAACAAGGAGAAGTACAAGACACTATGTTGAAAATGAATTTTACAATTTGGGGAGGTAGGCGGGAAGGGATGATAGGGGAAAAACAAAGGAGGGGTAATAATGCTCGATAGGAAATGTACTCATTACCTTACTCATGTAACTGTAACCCCTCTGTACAGTATCTTTACAATAAAATATATATTTTAAAGTGGTATCATTTGTTTATTTTAGCTTTTTAGCCTAAATTCTTAGGAAGATAATATCCCCCAAATTAGCCAAATAAGAACCTTCAAGATATACTCAGTTCAGCCTAAATTCTTTGAATGATAGAACTATAATTAGATTACATTAAGAAGTCTGTCTTATTCACAGCTTCTTTTTGAACCAACATGTTGTTACCTTCTGAAGCTGTCTTTTTACCCTTCCCTCAACTCTTCTGGGAAGCAGCCATCTTTGCAGCTGTGTGTTGCAACAGTGACATCCAGTGGTTACTTCGTTAAAGTGCATTTTCAGGGAAAAATTGAAAATGACATTACAAAAGCAATACTTTACAAAATGGTGAGCTAAAGACAAAGGGGAACCAATGCAACAGCGATACTCACAAGGCAGTATTTTGGAAATGAACTGTACAACTTGGGGGGGAGGGGGAAAGTGGGATAAAAATGAGGGAGGGGGTACAAGTTTGACAAGAAATGTACTCACTACTCACTACCTTACATTTGTAACTCTACCCTCTCTGTACATCACCTTGATAATGGTTCTTTTTTAAAAAGCAATACTTTCTGCATTTAACATTTCCAAAAGTCATCTCTAGTACCATTCAATGCAATATATTGAATAACAATACCAAGGATATACAATAACAATTCAAAAAGGTAGAGTGAATAAATAAACTATATTTTAAAATTTACATTGTATTTGCTTATGACAAATATGTGTTGGAAACTAGGGAATTTCTGGACATAAACTTAACTTAATTTGGCTTACCCAGCATGCAGTTATTAAGGTCAGCACTTTCTGCTGAAACATTTCGAATTTTTGACCCAGTGCTGCTATTTGTTGAAGTAGAGAAATACTTAATCAAAATTTTTTATTTCCTTTTACAATTCAGTGTTTCAAATATTCATATATGTGAATACTTTGGATTACACACCTCATTATTATTTTTCTCTTCAAAAATGAAGAAATAAAACCACCATATTTAGTGACATCCATTAGCAATAAAGAATGCATACAGGTTGCTGAGCACCCACTATAAGTACCCCAGGTTATAGCTGCCATTCTGCAAGAATCTACTCCACTATGCGTTGTCTTATGCTGGTCTTAAGTAGGCTCACGTTAACATCTATACGGGAAATTTTACTGCACAGTTTTTCTTACTCTGTGAGAGGGTCAAGTCCAGCCCTGCACAACGTAAGCTTCAATGTTGTCCCAACTGCAACATGTCGGGTGTGCATGTGAAGTTATGGAAGACCATATCGGTGTCCTATCCTATTTCTAAAGCATTAGTATCAATGTGGCACTAAATCACCAAAGTGTGGTCCCAGGCAAGAGCGTTGGGTTTCAGCCACATGCACTTGTAACATAATCATCCCGAATGGCATCTTTCCAACCTTAATTGAATCAAGATTTTACAGGACATCGATGCTTTGCCACTGGGCGGTGGGAGAGGGTGAGTACCAAGAAAGACTACAGAGATGCAATGGCTGTTTTGGATTCCTGTGTGTCACCAAGGTCCGCAGTCTCTGAGTTCTCAGATCTCTGAAAATCTTTTCTGTTTAAAACCTGGCCCAATGTTCCAAGCCACAAAGGTGAGGAAATGAACTATTGTTTGTATGCTTTAACTGGACTTTCATCACAAGTGATCCTTGCAAACACTTCCATTCATCTCACGCGTGTCCTGCAGTCATACGCCACCTTTGCTGAAGGCTCGCTCCTCTGCACCTGCCGGTCCTTTTTATTCCCATTCCAGCTAAATTCTAAGCTACTTAACAGGAGCCCTTCTCACGGTTTCTACTCCCCTCTAGGGTAGTAGTCACATAGACTCTCCTTTTTCTCATTTAAAGCCACTGAGCCAGGGGGTTGGGGGGGGGATGGAAGGGGGGGCCGTAATGGGAAGGCATGGGAAGGGGAAACAAACAGGAGGCAACAATGCTTGATAAGAATTGTCCTCGTTGGGCTGGGAAGTGGCTCAGTGGTAGAGCGCTGGCTTTGCATGCATGAGGCCCTGGGTTTGATTCCTCAGCACCACATAAGCAAAAAGAAAAAAAGCCGGAAGTGGCTCTGTGGCTCAGGTGGTAGAGCGCTAGCCTTGAGCTGAAGAGCTGAGGGACAGCGCCCAAGCCCAGAGTTCAGGCCCCACGACCTGAACCCCCCTCAAAAAAGAATTGTCCTCGTTATTTTTCCCATGTAATTGTAACCCCTTGGTACGGTATCTTCACAATAAAAAAGAAAAAGAAAAAGAAATGTATATGTGTGTGTGTGTGTGTGTGTGTGTGTGTGTGTGTGTGTGTGTGTGTGTGTGTGTGTGTGTGTATGTATATGTCAACAGTGGACTCTAGAGAGGAACACTATTTATGTGTCACCAAGATGTAAAGTATCCTGCTGAAGAAGTTTTAAATAAAGCAACTGAAAATTAAAACTTGTTGGTTGCAGATACATTCATCCATCTATTCTTTCTCCAATAAACCCTGAGTCCCATCTTTTCACAACCATTTAGTGCCTGAAAGTGTTACTGAAACAAGCTACCACTTTCCCAAGGAATTCTGTCACCAGAATAGTCTCCTTATTAATCGAATGTGATGTATTTAAACCAGTGTTTACCAGAACAGGTATGTTCTTTATTTATGTGTTATCCATGGCTGATTAACTATAAAATGATACAAGTGAACTTTTAACTGTAAGGTATCTTCTTTCACAGTATTCAGTCATATAAAAATTACCTGTCCAAGACTGGGAAAAAATTATATTAAGTAAAGTAAGCCAGGCCCAAAGAAACATAGGTCCCATGGTTTCCCTTATTTGCAATAACTAGTATATGTCTGAGTCAAGCAGAAAAGGTCAGATAAGTTGATGTTAGGGAAATGAACCCCAAGATAAGTATTCAAATCTTTTTTTCTTTCAGGTGTTTGTTTCTAACATATTTATAAGATGATTTCTTTGTTGTTTTGATGTCCCTCCCCCACGGTATAACCCCTGCTTTCACTGTATTTGATGTTGGTATAATTTGTGGAGGGGAAGGGCAAAAACAAATCGTTTTAATAGGGTTACAGGTAGATCCATTGCAACAATGAGCTGTACAAGTCATTATGTCGAAAAACGAATTTTACAACTTTAGTGGTGGGGGGAGTATGGGAAGGGATGAGAAGAGGATACAAAGGAGGAGGCAACAATGCTTGATAAGAAATGTACTCATTATCTTGCCCATGTAATTGTAACCCCTCTGTACAGTACGGTATTTTCACAATTAAAAAATTGACTTAAAAAATTACCTTTCCAGTCATATTAAAATTGTATTTGAATGCAAGTGTTCAAATAATATAACAGAATGGGTTTTCTTTAGCATGTATATTAACATCTTCCTAACAATAAGTACAAATGTATGAATATACTCAAGTGTTTCATATCTTATTTCATTACCAGCAGCAGCATCTACTTCTGCCACCTTCCTAGTGACCCTGTTCATTATAAAAGTTTTCAAAGACAATGGCATTACATTTAGAAATCGTATTTCAGGTATAATTCCACAGCAACTATTTCTATCAGTTCCTACTCAGTAATAATCAAGTCTTTTTCTAGTAGGAATAATGTCTTAAGTTCCTCAGTGGCCTACATCATTGTTTAGTTTCCAAAGAACATTTACATGTGCTTTAGGAAACACAAGTATTAAAGCTGAAAATGTATTTCTTTAATGCATTCACAATAATACTTCATTAGTTTAGAGCTTGTTGATTGAAAAATAAGTGTGCCAAAAATTACTACATTCTATTAAAATAATCTATGAAAATATTGCATTGGTAAAATGTCCTATGCACACTTTGAAGAGAAATGTAAGCAAGGTCACTTGGAGTGGGTATGGGTTATTTCTCTGCAGTTCCCCAAAGAACACATTACAGTTTTGTTTTCAGTAAATATCTGGATCATCTTTTTCCACAGTTAATGTAAAGCATTTTGGGGTCACTTTAAACTCAGTGTTTGGGCTTCCATATATAAACTCATTATTTTCTCAGTGACACTGTCTTATTTCAGAGTTTCAGAAACCAGGTGCAACCCCAATTTATAATTCTATCCCAGATCTCTCCCCTGAATACTTTAATTATATGAGGTATAATTTACACAGTAAAATTCACCAACTTGAAGTATTAGATTTTAGTTTTAACAAATGAGTAGAGTCACATAGCTACCTTGACAATCAAAATATAGAACATTTCCAACATCCCAAAAGTTCGCTTTTGTCTTTTTGAAGCTACCGATATCTCTCTGTCATTATAGTTTGATCTTTTCTAGAATTTTAGGTAAATTGAGTCATACTTTGACAATGGCTTCTCTCACTTAACAGTATCCTTTTCAGATGTATTCATATCATCGCATCTAGTAGTTCTTTCCTTTTTATTTCTGAGTAGAGCTTCGTGTATAGATGTGTTACATTTTTATTCATTTTTCGTTAAGGAACATTTTTAATTTTTCTGTATTTTAGCTGCTAAAAATAAATATCACTGTGTCCCATTTTATTGTAATTTTGATTTTGTTTCTGGTTCCCTTAATAACAAATAATGTTGAGCATCTTTTCATATCCTTGTTCACTATTTGGATAATTTACTTGAAGCCTATTTTTTTAGCAACTGTGTGACTTTTTGTAATATTCATAATAATTTTTTATATTATGGATACAAGCCTGATTTCTATTGTTGTTGACTATTTGCTTTAGTTTGGGCAGTACTAGGGTTTGACTCATGACCTTACACCTGCTAGGCAAGACTCTATCATTTAAACCACGCCACCAGCCCTACCTTTTCTTTTTCTTAAAAATGTATTTTGAAGGGCAAACATTTTTCATTCCAATTAACTATGTTAACCACCTCCCCCCGCTCCTTGGACAAATGCTTCATCAGAACCAAATAAAAGTATTTACTTAGGTTTTCTTCTGTAACATAATTAATAAAGAATGTGAGCATTCTGGTTCCACAGACTATACCACGTCTCTCAGCCAGCAGTTCTCCAACTTTAGTTAGTAAAGAAATCATCTGGCTTTCATTACAAACTCTGAGTCAGTTCCAAGTCCATACATTCCAATTGTGTAAATGTGGACTGGGGAATGTGCACTCTGTAAGCACCACTCACAATTCTACAGTGCGGTTGCAGAATCAGAGTTCAAGTTGGCCTGACTGATCTATTTCCCCAAGTTTATCTTTAGTGTCTTCTCAATAATGACCAGAAGGTGGCATTCATAATGCTCCATTCCAAAAATAAGAATATTTGTACACTGGGCTGGGAAGGTGTCTCAGTGGTAGAGAGCTTGCCTAGCACACATGAAGCCCTGGGTTTGATTCCTTAGTGCCACATAAGCAGAAAAAGCCGGAAGATGCGCTGTGGCTCAAGTGCTAGCCTTGAGCAAAGGAAGCTCGGGGACAGTGCACAGGCCCTGAGTTCAAGCCTCAGGACTAGCATAAAAACAAAACAAAAAACAAAAAAAACAAACCCACTCCACTGTATGTAGAATATATGTACACAACCACAGTTGGCCCTCTGGGTCCGTGGGCTCCACAGATTAAATCTATTTGAAAAAGAATAATGTCTCTGATGAACATGTATGGGTTTTCTTATCATTTTTCCTTAATCAATAGTCCCAACATTATTTACATAGCATTTGTATTATGTTAATTATTATATCTACAGATAATTTAACATAGGTAAGAAGATGTATGAAGAAATACATAAATACTGTATCATTCTATTAAACGGACTTGAACATTTTTTCCCCATAAGAAAACATAGCTTAAAGGTTAGTCTTGAAATGTTTCAAGACTTTGTTGTTTGGTTGGTTGGTTTCTTGTTTCTTAAATATCTGTAGCCTATTCAAGAATGGCGGCGATTGGAACTCTCTTAATTTTCTTGAACACTTTGTTTCACGAGTTCATAAGATATCTTCTTTCTTAAACTTCTCCCCTTGAGTTCAAGATTGTGAAGTGATTGGTCAATCATGTCAGAACCACTTCCTGCTAAATGAGAGGAGGGAAGGAGCCAAAGACAGACCAAAAGGGCAGTCTAGGAAGACTAAAATAGACCTTCTCACATGGCCTTCTTCCCCATCTATCAGTGAGGTTGGAATCTTCTGCACCTATAAAATGCAAGCCACATCGTGTTGCAATTGACTGTTGTCCCTGAGCTGCTGGTAAGTGCTTGGAGTGGCTACAGTGTGGCTTCCTCAATGATGAGAGGAACTGAAAAAAGGTTGCCTGCCTTAGCTGATCCTGAGGAAGCAGAGATGGATGAGACTCAAGGGGCAAAGCACAAGACCCTAGTGGCAAGATCCAGGGATCTCTTCCCTCACAGATCCTCACTCTTCTACCAGCTATGAGGAAGAGGAGGAGAGAGGAAGAGGAAGTGAGGAAGTTGGTAAGTATCCTTGTAAGAGGCATCAGTGTTCCACTCCTGTACAAATTCCTTTTTTTTTTTTAGCTTTTATTGTAAAGATACTGTACAGAGGAGTTACAGTTACATGAGCAAGGTAATGAGTCCATTTCCTATGGAGCATTGTTTACCCTCTCCTTTGTTTTTCCCCTACCATCCCTTCCCTCACCTCCCCAACTCCTCCCTCCCCACCCAAAGTTGTAAAGTTCGTTTTCAACATAGTGTCTTTCCTGTACAAATTTCTTAAAGATTGGGCCAATGGCCAGGCACCAATGGCTCATGCCTGTAATACTAGCTATTCGGGAGGCTGAGATCTGAGGGTCATGTTTCAAAACGAGCCCAGGCAGGAAAGTGCATCAGACTCTTCTCTCTAATAAATTACAAAGCTGGAAATGGAGCTGTGGCTCTAGTGGTACAACACTAGCCTTGAGCAAAAGACACTCAGGGACACTGCCCAGGCCATGAGTTCAAGCCTTAGGACTGACAAAAAAAAAAAAAGATTGAAGGAATGTTTCTGCATTTTCAACATTCTGTTTTCCACAAAAATTATACTTGTGAACAACTTATCTTTGGCCTGAATTCTATACTTCACTCACTAATAGAGATTAAGCTGGAAGACTGTCTCTAGCATTGTCATTGTGCTTTCTAATTACAAAGCAGTATATCTTAACAGAACTACATTAAATTTTTCATGAAGAAGGTTCAAAACTAAGTTAAATAAAATAGCTTGGCACCAGTGGCAAATGCCTGTACTCTTAGCTACTCAGGAGGCTGAGATCTGAGGATCATGGTTCAAAGCCAGCCCAGGCAGTAAAGTCCATGAGACTTATCTCCAATAAACTAGAAACAGAGGAAGTGGAGCTGTGGCTCAAAGCAATAGAACACTAACCTTGAGCAAAAAAAAGCTCAGGGACAATGACCAGGTCCTGAGTTCAAGCCCCATGACCAGCACTAGAAAAAAAAGTAAAATAAAATAAAAAAAACTACTGATGAAACACGTTGTACTAGAAAAATAAATCATCATAAAAGATGTCAGCCTGTAATTTAATGGGCCTAATTACTCTAATCTTTTCATCTCTTAATATCCCTCCATATTGAAAGCCTAAGAAGGTACATATATGAGTCAAAGTGATTCACACAGGAGCCCAGAGAATGTTGGACTGCTACCAGCTTCCTGAAGTCTGTAGCTTGAATGCAATCCCAGGAGGCCTTGTGTTGAGATAAAGCTAGGTGCAAGTCTGAGTATTGTTTTCAATACTTGATTGCTCAGCTTGAACTAGTTACTCGTGTCTAGCTTGTCCCACCAGTCAGACACTCAAATAAAGACAATACAAAAATGTGCTGTTTGTTTATGCACAGGGCTGAAAGTGATTACATAACAACTATTTACTGAAATCAATATAAAATATTCATGACCTTCATTGCCCCCCCCAGAAAAAGGTAGTCTCAAACATTTAATAAATTCCATTCTGTGTATAAAGCTCCACCTCTGATTCTATAGGATATGACCTCTCTGAAGCCATCAAGGGTAAATCAGTAGTTCTGTACTCTAATATTTTTTAAATTTGATTTTATTTTATTTGTGAACATACTGTACAGAGGAGTTACAATTACATGGGCGGGATAATGCGGACATTTCTTACCAAGCATTGCAGCCTCCTCCTTTGTTTACCCTTCACGTCCCTTCCCAGCCTCCCCCCTCCCCCCCCAATCCCAATCCTTCTCCGTCCCCCCCTACCCCCCCCCCCCCCGCACAGACATTGTAAAGCTCGTTTTGGGCATGACAACTTGTACTTCTCATTGTTGCAACAGGTCCACCTGTATCCTTAAACAACTGGTTTTTCCCCATCTCCTCCACAAGTTATACTGACATCAAATATAGTGAAAGCAGGGGTTATACTGTGGGGGAGGGACATACAAAGCAACAAAGAGATAATCTTATAAATGCGTTAGAAACACATGCATGAAAGAAAAAAACATTAAAATACATATCTAAGGGTTCATTTTCCTGACATCACATTATCTGACCTTTTCCTCTTGACTCATACATATACTAGATATTGCAAATAAGGGAAACCATGGGACCTATGTTTCTTTGGGCCTGGCTTACTTCACTTAATATAATTTTTTCCATGTCTTTCCATTTCCTAACAAATGTCATTCTTTCTGATGGAGGCATAGAATTCCATTGTGTATATATACCACATTTTCTTGATCCATTCATCTACTGAGGGGCATCTGGGTTGGTTCCATATCTTAGCTATGGTAAATAATGCTGCAATAAACATAGTTGTGCTGGTAGCCTTAGTGTGGTCTTGTTTGTAAACATTTGGGTAAATGCCCAAAAGTGGGATTGCTAGGTCATAGGGGAGTTCTATGTGAAGTCTTTTGAGGAACCTCCATACTGCTTTCCAAAGTGGTTGAACAAGTTTACATTCCCACCAACAATGAAGTAAGGTTCCTTTCTGTCCACATCCCCTCCAGCATCTGTTGTTGTTAGAGTTCTTGATTTTTGCCGTTCTAACTGGAGTGAGGTGATATCTCAATGTTGTTTTGATTTGCATTTCTTTTATGGCTAGGGATGTTGAACATTTCTTCATGTGTCTATTGGCCATCCTTCTTTCTTCTTCAGAGAAGTTTCTCTTTAAGTCTTTCGCCCACTTATTTATTAGGCAGTTGTTTCTTTGAGGATTTGTTGTTGGGTGGTTTAATTTTTTGAGTTCCAAGTATATTTTAGATATGAGACCCTTGTCCGTTGTATGGCTAGTAAAGATCTTCTCCCAATCCATGGGCTTTCTATTGATCTTGCTAGCTATGTCATTTGCCCTGCAACTTTATGCAATCCCATTTGTCCAACCTTTCTTTGATTTGTTTTGTATTGGGGCTTAGTTATAAAATTCAGGACATGGATAGCCCTTTAGAGAAAAGTGACAGGCTTCTGTGTGTACTCTAACTCAGTGCTTTTCACACCTCATGAATTTCTTAAGACTCTTCTGATTCCATAAGAACAGGTAAGGCTTGAGATCCTGAATCCTCACAAGCTCCTCAAGAACATACCATGCTGCAGGTCCATACACCACAGTTGCAGAAGCACAAATAGAATTTCTGAAGTGCCCCAGTGGAAAATGTGGTCTAAGTAAAATTTCTCCCTGGCATTCTATGGGTACCTATTGCATAGAGTCCTAGACATGTAACAAAAGAGATGTAATCAGAGATCTTAATTTTGTAAATATATATGCATATGTGTTTATATATATATATATATATATATATATATATATATATTTCCCCAATACTCATTTCCTACCAGATAGCAAGAATAAATAAGACAAGCACACACTATTTTAGGAATCTTTTTTTGTGTGTGAAAATACCTTACAGAGGGGTTACAGTTACATGGGCAAGATAATGAGTACATTTCTTATCAAGCATTGTTGCCTCCTCCTTTGTTTCCCTTTCCCATCCCTTGCCATCTCCCACCCACCCTACCCCCCCCACACCCCACCAAAGTTGTAAAGTTTGTTTTTCGACATAATGACTTGTACATCTCATTGTTGCAATGGGTCCACCTGTATCTCTATTTAAATCATTTGTTTTTGCCCTTCCCCTCCACAAATTATACCAACATCAAATACAATGAAAGCAGGGGTTATACGGTGGGGGAAGGACATACAAAACAACAAAGAAATCATCTTATAAATATGTTAGAAACAATCGCATGAAGGAAAAACATTTGAATATTTATCTTGGGGTTCATTTCCCTAACATCAACTTATCTGACCTTTTCTGCTGGATTCAGACATATACTAGTTATTGCAAATAAGGGAAACCATGGAACCTATGTTTCTTTGGGCCTGACTTACTCCACTTAATATAATTTTTTCCATGTCTTTCCATTTCCTAACAAATGTCATTCTTTCTGATGGAGGCATAGAATTCCATTGTGTATAGATACCACATTTTCTTGATCCATTCATCTACTGAGGGGCATCTGGGTTGGTTCCATATCTTAGCTATTAACCTTTTATTGAAGCAGTAAGAAAAGTAACTGAATTGAAAATGAGGTACCAGAATGGCGGGAGCTAAACACAATCATTGGAATCGTAATCACTGGGAGCAATGAATAAGAAGTTAACATTCAGGGAACAGCTTTCAAATACATGAAACTAGGAAACTTAACAAGAGGGATGGGCTGGGAGGGATGAGGAAGAATGATGGAAGGGGTGATATGGATCAAGATACACTGATATGGATCATGATACACTGGCATCTTGAATGGGAACTCATTTGTACAATGACTTGGAGATCAAAACATGAAATCCCAAATCTCCCCTGTCAACTTGTAAAATCCATTTCTATATGCAAGTTACATAAAATAATTTTAAAAAGCTACTGCATAATGTAAAATAATAAAAAACATGAAGCTACACAATCAGATAGGAACAGGCATAGAAAAGAAGTAACAAATTACAGGCAAGATAGGCAGAAGACTTCGGTGAAAGTGTCTTTGGAAAGGGAAAAGGAAGTGTTGTTTCTCTTAGTTCACATTCAAAAGGGCTTCAAATAGGCAAACGAGATGCTAAGAATCATTCAGCTTCTGATATTTCTCTATGTTCACTTGTTTTGTTCCAACAAACTAAAAAATAATATCCACTTCATACTTCTTGACATATTTTAACTGGTAGCCCTCACCTCCGATTCAACGTTTACAATGAACACCATTCTACTGCTTACAAGCATTCCCCACCACAGCAAAATTCCTCCAGAACTGTGAGAAACAAAGATCCATTGTTTATAAGCTACATAATAGATGGGATTTTGTTACAACATCCTGAATGAATGTTGTAACATCCATGTGCTGTGGGCACATCTCCAGGTTCTTCAAAGGACATGTCCCCAAGACCATCCAACATAGGCTCTGACATCTAACTCCTTCCTCCATGTCTGAGATCCAATAAATGTGCCTGTTCCCAAAACACTGGTATGAAAAGGTACTGTGTCTGACAGGGGAAAAAAAGCAGCTCTCATAAGAGGCAAAATATGATGTTGGTTTTTTTCTTGTCTCAACAGAGACAATGCCCCCCCACACCCCTGATACTTCAGAGCACCAGAAACTTCCACACGGATACTTGTGAGGCCACTTCTCCCGTCCTCACACAATTCTATGCACCTGCACCCTGGAGGTCAATGAGATGCACAGTGTGGCTCCTCTGGGACTTTCATAAGTAACTCTTAAATGGGATATAGAGTCCTGGGATTAGCTGCTGGAACCTCATGATGGGGGGTTAATAACTGGCTCCACAGTGGGCCTTGTAAAAGTCCACCCACTTAATGACCTCAAGAAGTCTTCATAGATGAGAGAGAGAGAGACAGAGACAGAGACAGAGACAGAAAGAGACAGACAGAGAGAGACAGAGAGAGACAGAGAGAGAGACAGAGAGAGAGACAGAGAAGCATATCAGTATGATAGAATCACAAGCTCTATTTCCCTTCTACTTAAAGCCCTATGGCATCGTGGCCACATGCCACAAACAATATTTAAACCAACCTAACAAATGAAAGGTTTTCATTGATACACGGAAATGACTATCCTTCCTTTTTTCCTTCATGGTTCAAAACATATGTCTGCTTGCTAAATCCTAGTAGGAAGGTTGGATCCACACTCTTCCCTAGTCTCAAAGCTTAAAGGGCATCCTCCAGCTGGGTGCTGGTGGCTCACGCCTGTAATCCTAGCTACTCAGGAGGATGAGATCTGAGAATTGTGGTTCAAAGCCAACCCTGGCAGAAAAGTCAGTGAGACTCTCATCTCCAATAAACTATTCAGAAAAAGCCATAAGTGACACTGTGGTTCAAAAAAAAAGTACATCCTCCAATAATACTATAATTAGTAATAAGGTTACTCTAATCAAACAATTTTGAAGTGGTGTGGAATTCATTTTTTAAAAATTTCCCAGTCCTGGGGCTTGACCTCAGGGCCTAGGCACTGTTCCTGAGCTTCTTTTGCCAAAGGCTAGCACCCTACCACTTAGCCACAGTGTCACTTCCAGATTTTTCTGCTTATGTGGTACTGAGGAATCAAACCCTGGGCTTCATGCAAGCTAGGCAAAGATTCTAGCAATAAGCCACATTCCCAGCCCTGGAATTCCTTTTAAATGCAATATTAGCTCAGTATTAAAATCAATGGTCTGAGAGCACAGAATAACTTTCAATTGAATTTACCTGTAATTTAAGAGACACATTAGCATTCTAACTTCTTCAATTCTCAGAGCTGATAAAACGTGTCCTGTCTATGTATTTCTTCACTTGGTAAAGTCAAAGTATGGTTTAGGACACTAACAAAATGTCCCACTGAAAACTGACAACTGCTCCACTAAGCAGAGGAAGGAAACAGAGCAGACAAAAGCAAAAGTAACAAAACCTGAACCCAGTTACTTGACACGCTTTTACACAGCAGGCTTCCCACAGGATTTTCAACTCATCCTGGATCCCTCCAGATGTCACAGGCTATTTGGTATCCCCTACTGGCAAGGCCTGAATTAGCCAACAATTTGGTCCACATATTGCAAACCCCAAGGCCTCTCACATAGCTCCTTCTTGATATTCAGATGAGAATGTGCACAATACCTAAGAGAGAATGTCCACCAGGCCAACCAACTGAGGGAAGGTAACCTGCTGGTAACATATTTAAGGGACACTTATGCTTCTGTTGTTTAAGAGAACATCTACGTTCATATAGAATCACTCTAGATTACCATCTCTGACTGTGACATCTGGTAGCTAAGGGACTTACTTGGCTGTGACAGACAGAACCGGTATCTAGCAGGTTCTATTGCTTACTAAGCCATGTCAATCTAAGGAAATAGCTGACTGGGCATTAGTTACTAAGGCAATGGTCAATGTGCTATAGTTAGACATGCTTACTTACACCTCTATAATCATCTTAAAATGAGGTAGCTGATATAGAAAGAACATGGAACACAGTCAAGAACTAGGATTAACCCCAGATAGCCCTGTTGCTAGAGTTTGTTTTTTTTTAACTAACTCATTTAGTAGTTTTTAAGTCTTTAAATATGATTCACTGTGAGAAGTATTTTTTGAGTTTTTCCTATAGAAAGAAATACATTCGCTACACAGCCCATCACATGAATATTTTATGTGAACATTACATACAGAAGATTATACAGGTACATATATACATACACATATAATTTAACCAAAAATTTGATGAAACTAGATCCACTCTTACTTAATATATGTATTGATGTGTTATACTCTATGTTTTGTTTAAACACTGTTGCTCACTCCCAGCTATTGATTATGATAGCTATTGAGCCACAAGAAGTTTGTAAACAAAACAAACTACATTTTCTCTTCACCACTACAGGATTTTGTGTCCATTACAGATGATATTTGTCAAGCACTTAGCATAACGCCTGTTGTGTACCTTGTGCTCAGTCCATGACAGGTCCTGTTGATGTTGGAAATGAGCTGTAACTATGGGATGCAGGGACACAAAGGGGAAATCCCTGGAGACGCTATGGAGACATCTGTTGCCAGCTTTGTCCTTGGCAGTGAGATAGGGAAATTCCCTATTATTTTTAACTTGTAACTCTTTCTGAAGAGAGATGACTTATGGTTAACTCTGGCTTCCTCTTCTCAACCAAAATTACAAGTTGTTGTACCTTTCTTCTGGAACCTCACTAATTACAACTTGCTAATCTGTGTTTACATCCAACCCTATGTGATATACAATGATATACATACAAAATTGGTGCTCAAAAATGTATGGCTAAGAATACTCATTTCTTACTGACACTTTGTCAAAATGCCACAAAATCAATGGTTTGAAATTGAACAACTTACCTTACAGTTCTAGAGAATCTGAAGGGAAATTGACTCAGATGAAATAAAGATATCAGCACGGAGTTTCTTTTTAGAAGTTCTAGGAAAGAAGAGATTCTCTTACCCTTTCTAGCTTCCTTCTGGTGGATACCTGTACTCCTTGGCTCCTGGCCCCTTCTTCCAACTTGGAAGTCAGCACTTGTGAGATAAATCCTATAACACTGTGATAGTATCTCCTCTTCTGAGTCTTCTGACTTCCATCTTTAAGGACCTGTGTGATTACGTGGGGTTTGCCTCGTGGGTAAGTTCTTTTTTTCCAGATTCTTAACTAATCATAGCTCCACAGTTCCAAAGTCTCTTTTGCCATCTGAGATAATGTCAGAAGCTCTGGGATTAGGATGTGAGCATTTGGTGGGGTAGGGGAAGGGAGAGTGAGGTAAACATTCTCTCTTACACAGGAGACAAACTACATAAAATAGTAAGAAGATGTAATGAAAAGAATAACATATAAAATTTATTTAACATTTACTGTGTGGCAAGTTTCCTACCCAATAGTTTACTTTCCTTTAGTCATTTCCTTAGTAAGAAACCAAGGTTCAGAAAGAAGATGAAAATTGTCCAAACTTACACAAATAGAAAGTAGCGCACTCAGTCCTACAGGGTGTGGAAGGTCATACTATAAATGACATTGCATATAACTACTAAGTGTTACAAGTATTACTACGTATTATGCAATATTTGAAAAACTATCACCATCACAAATTTTTTCTTTACTCTTTCCTCTCAAAAGACATTGTTTTGAACAAATTCACTTATTTAATTTCTAATGAACCAGACTAAATTAACAATTATAACATCTGATAATTTTAGATGTATACAGTTCCAGCCAAAATATGCAACGTAATAGTTTATTTAATAAAATATGCAACGACAATGAGAAGTACAAAATGTCATGTCAAAACCAACTTTACAATGTCGGTGTGGGGGGGGGAGGGGGGTATAATTGGGTAGGGGGAGGGGGGAGGCTGGGAAGGGAGGTGAAGGGTAAACAAAGGAGGAGGCTGCAATGCTTGGTAAGAAATGTATGCATTATCCTGCCCATGTAATTGTAGCCCCACTGTACAGTATGTTCTCAAATAAAATAAAATTAAATTAAAAAAATAAAAAATAAAATAAAATATGCAACGTAATAGTTTATTTAATACATGATGTGTCAATTTGGAATACTGAATTCAAGTGACTACCTCTGCAGATTTTTGATGGGTGTCCTAGATGAAAATAATAAACTAAGAGTTCAGACAAGGAAATGGAGTGGGATGATTTAAGGTCTTATTTCAGTCTCAAAGAAGCAGAATTTTCAGATAGACCATAGAACAAGCATAGCATTAAAAAAAAAAGTGGACTAGTAATGTAAGGTTAAGAAACACAAAAAATTCTTAGAGGTCTAGTAATGAAATATGCCTATAATGAAGCTATGGTGATCAAGGCCAACCTGGGCAAGAAAATGTTAATGAAATCCCATATCAACTCTCAACACAGAGGCATAGATAGGAGGGCTACTGATAAGTAGGAGGATTACAGTTCAAGGCTTCCCTGGGGGGAAAAAAAATGAGATCCTATGAAAAATAATTTAAGTAACCCCAACACGGGGGGTTCAAGCCTAAAACCCTAGCTACTTGGGCAACAGATCAGGGGATCACAGTTCAAGTCCAGCCCAGTCATTAAAAATGGGCAAGGTTTTATCTCATTCAAATCTGGGCATAATGACATGATCCTGTTTCCAACTGTAGGGGAAAAGCTAGGCACAGTGGTATGTACCTGTTATCTCAGAAATGCAGGGAAGCACAATTAGCAACATCACAGCCCAGGCTACCCAATGTCCAATCTCAAAAGTAGTTTACTAAAAAAAAGCCTGATAGTGGCTCCAGTAATAGTGTACCTGCCCAGCTGACTGAGGACATGGCTCAAATAGTAGACTACTCAATAATGGGGAAAAAAGAGTTTATCAGGTAGAAGTAGAAAAGAAGATTAATTTTAAAAGAATAAATAAAGCATATAGGCTTTGTAAGACATACTGCTAAGGTTCATTTTTTTAACCAGGCAAAAAAATACCTAATCTGCCAGAAGTGGCACTGTGGCTCAAGGTAGAGCACTCGCCTTGAGCTGAAGAGCTGAGGGACAGTGCCCAGGCCCAGAGTTCAGGCCCCATGACTGACAAAAAAAAAAAAACAAAAAAAAACAAAAAAAAACACCTAATCTGGAAAGTTTCTAGATGGTATTTGGGCTGGGGGTGGGGGAGGTAGTTAATTAGCACTAGAACAAAGATCAAGAAAAAAGTAGGAGGTTAGAAACTAGCATCTGTGGCCAGAAGTGGCAGATGAGTACATTCATGTAATCCTTGCTACTTCAAAGGCAGAGGTAAGAGTAAAACAGCCCAAAGCCAGCCTGGGAAAAAGCTTGTAACCTTCTCTGGAAAATAAACTAAGAGCAAAAGGACTGGGGCATGATTTAAATAATGTCTTTTCCTCAGTAAGAACTGAGTTTAATACCCAGAAGCAAGGAAATAAGGAAGGGAAGGAGAGAGGAAGGAAGGGAGGAAAGGAGGGAGGGAAAAAGAAAGAGAAGTTGAGAAGGAGGAATGAAGGAGGAAAGGAATTGTCATAATCTTCCAGGAGGGAAATGTGGTCAATGGAAGACATGAAGGCTGTTGAGACTAAGTTTTCACCATACAGCCTTTTGAGTTTTCTAAACTTTATATAATGCACATGTGCTAGCCAGAAATATATAGATTTGTACTTATAAGGCTATCTTTCCTGACACAAAGTAACAGAGTAAAACTAGGCATTTGTTCTCAGTACACTTGAGCTCTCAAAATAAACAAGAGCTCAATCTATTCCCCTTCTACTCCTTACTTAAACTAATTTAACTTTTTCTCATTTGTGCAAAAATTATACCTTCAGTCTCTGTCTACTGACCTCATCCTAAACACCAACTCCAGACTGGAATGATGCCAAGTCTTTTATAGCACTTTCAAATGGTTGCCCAATTTGGGTGAGAAGTGACTCAAATCTCATAGAATGCAGTCATACCCTAGAGACCACGGCCAGTGACAGAATCACAGGGAAATTCACCCAGCCCCGCCAAGCATCCTAGCTCAACATTGTCTGCCAGCTAGTTTAATCCACCCTCCATGCTTCAACATCTTCACTAGTGGGTTGGCATCAATATTTGCCTTTTCAAATGACTTTTGCTATTCAAAGCATTTTTTATCATATAAGTTAACAGGTACCCAATTATTGTCTTGTTTTGATTTGTCTTTAAGAATTTACCAAAAAATAATTCAGTCATTATTTTTTGTGGGAAGACATTGAAACTGTGCATTTTTTAATGATCTGTACCAT
Organism: Dipodomys merriami; assembly: GCF_024711535.1. Taxonomy (NCBI): domain Eukaryota; kingdom Metazoa; phylum Chordata; class Mammalia; order Rodentia; family Heteromyidae; genus Dipodomys; species Dipodomys merriami. Next base: position 56,435,304 of record NW_027205603.1, read on the forward strand.
TATTGTCTCATGATATTTGTAATTTTGAAAAGCCTAACAGTCAAAGCAAGCATCCCATACTGACAAGGCAGCCAACCTGTGTGTGAATACTATGAAGAGTCACTAAGACAAATGTCAGGCTATCACATTATTTGAATATTCAGAGATTTAGGGAAAGAAACACGCTACAAAATGATTCCTAGCCAGGCACCAGTAGCTCAGGCCCATAATACTAGCTACTCATAAGATTGAAATCTTCTGTTGGAAGAGAATGGATCATTGTTCACAGCTAGGCCAGGCAGCAAAATCTGTGAGACTCTTTATCAGCAATTAACTAGCAAAAAGCCGGTAGTGGAGTCATGGCTCATGGGAGAGGTCTAGCCTTGACTTTAAAAGCTGAGACAATGCAAGCTGAGACAATGCACAGGCTGAAGTTCTAGCCCCAGGACCAACACAATGAAACAAAGGAAGGAAGGAAGGAAGGAAGGAAGGAAGGAAGGAAGGAAGGAAGGAAGGAAGGAAGGAAGGAAGGAAGGGAGGAAGGAAGGGAGGGAGGAAGGGAGGGAGGAAGGGAGGGAGGGAGGGAGGGAGGGAGGGAGGGAGGAAGGGAGGGAGGGAGGGAGGGAGGGAGGGAGGGAGGGAGGGAGGGAGGGAGGGAAGAGAGGAGAGAAAGAGGGAAGGAAGGAAAGAAAGGAGGAAGGGAAGGAGGGAGGGAGAGAAGAAATGATTCCTTAAGCCATGGTGTCATTAAATTCTCTTAATAAAAAGTTAAATATTCCACATCAGAGTATATAAATGAGTACAAGATAGAGCAGGTTTAGCAAAGATAAAACAAATCTTAACTGGCATAACTAGATCCTGAGAGCCAGTCTGATTATTCTCTGAATACTTTCCCAAGTTCCATGTACAAGATAGCATGCTGCCCTGTGTGAATGAAAGTAGCACATCCAGTTACCTGAGCTGCTTGTCAGATGATAGTCAGTACATAAATACATATCGAGCTTCCCACAGAGGAATAATTTTAGAAGCTTTATCAGCAAGAAAACACCCAAGATGGAATAATTGCTGTGCCTCTAAAAAAAAATACTATTGTCTCTTCTCTTGGGACTTCTAAAAAATAGGTTACCCTGTGTTTTCCTACAAAAACACTAAAGGAAACTTCAGAGTGGGGCCTCAATCCAAAACAAAAATTGTTTCATAGTTTAAGAAGTATTTACACGTGTTATTTGACTCACTCCTCCTATAACTCATGACTGATGAAAGCAAGTTTCGGCAAGGAGAGGCAGTATGGATACCAACAGAGAGAATGGGCTCAGTCCTACTGACACATTTGCATGGGTGATTGTGCACATATGCAGGATTTTAGAGTCTTTGTCCACTCACCTGTAGATTCTTATTATGGTACTCATCTCTTAACCCATTTCGCTATCCACAGTGTAGTAGAGTACAGTTTGACTATTTGTGTCCCTTGCTACACAAAGGCCTGGGAATGTGGTTCTCATTCTTAGACTTTGAAAGCCTCTCTGGAATATACTATATAGATTCTAGAAGAACTTTTTCTATTGTCCTTGATACCAATGTTGGTGTTTACCTTTAACTGCACCTTCAAAGCACTTCTTTCCTCAAGTTTGCCTCAATCATTTATAGTTTACAAAGCACAACGAATTTGATTCCTTATTCGCTACCTCCCTAGTGTATTTTCACTTTAGCAAGAACATGACTGAATCTTCTCGCCTCCCTTCTGTTGAAGCACGTGCCTATACATGTGTTCACTCTGCCCTGGCTCCTTTACACACTTCCCACTCACTGAGATGTCACTTAATTCTGAGGTGTGCATCATAAGACTACTTACTAATGAGAAATACAGCAATATCTTTATTCTAATGAAGTCATCATCTTACCACAGAGCAAGGAGAAAACCAGAAGTTGATATCTGTCTCTGATTTTTACATATCACTGTAACTAAATTTTACTGAACTTAATTCACAAAGGTTCTCTGACACAATGAACCTGAGTTAATTTGGTTTACTTTCATCTCTGTCACCTGTGACTTGTATTACTTGAAGCTGATCTTTCTACTCTTACACTCAGGCTTACCTTCTTTAAATTGGAACTTGTTGGGGAGAAAACTCAACATCATTCTTCCATTCTGCATATTTTTTCTAGGAGGAGATTTCTTTTATTTTTCTATTTTTTTGGGGGGTCCAGTTGGGAGGCCTGAACTCTGGACCTGGCCAGCTGTCCCTCAGCTCTTCAGCTCAAGGCTAGCGCTCTACCACTTGAACCACAGCACCATTTCTGGCTTTTTTCTTTTTGCTTATGTGGTGCTGAGGAATCAAACCCAGGGCCTCATGCTTGCAAGGCGAGCGCTCTACCACTGAGCCACCTTCCCAGCCCAAGATTTCTTTTATTGGAATAACATTCCCTACCTCTCTTTGCATCATCAATTCCCCACTGCAGTATGTAGTCTTAGATGAAGAAGAGGATCTTACTTAACTTGTGAGTTTCCAAAGATGCCAGTTCACCCCCTTTCTCTTTTGAATCTGCTCTGCCTTCAGAGAACACATTCTCCCTTGCTCCTCCAGGAAACACATTTGACAGGATCAGACTTCCACAGAGAGGCTGGAGTTTTTACTTCCTGTGATGAAGTATGGATAGGATTAACAAATCTATTTGTCCAATAGATCTAAATCATGTTTTCCAAATTCATTAGTAAAGCTCAGATTCTCCAATAATATTTTTTATAGCTTTATTGGTTATAAACTTTGGGTAAAGAATGGAATTTATTCATCTATCATCTAACACTAGAGACAATAGGAAATCATCTATAAAAGGTAGACATAGTAGTAATTCCAGCTCTCAGAAAACTGGCAGTGGGGTCACAAGTTCAAGGCCAGCCTGGGTGCATAGAAAGACCTTATCTCCAAACAAACAAAAGATCGCTTAAAAACACTGTCTTTGGTAGCATGTGAAACACTTTTAATATGTAAAAAAAATAATATTTCAATTTTATCATTTCTTTCAGGCATCTATCCCAGAGTAAAATTTTAAAGACTTAGTTTTAGGGCTGGGAAGGTGGCTCAGCGCTTGCCTTGCATGCATGAGGCCCTAGGTTCGATTCCTCAGCACCACATAAGCAGGAAAAAATGCCAGAAGTGGTGCTGTGGCTCAAGTGGTAGAGCGCTAGCCTTGAGGTGAAGAGCTAAGGGACAGCACCCAGGCCCAGAGTTCAGGCCCACAACTGGACCCCCCCAAAAAATAAAAATGTAAAAAAAGACAGTTTTATAATCAGCTTGAGTTTTCATTAAATTCACAAGAACAAGCTTAAGTTAAATATGTAATTATATTTAAAGTAAAAGTATTTCATCCAAAGTCTTCCATTTCACAAGCTATATTTTCTGATATTTAGTACAAATTTAATTTCCTAAATAAGTATAGAAATATTCCACATTTCGATGCAGTCTAGAGTTTTAAAAAAAAAAAAGAAAAACTATGTAAAGATTGGCTGCAAAGATTTTTTTTTAATCTGATATTTTTTCAAAGGTGACCTCCATGAATTTTCATAATTTTTAAACATAAACTTCAAAAACACTCGGTAGCCAGGCGCCAGTGGCTCACGCCTGTAATCCTAGCTACTCAGGAGGCTGAGATCTGAGGATCGCGGTTCAAAGCCAGCCTGGGCAGGAAATTCCGTGAAACTTTTATCTCCAATAAACCACCAGAAAACCGGAAGTGGCGCTGTAGCGCAAGTGATAGAGCACTAGCCTTGAGCTGAAGAGCTGAGGGACAGTGCCCAGGCCCAGAGTTCAAGCCTCACAACAGACCAAAAAAAATAAAAAAATAAAAAATAAAAACTTGGTAAACTGGGCTGGGAAGATGGCTCAGTGGTAGAGTGCTTGCCTTGTATGCATGAGGCCCTGGGTTTGATTCCTCAGCACCACATAAGCAGAAAAAGCTGGAAGTGGCACTGTGGCTCAAGTGGTAGAGCGCTAGACTTGAACTGAAGAGCTGAGGGACAGTGCCCAGGCCCAGAGTTCAGGCCCCATGACTGGCAAAAAAAAAAAAAAACTTGGTAAACTAAATAAATATAGCTCTGTCTTCACAAAGGCAATCATAAAGTTAATAGTATTCACATATTAAAATCAGTGAGTACAAAAAATACCAATTTATTTGGGGAAGTGAAACTAATCTTTGTTGGGTATGAACTTAAGCACATAATCTCGCTCAGTTCTCATTATACTCAAGAAATACGTTATCACCCTTCATACATGAAGACACTGAGATTCACCAATAAGTGTATACATATTGAGGAAGAAAAAGACTAACTCACTTTCATCCAATTCAAAAGCCCTTATAGTTTCTGCTAAACTAAGTCAGTTAATGACAGTTGTTATGTCAAGTTGACATTTTAATTAAAAAGTTGTTAAGTGATACACATTAGAACTTCAATTATCAGCATTTGAGGCAGTCATGCAGAGAGCTTATTTATCCTGAAATGTGGCATCACATACCGCATGTGTCCCATACCAGAGGCCCATCTCATATACCACAAAGGTCATAGCCTACATGACTTTTCAGATCTTAGATATAATAAAGTAATTTATATATGTATAACTTTTAAAAATCAAATTAGTCACAGAATTAGTTTCATAAAGTTTAAACCACTCCTAATCGTAAATTGTTACTAAAGAGGTAAATTAACAGAGTACAATTGCAGGATTGCACTTCCTTAGGAGATACACTTCTTAAAGATAAAGCAACTCACCACATAATAGAGTGTCAAGTGCTAGTAAACCATTCACATTCATCTCCCAATAGCCTAATAATATTTTCTGGGAACAGTTAAACAGACTCAGTACACAAAATCTGTTCAAATCTGGACTTTCTCACTTAATTGTATAAATTTACACAAACAATTAATTGCTCTCTGCTTCAGTTTCTTTTACCTGTATACTGAGAGTAATAACAGCTCTTGACATACTGTGTTTTATTCCATGTCTGACACATAGTTAGCATCATAAAAGTATTAGTTATTGTTGCTACTTTTCTTGCTTCTAAGAAATTTAGTGTCTTGGATTCATGTTCACATAATTCATAAGCAACATAAAGGAATTATGATCAGACAGAATTTTTTCTCATGATATCTGGATTCTAAAATAGCACCATAGGCAAATTTCTAGAAAAGTCCAAAGAGCTGGTTCTCCGCTTTAAATATGATGAGGATTCCTGGCTAGACAATAACTATCACCCTACAAACTTATCAATGTCCTATAGTCAAACACTACCAGGTCTTTGACTGCTAATTTGGGTTGTTTGCTCTACTGCAAAGAGGAGAAACAAATGTTATCACGAGAAACCACTGAGCATCTCAAAAACGACAGTGATTCGTGCTTGGGTAGCATTCAAGCAAATGGGAATCACTCATCAACTGGATGATTTCCAGAATCAGAAGTAATTCTCTAATCTTAGTCATTCAAATCTAAACATTGAAAGACATGAAGCAGGGACAATGCTATAACTGGAAAACAAGCTATACTCACGTATTATTAGCTTGACTGAACTGTTTGTGTGTTTTCATGGTTTGGACATACTCTTAAAGTTTTTCTATTCAGACATTATCATTATTATTTGCTTTGTTCCACACTATTTCAGTGTTGTCTGAGGTTAGTGTCTTTTGAAAGGTTTATACTCTAGACCTTCATTGTAAGTACCTAACTTGCTCCTGGCAGCTCCTCTCCAAGGTTACTTTTCAATTTCTCAAACTAGATAAGGAAATTGTGTTCAAAGGCCAGAGCTTGAGAGGAAAAATAGTAACTACTATTGTTATTATTTACAATTCATAAAGCCCTTCTACAGTTGCTGAGTAAATTGAACCTCACAAAAGAACCCTGTAATTAGTAGGCCAGTAGGCCTCCAGATTGCACAACTCCTGGGGCCTCATTCATAATATGCTTCATCTGAATGACACTCCCTGGAGTTGCACAATAAGGCCCTGGGAGAGGCCTTCCTTTTGACACTTCAAGTTCTCTCTAGCAATCTGTTCAGCAGCTGATGGTGGATGGCTGATTGAATCAGAGTTTCCACTTCCAGCCTTCCCTGTAATAAAGTAAACTTCACAGGCCCCTTCAGCAAGCCCTATTCACCTCTTCCCACTGCTACATCTCTACCTGCCCCAAACCAGATGCTAAACATTTATATCCTCTTTCCCATAGTAGCTTCCTAAAGCCAAAATAAATGTACATGGTGTCAAAACAGTTTATATACCTTAGTACATTTTGCTTACAACCTGGGAGTGATAGATGGTAAACATGATAAACATTGAAAAACTGAATTCTGCTAAATGCAGGGACTGAAATCTTTAGATGCACACTGAACTTTTAGCTATTTTATTTTTTTCCCTACTCCAGGAAATCTGCCAAACAAAATCCCAAAGGAATATGGAATTTCCCAGGAAAATTCTATAATCAATCTTTGTCCAGCAACCTTTTCTATAGCTGGGAAATTCCCTCTTACCACTAAATTTCTCTCCTTTGACATTATATAAAGTGAAACTGAAAATGGATTATTACTGAACACATTCCCAGAAACAAAATACTCTGATCCAGAGTTGTTTGGGAATCCTGCATTTATAACTAATGAACTCTGACTTCTGGCAATGTACCTAACCTCTATAAACTTCACTTTCATTAAATTACTCCCAAAGTTTCTCTCCTGTACTGTGAGTAGTAGCCTGGACTTCCCCATCAGAGCAATGATCACACTGTATGGTCTACTGTATATCTCACAACACTCAAAGCACTTTGAGGGCAAGGACATGTAATCTCTATTTCCAGTATTAAGCACAAAGGCACATAAAATGCCTGTTAAATTTAATTGTTGACTCAGGGTTGATAGAATGGATGATCAGAATTATCAGGAAGGCTCAATTTTCATTGTCTTTAAATAATGTTTGAATGATTTGCCATATTTGGTACACATTAAAAACCATATTTGACCACGCGCCGGTAGCTCATGCCTGTAATCCTAGCTACTCAGGAGGCTGAGATGTGAGGATCGAGGTTCAAAACCAGCCTGGGCAGGAAAGACTGTGAGACTCTTATCTCCAACAAACTACCAGAAAACCAGAAGTGGTGCTGTGGCTCAAGTGGTAGAGCACTATCCTTAAGCTAAAGAGCTCAGGGACAGAGCTGAAGCCCAGAGTTCAAGCCCCATACTTGACCAAAAAAAAAAAAAAAAACTATATTTAGCTGAAAAGAAGAAAATGTTTCTTGCCCATATACAGGCAAATAGTGCTTTTTACTTCCTTTCTTCTTTACAGCATTGATCAAGGAAGATTTTAAAGCAATTTATTTTCTACATTTCTTCACTATAATACACTAAATACATAATCAAAAGAATGAAGAAGTGCAATTTCATTTAGATAATTTTTATTATAAATAGCACATAGGAATAATACTGCTCTCAGTCACTAATTAAAACTATCACCCAAACCCAACTAAAATACTCTTCAACAGGTAAGTAATTGAACAACCATGGTACACTCACACCATAGAATGTGCTATTCAGCAATTAAAAAAAAAACCAGTAATACTTGCAAAAACAGATCTCAAGGACATATGCCGTGAAAACAAAGCTGCCACATAGTTTATGGTTCCTCTAACATAATTGTTACAGTGTGGACATGAAATCTCCCCAAAAGTCTCCTGAGTGGAAGGCTTAGTCCCCAGCTGGTGGTGTTGTAAGAGATGATTAGGTCATAGCAGCAAACTTCATCAGAGGGGTCATAGGAGTAGAACTAGTTGAAGGTTGTAAGTCACTAGGGGCATGCCTTTGAAGAGTCTCTCTCTCTCTCTCTCTCTCTCTCTCTCTCTCTCTCTCTCTCTCTCTCTCTCTCTCTCTCTCTCTCTCTCTCTCTCTCTCTCTCTCTCTCTCTCTCTTTCCCCCTCTGTCTCTCTTCTCTGGCTGTCAATGAGGGCAGCAGTCCTGCTCATCACATGATCCTCATCTGGATGATTTTTTTCAGGTATTTCTGTCACAGCAATGAAAAAGCTAACACTAAAAAGTGTTGTGACAAAGTTATAGTGATAGAAAACACATCAGTGGTTACCTGGTGTTAGTGAAGATAAAGGGCAAGCAGGTGAGTGTGACTGGAAAGGGAACAGAGGAGGGAGATCTTTGAGGTGATGGAGTAGTTCTGGAATCCTGAACGAAGTAGTGATACAGGGATCTTTCTATGCAGTCAAATGACAAAGAGTAATGCACACTCGTTGAATATATAAGAATGAATATATAAGATGTAATTGTTGAATGGAGCTAGGTGCTGGATATATAATACCTCTGTGTATTATCTTAGCAATTTCCTATTGATTTTATTAATCTCAAATCAAAAGGCTTTTTTAGATTATACTTGGGAGAATTTGTTTCCTAGATCTACCACAACAACAACAAAACAACAACAACAACAAAAAAGAACTGGATGGCTTAAATAGAATTTATTCTCACAGTTCTAGAAGCTAATCAAAATGCGAGCAGAGTTGGTTCCTTCTGACAGCCATGATAATTCTGTTTCATTGTGCTCTCCTAGCATCTAGTAGTCTTACTCATTTCTTGGCTTTTAGATACCATTAATCCTGGGTCTTCACACTATTTTATCCCTGTGTGTACATATCACGTCATGATGTCATTTTTTTCTTCTTCTCCTCCTCCCCCTCTTCTTCCTCTTCCTTATCAAGTGAGACAAGCCTTCCCATGTACTTGAGGCTGGCTTTAAACTCACAATCCTCCTACTTCAACCTCCCTAATGCTGGGATTACAGGTATGTGCTACCACACCCAACTAAATTTCCCCCCCCCTTTTTTTTTTTAAATCTTTGCCAAGATTTATTCAGGAGACATTCACACAAAGAATTTCAACAGATACAATTTTACTTAAACTATGAGATAAATCTTTGTATATTTTTTTTTGAATTTTATTTTATTTTATTTGAGAACATACTGTACAGAGGTGCTACAATTACATGGGCAGGATAATGCATACATTTCTTACCAAGCATTGCAGCCTCCTCCTTTGTTTACCCTTCACCTCCCTTCCCCGCCTCCCCCCTCCCCCCACCCAATTATACCCCCCTCCCCCCACCCAATTATACCCCCCTCCTCCCCCCACACCGACATTGTAAAGCTGGTTTTGACATGACAGCTGTAGCTCAAGTGGTAGAGCACTTGCCTTGAGCTGAAGAGCTGAGGGACAGTGCCCAGGCGCAGAGTTCAAGCCCCACGACTGACCAAAAAAAAACAAAACAAAAAAAAAAAAAGAAAAGAATGGAGATAAATTTCCCCTTTCTTACCAACACAGACATCTAGGATCAAGGCTTATCATCCTGGCCTTAACTTGATCAACTACAAAGATCCTCCTTCAAAATACAGTCACATTCATAGAAGTTAGAATTTCCACATTTGGAAAGGAATACTCAATTCTATCCTTAACACTTGGTCTGAAAACAATTGCTGAAGTATAGTTTAAAGATAGCTCATATAACAAGAATTAAAAAAGAAACAAGCAAAAGAACCAAAAGCCCTGCTTTAGGTCATAGGTTCAACTTAATAGTTCAATGAAAACAGTTCTTTGAAAAATAAGTATTGTTTTCATTGCATTAACAGATTCAGATCAAAGACAGGTACAGCTACCACATTTTCACCTATCAGAATTCATACAGTTTTCTGATTTATTGGGATGAAACAGATCATGCTATAATTAATGATGATGTCAAAGACAAAGATGACATGATAACCCTCTTCAAAGTATCTATCTTTAAATCCTACCCACCCCCAATCTTTTTTTTTAATGGTATGAATAAATGACAAAGCTCAAATTGTCTTGGAAAAAGACTGGACTTTATAGCACAAGCAGGTAATATTAATATCAGAAGAACATCCTAACACTTAGAATATGAGAGAAGTTTACTCTTTAACAAGCAGAAAGGGATTGCTGAAAATTCAGTGAATTCCTTTTTGTAAGAAGACATTCACAAGTTGCACAATGCTTCATTAGGGCTTCTAGTAGTAGAGGAGACCGTACCAGCTAAATGTCTGCAGGCTGCTTTTTGTCGTTGTTTTTTCAATTTTTCAGTGCTTTCAGAGAAGAAAGACGTTAACCTTTTTAGAAATTTTAAAAAATTACTATTTTTCAGGATGCTAAACAATAATGATGTGGCTTTAGATTGAAAAGTAGCTTAAAATGACCTTATCAGCATAGAGTACATTTGTTTTAATGAGTGACAGGTTAATTCTAATCTTTATTAATAGATTATATTTACTCTTTCCCAACGGATATATGAAGTATTTTGTTCAATTTAGCTTAATTTTCTTAGTAAAGTACTTAAAGGTGAACACCAGGCATCCGAGCTACTTGGGAGGCTGTTATCTGGACGATTTTGGGTTGCAGCCAGCCTTGGAAGATACCTCTGAGAAAATCCATCTCCAAAATAATCAGAAAAGCCAGGCTAGAGGTGTGGCTCAAGGAGTAGAGTGCTAGCCTAGCAAGCAAACGGATGAGCTCAAATGCCCTGGGGGGCAGGGGAACCTAACAATATATTCAATTTTCGGACTGAATATAAAATATCAAAATGAGAAGCGGGTGGAGCGCCATGCGCCATGCGGAGCTTCCTGCTGGCGGCCCTCCATGGCGCTGGGCAGCGGCAGTGGGGGCATCTCCAAGCAGGAAGATTCAGTGCTGTTCCTGCATGGAAAGGGCCGAGTGAGGATTCTGACATCTGACATCTGACATCTGGGATGATACAGCATTGATAAAAAGCGTATGGTAAAGCCATGGCTTCCTTTAGGCATGCTTTAAAGAATGGTGACATTTGTGAAACTCCAGATAAGCCCAAAAGCACCCCTAGAAGAAAACCCATTAAGAAGAATCAAAGCCAAAGGAAGAATAACACAACTCCTTTGAAACGGTGGAAGGTTGGTGACAAATGTTGTGCCATTTGGTCAGAAGATGGATGCATTTAACCAGATACCATTGCTTCAGTTGATTTAAAGAAAGGAACCTGCGTGGTTGTATACACTGGATATGGAAATAGAGAGGAGCAAACCTATCTGATTTTCTTTCCCCAACCTCTGAAGGAGCAAATAATAGAGAACCGAATGCTCAGGGGAATGAAAATGAAAGTCACATTTCAACAGATGAAAGTGAAAGCTCCAGGTTTCCTGGAAATAAGCTGAATAACAGTCAAAAGCTGCTCCATGGAACTCTTTTCTTCCTCTGCCACCCCCAATGCCAGGATCAGGATTGGGACCAGAAAAGCCAGGTCTAAAATTCAATGGCCCCAAAGAAACATAGGTCCCATGGTTTCCCTTATTTGCAATAACTAGCATATGTCTGAGACAAGCAGAAACGGTCAGATAAGTTGATGTTAGGCAAAATGAACCCCAAGATAAGGACTCAAATGGTTTTCCTTTCTTGCTATTGTTTCTAACATATTTATAAGATGATTTCTTTGTTGCTTTGTATGTCCCTCCCCCCACGGTATAAGCACTGTTTTCACTGTTTTTGATGTTGATATAATTTGTGGGAAGAGAAAGGAAGGAAATAACAAATTGTTTAAATAGGGATACAGTGGGCCCACTGCAACAATGAGATGTACAAGATGTTATGTGGAAAAACAAACTTTACAACTTTGGCAGGGGGAGGGGATGGGAAAGAATGGGAAGGAGAAACAAAGGAGGAGGCAACAATGCTTGATAAGAAATGTACTCATTATCTTGCCCATGTAATTGAAACCCCTCTGTACGGTATTTTCACAATTAAAAAAAAAAAAGATGTTGATCTGCAACATGGAAATCAAATCAAAGGGAAAAATTCTATCTACTACAAGAAATGGTATTTTCACAATAAAAATAAAAATAAAAAAGATATAGGAGATTACAGCAGGGTTTTTTTAAAAAAATAAATAATAAGTAAAATTCAATGGCTCACCACCACCACTTCCCCACCCTACTTCCTGTTATGTGGATCCCTCCATTTCCTTCTGGACCACCAATAATCCCCCCCCCCCCACACACACACACACCTTCCATATGTCCAGATTCTCTTAATGACACTGATGCTTTGGGAAAGTATGTTAATCTCATAGTACATGAGTGGCTACCATACTGGCATTACATGGGTTTCAGACAAAATAAAAAAGAGGGAGAAGCTCACATTTCAAGTAAGGAGAGAATGGTGGTGATATTCCCTGGCAATATGAACAAAAGTCTCCTGGTTATCTTCACAGACAGGAGCTGGAGGTACCGTCATCAGCATCTTCCCCTGTCCTGGAGTGTCTGTGTTAGGACCAGAGTTGTTCTTGGGGCAGTCAGTGAGTGACTAATCAAGGAAATGTGAGTGCTTGAAAGAAACTCAAAGGTTACGTTCAATACATGAGTTGGTCTGTCAAAATTGTGATTCAGCACTTTGCATAATTGTAACTTAGTAAATATGTTAAGCTTTCTGTTAATACCTTTCAAAATAAAAAAATTGTGGAAAAAAAAGAGATGATTGTACTCAATAACTGCATGATGGATATTTTTCTAATTCCCCATGACAATAGCCTCCATATCATCAAATGTTAACAGGTATTATCCTAGTTTGGGGGGGGGGGGGGGGAAGGAGCTTTTATGCTCTCCATCAGCTTGCTTGCTCATAGCTGGAGCTCTACTGCTTGAACCATGCCTCCAATCCAGCTTTTTGCTGGTTACTTTTGGAGATGGAGTCTCTCAGACTTTCCTGCCTGGGCTGGCTTTGAGACTCCATCTTCCAAACCTTAGCTCCCTGAGTAATTAGGATTACAGGTGTGTGAACCACTTTTTTCTACTTTTTGTCCATTTTCTATTAGTGAGATTTAGAACACTTGTTTCCTAAAATAACACTATGGGTACAAATAAGTTTTATTTGCAGTACACAAACACAGTTTAATGTAATTTCACAGAATTTCCAAATAGTGCATCTATAGATATGATGCTTATTTGAGCCTAATTTGCATAACCTTTTCATTTGTTTAGTTCAGTCAACCTATTTAGAGAGAAATCTATAATCTTACCTGGAGTCATCCCTCGGGAGGGAATTCTCTTGAGGTGCCTGGATGTCTACATATGCTTGTAAGAGTAAGAAAGAATCGACAGGAAGGGAATATGCTATTCTCTAGTAGTCAAATGACAAGGAAAAATTACCTAAATTTGTACCACTAAAACAAAGTTTGTCACTCAACCCTCACTTCTGAAGAGACATGAGGGAAAGATTGGAGTGTATAGGTAAGCAGGTGGATTTACACCTGCTTCCTTATTAAGAAAGAGACCTTGGAAATCACCAGTGGAGAGTCAGGGCTGCACCCCAGGGGTACACCACCACCACTTCCACTTCCCTCTTCCAATAAACACTGTGTGTGCGTGCGCTTCACCAGCTCTCTGCCGTGGGTACATGTGCCTGGTTCAGTTGGGCAACTTGAGAGAAAAGAAAAAAAAAAGTGTCTGTAATGTTACATGTGATTTTAGAGATTAGTGAGTCACTCCAACCCCGAGAGTCGGCCTGGCTCCCGCACCACGTCTCCCTCCTCACCCCACCCCACCCCGGCCAAGGATTGAAATCCTCCATAGCACAGCGTTCAGAGCCAAGTGACCCTTCAGACCCCAGCCACCAGCAGGCCTCCAAGGGGGACTTTCCCCAAAAGGCCGGGTTTCCGAACCTGGGTGTGGCTGCGAGGGGGGGGTGGGGTGGGAAGGGCATCGAATGCCCTCAGGCCAATGGCCGGTGCTGGGACCTGAGTGGGAGGGGGGAGAGGGGGGCATGGGTGAGGGAAGAGGGAAGGGGACGGCGGCCGCGCGCATGGGGCCGCGCGCACCGGGCCGCTCGCCCGCCCGCCCAGGGAGCTGGCGCGTACCGGGGCCGCGCACACCGGGCCCTCGCGCGCACAGGGGCCGCGCTCACCCCGCAGGCCGGGGCGGGAGCTCGCGCGGCGAGTGGGGCGGGTCCCGACGCGGTGTCCGCCGCTGACGTCGCCGGGGGAGTTCGCGGAGGAGGAGTCGCCCGGGCTCCGGACGGATGAGCCTAGGAAAGGCCGGGGCGCTGCCAGTTCCTCCAGGCCGCCACTTCCCGCACTTCCCAGCCGGGTCTCCAGCCACCAGCAGTGCCGGCGCTGGGCGCGCGCGGCGCGTGGAGCATGGGCGGCCTGGTGACCTAGTGTCCAACCACCAAGGGGCCGCGCGTCGTCCCACTCCCCACTCTCCTGCTGGGCCGATCTCCGCACACCCGGGGCCCGCGGGCGGCCGGCGCGCCGGTGACCATGCACGGGGACGCCATCTGCAGCGCCCTGCCCACCATCCCCTACCACAAGCTCGCCGACCTGCGCTACCTGAGCCGCGGGGCCTCGGGCACCGTGTCGTCCGCCCGCCACTCCGACTGGCGCGTCCAAGTGGCCGTGAAGCACCTGCACATCCACACGCCGCTGCTCGACAGGTAGGGCGGGCCCTGGAGGAGCCCCGATCTTTACTGCACCCCGCGTCCCCTCCCAGAACACGCGCGATCGGGGGAGCTGGCCTTGGAGTCCAAATGCCATTTGCCACCACCACCACCACCCCCATCCCAAGCCATCTCTCTAGGAAGTCGGTCGAGCTTTGGAGGGGGCGCATTTGGGGAAGAGGGAGGCATCTGCACCCCTGGAAATCACCCACCTCTTTCCTGCGCTCTTCTCCCTGCCGACTTTCCTCTCCTCCCTTCTTTCCTTGGCTACCTATCCTCTTTCCCTACTCTAAACTTCTATCCGCAATCACAGCCCACTCGAATGGTGTTGATTGAAGTTGACGTGTATTTATAATCGTGGGCTTCGGCTTGGGCTTTGCAATCGGATTCTAGGGCTGTAGGTAGCTAGCTCTTAGCCACAGAGCTGAAATGTGGTTGCCGAACTGAAGTCCTCAGTAAGTGTGAAATATGCAATATTGATCGCATACCAAAATGATCATTTAAAAAATTGTCTCTGTGCATCATGTTTTTATAATTTTATTCGATAGTTGCCGCTTTCGAGTCTGGGATGTTTTGGTCTGAGGTTTTTGCTGGCTTTTTGTTTTGTTTGTGGTTGGTTACGTATTGTTGTGAAAGTTTAAATCTCAAACTCTCTATACTTGACAGTTCAGTTCTCTCAGAGTGAAGACTATCCCTACACAGGAAATGTGCATTCTTTTTTGTTCTAACAGTAACATTGAATTTACAAAGCTGTTAAATGGCCAAAAATTGTGACTCTCTCACATCCTCGAAGAGGTTCCCATAGTCAGAAAAAGCTAGCATTAGTTTCTGTTTCCAGAAAAAGAGTTGCCAGATACCGTGGAAGTGTGACTGTATGTATTAGTCACTAGACATGTGTATTTTCCTTCCAACAGGGAATTTGGCCAGGCCTTGTATTTAGTTCTTAGTGAATTAACATCCATGATTTCAACATTCTCTTCTCCACTTCCTATAAAAATACATCATGATAAAGGCCTCATTGAACAGAGGCAGCTTCCAGGCAATACCAGACAAATTTCTTGGCTTCGGCCCTGCCAAAAATGATTTGACTTTCTTTCTGAGTGTGACTCTTCTTTCATTGTGGACTAGATCACATGGTAGATTTTGGACACTTTTGGAGATAGTTTCCATTTTTGTATTCCACAATTCCCTTCAAGTGACTTGTATTTTGTGGAGCAAATGGTGGACAAGCGGGTTTATGTAGTCAACTTAAAAGGGTAGTGTTCAGGGGCTGGGAAGGTGGCTCAGTGGTAGAGCGCTTGCCTTGCATGCCTGAGGCCCTGGGGTCGATTCCTCAGCACCACATAAGCAAAAAGAAAAAAAGCCAGAAGTGGCACTGTGGTTCAATTGGTAGAGCGCTAGCCTTGAGCTGAAGAGCTGAGGGACAGCGCCCAGGCCCAGAGTTCAGGCCCCACGACCAGACCCCCCCCCCAAAAAAAGGGTAGTGTTCAGTTAGAAAGAATGAATATATTTTATAACCAACTCTACAAATATTATATAGGAATGTAGCACTGAGACTATTAAGTATTTCAACAGAATGATTCTCTCATTTTTTCAGTATTTTAACTTTGTGCCATTTGAGGGCTATGGGATAGAGAGAAATCCCTTCTATACACAGTAACAACTTTCATAATATAAAATGCTTTGCTATACAGAAGTCAATTCTGTCTTCAAAGAAACCATAAAGCCTGTGAAACATTCTGGCCTTAGCACATGTCATTCTTTTTTCCACTTGTTATTTTTTAACTTAATATTAGTAATGTTTATGTAGTCTGCACCTGTGGCTACCTGCAGTTGACTTACATTATAAAATTTAAGTAATAAATACTGAACATATACTTCATAAGCTCCAGTGTAGATAATACCTGCATTGTTATGTATGATCACCTGGGGAAAATAAATGTGTTACATGTTATTTTAGTGACTGCTGAGTCATTCTCTATTACCTGATTTCTATCCAGTGATGGCCTTTCTCAAATGTCTTCCTACCACTTATGGGTAGATGTCTCTCATTGGCTATCCATGTTCCCTTTAGCTAGCATAACTGCTTCTTTTCCCCAACTGAAATTTTAAGTAGGGTAATTTTAGTGATATTTTTATCTTTAAACTCATTTGACTTTATTGTCTTACTCTATCTTCATGAACTCTATGTTCACAAACTGTCTACTTGCTTTTCTGATCAAGTAATCGACTAGAAAGAATATAGGTTTTAGTGTACCATAGTTGCAGTTTGGATCTATGTGGTTATTGGAAAATTGTTCTGTTTTCTGAGCTCAGCTCAATATTCTTATATATAAAATGGAGAGAATGGAAAGGGGACCAAATTTAGAGGGTTGAGATGAGAATGAGAGTGCATGTGACTAACACATAATAACATCATAGCAAAAGGAAGAATGCCTCCAATAATTGGAATAGGAGGGAAGAGTGTTAAACGCCACATGTCACTGGGACTTCCACACCATGCTTTCTGTATAATTCATTCTCAGTATCCGGGAGTCTTCATGTTCCTCCTGTGACTTCCTACAAGGATGTTGAACAGCAACTGCCTTGTCGGCCCATGTCTCTTGGGGCAAATACAGAACTTATCTGAACTTAAGGAACATACATTTAATTAAACATGTCTTACAGACTGATACAATTAGTTTTGTAACAGTTTTGTAGGGGTTAAGAGACAGGAAGAAGCTTTTCATTTTGTCATCTTGCAACTGTTAAATTTTAAATTATAAAACATAATCTATACTACTTAAAAATAAATGACAACACATTGTTTTTGTTGTTGTTTGGATGTTTGGTTTGTTGGCTGGTTGGTTGGTTGGTAGGTTTGTTGATTGTTTGGATGGTTACTTGGTAGGTTGGTTGGTTGATTGGGTTTTAGCAGGTCTTATAGTCTCGTCAGGAATGTCTGTTGTGTCTGTAACAGCCCTTCATCCAGAGTTTGGGTGGTTTAAGAACAACTAATTATCACCACTCACCTAATCAGCTTCTCCTGGAAACATTTCTATTTTGTTATTGCTACCAACACCTACTTGTCCAGGATAAACACTGATGACATCTTCAATTCTCTTCCATTTAAAAAAAATCCCTCATGATTAGTCTGTCAACACAGCTATTAAGCTAGTGTTCTCTTTTCCATTTCCACTACTACCTTTATAGTTTTAATCTCTCCTTGTTTCACTTCTTAACCAGCTCTAAAATCTCCTAATGCCTGATTTTCTGATCCTTTCTGGTTATCTGCTTCCAAGTTCACCAGCCTAAAATTTGCATTTGCTCATACATTTATCCTGTTTAAAATCTTCAGTCACAAACTCAAGCACTTATGGTATAGCTCATGCCTATAATCCTAACTAGTCAAGAGGATGAGATCTGAGGATGGCAATCCGAAGCTAGCTGGGGCAGGAAAGTCCTTGAGACCCTGACCTCCAATAAACTCAGAAAGCTGGAAGTGTCACTGTGGCTCAAGTGGTAGAGCACTAGCCTTGAACAAAAGAAGCTCAGGGACAGTGCCCAGGCCCTGCTGCTCCAGGACTGGTACACATAGACACACAATCTTCCATCACAAATGACTATGAAATGAAATATAACTCTACCTAATTGGCTTCTTTTGGAAGCATCTTTATTTTTGTTATTTCTGCTAACACCTATTGCCCAGTAAAAAAAATAATGATGGGAGGGGGGGCTGGGAAGGTGGCTCAGTGGCAGAGCACTTGCCTTGCATGAATGAGGCCCTGGGTTCGATTCCTCAGCACCACATAAGAAAAAAAGAAAAAAGCCGGAAGTGGTGCTGTGGCTCAAGTGGTAGAGCACTGGCCTTGAGTTGAAGAGCTGAGGGACAGCGCCCAGGCCCAGAGTTCAGGCCCCACGACCGGGCCCCCTTCCCACCAAAAAAAATAATGATGGCTTTGACACTGGAGGTGATCTGTCTTATCTTTTTTTTTCCCCGTTGGCCTTCCCATCTGTTAACATAAACTGACCCACATCCAGTGGTTCAATAATTCACTTTCATTAGCACTTCCTTGAATTCACTTGACACAACTGTTGGACACCTACCATGTTACTATATGCTAAGCATTCTCAATTCTGAAAATATGCATGTAGAAAATCAAATAAAATATGCATGCCTCAACCAAATTATATGCCCTTGTTCCAGTGACAACATACTATCCTTTTATTTATTTTTAAATTTTATTGTAAAGGTGATGTACGCAGGGGTTACAGTTACAGTAAGTCAGTCACTTACAGTAAGTAATTTCCTTTTGATCAGTGTCACCCCCGCCCTCATCTCTCCCAGTTTTCCTCACTTTCCTTACCCCTCCCCAACTTGTGTAGTTCAATAACCAATTTATCAGTGAAACTCACTAGACACTATGCTTGAAATAAACTATCCATTCTTTTTTTTTTTTGGGGGGGGGGGTCAGTCGTGGGGCTTGAACTCTGGGCTTGAGCGTTATCCCTGCGCTCTTCAGCTCAAGGTGAGCGCTCTACCACTTGAGCCAAAGCGCCACTTCCAATTTTCTAGTGGTTCATTGTAGATAAGAGTCTCACGGACTTTCCTTCCCCGGCTGGCTTTGAGCCGCAATTCTCAGATCTCAGCCTCCTGAGTAGCTAGGATTACAGGCATGAGCCACAGGCGCCAGCCTATCCATTCTTTTATATATATTTTTAATTGTAAAGATACTGTTCAGAGTGGTTACAGTTACATGAGTAAGGTAATGAGTATATTTCCTATCAAGCATTGGTATCCCCTCCTTTGTTTTTCCCTACCATCCCTCTCTCCCCAACTCCGCAGCTCCTCCCTCCTCCCCACCAAAGTTGTAAAGTTCATTTTCAACATAGTGTCTTGTACATCTCATTGTTACAATGGGTCATCCTGTGTCCTTATTTTAGCTTTTTGTTATTTCCCTTCCCCTCCCCAATTTAGAAAAATGTAAATACAATATGCAAGGCACCAGAATCAAATACAATGAAGACGGGGGTTATACCATGAGGGAAGAACATACAAGAGAAACAAAAAAAATCACATAGTATATTATAAGTACATTAAAAACAATGACAACAAAGATAAAACCTCTTGTATCCTTATCTTGGGGTTCATTTTGCTTAGCATCATCTTATATGGTCATTTGTACATAGCTTTTGACCTTTTCTGCTTGTCCTAGTAGTTATTCCAGATAAAAAACCAGGGGACCTATGTTTCTTTGGGCCTGGCTTACTTCACTTAATATAATTTTTCCAAGTCTTTCCATTTCCTAACAAATGCGGCAATGTCATTCTTTCTGATGGCGACATAGAATCAACTTATTCATCAATGAAATAGAAGAAGCAACCCAAAAATTTACACGGAACAATAAAAGACCCTGAATAGCAAACACAATCCGTAGCAGAATGAGCAGTACTGGAAGAATAACAATACCAAATTACAAACACTACTACAAAGCCATAGTAGTAAAAACAGCTTGGTACTGGCACAAGAACAGACCTGAGGACCAGTGGAATAAAACTGAAGACCCAGAAATGAACCCACAGACCTATAGCCACCTAATCGTCGATAAGGGAGCTAAAAAGATAAAATGGAAGAAACACAACTCTTCAGTAAATGGTGCTGGCAAAATTACTAGATCCTTAATATCACTCTGCACCAGAATCAACTCCAAATACCTTGAAGTCAAAGCAGACACCCTGAAAACATTACAGGAAGGAATAGGAGAAACTCTATGGCTCCTTGGAACAGGCTGAAATTTCCTGAATAGAGACCCAGAAACCCAACAAATCAAAGTAAAGGTTGGACTAATGGGATTGCATGAAATTGGAGAGCTTCTGCATGGCAAAGGACATTGCTAGCAAGATGAATAGAAAGCCCACAGACTGGGAGAAGATCTTCACATACAACAGACAAGGTCTCATATCTAAAATATACTTAAGAGCTCAAAAAATTAAATCCCCCAATAACAAATCCTCAAAGAAACAACCACCCAATTAATAAGTGGGCTAAAGACTTAAAGAGAGACTTCTCTGAAGAGGAAATAAGAATGACCAATAGACACATGAAGAAATGTTCAACTTTTCTAGCCATAAAAAAATGCAAATAAAAACAACATTGAGATTCCACCTCACCTCAGTTAGAATGGCTATAATCAAGAAATCTAATAACAACAGATGCTGGAGGGGATGTGGCCAGAAGGGAACCCTACTGCATTGTTGGTGGGAGTGTAAATTTGTTCAACCACTTGGGAAAGCAGTATGAAGGTTCTTCAAAAAACTCCACATAGAGCTCCCCTGTGACCCAACAATCCCACTTCTGTGCATTAAAAGATCACAAACAAGGCCATACTAAAGTTACCAGCACAACTATGTTTATCACAGCATTATTTACCATACCTAAGATATGGAACCAACCCAGATGCCCCTCAGTAGATGAATGGATCAAGAAAATGTGGTATATACAATGGAATTCTATGCCTCCATCAGAAAGACTATCCATTCTTAATATGATTGAATTCCTACTTCTCTGAACACTGTGGAATTCTTTGTTTATCGTGTGCTTTTATTTCTCTAAACTCTCCATAATGTGCACATTTTTTCATGTCTTTCTTGGTTTTTATTTATATGTATATACTTCTCCTCTATTAATAATCTTTATAATCTGCCTTATACTTTTGTTTATTTTTCTTAAAAATTTCTGGGCAATTTGAAGGAAAATATATCTTTTTCTATTTATAGTCTCCATGCTGCTTAGCACTATTCTTCATTCATACTAAAAGTAAATTTCTTTTTTGTTTTGGGGTTTTGTTTTTTGTTTTTATAAATAAGAAAGTAGGATATAGTGATATACCAAGGATCTGTTGTGAGCATTTACCTATTTTCAGTGTTTTTTTCCTAAGTTTTAGTGACCTTTATGCAGCCATTAGCATCTACTCATTTAAATCTCAACATTTCAGTGTTTTAAGATTCAGGACACATTGGAAAAATTATGATTTGCAACTATAAAATTTAATATAATATTTTAATCAAATTTATTTGTTCTAACTCAAAATAAACTTAATAATTTCCTTCTAGTACCAATCATTCTAACACTGATAGGCTTTATGAACTTCTTTTTTACACTTTGTTCCTCCTCTCTCCTAAGAAAAGTACAGTAATAATAATAACCTGTGTACAACACCTTTACCTGTCAATGGTTTATAGAAGTTATTTTGGTCTCTAAACAGATTTGTAGAATACTTAGGGTAAGAATTATTTATCCTTTAAATATTATGAAACTAAGATCAAAAATGTTGAAATTTTTTCATGAGATCATATAGATAATTAATCCTATAGGCATGCTAACTGTTTATTTTCCATTCTGAAATAACTCTACTTCTTTTTTTTTCTTAGTGAACGAAATGACATCTTAAGAGAAGCTGAAATTCTACACAAAGCTAGATTTAGTTATATTCTTCCAATTTTAGGAATTTGCAATGAGCCAGAATTTTTGGGAATAGTTACTGAATACATGCCAAATGGATCATTAAATGAACTCTTACACAGGGTAAGTACAGTACAGTTTTCAATGACTATGATTACCATTTGTCTTCACACTATACAATACTTCAGTTTTATATTAGATCAGATTATTTGGGGTATAGAAAAGAATTTGAGTAAGAATAAAAAGGACAGTTGCAGTAGTAAAGTTCCACTTTTTGAGGTTATATCTAGATAGATAGATAGATAGATAGATAGATAGATAGATAGATAGATAGATAGATAGATAGAGTCATGCTTTGTAGTCAAAAGGGCCTCGATTGTCCTGCACAGATTCCTCTCCTAACATTCAGACTAAATTCTAGTATCCATTTGCATTTTGTATAAGGTAGGAATGAGAAGAAGATAAGCTTTTCCTCAATCCACTGTTAGGCCATATTTATGTTATTGACTAGGATTCAAATTAAATGTTACTAATACCAGTTCAAAAGTTTTGAATTAAAGTCCAAATAAATTATCTCCAAGTACCAGACACATTAACTTGTCCAATCATAGATAGTAGTATAAGCCATTTACCTTTTGACTCAAAGTTATGGTTCCTCATTCTTGAAATATGTGATACATTATTATTACTTGCTTGAACTTACATTCTTACAATCTCCAGTCTGCATTTTCACTTCAATAATCAATTAATATTTAATGAGGGTTGGTTTAGTTATTGCATTGTATCATCCAATTTCTGGCACTCCTAGATTTCAGTGCATCACAGTGCAACCAAAGAAAGTAGGTACCACTGTGAGATACTCATGGAGTCACTTCCTCTTTGTTTCAGAACACATCGCATTGTTTTCATGACTTGTGACCATCTGAAACAAAGATGGAGTGAAGTAACTGGTGTCAGTCTGTAAGGTTTGTGTAACCTCTATAGCAATCAAAATAACATCTGTCAATAAAGAACAATTTCTCCTTTCTAGAGAAAGGAAGATACATAGTATCTTCCCCCACCTCCTCATAGATATTCTGGCACCCAAATTTGGAGTCCAGTGGAATTTCTGTAGCCATCTCCAGGAGTTATGCTAACTCTTGGAAGGTATCATGAAATATAGAGTGAGTGCCTTCTGCTCTTGTCTCCTTAGCCATAGACCTCCTTGTACAACTATGCTGTAGAGAAACCTGGTGATTCCTTTTAATTGCATGCTTTTCAGGAGGAAAAAACTTGCCTTTTGTCAAATTAAAGGATTCAGATACTTCAGAGAATGGGATTATGTTATATACCAGAGAAAGTAATGTTATACATTAGTGTTGGGTCTTTCCTTTGGTTTCCTATTTTATATTATCTAGGAGAGGGTAGCATCCTGTTATATCCACAGAAGAAAAAAATGCAATGTACTGAAAACCATCTTAAAGTATTTTGAACCACTCTTCTGCCACATTGATCACTAAACTTTAAATATGTCTATTTTCAGAAATAATTATCAAGGCAGTTTTAAGCTTACAATAGAAGCAGACTTTTTAACAGTACTCAGGAAAACATCTTCAAGAGTATACTGCCTGGGCTGGGAAGGTGGCTCAGTGGTAGAGTGCTTGCCTTGCATGCCTGAGGCCCTGGGTTCGATTCCTTAGCACCACATAAGAAAAAAGCCGGAAGTGGCGCTGTGGCTCAAGTGGTAGAGCACTAGCCTTGAGCTGAAGAGCTGAGGGACAGCGCCCAGGCCCAGAGTTCAGGCCCCACAACCGGACCCCCCCAAAAAAATGTTGACTAGTCAAATTGTCTTGTTTTTCTGAGTATATACATTGTACTGGGAAGCGAAATTAACTTTTATATTCAGAATACGTTTAGAGTTACCATATAATTACTAAGAAATGTGGATTTTTTATGCAAATGTGACACTAGATTTAAAAGAAAATAAAGAAAATAAATCTTTGTCTCATTCACAGAAAGAAAACTCTTAAAGGTTAAATTTTCAAAGAAAATATGCATAAACTATATTATTAAAAGCATAAGATTAATCCTTACCATTAAATAGCAATAATATAGTCGTAATTTTTATTGGTATAAGTTGTTATACAGTTACAATAAAATATGGCTTTATATTAATAGAAAAGTTTAAAATTTTGAATAAATAATTTGGTATGGATCAAAAACAAATTGTATGTAATTTTCTGTGTGTGTGTGTGTGTGTGTGTGTGTGTGTGTGTGTGTGTGTGTGTGTGTGTGTGTGTGTGTGTGTGTGTGTGTGTGTGTGTGTGTGTGTGTGTGTGCACTTCTGACCACAGTTACTTAAATTAGCCATAGAACCTTGCTGTGGATGTGTCTGGCTCTACATAAATACAAAATAATTGAGTCTTTGTCAGTTGAAGAAAAAAGAGTTAATCCCACATAGTTGCATGGCCAATATAAACTAAAAAGAAATATCAGCATAATAGCTACCATTATTGTTTCTAAAAATTGGAAGAAAGTGAGATGCAGAAATGTTAAGCAATGTTAAATACCGTGTCATAAATTGCACATATTTTACCTTAGTTTGTAATCCATCTTTGCATGAAATAGAATTTTCTAAGTGTGAAATTTAAACACTACTTTTCATTTTGTTTCTTTCAATATCTTCAAAGAAAACTGAATATCCTGGTGTTCCTTGGCCACTGAGATTTCGCATCCTGCATGAAATTGCACTTGGTGTAAATTACCTACACAATATGAATCCTCCTCTTCTTCATCATGACTTGAAGACTCAGAATATCCTGTTAGATAATGAATTTCATGTTAAGGTAATTTTTTAACGGTCATGTGTCCAGATGCCAGTGGCTCACACCTATAATCCTAACTACTCAGGGGCTGAGATCTGAGGCTCCTGGTTCAAAGCCAGCCTAGACAAAAACATCCGTGAGACTCTTTCATAACTTCTTTTTATATGTAATATATTTTATATAATATATATATGTTATTGTAGAGGTGATATACAGAGGGGTTACAGTTACCTAAGTCAGGTAATGAGTACATTTCTTTTTGGAGCATGTCACTCCTTCCCTTGCTCTCTCCCAATTTCTCCCTACCATCCCACCCACAGTTGTGTAGTTCATTTTCCACATAGTGTCTAGTGAGTACTACTGCTGTATTTGTTCACCCTTTGCCTCACCTCTTCTGTACTCTCCCCTTACTCTCCCAAAGACAAACAAATGAGACCAAAAGAAAGTACTACAAATACAGCAACAAAAAGCTCTTATCTCCAATTAAACACCCAAGAAAGCCAGAGGTGGATCTGTGGTTCAAGTGGTAGAGCACTAGCATTGAGTAAAAGTAGCTCAGCGACAACACCCAGGCCTTTAGTTTAAGCCCTAAAACCAGCACCAAAAAAGAAAAAAGCTATGTGACCTGACACCCATGCCTCAGATCTATAACATAGCTACTCAGGAAGCTGAAATATAGAAGATCATGATTTAAAGCCAGTCTGAGTAGAAAAGTGCATCTCTAAAATAACCAGCAAAAAGCCGGCTTTTAGTATGACTCAAGAGATAGAGTATAGCCAGCCAAGCAAGCTGAAGTCTTTAAGTTCAGACTTCTGTCCCAATACTGGAGGAAAAAAATTATTTATGTCCTTAAGTTTAATTATTTTATATAGTAGTTTTAGTTATTTCTTCTACCTAGCCAATTTAGTATCTTTTATTTTATAAGCAGACAGGAAAGAGAGCTGAAGAAACAGGAAGGAGCCAGAGTCAGATCCAGTCCCCAAGGAAACACTCTCAGTGACCACTGTCCCCAAGTAAACACGACCTCCTACCTTTGACCACTTTTACCCAATAATACTGTGGTTTTATGAATCTGTCATCAAGGAATTCATTCGTTTGGTCATAGTGCTTATGATCTAATTGTCGCTGAAAACACCATCACAGAAACCCCCAGAGTTGTAATTTGTTGGCCACCTAGGCATATCTTAATTCCATTTGGTAATAAAATTTACCACACCAGTGGCCGTACCATTTTATATTATATCAGGAGTGTATATGATGCTTTATATCATCCTCAAATTAGCTACTTTTTGTATCTTCAAAGTTAGAATTAGATAAATGTTAACTAATAGAGAACTGGGATAAGAATTGTACAACATGGCCCTCGGAATCTCCCTCCAATATTATCAAGATGCCCTGTCCTCATAAACTGCTTTGGTGAACGGCTACTCCTTTGTACAACCACTTAAGGATGACAAAAATTTTCAAAAATAAAATCTCCCTCCGCTTTAATAGCAACTTTTTTGTTAACAAATGAACACTTTTAGAAAATGATCAATCTGTTGGCTTGGACTACTACTGTAATTACCATAATGCAGCCAAGCCTTTGCTTGACTGCTGTCCCAGACCCCAGCAGTGCCGCTTCTATTATTTCAACCTACTTCTTCCCTTTCCTCAAACTGTGAGCTAGACCACTCTTTAGTTGTGTTTTTTTTTCTTTTTTTACCAGTTGAGCTAATTGTTTTTTTCAAATGTTGTAATTATTGACCATCTTCAGTTAGGTAAGAGTTCCCTAAAGACAAAACTTAAGTATGTATGGTTAACTACCATGTGCCTAGAACATGCCATACAGAATCATTACACAGTCGTGTGATGTATAAACAAGTGAATAAAAAATTCCCCAATCTTCTGCATATACTAAGTACTTCTGCTAACTTAATGGTCAAATGTGTTATTGTAAGAGTACATACAAATATTTTAGAATATATAAAGTATGATGCTAGCAGAGCTGTCAAAAAAAAAGGACCAAAATTTTGTCTGGGAAGGTAGCTCAGTTGTAGAGTGCTTGCCTTGCATGCATGAGGCCCTGGGTTCCATTCTTCAGCATCAAATAAGTAGTAAAAGCTGGAAGTGGCACTGTGGCTCAAGTGGTAGAGTGCTAGCCTTGAGCTGAAGAGTTGAAGGACAGTGCCCAGGCCCTGAGTTCAGGCCCCAGAACCGACCAAAAAGGACCAAAATTAGTCTTTTGTTTAGTAAATGTATGTGGAGCAGCAGTGTCATATGAGAAATGAACTGAGCACTGGTCTGATAATAATTTGCTTTCTCATGAATTCTTTCATGTTCTGATTACTTATATAATATCCTTTTTGTAATCTTCTAAATCTTTTAAAGCAAAGTTTAAGGATAGTATCATATATATATATATATATATATATATTTATGTAAAACTAGAATGTTTTTCCTTTTTAAAAGTTAGAGTGACATTTACTTTTTCAATTTTTTATCTGACAAACAGTTTTCATACACATATATGTGGAGTGTGGTGAGATAACAATACATATAAACATTCATAACATCATATATTATGTGCCATATATTGCTCTGAGTATATTGCTTAGGATGACTCATTTAAAACTTGCTCTCAGTTCATCACAAGTATACCAAGTTTACAGATAAGCAATCTTTCTACAGGGAAATTGAACAACTTCCTCAAGGCCAGACATTTTATTACCTGATATAATTGGAATATAATGAAATATTCTAGTCTCTAGAACCTATGTCCTCAACCACAGCTATATTATTTTTCAAAATCATCCAAGCTTGGCTTCTCATTTGTTACCAACATGGAACATATTCTGTTGTTTTATTCTTAAGACTTGTTCTTTTATAAATAGTAAGTTTATGAAACATGTTTTCTAAGGGTTTATAATTTTTATGAAATTTGTCTAAATGCTAATAAAAAATCATTTCTTGGACATTTTAGGAGAAATGTTTTGAATTAAACTTGTCAGTCGTGGGGCTTGAACTCTGGGCCTGGGAGTTGTCCCTCAGCTCTTCAGCTCAAGTTTAGCGCTGTACCACTTGAGCCACCATGCCACTTCCGGTTTTCTGGTGGTTTACTGGAGATAAGAGTCTCACGGGCTTTGAACCTCGATCCTCAGATCTCAGCCTCCTGAGTAGCTAGGATTTCAGGCATGAGCCACCGGCACTCAGCTAAACTTTCAGTTTTTTAATTAAAATTATTTAAATTTACTCCTTCCTCTTATAGATTGCAGATTTTGGATTATCAAAATGGCGCATGATGTCTCTCTCACAATCACGAAGTAGCAAATCTGCACCAGAAGGAGGAACAATTATTTATATGCCACCTGAAAACTACGAGCCCGGACAGAAGTCCAGGGCCAGTGTGAAGCATGATATATATAGGTATTGTATGTTGCTTTTGATCAAAGTAACCTTGTAGAAAGCACATAGCCAATCAGAATTGTAAAGTTGCATATTATTTTTTGTCATAACTATAGTGAAAAATAAATTAGAAGCTGTGGTGGCTATACTTTTACATCCCTTGAGAATTATTAGAATCTTATCTTCTATTAAGTTGTGATATAGGATTTTTTTAAATCATATATGATTTAGGAGGCAAAGCACACAGTAGTTACCAATGTTTTTGCTTCCATATTCTCTTTCTGTGCAACCTTTCAGACTATGCTACCTGTTATCTTAGAAAAATAAACTCTTGAACATACTGGAAATGTTTCTATTTTAAAAATCCTTCCTATTTGTATAAGTGTGAATTCTTTGAACTGGGAATCAATGTATTTGGTGCTACTATGTTTTCATGTCTCAGCGGCAGTTATAATCTTATAGGAATAAGCACAGTGCATTGTTGTTAATATTGGCTACTTGACAATATAAAAGAAAGGTGATCATTTATAATGTGTAGAATTAGGGGGTGGGGCATGCACTTCTTTAATATGCTAATAAATATGAAATAAGACTTTCTACATTATTATGAACATATTTCGTAGTCCTTTCAAATAACTTTTTGGTATCTTTTATAAATAATTGACTTGGTAAAAAAATGAACATACGCTTCACAATGTGAATGATTTATCTACAGAAAAGTTATATCAGTAATTAAACTATATATCTCTTTTTTAAAGATTTTAATTCTTATCACTTCTAATTAAACCCACTGACAGCCAATCCATTTTGGTAGACACCTAGAATAAGTTTCTTCTGCATTTACACTGAAAAAATGTGAATATGAATAAATGTTCCTTTAGATATTCTGCTCTCTGATAACTTTCATTTATTTTGAATAACAAAAGGAAACAAAAATATTAATATCTAATTTTGTAAAAACAGACAAAACTGAACCTATCATTCTTTTTGTGAATTATGTCTTCATTTTCTATTTCAATATACTCTGTCAGAGAAAATGAGGAACCATTTTTCCTAGATTTGGGTGAATTTCCTCTGTAATCCCCACTGTCCTACAAAGATGTTTCTTGGTACCTATTTAGTTCTGTGTCCCTTTTGAATGCATATTTGGTAGTGGCAAATTTTCTATATCCTATTTAATCATGTGTCCCAAATAAAAATTCAATACAGCATAGACAGATGATTTACAACTGAAGTATAATTGTAAGTAGAATATTTTTATTATAAAAAAGACAGTACTAAGACTCCCCCAAGAAAATAGAATAGAGCCACATGAGGCAGTCTTTTTATTGTTTTTTACTTCATATGAAAAATAGCATTATGAAATTAGAGATTTTAAACAGATGCCAGTGGCTCACACCTCTAATCTTAACTCCTCAGGAAGCTAAAATCCAGATGATCACAATATGAGGCCAGCTTGAGCAGAAAAGTCCTTGAAACTCCCATATACAGAATAACCAGCAAAAAGCAGGGCTGGAGATGTGATTTGAGTGGTAGAGTAGTACTAAACTAACAAATGAGCTAAGCAGTATTGGCAAAAAAGAAAAGAAAAGAAAGAAGGAAGGAAGGAAAGAGAGGGAGAAAGAAAGTAAGAAAAGAGAGAAGGAGAAGAACAGAGAAAAATAGAAGGCATAGCTTGGTGTTCAAATTATCCTCATGTTTAACTTTAAGCTATTATAGCAATCTCCTTCAAAACAACTATTGTTTTTCTTCTAATGGTATAAGAGCACTCTTCTTCTTGGTTATATATAGTGATACCTTAACAGAACTTTCAAAATTGGCATCTCCAACTTCAACTTTAAAAGTAGTGCTATTGGGATGGGAAGGTGGCTCAGTGGTAGAGCACTTGCCTTGCATGCATGAGGCCCTGGGTTCGATTCCTCAACACCACATAAGCAAAAAGAAAAAAACCGGAAGTGGAGCTGTGGCTCAAGTGGTAGAGCACTAGCCTTGAGCTGAAGAGCTGAGGGACAGCGCCCAGGCCCAGAGTTCAGGCCCCACTACCAGACCCAAAAAAAAAAAAAAAAAAAAAGTAGTGCTATCTTAGTTTATCACACAAAGTTCATTTATAATAATGCTTTCTCTTTAACAGCTATGCAATGATCACATGGGAGGTGTTATCGAGAAAACAGCCTTTTGAAGGTAAGTAGTTCTGGCTGCCTTATTCTAGGTAATGTCATATTGCTAGGACATCCTCACAACTGTCTAAAGCTCATCTTATTTTAGATCTTCCTCTACTTCATTCTGTATAAAACACAATAATGAGAAGCATAATTATTTATCAATTATGAATCTACCATAACCTAATTAGTATATTGGATTAAGGACAAGCCACTAAAGCTCATGCAGAAGTCTTCATTTTTGCCATCTGCTACATGGGATTTATTCATTTCAATCTAGCAATAAAACTCTTCACATTACTGTTTTAATGTGTATTCCCTCTATAAAGTCTAGAAATTGAAGACTAAATCTTTTTCAATCTTGTTTACGTGCTTTATTTCACATTTGTATAGTTCTCTTACAATATAAGAAACATCCTCAAAATCTCGGTAGCTTGCAAAGTAAACACCTGTTTCTCATGAACATTAAATGTTAGTTGCTACAGCCCTTCCCCTTCTGCTAGGTCTCACTTAGCTCTCTGAGCTCTGCCTAGCTCTGCTTTTCTGACATCTCATTGACCTGACCTGACATCTCTGTGACCTGATCAGGTCACAGGACCCAGCCAGAGATACCAAGTGAAGGATGTGGGCTCCTCTCCAGGGAGTCTCACCCTGGCTGGAAGATAGTGCCTTTTAATCAAAACGAATGCAATAAATTAGTCCTAAAAATGTAAGTTTATTTTCATGTGGTTTGAGTACTTAATATGCTGGATCATAATATATCTGCTCTTAATGAAATGTATTTTCTTTGACAGACGTCACCAATCCTTTGCAGATCATGTACAGTGTGTCACAGGGACATCGCCCAGACACAGAGGGAGCAAGCTTACCATATGACATCCCACACCGGGCACTCATGGTCTCTCTAATCAAAAGTGGATGGGCACAGAACCCAGATGAAAGACCCTCTTTCTTAAGTGAGTCTAGAATTATAACCTGCACCTTTTGCACAACAGAAATAGCTAAGATGCTGTGAAGAAAATTCTCCTTGAAAATTTTTGCCAGTTAGTTGACTTGCTCAAAATTGTAGAAATTTTTTTTGCCCTTGCTATTCATTGCCTGTTGAGAAGACCTGAGAATCACGGACAGCAAGGGGAGACCACAGCACAGGAGGAAGAGCTGAGCTCACTTATTAACACCTAGCCTGTGCCTTAAACTTTCCAGAATGAGCACTGGGCACAGAGAAGTACAACAAAGACAATGTAAACTCATCATCTTGTTGAGAAAGCAGAAGAAAACAAAATGCAGATTGTGAGAAAATAAACATGATAACACTAGGAAAGGGAGCGACTAAAGATCATTTGTAGGAGCAAATACTTGAACTCAGATCTGAAGATTAATAAAGAGTCCATCATTAAAACCTGGCTCAACCACAGTAAGAGTTCTGAGCCTAGAAGATAGGAAGAATTTACAAAGGGTAAAGAGAAGTCTGCATAGTTGGCTTGTAGTGTCTTGTAGTGTGAGCAATGAAGGTGATAATAGGAGATAAGATTAAACAGGTTTTGAGGAAGGGGCTGTTTAAAATCATTACAAATTAGTTTTCTTTCAAATTCAACAGAAAGCCATTGAAGTTTTTTTTAGGGAAGTGACATGATCTAATTTAAGTTTAGGTAAAACTTGCTCTCATTTCTGTGAGAAATCTAACTAGAAGAAGGTAAGATGAGAAACAAAGGCCAGCTAGGAAACTCTTTCAACAATAGTCTGATTCTACTGATAATTCTGTGGATAGAAAAGTTTGTACAGAATTAAGATCATGGGCTGGGAAGGTGGCTCAGTGGTAGTGTGCTTGCCTTGCATGCATGAGGCCCTGGGTTCGATTCCTCAGCACCACATAAGCAGAAAAAGCCAGAAGGGGTTCTGTGGCTCAAGTGGTAGAGCACTAGACTTGAGTTGAAGAGCTGAGGGGCAGTGCCCGGGCCCAGAGTTCAGGTCCCACAACAGACCAAAAAAAAAAGAGGTGAGCACAGAATTAAGATCATATCTCTAAAGCAGAATGGATCAGACACATCTAAATATGAATAGGAGAAAATCATTATGGCCTTGTTTTATGCAGAGGTCTTAGATTTGGTCATTGCACTTATAAAAGTTGAGAACTTTAGCATTTTATAATGTACTACTAAGCATAAGAAAACACACACAGACATGGAGAATATATTTTCATATCTTATGTCTGCTTAAGGCCATGGGTCTAGAAACGAAGAACTCTGGCCAACTCAATAACAGTGCAAAGGGCAAAGTTTTAAAATGGTAGATTTTAATCAAATGGTTAAAAAGTATTAGAAAATGCAAATTGTAACAATGAGGTGGTACTACCTCATGTCCACTAAAATAGCTGTGCTCAAAAAAGCAGAAAATACCAGTGTGTTAACTATGACATGAAGACCTCACTCATTGCTGATAGGAATGTGCAGCCAATTTGGAAAATAGTTTGTCAGTTTCATAAAAATGGAAAATGAGCTTACCATACAACCTTCTCAAAAGCCAGGGCAATATAATACCTTAGCTTTAAAAAGGAAAAGAAAAAAAGGCTACTCAAGAGGATCCCAGATGGAAAGAAGCCCAGGCAAAATGACAGCAATATTCTGTTGCCACAGAAAAAGCCAGGCATGGTGGTTTACACCTATAACTCTATCTACACAGCAGGCACAGAGTATGAAGCTAGCCATGAGGAAAAAAAGACAAGACCCATTTTAAAAAAAACAACAAAAGCCTTTTTTAAAAGGGCTAGGATATGTTTGATGTATTAAATAGTATCTGTCTAGCAAGTACAAGGGCCTAAGTTTAAATCCTGGTACCACCACACACATATAGAATTTTTTTATTATCATTGATAACACATAAAAATATAATCTTAGTGGAGACATGAAACCAAAGAGATATTTCTAAATATAATTGTCAAGTATTTAAAAACTAATTAGAAAGTAGACAAATACGTATAGTTTACTGAAGACTTTTACTCATTTCTTAATTGTGTGGTTAATTATGTTCTTAATTGCGCTGTGCTATTATTGAGTTGTCTGAGTTTTTTTTTTGGGGGGGGTGGGGGAGTCCAGTCATGGGGCCTGAGCTCTGGGCCTGGGCACTGTCCCTCAGCTCTTCAGCTCAAGTCTAGTGCTTTACCACTAGAGCAACAGCGCCACTTTCGGCTTATTTCTTTTTGCTTATGTGGTGCTAAGGAATAGAACCCAGGGCCTAAGGCATGCAAGGCAAGCGCTCTACCACTGAGCCACCTTCCCAGGCCCTTGTCTGAGTTTTTTATGCACAGATAACTTAAGTGGATACATGACATGCAAATGTATTTGCTCATCTCTTAACTTTTCATTTCTCTCTTTTTTAGTAGGATTATAAGTTGAACCCAAAGCCTCTCACGTGGTAGAAAAGTGTTCTACCACTGAGTTTCATCCCCAGATCATTTTTTTCTTAGAAGTGTCTTTCTAAAATGCAAATTTTTTAAATTTTTTGAACTCGAGTTAGTGTTGTTATATAAATCCTGTTTTTTATATCACCCTTAGTGAAGGATATGAAGCTTTTTTCTTTTTTAGTATTTAAAGTATATTATCCTGTTGAAGTTAATTTTTATGTTTGATGTGAAATAAGACTGAATTACATGTTTCTGTGTCATTCCCCAACTTAGTGCCAGTTGGTTAAAAAGATTACCATTCCTCACTGAATTAGTATAGCCCTTTTGTTAAAAATCACTTGACCATAATTTTTTAAGAGCATATTTTTGGACTTTTTCTTTAGTGAAAATTCTCAGACAACTGAATCTCATCATCAATTTAGTGAAAGATTGAGTTGAGACTTTCTAAGTTATGTGTTAACATTTCAATATAATGGTTAAAAGCAAATCTGAACTTAACACTGCTTGATTTTTTTCTTGCTTATTTAGAATGTTTAATAGAACTTGAACCAGTGCTGAGAACGTTCGAAGAGATAACTTTTCTTGAAGCTGTTATTGAGCTAAAGAGAACAAAGGTAAATTTCCAGTGGAAATGTTAGAAACTAGAACTTTCAACTATTTACTCAGGAAGCTTTTAATTGAGTTTAGTTTACCTGTGCACTTACTGCATAATTTTCACAGACATAGGCTATAGCTTTGAGGTGGAAAGGTTTACCAGAAGCTTTGCTTTGCTTTCTCTTTTTAAATTGTTTTTTGTGTTGAATTTTTTAAATTTAATTTTATTGTCAAGGTGATGTACAGAGAGATTGCAGTTATATAAGTAAGGGAGTGAGTACATTTCTTGTCAGACTTGTTAGCCTCTCTCTCATTTTTCTCCCACTTTCCTTTCCCCCTGGATCACTCTATCCCCCCAAGTTACACAGTTCATTCTAACATAGTCTTGTGAGTATCACTGTTGCATTGGTTTGCTTTCTTACCAGAGGGTTTTCCCTTGCCATACAGATGGCTACTTTCAGATTTAACCTTTCCAGAGCCCTTGAGATTCAGGTATAACTTCAGCCTGTCTAATGAAAGCCACCGATATATGGTGCATGTCATGCGCTAACATCACCAAAAGCGGATGTGTATGCATTTTAAGCCTACACTGACCTCTTTCTAAATGTGTTATTGTTATTAGAAGGGTGATGAACAGAGGGGATTACAGTTATATAAGTCACGTAATGAGCACATTTCTTTTTGGACAGTGTTAGCTCTTCCTTCATGCACTCTTGGTTAAGTTCTAACACCTACATAAGGGATGTTTGAGTGCTTGTTCTCTTTCTGTTGAATGGACTTGGGTTTTTCTGAGCTATATTGCCAAGTTAAGATGAGAATTTATCATGGAAGTCAAAAATTATATTTATTTTTTATTAGGTATTTTGTTCCAGTTTTTCTTGTTTTTGTTTGTTTTTAAAAAGTACTTATGTCGCATGGACAACAGTAGCAATAGAAGCTAACATGAATTTCCTAAGACAACTGTCTATTCAGTCTGGCTCTTCTGGATGAAAACAATTAAAGGGACCTGTTATTGCTTTTAAAGGCCAGGTGCTATTCATTCACACCTGTAATCCTAGGTACTCAGGAGGCTGAGATCTGAGGATCACAGTTCAAAGCCAGCCTGGATAGTAAGTCTGTGAGACTCTTATCTTCCCTTAACCACCAAAAGTTGAGCCAGAAATTGAGCTATTGCTCAAATATTAGAGTACTAGTCTTGAGCAAAAAAAAAAACTCAAGGATAACACCCATGCCTTGAGTTCTAGCCTCAGGAACCTTACAATTCTTTAAAAACAAAAAATTATGGTGAAATAAGGATACAGGTTGACCCATTGTAACAATGAGATATACAAGACACTGTGTTGAAACTATGTTGAAAACAAACTTTACAGCTTCAGAGCAGGGCCAGGTAGGGAGAAGTTGGGGAGGTGTGGAGGGAAGGGATGGTAGGGGAAAAACAAAGGAGGGGGTAACAATGCTTGATAAGAAGTGTACTAATTACATTACTCATGTAAGTGTAACCCTTTTTTACAGTATCTTTACAATAAAAAATATATTAAAAATATTTTATTGTCTTTAATTACTTGCACAAGGGAGTTGCCATGCACCAAAGCAGTTTATGAATACAGTGCTTCTTTATCCAGCCTTCCAACCACCCTTTAATTCACTTTTCCTAATTTTGTAAGGTATGGATTGCATCTTTTTCCATTTAACAAAGCAATTTGTGTGTACAATGCATCTTTTTTCATGCATTTTATTGTTATTATAAAGGTGATGTATAGCAGGGGTTACAGTTACAAAAGTCAGAGTATATTTCTTTTTTAATAATGTCTCCCCTTCCCTCACTCTCTCCCAATTTTTCCTTCCCATCCCCCCCCACAAGTTTTAAAGTTCATTTTCAACATAGTATCTAGTGAATACCACTGTGGCATTTGTTTACCCTTTGTTTCACCATTTCTGTGCTTCCTGTATCCTCCCAAAGAGAGGTAAAAGAACAAATCTGACAAAAAGAAAATAAAACAAAATAGCCACAAAGGAAAAAAAAACTCTTGTTTCCATTTTTTGGAGTTCATTTAAAAAAAATACTATTTTATATGATCAGATTCACATAGCTATTGCACCTTTGTATTCCTCTCCTAAAAATATCCTCACTGTGTGTGAATGCCTAGAGAACTGTATAATTTTTCATGTCCCAGAGTTTGTTTCTTTTTTTTCTGGTCATGGGGCCTGAACTCTGGGACTGGGCACTGTCTCTCAGCTCTTCTGCTCAAGGCTAGTGCTCTACACGTAAGCCACAATGCCACAATGGTGCTGAGGAATCGAACCCAGGCTTCATGCATGCAAGGCAAGCACTCTACCACTGTGCCATCTTCCCAGTCCCATGTCCCAGTGTATTTTTTTTAGCCATCAATTGTATGAACTTGTTGACTTATAGGCACATTCTAACTACCACAAATGAGGGAAGCCATGTGACTTTTATTTCTGTTGGGTCTGGCTTACCTTCTCTGTTTTTCCATTTCCTTATAAATAGTACAATATCATTCTTTCTGATAGATGAGTAGAATCCCATTGTGTGTAACACTACATTTTCTTGATCCATTTGTCCATTAAGAAAGATCTGGGCTAATTCTATGTCTTGGCTATGGTGAATAGTACTGCAATGAACATGGTTGTGCTGGTAGCTTTAGTGGAGCCTTGTTTTCCATACTTCCAGAATGGTTGAACAAGTTTATATTCCCACCAACAGTGTAATAGAGTTCTCCTTTGGCCACGCCCACACCAGCATTTGTTATTGTTAGTTTTCTTGATATTGGCCATTCTAACTTGGGTGCAGTGGAATCTTGATGTTGTTTTGATTATTTCCCTTATGACCAGAGAATACAATGCATCTTGATGTGTACATACCCTTTCAACATTTTTACTCCCACTTCAACCTACTCCTTCCCTTATTTTTCTTAATTTTATGATATATACAATGAATTTTTAACCGTATTATTCCCCATCCTCCTCTTCATTCTTCTACTCCTCTCCCCTTGGCCCCACCCCACCTCTTGCAAGTACCCATTTCCCAGTATTTACTTTGTTGTGCTGTGATTTACGCTTTCTAAAGCAAGCACTATTCTTGAGGTCAGACATATCATTATGTAGCACTCAATTGCTTTCATTAAACTGCACATAGTATGTGATAAAAACACCAGTTAATCAAACATTTTGGTTATGAACAGTCACATCCTACAATGTCTTTGTTACTGGGTGATTAGATACTTCTTTAGCCCTTTGTTTGTTTGTTTTTCTTTTTGGTTCCTGGCAGAACCTTCAGTTTAATGGGAAGTGTCATAAAGGAATCAACCACTTAGTCAAACTGAAAATTTGTGGTTATTTTGATAGCATTTCACTGAGTCCCTGAGCTTGGTTTCTGAATAGGGGTAGTTATTTCCAAAGATACCACATTCCACTTAGTAGATACAAACTCCTGAAAGTATTTCCTTTTACCTTATCTTTCTAGTTCCCTTTATCTCCTCACAACTTTCTCTTTAATTCTCTTCTCTTTCAAAGCAAGATGAATGAGTCTATTGTCTTGATAAAGAGAAAGAACCATACTCCCTCCTCTTTTGTCTCAAAACAACTTTTAGTTGGTATTTTTAAGTAGAGCATTATTTTCATACCATTTAATGTATTCTCTCATGTTCTTATGCTATATTTTGGTTTTCCTTAAATTGTTGTGTTGTGGTTTTTCTATTTAAACATTTTAAATCATTGTATCAATTCTTTTTAAATTCTTCTGTCATATTCTTTCTAGGGAACAATAGCATCTGATTCTTTTGGTGAGATGATTTAGAATACAGAGGTTAATCTCTTACATAACATTTCACCTAGCTAGCTAATGGTGTGGCCCACAGTAGAATACAAATTTATAAGTTGGATGTGGTGATATGTGCCTGTAGTCCCAGCAACTCTGATGCAGAGGCAAGAGAATCATGATTTTGAGACCAGCCTAGAGAGTATAGGTAGCATAGTGAAAACTTGCCTCAAAAAAATAGTAAACATGGGACCTATGTTTCTTTGGGCCTGGCTTACTTCACTTAACATAATTTTTCCAAGTCTTTCCATTTCCTAACAATGAGATGTATAGGATACTATGTTGAAAAATGAACTTTACAATTTAGGCAGGGGGATAGGAGGAAGTGTAGTTGTGGAGGTGGGAAGGAAGGGATGATAGGGGAAACAAAGGAGGAAGCAACAATGCTTGATAAGAAATGTACTCATTACCTTGCTCATGTAACTGTAACCCCTCTGTACAGTATTTTCACAAGAAATAACATTTTAAAAAATAGTAAACATTTTCATATAGAAATTTCTAGAAAAAAATGCTATTTAGAGTGACTTGCTTTGTTGCATCATCTATGGGGTTTTTTTTGTTTGGTTGGTTGGTTTTGGTTTTTTATGTTGGTCGTGGGGCTTGAATTCTGGGCTTGGGCACTGTCCCTCAGTTCTTCAGCTCAAGGAGAGCACTCTACCACTTGAGCCACAGCGCCACTTCAGGTTTTCTAGCGGTTTATTGGAGATAAGAGTCTCACGGACTTTCCTGCCTGGGCTGGCTTTGAGCTGTGATCCTCAGATCTCAGCCTCCTGAGTAGCTAGGATTACAGGTGTGTGCCACCGGCGCCCAACCATCTATGGTTTTTATAGTTCTTTCCACTAGCCCTATATCTTGTATTTTTGTAGGTAAATACTTCCGGTGTCTTGAAGAGTAAAAACTGCACAATTATGTTCTTTAATATTCTGTTTTATTTCTTTCTAATTCATAATTTCATAATAGATAATTTGAATTACACATGCTAGTTATGAACAGCAATGGTTCATGCAAAGACACTGTTTAGAAGAAATGTTGCAGCAGAGCACAGAGAAGCCTCATGTAGAGGCATACCCAAGAGCAACTTTTAAAAAGACACAGAAAACAATGCATTTACAAATGTTTGTTGAGCTATTGTTTTCTCCATATTTGGCTAGATGCATCATATGTTCAGGTGAATTTTTTTTCCGTCATAGCAGATAGCTATAACTGGATGCAGAAGTTAGCCATTTTTAAAGTTCTGAAAAGCCACATTACACTGGTGTGGAGAATGAAGCCAGCTTAGAGTTCCTTTTTAGTGTGTGTACGTGTATATGATCCTGTAATCCTCTTCACCGTCCAATTTCCACTCCTTTTCCATTTCTCCCTCCTAGTCTAGACTGTTCCCTTTTGACATTCATATTCTGTTATCATTACTATCATCATCATCATCATCATCATCATCATCATCATAATTACTATCATCATCATTCTGGGTTTATACTCCACAAATGAAAGTATGATATTTGTTTTGTTTTAGTTTGATTTTTCTTTCTCTATCTGCATGATAATCTCCAGATCCATCCATTTTGGTGCAGATGACATAATTTCACTTTTCTGTATGGCTGAGTGTCAGTACACACTGTATTTTACTTATCCATTCATCAATAGGTCTGATTCCACAGTTTGGCTCTTGTGAACAAAGCTGGAATGCAAATATCTTTTTTGTATATTGACTTACAGTCCTTGAGATAGATATGTGCCCAAGAGTCGTATGATAAAATCATAAGAAAGGGGGCTGGGAAGGTGGCTCAGTGGTAGAGCGCTTGCCTTGCAATGCATGAGGCCCTGGGTTTGATTCCCCAGCACCACATAAGCAAAAAGAAAAAAGCCGGAAGTGGCGCTGTGGCTCAAGTGGTAGAGTGCTAGCCTTGAGCTGAAGAGCTGAGGGACAGCACCCAGGCCCAGAATTCAGGTCCCACAACCGGACCCCCCAAAAAAAAATCATAAGAAAGGTCAATTTTTATGTTTTTTTGAGGAAATTGCATACCGATTTCTATAGTGGTTTCACCAATTTATATCACAGCAACAGTGTATTAAGTAGAATTCTTTACCTAATTGTTGCGTGTTTTTATAGTGATTGCCATTGTGACTCAAGTGAGGTAGAATTTTAGTGTGGTTTTGATTTACATTTCTTTTATGGCTAATGATATTGAACATACACTCACACACACACACACACACACACACACACACACACACACACACACACACACATACACACACATTTGCAATCATGGACATTGGGCTCAGGGCCTAGGCTTTTTCACTCAAGGCTAGTGCTCTGTCACTTCAAGCTACACTGCCACTTCCAGTTTCTGGGGAGTGAATTGGAGATAAGAGTCTCACCAACTTTCCTGCACAGTCTGGCTTTGAACCATGATCTTTAGGTCTCAGACCTCTGAGAGGCTAAGATGACAGGTATGAGCCACCAGCGCCCAGCCATTCATTTATTAATTAGCCATTTATATTTCTTTTTCTGAGAACTACCCAGTTAATTTGGCCATTTGATAATTGGATTATTCATTTACTGTTTAATTTTTGAGTTCTCTGTATATTCTGGATATTAATCCTTTATCCATTGAATAACTGATGATGAAGATTTTCTACCATTCTGTGCATTGTTTCTTCATTCTAGTGATTGTTTCTTTTGTTGTACAAGGGTAATTTAATGTCATGCATCTCTGTTTGTCCATTCTTGCTCTTATTTGCTGAGCTACTAGAGTCCTATTTAAAAAATACAGAATTTTGTTGTTGGTGGTGGTGGTCATGGGGCCTGAACTCTGGGCCTGGGCGCTGTCCCTCAGCTCTTCAGCTCAAGGCTAGTGCTCTACCACTTGAGCCACAGCACCACTTCTGGCTTTTTCTGCTTATGTGGTGCTAAGGAATCAAACCCAGGGTCTCATACATGCAAGGCAAGCACTCTATCACTGAGCCACCTTTCCAGCCCAGAAACTTTCATTATATCAATCTTTAGAACAATTCTGCATATAAGCATATGTCAATGATGCGGTGCTAAGACTGAGATCTATAATTCACTTATGGCAACCCATTAATGTGCAGTTGGATTCAAAATCTGTTTCTCTAAGACATTCCCCTATTCTGCCTTTAAGTTGGGTATTTTTAATTGGTTTAGATTTTGTTTCCATTAATTTAGTACATAAAATACAAGTAATTACAGTTTACTTTGATAATTTTTGAATCATTTCAGCTAAATTGAACATTTTTGCTCATTCCAGTTACAGAGTGCTTCAAGTTCATGTGATAAGAAAATGGAGCTGTCTCTGAACATACCTATAAATAATGGTCCACAGGAGGTAAAAAAATATGCATATATATGTGTGTGTTTGTGCGTATATATTTAAACCTGAAATGTGAGAAGAATATGAAATATCATTTAGTCTAACTCCTTTCTTTTTTTGTTTTTTGTCGGTCCTGGGGCTTGAACTCTGGGCCTGGGCACTGTCCCTGCACTCTTCAGCTCAAAGCGAGCACTCTACTGCTTGAGCCACAGTGCCACTTCCACTTTCTAGTGGTTTATTGGAGATAAGAGTCTCACGGACCTTCCTGCCTGGGCTGGCTTTGAACCATAATCCTCAGAGCTCAGCCTCCTGAGCAGCTGGGATTACAGGTGTGAGCCATCAGCGCCTGGCTCTAACTCCTTTCTTAAATGATAAATTAAAGCCCAGGGAGCTTTCAGAATGTTTTTAGTACCTGTGACAATGTCTAATGTGAAATGCAGACATTCTGATTCCCATTTTAATATTTATTCCATCAGATCACCCCTTGCTTCTTTGGCATTGATTTCTGCCTTTGTTATTGTTTTATACAATGAATAATGTATGTAGCAAGTTACTGATTATAACCACAACTGTATGTATGCCACCTTGTCCTTATTTCTTATAGAAGCCAATAAAAGAAAAAAAAGCATTTTTTATTGCTCACCAAGAACTATTTCTGCAGTAGCATCCATTCAGACATATTTCATAAGCCATATTTTTCAGAGTAGACTTGTTTATAGATACAGAAAAGTAATAATTCCTTCAAAAGAAGCCTAAAATTTACTACTTGGCTTTCTACTTACTGCATTATCTGATTTGATCTACATTGTCTAATTTGGTCCCAGAGCCCATGCATACCCAGTACAAAGCTAGGAACCTAAGAACCAGATAACTAAGATGCTTATTGAAGATCAGTCGTGGCAAAACTGGGAGTAGATTCAAGTTCCCTACTACTTTCTCCAGGCTTTCCCTTCTCTTTAGGTTGAAAGAACCCAAGAATAGGCACTTACTCTAAAGCAATAAATAGAGTCCAGATTGCAAATTTCCCATCCACTATTATTGCCCCTGGACAAAGCCTATGGAATCCTGTAGGCTATATTGAAAAAAACAACAACATTATTTCTAATATATATGTAATGCCCTATCTCCCCCATTTGAGTTAGTAAGGAAATGAAGTATGTATTAGTTGGTGATTTTATTTGATTTTTCTTTAAGTCTCTGATTTTGTAGTAGTTCTGTCTTCATTTGTATTAACCCCAAAGCAAGGAACTATTTAAAAACTGAAGCTATATCAAAGTTAAGAGTTGTTATTAACCTTTAAGAATAAAGCTTCCCTGACTGCTTTGCTGTGTCCTTGTTCACTAGGAATCGTGTGGGTCCTCTGCAGTCCACCAAGGTAGTGGCTCTCCTAGAACCTCGAGGCCCCTGGCTGCTACACAAGACAAAAACTTCTTATCTGGTACTTTAATTTTCCAGTCAGTTTTGACGTATAAGCTTTATGTTTTCTTTTACGATCATATTCTTGGCAACCAGTGATGGTTTGTATGGAACATATATTTCATTTACATTCATAACCTTTTTTTAAAGTGTCAAGATGTGCTTAGGTAAAAATAGCAGTGGCATGTTCACTAATGCTCAGCACACTTAAGAACTGAAGGCATTACACTGGACACAATAGAAGGGAGAAATGAAAAGTGGTCATATTTTAGGAGAGAGATCTAGTGGTTCAGAAAAAGGGTTTTAGTGTTTGAAATGTACTATTGACAGTCTTACTGAGGGGGAAGTCTGCGTTAATCTGGGTAACACAGCTGCTTGGTGGCAACCCTGAGACATGGCTGAGGCCAGGTCTTTACATAAGTATTGTTCATCTCATTCTCCTACATGAGATTGTCATCATGAAGACCTTTTTCCTGGCTCGAATCTGGACCTCTAATTATGAGCGATAGACACTGCAGGCTAAAGGAGCAACACAGAGGTCCACAAGCTAGAAAGCAGTGAGTAGTTTGGTTTAGCTGATGGAGAAGATAAAGGAAATAAAATCAGGAGAGTCATACTATAAAGAATTCTGACAGGGCTCAACTTGGTGGCTCATACCTATATTCTCAACTGCCCAGAAGGTAGAGATAAGGTACTTTAAAACAAGCTGATGCAAAAAGTAAGAGAAACCAAACAAGCCAGGCATTGTGGTTCATGCCTGTCATCCCCACCCCTCATGCACACATGGGAGGTAAATAGGTGGGAGTATCACAAACACTGAACTGACTGAGACAATAATCTGGAGGTCCTGTCTAACTAAAGCAAAAAAAAAAAAAAGGGGGGGGGTTCAAGTCATAGAGTGCTTGTACAAGGCCTTAAATACTGAAGAAAACAAAAAGAGGAAAAGGGGATTCTAACAGTCAGCTAGTTGGTTTTTTGTGGGAGTTTTGGGGGTTTGTTTGGGGATTTTTTTTGGGGGGGTTCTGGTCATGGGGCCTAAACTCTGGGTCTGGGAGCTGTCCCTCAGCTCTTCAGCTCAAGGCTAGCGCTCTACCACTTGAGCCACAGCTCCACTTCCGGCTTTTTTTTTCTGCTTATGTGGTGCTGCAGAATCAAACCCAGGGCCTCATGCATGCAAGGCAAGTGCTCTACCACTGAGCCTCCTTCCCAGCCCTGTTTGGGGATTTTTGTTTTGTTGTTTTTTGCCAGTCCTGGAGCTTGAACTCTGTACCTGGGCACTGTCCCTGAGCTCCTTTTGCTCAAGGTTAGCACTCTACCACTTGACCCACAGCACCACTTCCAGCTTTTTCTGTGATTAACTGGAGATAAGAGTTTCACAGACTGTCCTACCCAAGCTGGCTTTGAACTGTGATCCTCAGATCTCAGCCTCCTGAGTAGCTAGGATTATAGGTGTGAGCCACTGCTGCCTGGCTAACTAGTTGTTTTTTAACTTGAGTAAGGAATTACTTAAATTTTGAACAATGATGTAATATAAGATTTTGCTTATA
The DNA here is from genome assembly GCF_024711535.1 of Dipodomys merriami. Lineage (NCBI taxonomy): Eukaryota > Metazoa > Chordata > Mammalia > Rodentia > Heteromyidae > Dipodomys > Dipodomys merriami. The sequence continues at coordinate 56,479,697 of NW_027205603.1, forward strand.
TATTCCTGCCTGAAATATGTAAGATATTATGAATGGAAAAGGAGACCTGGGGAGGGGAGACTGTGTACAAATCCAGGTAACTGGTCCAGTGCAAAAGCATGAGGGTTATGAGAGATATTACAGAGGACTGGGTAAATTGAGAGGACTTTATAATTTTTCACTTGAAGGAATTAAGCAAGAAAAGATCAAGCTGAGTAAGTTCTTGAGACTGGTCACTGGGAGCACACTGGTACCATTAACAAAACTAAGAGTTGAGAGATAGAGGGACAAATGGTGAACAACTCAGTAGACACTGTGTTGAAAATGAACTGTATAACTTGTGGGTGTGGATGGGAGGGAAAACTGGGAGGGAGGAAGGGAGGGAAGAGGTGACATTGTCAAAAAAAGAAATGTACTCATTACCTGAGTTATGTAACTGTAATCCCTCTGTACAATAACAGTTAAAAATGGGGGAAAAAAGAATTGAAACAGATTTCACAGCTAAGCAAATGATTAAGATCCTGCCCCTCTTTTCTTGTTTTGCTTTGTTTTGTTTTTATTTGGGGCACTAGCCCTACCCATAAGAGAGATGTCCAGTGGGCCATTGAGAAAGTAATATAATACTCAATGATGACAAAAATGTGATTATATTCAAAGGTAGAGATGAATAATTCAGGCCCTGAGATTGAATAGAGGGAAAAGTGAAGACACATGTCATACAAGATCAAACACACTTAAAAGACTGTGACATATACAGAACACCTTTCAAGTGCAGAAGGAGGAAGATGACAAATAAATGTAGGGTTATGGGAAGTGAAATTCTATGATTTATATTTATAGGACAGCCAAGTTCAGACTTGAACATAGTAAAGAACGTTCAGTATGTACCCTTATTTGTCCTAAAAAGCATTCATTTGCAGAATTAAGTTTCTGAAGCAGTTTTGACAGCAGTGTAAAACTGAAGACCTTGGAGTCTTCCTGCTCTATGACCCAAATGTTGACGTTTTTGCTGACAGGAATATGTAGGGAATATTCCACTGCTAACCAGGACATTTTGTTTGGAAGGGGAAGCTGAGGACTGTTCTACCGTGAAGCTACATCACTGCACAGTGCATCGCAGCTGGGACAGCACCGTTACTGCCTCTCAGAGGGCAACATTCTGTGATCACAAGACCATGCCATGCCCTTCAGCAATAATAAACCCTCTCCTGTCTGTGGGAAGTTCAGGTAAATACTTTGTATATACAATATGCTGTAAATGGTACATTGGCCTCACATTTTCAAGGCTAGTAGAGTCACCATGAAATCGGATTTCTTTACTTGTAGTTTCTTGATATGGTAAACCTATCTCCTTAAGTTGGAAAGCACTGTCAGGCCCAGTGCTGATGAATAATTAAATAGTCACAGATAGTATCCCAAGAACCAGTCAGCAAAAGAAAAGAGATAAACCTATTTTTAACAAATACACTGATAGCTTCTACATTTGAAGCAAACAAACAAACCCCAAAGCAAAAACAAAAAAAGCAGTGTTTGCCCCATGTATACATACAGTATATAGAAAGGGAATACTGGAAAGTAAAGGAGACAATGACCCAAACCTCTGAATGTTTCTTGAAAACTAAGGGCATTCTCAAAAGTACTGTTCATATTGTCGTCTTAATAGAACTAATTGTTAGACTATTACTTTTTTTTTTTTTTGTCAGTCATGGGGCTTGAACTCTGGGCCTGGGTGCTATCTACACATTCTACCACTTGAGCCACAGCGCCACTTCCAGTTTTCTGAGTGGTTTATTGGAGATAAGAGTCTCATGGACTTTCCTGCCCTAGCTGGCTTTGAACCATGATCCTCAGATCTCAGCCTCCTGAGTAGTTAGGATTACAGGCATGAATCACTGGTACCCTGCTTAGACTATTACTTTTTCATTCAGCTTTTGCAGTCAAGGCTGGTGGTTTACCACTTGAACCACATTTCTACACTTGCAACTGGAGTCTCTGGGATTTGTTTGCTTGGGTTAGTTTTGAACTTTGATCCTCAGATCTGTTTCCTGAGTAACTAGGGTTATAAGCATAAGCCACTGGAGCCCAGCTTTCAGGTTATCTTCTTTTCCATTATTGTGTGTCTCCCTCACCTTTCTAATTGTTCATCATTGCTCTACCACAGAGCGCCTACAGCCTGGTATAGCCCAGCAGTGGATCTTGAGCAAACGGGAAGATATTGTGAGCCAAATGACAGAAGCCTGCCTTAACCAATCACTGGATGCCTTACTAGCCAGGGACTTGATCATGAAGGAGGACTATGAACTGATTAGTACCAAACCTACAAGGACATCAAAAGTCAGACAATTACTGGATACTACTGACATCCAAGGAGAAGAAGTTGCCAAAGTTATAGTTCAAAAGTTGAAAGACAACAAACAAATGGGTCTTCAGCCTTACCCAGAAGTACTTGTGGTTTCTAGGTCACCATCTTTAAACTTCCTTCAAAATAAAAGCATATAACTGAGTCTTTTTTGAAGAAGAAACTTTATAGATGGTTATTTATGTCTGTTACCTTCAAAATGTTTTTACAAAAGAATGTGAGTATTAGAAGATTTTCTGAAGTTTTGGGGGAGTTGAGAGCAAAGAATCTTCTCCCCTAATATTGCAATATTTTGTTAAATAATGTAAGTAAAAAGTTTGCATTTTGATATATTCTTCAAATTTTCTTGTGTCTTTCATTAACTGAGCCTGTTTTTAGTGTAATAATTACATTTTTCTTGTAGGTAACATTGTCTCGAGACATCATGTTTCTGATGGAATGCATTTTCACTCTGTTTTTCTATAGGTTATTTATTAATTGTCTAAATCAATTGAATTTTATGAAGTGTTTACTCTTATTTGCAAGTCAGGGCCAGTAGGCATTCCTAGCCTACAATTTTCTCTAAAGGATTACTACTTTTTAAACTCCATTATCTAGATTGAATTTCTAACTTTTATTTATAAACTCTTTACAAGGTTGTTTCAAGGAACACGAAGGATATATAAAGAAAAATTAAAATTAACAATGGTTGTCATTCCATTTTTAACTTCAGCCATCTCTTTTCTCTCACCAACAACCAAGCTAACCAAAGACACCAGGGCTTTGAGGATTTTTCTATGCCATTGTTCCTGATCATATCCGAAGTACATGCTGACTTGATTTGAGAGGTTTTGGAGTGAGTTTAGGTTTTGCTGTTATTGTGGTTTGGTTTAGGTTTAGATTGTTTCCTTATAGGGCTGAAGATTAAATCAAGGGCTTTGTGCAGTTTAGGAAAGTGCTCTGTCACTGAGCTCCATCCGCAGCATAGGTTTTCTCTTTAATTTTTCTGTATTCTTAGAGCCATTATCTTTTAACCCATCACACTTTTTCCACTGGCTGGCTTTTCACCCATCTTCCTCAATCCTGCCTCCTTAGTACTGAAATTCCAGGGGTGAGCCTCCATGCCCAGACCTAACTCATTATTTTTCATTCCTACACAATATCCAGGCTAATTTTAATTTTCTCAATTGGTTCATGCCAGTTTTACCCCAAATTGTTGTCATTGTTGTTAATGGGTTATATCACTAAATAAATCTATAAGGATTTTCTCCTGAAAGCTGTTTAGCTGTTTAGGGGAGGGAGAGTGAGATGTGTATGCTAAACTTCTAAGTATAAACTTCCAAGAAGCACCGGATTCATAACCTGAGGAAAAAAAAAAGAGAGAAAGAAATCAAGAAGAAAAGCTGGGCACAGAGGCTTGAATCTGTAACCGCAGCTACTCAGGAAGCAAATATTCAAGGCAGTTTAGGAGTTCAGCAAGAAGTTAGCAAGATCCCAATCTCAACCATGTGTGTCATGTAACACACACCACCTGGGATCCCAACTCTATAGAAAGCATGAGTAAGAGGACCAGCCCCAGGCAAGAAACACAAGACCCTCTCAGAAAAATAAGGGAAGAAAGGACTGATGTATGGCTCAAATGAATAGTAAGAACAAGGCCCTGAATTGAAACTCCAGTGCTATAGTACCTCTAACTGTGCCTCTGAGAAATGCAGAAATTGATAGAGATGATACAGCCATTATGTTCAACAGATGTATGCGAACATGGAACAGGGTTACTTGAGAGGGTAGGTGGGGTTGGAGAGTTGGAGGAGAACCATGGAAGGAGTCACATTGGTCAAGCAAGATGCATTTTACTCATAAACTGATGTGTTGAATTGAAATGCCTTTATGCAGCTATTTAAAAATAATAAACATTATTTTTAATTAGAAAAAAACTAAAAGAATAAGTTATTATCTACTAAAGAAAGTGTAAATGTAAAACTTTAGGTGGGTACCTGAAGCTCACACCTTTAATTCTGTATCCTTGGAAAGCTGAGATCAAAAGATTTGAGTTCCATGCCATCCCAGGGGGAAAAAAGTACTCAAGAAAGAAGCCAAGGAAGTGGCGCTGTGACTCAAGTGGAGTGCTAGCCTTGAGCTGAAGAGCTGAGGAACAGCGCCCAAGCCTAGAGTTCAAGCCTCACAACCAACAACAACAAAACAAGACAAGTACTCCACTAAAGAAGCTGAGCATGGTGGCATGTTCCTGTCACCCCAGCTATATCAGAAAGCCTAAAGTAGAAAGATCATATTCTCAGTGCATGTCTGGGCAGGAAGTAAAACCATACCAAAAATAACCAGCATTTGGCTCAAGTGGTAAAGGAAGCCCTGTGTTGAAACACCAGAATGGAATAAATGAATAAATAAGTTAATGGGCTTTTTAAAGCAAAAATAAAGGAGGTTGAGTCATGGCTCTGGGTAGATGGATCTGCAGTGAGTTGCCATCATTCTAGAATTGTTTCCATCTCAGTGGATGGTTTTCATGATGACCCTAGTTCCTGATATGGCACATTGTGTTCTATATGACCACTTATAGAACTGTCTGGTATGGAGTACATAGTTCAGTGGAAGGAAAGCTGGCAAAGGAGAAAAGATACTTTTAACTTAGGCTTCCCAAAATGTGTACAAGTACAGTAGCAATAACAAATCAAGTTGGACACAGACTCAGCACTAAGTAGCCCTTATTTAGTAAGCAAGATTTTTATTTAGTTTTTCCCCTAAATCATCTAAGGAAAGGAGATTATCTTCACTTCATGCTGTCATCTGTGTGTGCATGTGTGTTTATGTATGTAGATGTGTGTGCACATGCTGGTCCTGAGGCTTGGTTTTTACACCCAGGCTGGCATACTATCACCTGAGCCACACCTCTACTCTGGCTTTTTGCTGGTAATTGGTGGTTTCTTTCTAAAGAATTTGCTCCTCTAAATAACTCTTACCTCTGGCCCTGCTATTCCAATGCCTTATCTTGTTTTGACTAATATTTGTTAATGTCTAATATTTTAATCCCAGCAACTTCTTTCTTGTATGAGATTCTGTTAACCCCATTTGTCTGACAGCATGAGATAACAATGTTCAGTTTATTGCCCCTAAGATGCCTAAAAGAGGGTGGGAACCCCAAGAGGGTGGCCTCTGCTGCCTCTGCCCTTGTACAGCAGGTAGTTGCCCTTCCTGCCCAGAGGACTTAGGAAGCTTGCCAGCTAATCCTGGTCAAAGATGAAGTTAGTCTGAGAAGTGTCATCCCCAGCACCATTCCAGGCACAAATGCTACATGTGCCCTATAAAAGGAAGGACTTCCCCACACAACTAAGCTCTCATCTGTCCAATGAGCCCATCCGTGCAAAGGCTATGAACAAAATGTGGCCCAATTGTTCTTGCCCAGAGGGTCTCTGAGTTAGACACGAATTGCCTGCGAGTTTAGAGAGGCAATCTGCTCAATAATTATGATGCTTGCTCTTCATTAGCAGAAATGGATGAAGTCATTCCCAGTCCTGCCCAACCAAGATGGCGTAGAGTCTACACAAGAGTCAGATCTTGCTACTGTAGGGAATAAAAGAGGGACTGGGAAGAAATGACAGGAATAGAGTGACAGGATTGGGGTGAAGAGACCTGGAATGACAGCATTTGGAGTGGGGAAGAGCCCCAGCCTCACTTTTTCAGGCTTAGGCTTGTGCTGGGTGGAAATGACAGAAAGGCAGGACCACTAGCCCTGCCATATACAGATGGGAAGATTGGAGGCAGGTGACAAGACCCTGCACCTCCCCCTGAATTATGGGTGCAGCCTGCTGCATGTGGGCTAGGGCTGTGTAGAAATCAGTCTTCTGGAATACTAGTACCAGAATTGTTGGCTTAGGGTCTTTATTCAGCTCCTTGAGTTCTGCCAACAACTCTATTATTCCTTTTTCTGTAGTTTATTCAGAGTGCCTGTTTTGTTTGTCCAATATTTTCCACCTTCTTGATGAGTTGTGGGTTTGTTTTATGACAGGAGTCTAAGGCTTTGACCAGTCTTTCATATAGATTCTCAAGATTATCGACAAATTCAGAACATGGGCAATTTTCTGTCTTGATTAGATGTGTTCTCAAGGTGTTTCAGGCTCTTGACTTTGGCTATGTTTTTTTGGGTGTTGTCAGCATCAGGGTCATTAACTGATGCTATGTGATTTTCAACATTGTGAGGGGAGGGACACTGGAAAGGGAAAGGACACTTATCGGTTTCTTCCTTGCTCTCTGGGTGCTAATGCAGCTTTACATTCAATGTATAATTCTCCATCAAAGAATTACAGTGACCTGGTAGACCTAAGAGGCTGCTCTCCAGCCAGTGCTCTAGACCTCCTGTGCTACTGACCTGCCCTCCTTGTCCTAGAGAGCCTGTGTCCCAGGAATAAGGAGGTAGGTGAGGAACTGGCAGTGAGGACTAGTATATCACTTTACAGTCCTTCCCGGTCACTTCACAGCTCTGTCCCATGCTTTCTCATTTTGAAAATCACTTGCAGGGTATTTCCCATCTCCAGGCAGTACTTTTCATGCAGTTTCCCCATTTCCACTTCTTCCAGGGTCCCTGACCCTGGTAGCCAGCCCCCTAATATCCTCCTGGTCTTTTTATTTTTTTCCCCAGAGCTGAGAACTGAACTCAGGGCCTCACGCTTGCCAGGCAAATGTTCCTGCGCCAAGCTAACTCCCCAACCCTGTCTCCTAGGTCACTGTTAATTGCTGAGTTCCCATTGATCCTTTCTGCCCTCCATTCTTCAAAACAATGTCCTAACCTCGAGATCCCTGCCTGCCTGTATGTCTTCACTGCTTTCCCTTTCCAGCCACCTCCTGCTCACACTTTTTCTTCTCTTCATCTCTAATTGTATTCATTTGGGACTCCTCCTTTCTTTTGGTTAGGTTGGCTAACTTATTTATCTTTTCAAAGAACCAAGGTGTTCTTTCATTGATTCTTTGTATTGTTCTTTTTGTGTTTGTCTCCACTTTGTTAACTTCTGCCCTGATCTTTATTTCTTTCCTTCAGCTTACTAACTTTTATTTTAGATTTTTTTAAGTAGATAAGCCAATAAAATCAATATTCTTTATTCTAGCCATAACAATTAGGTGTTTCTTGACCACACTAGATGTTTACAATCCTGGATTAGTCAACACTGTCCTCTCTACTTCTACAAAATGATATTAACTTGTACATATGAGAACATGTCATATTAGTCTTTCTGTACCTAACAGCTCTTTTAGCATAATCTTTTCTGGTTTACATCAAGCTTACCACAGATAACAGAATTTCATTCTTATGGCTGAATAACATTCCTCTGTGTGTGTGTGTGTGTGTGTGTGTGTGTGCGCGCGCACCACATTTTCTGCCCATGCAGTGGCTGTTGAACACTCTCAGTATTCCTATATCTCATCTATTATGAGTAGTATCATGATAGAAGATCAGGAATCTCTCTTATTAAGACTATGCATTGCTTTTCTCCTTATTTTCTTCTACTAGTTTCAGAACTTCAAGACTTACATTTAATTCTTTGATGCAATTTTTCTTGTATCAACTAAAATGATTTTTTGTCTATTAACGTGATCATGATGAAGTATATTTACTTTTGAATTTTGGTTCTGTTCCCAGGATTACCTTCAGTAGCTAATATACCCTCCGTATATTATCTTTTTATGTATTGATGAACTTGATTTGTTAAGTGTTTGAGAACTTTGTCATCTGTGTTCATGAGGAATACTTACTTTTTCGTTCTTTGAAATATTTGAACCTGATCCTGAGTTTATTTATTTAAAGCACAAATATTTTATGTGAACTTATTTGGGAGAAAAAAGACATCACTGAATATGATAAAATTTTGTATATCATCAGTTTCTGTGTGTAAATATGTTAAATATATTCCAAACATTGACAATTTAGAATGTGAAAAAATTTTTAGCTTGTCATCGGTGGGTCATACCTATAATCCTAGCAACGTGGGAGTCTGGGATCTAAGGAACAAGATTTGAAGCAAGCATGGACAGAAAAGTCTGTGAAACTCCTACCTCCAATTAATCACCAAAAAGCTGGAAGTAGAGCTGTGGCTCAAGTGGTAGAGCACTAGCGTTGAGCACAAAAGCTCAGGGCCAGTGCCCAGACCCTGAGTTGAGTTGAAGCCTTATGTTCCCCCCCAACCCTACACACACACACACACACACACACACACACACACACACACACACTCACACACACACACAGCGAGAGAGAAATTAGTGTTCTTCAACAAATTGTTTGTGGAGGTTGAAATATCTCTAAACTGCTTTATCCCTTTGAGAATAACATTGTACTTACTCAAGTGAAACAGGACTTTAGACCCCAGGCTTGTACTCCAGGTGTCCCACAGGTCAGGACTGGCCACTCAGCCTATGTGACCACCTATGTGAAGGGCAGAGAAAGGAAGATTATTACATGACAGCCACAGAAGAAAGCACTTGAGTCTCTTCAGTACATCTTCACTCATCTTCCAGGGTACTGTCATTTGCCTTGGATTAAATAGGAAGAATTTGGGTCAGAGGATATGTAAAGACTGAATAACTAAAACAATCTCAACCCACAGGTGTTTTCTGAGATGGTAAGAAATGGTATCAGTGGTAGTCAGACAATCCATTGTCTCAGTCATGTTCCTTCCTGGGTCCCAGTAGGGCTACAAAGTGACTGTGGGAGGCTCAGAACAAAGGACATAGATAAAAATGTAGGTGTCTGAGGTACATAGCCTTCATCTTGCTCCTGATTTACTCATGGACTCTAGTAAGAAATCAATGTTTTCCAACCAAAAACAGTTTAAGCACTTCTTTAGAAAGCCCAGTAAATTTACATCATAAATGGATCAAGAAAATGTGGTATATATACACAATGGAATTCTATGCCTCCATCAGAAAGAATGACATTTCCCCATTTGTTAGGAAATGGAAAGGTTTGGAAAAAATTATATTAAGTGAAGTAAGCCAGGCCCAAAGAAGCATAGGTCCCATGGTTTCCCTTATTTGCAATATCTAGTATAGGTATGAGTCAAGCGGAAAAGGTCAGATAATGTGAAGTTAGGAAAATGAACCCTTAAATATGTATTTTAATGTTTTCGTTTCTTTCATGCATTGAACAACTATCCAATTTGCTTATTAGAAAATGTGCAAATAATTGTTTCTAACGCATTTATAAGATTATTTCTTTGTTGCTTTGTATGTCCCTCCCCCACAATGTAACCCCCGCTTTCACTATATTTGATGTCAGTATAACATGTGGAGGAGATGGGGACAAACAAGTCGTTTAAGGATTCAGGTGGACCTGTTGCAACAGTGAGAAGTACAAAATGTCATGTCAAAACCAACTTTACAATGTCGGAGTGGGGGGGGGGGCGGGGGTATAATTGGGTGGGGGGAGGGGGGAGGCAGGGAAGGGAGGTGAAGGGTAAACAAGGGAGGAGGCTGAAATGCTTGGTAAGAAATGTATGCATTATCCTGCCCATGTAATTGTAGCCCCTCTGTACAGTATGTTCTCAAATAAAATAAAATTAAATTTAAAAAAAAATTTACATCATAATAAAATTTAGATTAAATTCCTCAGTCTAGATGCATTTATATTTCCAACCTCTAAGAAACAAAAAAAGAGAATCTGTGGAGAGGCAAGGCATCTTTACTTTTAAAATGTATTTTTAAGATCGGTCTATGATTGTTTTTGTTTTCCAGTCAACTGTTTTCTAGAAAGTTAAGCCTTAAAAGAGGAAATACATTGTTTTCCCAATGTTTTAGAACATTTGTCTGCCATGAGACTCTATCTCCAATTAACCAGCAAAATATCTGGACTGAAAGTATGGTTCAAGTGGTAGAGTACCAGCCATAACCAAAAAAGCTGAGTGGAGCACCAGGCCCTGAGTTCAAGCATTAATACTGATAAGACAGAGGAGCAGGGCGGGGAAGGAGGGGGGAACAGGGGGAGACTCATTACATGTTAATACATATTTGTGAAAAACAACCAAATTTTTCCAAATGAAAAAAGATTGGTGAACACAGCATTGTTTCATATTTTAGCAGATCTCTTTGGAGAAGTAGAAAATAAAGTTGTGTTGTCATATGTAGAAAAAATCACATCATATAACTCATGGGAAATACCGTTGTTCAACTGTGAAAGGATGAGCATGAGAAATACACTAACATAATTGCTATGAAAATAAGTTTGACCTCATGAACTCCTTAAAAAGTCACATGGAGTCTCTGGGTGATACTTTTGGAAACTCTAGCTTAAAACACCAAAGAAACCAAAAAAAATATTTCAAATATATTGTGCTATCATCAAACTACCCTCTAGACTGATAAGTGAGAAGCCCCACAACTATTAACTGAATCAAGACCAGTATTTTTTCTCCTCAATCTGGTGGGTAGGCAGAGGTACTTCTTTTCCTTCTAAGGATAATCCTTTCTCTTCTTTCTGTTGCAATGCTTCTCACTTTACTTCAACCACAGGTTCCTTAGAAACACACAACCTCCTCCCAAAGGAGCTGGAAGTATGTGAGACTTCCCCATCATCATTATCATCATCATTTCTCTTTCCATCTCTCTCTCTTTCCTTCATTTCCATTGCAGCCAGATTTCTTTTCTCCCTTTTCCCTTGCCTCTCCTTTCTAAAATATAAATGTAGAAATGTTAAATAACACTTATATGCAATATACAAAGTGAAATGAATCTTTACCAAAACAATCACGCTTCATAGCAGTTTGGTGGTTAGGTTTGCAAATTTTGTTTTTCCATAAAATATTTACACATGCAACTTGGTAACTTGCTACTTTGACATTCATGTGTTGGAACATATAAATTACACTTTAATTTTAAACCATTATATGTTATTTCATTATATAGATGTACCAATGTGCAAACTTTTTTCTTATTGATAGATACTTTAATTATTTTTGTTAATAGATGATAGGTATATAGATGGATATGCTTTTGTACATTTTTTTAAATTTTATTTTATTTGAGAACATACTGTATAGAGGGGCTACAATTACATGGGCAGGATAATGCATACATTTCTTACCAAGCATTGCAGCCTCCTCCTTTGTTTACCCTTCACCTCCCTTCCTAGCCTCCCCCCTCCCCCCACCCAATTATACCCCCCTCCCCCCCACACCGACATTGTAAAGTTGGTTTTGACATGACATTTTGTACCTCTCATTGTTGCAACAGGTCCACCTGAATCCTTAAACAACTTGTTTGTCCCCATCTCCTCCACATGTTATACTGACATCAAATATAGTGAAAGCGGGGGTTACATTGTGGGGGAGGGACATACAAAGCAACAAAGAAATAATCTTATAAATGCGTTAGAAACACATGCATGAAAGAAACGAAAACATTAAAATACATATTTAAGGGTTCATTTTCCTAACATCACATTATCTGACCTTTTCCACTTGACTCATACCTATACTAGATATTGCAAATAAGGGAAACTATGGGACCTATGCTTCTTTGGGCCTGGCTTACTTCACTTAATATAATTTTTTCCAAACCTTTCCATTTCCTAACAAATGGGGAAATGTCATTCTTTCTGATGGAGGCATAGAATTCCATTGTGTATATATACCACATTTTCTTGATCCATTCATCTAGTGAGGGGCATCTGGGTTGGTTCCATATCTTAGCTATGGTAAATAATGCTGCAATAAACATAGTTGTGCTGGTAGCCTTAGTGTGGTCTTGTTTGTAAACATTTGGGTAAATGCCCAAAAGTGGGATTGCTGGATCATAGGGGAGATCTATGTGAAGTCTTTTGAGGAACCTCCATACTGCTTTCCAAAGTGGTTGAACAAGTTTACATTCCCACCAACAATGAAGTAAGGTTCCTTTCTGCCACATCCCCTCCAGCATCTGTTGTTGTTAGAGTTCTTGATTTTTGCTGTTCTAACTGGAGTGAGGTGATATCTCAATGTTGTCGCTTTTGTACATTTTTTAAATCTTACAACACATCAGGAGCAGACCTGGTGATATTCTTGGATCAAACCTAAGAACACCAGTCCACTTCAGCTATTCATAGATCTCTATTGTGAACACAGACTGCCATATGAGTCAGCCCATTCCAACTAAATGGGGCAGGACTGGGATTTCCCCAGAAGGAAATTTGCATCTATTAGTTACCAACCACAGTAACGCCTCAAACATTTGCACAAAGAGGAAATGTACAAGAATCTACCTTTTCTTTCTTGGAATACCTAAAAGCTTCTCTTTAAAAGTCAAGTTGAATATCTAACATATTTGTATTTGGTCACCTTTCATCTACTGATTAATGATATGGTTGAAGAGTAAGGAAGTGGCTTAAATGGTCAGATGTTTTGATTGTTCAATAAAGATATAAATAGATCAGATGTAATATATTTTCTGCTACTATAGCAATCAGAAATAATATTCCTTTTTGTAGACTTTGTATATTTTATATGGTTTATTAAGATAAAATAGAGCAACTACATGCTCTGGATTTTTCACAAGAACAATTCTGTTTTATTAAGGCTCTCTTCTAGCTTCATAAAGTACAGTATGAAATATACCACTTTCTTTTTCATTTCTATAACTGCTTTGAAATTTCTCTCAGTGTTTCAATTGACTTCCATTAACTATCTGCTCATTGAGTTTGCTGCAGTAACTCATACAGTTTTATCTGACTTGGTCTGGTCTGCCCTTCTCTACTTAAGCTATACTCCAGTCTTTTCTTTTTTTCTCCAGATATTATGTATTAGGTTTGGAGCCTTTTCTGGGGCTAGCCTAAACTGCAATCCTATTTAAGCAGGCCAAATTGCTAAGAGGGCAGATGCATGCCAGAACAAGATGGTATCTTGCTAACATTTTGTGACTGGTGGCCTTGAACAATGGTTCTTCTGAACTATGATTCTACCCCCCAGGTTGCTGGGATTACAATTATGAGCAACTACTGTGCCTGGCTCAGATAAAAGTTTAAAATGTTTAATCGCAGATGAATTTACATTTTGTCATAATTATACTTACATTCAATGGCAAGTATACAAAAATGTTTCTCTAAATAGTCTTTTAACTGCAAAATAATTTAAAAACTTATTTATTCACCTATTATTTAGAATTTAGCAACTCACAGGAAACTTTCAGTCACCAAAGGATGTCTTACAATTATTCCAAAACCCAATCAATCCTTTGAAATAATAGAAAACATTGCAGAAATATCCCAAAAGATAACAGAAGGAGTAGCTTCACCAACATCATTGTGGAAAAATAAGATAGACTATACACAATTTCCTTAGTTGACATTATCTATGTTATTAGGTGTCGTGATTTCCTGCCAACCAAAAAGGGTTATGCCCCTTGCCTTACAAGGAATGTGATGGCAAAATACTGTTCATTCATTTTAGAAGTTGCTAGTGAAACCAGATCACATATCAGACATCATTTCACAGAATAAGACTTCAACAATGAAAAGATTAATTTCTTGTCTTCAAGGTGTTTATATTCAGTGTGAGAAAGAATACCCAAACTAGAAAGGAATGGAAGGATATATTTAAAAGGATAAGGTCCCATTAGACATGTAACAAACTAAAGTGAAATCATGAACTTCAGAAGGATGATGGCAAGATTACAAAATGGTTAGGGGAAGGTCCTTTTGTACGGAGATTCTTTAACCAAAGAGACGGAGCTAGCCAGCTGAAGGCTGAAAAGGAAGAGAGCCCCGTAGTTGGAAAAAGAGTCAATAACCTTTATAAAGGGGAAATGAGTGCTCTACGTTTATATACACAAAGGAAACTGGTGTTCTTAAACGTAGTAAATGAAGGCACAGAGGAACAAAATGAGGGCACAGAAGAACAAAAGCCAGAATAGTATCCAGAGGCCAGAATGAAATAGTAGAGATAGACTTTCGTGCCATGTGTTATGGAAGTCACCGGATAGAGTTAAGTGAGAAATGGTGTGCTTTATGTGTCTGAGCAACAGGGAGAGGCTACAGGTGTCCCATGCCTCTTACACACACACTATGTCCACTGTCTGTATCCACCTACCCCACACACTATGTCCACTGTCTGTATCCACCTACCCCACTGCCTGTAACTAACTCTCCTACTCGTTGTTCAGGTTTTACTTAATCCAGCGAGCATTTCCTAGGCCCACATCTTGAAGCAATCCAAACCACTCTCCTACAATCTTGTAGAATTGGGCATTACCTCTATTATGTCATAAAATGTTTGTGCTGTTGAACTGAGGTTCATTTAACTGTAAACCCCAATTATCTCTGACTCATTGTTTCAAGACCGAGAGCCCACAGCTACACTGTCACAAATTCCTCAGTATTTTCTGAAAGAATTCAGTGCAGGTCTGGTGAGAGCAGATGGCAGGCCGTTTTCAGGGTTAAGGCATGCATTGATGTCTCTGCCAGGAAACATGTAGTGAGGGGGCCTGGAACCCACAGGTGGAGGCTGCCTGTGGTGATGCCACTAGTTAACAGTGTGTCACGAGCTTCAAACAGCACATACTTGTTATGTCCCATTTCTGCAGGTCAGAAGTCTGGCACAAGTCTCCCAAGCTAAACTTCAGGTATGCCAGGGATTCATAGAAGTTCAAGGGAGAATCCTTCTCCCTTGGTCATTGTGGTTATGACCAAGATTCAGTTCCTTGCAGTCCTGGTTAGAGGCCCCTCTTTCCTACTGCTGCCAGCTGAGTGGGAACCCCTACTTGTAAAGGCTGCCCACATTGCTGTCATCTAGCCCCAGACCTCCAGGGTCCAAGCCAGAAAGAGCAGAGAGAATTCCTTTCACACTTTCCATCACTTTGCCTCTTCCGTAAGATAATCAAACTATTTCCAAGTCGGCTGATAAGCACTCACAGGTCTCCCTGCAACCTCAGTTCATTCATTTAAGGACTTGTTGTGAACACAAAAATAGGGGATATGATGTGGGCTAAATCCTGCCTATTGCAATGTCAATGCCTCAAAATTCCTTCCTTTCTCACAAACAGAGCAGAAAATACCTTCTCTGCACCAGGGAGCTCAGTGAATCTTCTGTAGCCATAATTATGCTTGCCCACATCAGTTGTTTCTATTTCAGGATAACAAATTTTTTGTTAAGGTAGGAGAGAATGAGGGAGGGAAAGAGTGTAAGAAACAGGGGAACTTCTCAGAGAATGCTACTCAGAACAGTACACCGTTTAAAACTTAGGAAATCTTTAGTCTAGAATTTTTATTTAATATTTTCAAACTACTGGTAACTGAAATCTGGAAAAAATCTGGAGAAGACTAGTATATATTATGTCAGGTTAAAAATTGACTTTGAGTCTATAATTCTAGCTACTCAGGAAGCTGAGATCTGAGGATCACAGTTCAAAGCCAGCATGGGCAGAAAAGTCCATGAGACTCTTCTCTCCAATAAACTACTCAGAAAAAGACAGAAGTGGTGCTGGAGCTCAAGTGGTAGAGCATTAGCCTTGAGCAAAAGAAGCTCAGGGACAGAGCCCAGCCCTGAGTTCAAGCCCCAAGACCAGCGGGCGGCGGGGGGGGGGGGGGGCGAGTAAGGGGGGTGAACAAAAGACTTTGGAATATAATAGTTTTTATCCAAGTCACATTTAGTTCCTTATGAACTGTAGGATCTTGAGCATGTCCCTTAACTTCATTAAACATACGTTTTCTTCTTTGTAAACTAGAAAAATCACATTAATTCCATATCACATAATTTATTTGCTGTAAGAGTTTCACTGGATTATCCCCATTAAAACAACCATGTGATAGAAGGGGTGATACTGATCAAGATACATTGTACTAGTAATCTGACTTGTTGAGTTGAAACCCTATTTCAAAAGCTACTTAAAATAAGATTTAAAACAACCAAAAAAAGCTTAACAATCAGGTGAAATCATTTACTGTCAAAACTGTCACCTTCACTGTTCAAAATGCATTGTACTCATAGACATGTAGAATGGAAACTCCTTCGTACAACTATTTAAAGATAATAAAAATACATTTCATAATAAAAAACTGTCACTTTCTTTGTGCCACACTTTAAAATTTAGATTTAACTTTTATATGTCACAATTTAAGTAACTGTTAAAACCCACTTTCATGGTAGGTGTTTTGCAGGCAGATCTAGATAATTGTACATTCTCTCTGTTGAACAATAATTCAGAATTAAGACTAGATAATTAAAAATGAAGTGTTCATCATTTAAGCAAGTTAGAGCTCTCATTCTGTTTTCTTGCCTTGGGTTCATTGCTTACCATCATAACCATTTTTCTTAAGACTCAAATGAAATCTCTCTAAGAAACTTGCAGGCAGTGGATTTCAATGGTGTAACTCCTTTGAACAACTAAACAAAATGAATACCAGGAAGCTAGAACATGTGCTGTCAAGGTGTGGGAGGCAGAGGTCATGGGGAGGGGAGTAAACAAATACAGGAAGCGTGGGTAAAGGCAGTCCTAATATTCAATGTGCATATGTAAAAATGGAACCAGGTAAATTGAGAGGATGAGTGGGGTTGGGAGAGTCGGAGGAGGATGATATTCATCAAGATGCACTGTACTCACCAAACTGACAAGTTGCATTGAAACCCCTTTGTACAATAACTTAAAGATAATACAAAAGAAAAGTTAAATCATTTATAATATATGAATGAAGAAAATACTAAAAATATCCTTTAAAGGGGTGAGGAGAAATACAGTGAATGAGTGAGTGTGAAGAAAACCACTAAAATGGGTTGATGAAATTAAATAGCAGACTTGTGAGCAACTTTTTTGGGCCTGGGCTCTGTCCCTGCACTCTTCAGCTCAAGGCGAGCGCTCTATCACTTAGAGACACAGTGCCACTTCCGATTTTCTAGTGGTTTATTGGATATAAGAGGGAAGATGGCTCAGTGGTAAAGTGCTTGCCTTGCATGCATGAGGCCCTGGGTTCGATTCCTCAGCACCACATAAGCAAAAAAAGAGCCGGAAGTGGCGCTGTGGCTCAAGTGGTAGGGCACTAGCCTTGAGCTAAAGAGCTCAGGGACAGTGCTTACTGACACCCAGGGTTCAGACCCCACGAGCAACAACAACGACAACCACCACCACAACAAAAAGAGTCTTACATATTTTCCTGCCTGGGCTTTGAACCATGTGATCCTCAGATCTCAGCCTCCTGAATAGCTAGGATTACAGGCGTGAAACATCAGCACCCAGCTTGTGAGCAACTTCTTGCAGATGGCTGTAACTCCAGATGTATTTGTGAGCAGCATTTAATAACCTCAACAGTTTTCGTTCAGTTCAGCAATTCTAAATCCACAAAATTTAGAAATACTTACGACCTGCTGTCTCGGGCTCACAGTTTTGACAGTGAAGGACATGACACAGTATATTATCAAGCTTCCTATGCTATTTAGTATTTAATGCTTTGGTGAGAGTAGCCGCGGATGATAGCACCTCTGACTACAACATGGACTTGTTCTGGCATCGTTTGTAACCCTCAGTGGATACTATGTCAATGTTCATGTCCATTATTTTGTTAGGTTATTTATATTCTTTTACCCAGAGATGATTTTCCTTACAATTGATGCAAAAAGTAGAAAAAAATGAAGTTATATATCCTCGTTATTGTCATCCAGGTAACTGAGAAGTGGAGTAGATACATTTTTAGTTGTCAGACATAAAATCGTTATTTTCACATTGAGTGATTACTTTCCAGGACAAAGTAGAGAGCAGGATAAAATGTCAGTGTTAGAACGCTCCCACAGACAGTAATCATGTCTTCCCATTGCCCCAATTTTCCTGGATTTAGCGTCATCACAATTATTATAATCAGCTAAATTCTCTCACTACCTCAGCAAGAGTAAAATGACTAACCACAGTAAGTATTTGATATTGAATTAAAAGTTAAAGCTAATGAAATAAGTGTGTGGCCTTTCTAGAGCAAAGCTTGACAGAACAGACCATCAGGAAGCTCTCCTGTTTATGTAATTGACTATTACATCTTATCCTTAGCTGGAATTTTTTATTCCTGTGTTAACTGCTTGGGTACACTTCTCTTGGTGTTATTTATTCTGTCTTCACACAGTTAAAAATTAACTTCTTGGGGCTGGGAAGTTGGCTCAGTGGTAGAGCGCTTGCCTTGCATGCCTGAGGCCCTGGGTTCGATTCCTCAGCACCACATAAGCAAAAAGAAAAAAGCCGGAAGTGGTGCTGTGGCTCAAGTGGTAGAGCGCTAGCCTTGAGCTGAAGAGCTGAGGGACAGCGCCCAGGCCCAGAGTTCAGGCCCCACGACCGGACCAAAAAAAAAAAAAAATTAACTTCTTACTTGGAATTAGAAGTTCTCCATGTGAAATTCCTGGATGCTTCTTGGGTATATCTATAATTCAAAAAAGAAAAAACAAGTTTACAAAGATTGTGTGGTAATAAATCCAAGCTCACCTTTTTTCCTATTGCACTGTCTAACTTATAATGGTAAGCATGCAAATGGAGTAAATGCTTGTATATGCCAATCAAAAGTATCCCCCTTTTGTAAAATCCCAGTTCCTGTAAATATGACCACTGACTTAGAATAAAAGGACAATGAGTCTTTATTAGCTGTTCAGCAACTCCACTCATCGGGTACTAGAGTACAGCAACTGGTATACAGGATAGCAAGCAGGTCTTATAGAAGTAGAATCAGCAGTCAATAATCGCAAATAGCAATTTCCAATAAACAAAGCAGTAAGCTGGAAGCAAAGACCATACTCTGGATTCTCCCTTTGATTCCTAATAAGGGTTTAATTGATATTTACAAAACACATTCCAAGCTTCCCATTTATCAAATCTAAGACCAGACCACCTCCTGAGTTTCTGGGCTCTTCCTGAGTTCTGCTACTGCCTTCCAGTAACCTGGTGTTTAACTTGTTTATTATTTCATTCCCTAATTTACTTTGAATCTCTACCTCTGGAATCTCCCTTTAATAATTAACCTGAAGTTTTTCTCTTTAGAGAAAAGTTTGCCCTATTTTTAATAATCAATAATTTTGTTCTGTTTCTGATTTCACATTTTACACTTTCACTTCTCTTTAAAACTCATGATTACATACATCCAAAAGCATTTAGCAATGTGTCCAAAACTGACTGCTATTTACACTGCTTTGGGCAGGACAGTGTGTTAGCCATCAAATAACATTCTAGTAGTTAGAAATAAGAGCTTTGGTATCAGATTGGAGTTGAATGCCAGCTTTACCATTTTCTTAAATATTTTGTTATCTTTAAGTAGCTGTACAATTTTATAGTATATAAATTGAATTCTGTATTCTCCCTGAGCTTTACCATTTGGCAGATATCTTCTTTATTTTTGTTTGTTTATTTGTGTATTTACTTATCTGTATCAATCCTGGGGCTTAGCTCAGATCCTGTCAGGTTCTGTGCTCAGCTACTGCCCCTAAGCTTTTGTACTCAAGGCTACATAGCACTCTACCACTTGAGCCAAGCTCCACTTTCGGCCTTTTGGTAGTCAATTGTAGATCAGTCTCACAGATTTTCCTGACAGGTTGGCTTTGAACCACGATCCATGTATCTCAGCCTCCTGAGTTGCTAGGATTAAGGCACAAGCAACAGCCATCTAGCCAGATTTCCTTTAAAAAAAAATTTCTTAAACCCTGATTGTCAAGTTCCTTGATTAAAGTAAGGGTAATACCACTTAGGTCATAGGACAGTTAATATGATCATCCTATCTCAGTCTCCTGAGTGCAGGGAGTACTGCACTCAGGAGACTGAGATAGGATGATCATAAGTTCAAAGTCAGCCTTGGCTACATAATGAATTCTAGGTCAGCTTGTGTTACTTAGGGAAATCCAGTCTCAGAAAAGACAGAGAAAGAAATAGAGAGACAGAGACAGGCAGAGAGAAAGGGAGAGACAGACACAAAGGCAGAGAAGAAAGGGAGAAGAGTCAGAGAGATAACTCTAGGCCAGTATGAGCTTTATAGCAACATTGTCTCAAAAAAAAAATCAGTAACAGCGAAGCTCATGCCTGTAATCCTAGCAACTCAGGAAGCTGAAATCTGAGGATGGCAGTTCAAAGCTAACCCCGGCAGGAAAGTCTATGAGAGTCTTACCTCCTATTAGCCACCAGAAAGCCAGAAGTATAGCTGTGTCTCAAAGTGGTGAACACTAACCCTGAGCAAAAAGTTCAGGGATAGTGCCAGGCCCTGAATTCTAGCAACTGATAAAAATAAATGACAAAGTAATGAGTTAGTGCATGAAAAGTATTTAACATGGTACCTAAAATATAATATTTATTTTCAAATTTTTAAAGGGTGTTCTCACAAATCATTTAAAAAAATGAAAATCAAAACCACGATTGCTATCCCCTTGTATCCATTAGAATAAACACCATGAACATGCACATACAGGTACAAACAACATGTGTTCAAATAACATGTGTTCGTGAGGATGTGGTAGAACTAAATCCTGTACAGTAGTGGTACAAGTATAAAGTTTATGCAGCTGTGACAGAAAACCTATGGGCATTCCACAAAGACTAAAAATGAGATCTCCACATGACTCAGCATCACACTTCTAGATCGGTATTTAAAAGAATATAAGGGGCTGGGAAGGTGGCTCAGTGGTAGAGCGTTTGCCTTGCATGCCTGAGGCCCTGGGTTCGATTCCTCAGCACCACATAAGCAAAAAGAAAAAAAAGCCGATGTGGCGCTGTGGCTCAAGTGGTAGAGCGCTAGCCTTGAGCTGAAGAGCTGAGGGACAGCGCCCAGACCCAGAGTTCAGGCCCCACGACCAGACCCAAAAAAAATAAGAATATAAGCAAGATCTCACAGAGATAATTGTGTATTTTTGTTTATTGCAGATTTATTCACAATAGCCAGGAAGCAACCCAAAGGCCTACTGACAAATAAATGAGGAAGGGGAATGTGACATATGTATATGATGGAATAGTATTCAGCCCTCTAAAATAGTAGTCAATTTTATCATGTGCTGTAACATGCTGAACCTAGAAAATACTTTGTTAAATCAGTCAGAAAAGGAAAAACATCATTTGATTCTACACATACAAAAACAAGTTGTCAATATAATGGAAGCTGAAAGCAGAGTAGTGGTTTCCTTGTGGTTTGGGGAAGGGTAAACTGAAAAGTCGTTGATTGATGGGTAAAGAGCTTCAGTTTTGCAACATGAATTACTTCTAGTAATTGCACAATAATGTGAATATAGTTAACACTACTAACTTTTACAAAATAGGTAACAGTGTATATAGTGTTAGTGTTTTATCACATTTTTAATAGAGAAATTTTAAAAATGTTGAAAGCTATAAGAATATTTGCTCCAGTTCTTTTGTACAGCCAGAATGAAAACTGAAAAGAGAGATACAGAAAGCCAGGAACTAGTTTCTGTTGATAGTTCCTTAAAAGGAGAGAGGAGGAAATCTGCGAATAGGTAGAAAAAGCTGATCTGTAGCACTTTTCTCTTTCATCAGTAAGGGTTTTCAAAAGAAGAGAGTTGAGGGGCTAGGAATGTGCTTTAGTGGTAGAGTGCTTAACTAACATATATGAGCATGTATGAAGCCTCAGTAGCACATAAAATACCTGAAGTAGCACTGTGTCTCAAGTGGCAGAGCACTAGCCTCCAGCACAGAGAGGCTCAGGGACAGTGCCCAGGCCCTGAGTTCAAGCCCCAGGACTAGCAAAAAAAAAAAAAAAAATAGAGTTGAGCAATCTGTCATGGAAAACAATTGTGAATGTATTTGTGTAAATGCTTTGCCTCCAAATTAGAATAAGAAATGAAAGGAAGGAAATAAAACTTAGGAAGGAGGGGAAGATAGAAGAAGGCGTTGTGACAAAGCTAATAGTCTGGATCAAGATGAGGATTCAAATCCTCTTTCTACTATTTGATTATCCTCTCTAACCATGACTTTATTCAACCGTACCTATAAGGATGATCATGCTTTTCTCACAGAGATGCTTTAAAAATTAACACAAGATACCATGTTTGAAATGTTCTTTACATCATATGAATCTCAATATACATATATATATATTACTTATAATTTCTGTAAATAAGTAAACTTTAGCTAAGACCACAACAAGGAAAAGCAGTAACTTCTACATTCCTAGTCATCAAGTATATTGATTACTCTTTTGATACCTATTGTTAGTCTTGTTTTTGAATGTCAGTATTAATTCAGTGCAGGAAAGTGATAGATGATTTGTATTTTCAAAACGCAAATGTGATACTTATCCTTACCCCTTGAGCATGAAAGGTAATAAATAAAAGGTTCATATACACAAGGAAACAATTAAATGTTTTTAAAGAACAAATACCTTGAATCACAGTTCAAGAACGTGATACTATTCATTCTTTTCCTCCTTTTGAATGACAATCTTAAATATTGTATTTACAAAAGGTAATAAAATTATTTTACGATGAAGGAAATTTCATGATGCAAAATAGAGAATAGAAAACTTTCTAATAAGGTTGCTATGATCATGAATTTTCTTTCTCAAAAGGAAACAGTAATTTTTTTCATGGAAGTTTTTTTTTCTTTTTCTTTTCTTTTCTTTTTTTTCTTTTTCTTTTCTTTTCTTTTTTTTTTTTTCTTGCCAGTTCTGGGGCTTGAGCTTAGGGCCTAGGTGCTATCGTTGAGCATTTTTGCTCAAAGTTAATCCTCTACCTCTTGAGCTCCACCTCTGCTTCTGAGTTTTTGCTAGCTAATTAAAGATTACTTATGGACTTTCTTGCCTGGGCTGGCTTTAAACTGTGAGCCTCAGATCTCAACCTTCTAAGTAGCTAGGATTAAGATGTGAGCCATCAGTGCCCAGCTATGGGAACTTCTAAGTATAGGGTATTTGTAACTCAAACAGTGATGTGGAAAATGTCCATTTGAATGTCATGGTTTACAACACTTAGAATTGACATTTCCTCATTTTTTTAGTCCTGTGACTCCATGTTTCTATGCCATAGCTTCACTCACAAAGTACATTCACTTACTCTGATAGGCGTACCTAATTTATTGGGATGGTTAGCAACAAAAGACAAGAACATTTTAAGTATAGTTAATTGGATAGTTCCCATCATTTGCAGTATTCTAAAATATTCAAACTTCTTTGTAGCCTCGTTTTTTATATGATTCTTTTCTTACATTAAGATAACCATTTTTCTGTTGGAGTTGGCTCACTGAAATTTCTTAAATATTTTGGATCAGTATCTGTTGTATTTTATCTCAAGTGAAGGCTCAACTGGTGTTTGTAGTTTGAGCTGCAAGACTCATACCTAACACCATCTGTACTCACTTATGATCTTACTGGGCCCAATAAAGAAAAGTCAGTAATTGATATCATATGAAAAGAAATAAGTAAATTAAAGCACAGCTGTACCATGAAGTGATGTTACTTATAGTAAGCCATCATTTTCTTTTGCTAGGATTCTCTAAATTAACAATAAAGAAATTGTTCCATTGGTTCTTACTTTGGTAATTTCTTGATTCCTATCAACTATGACACTTCCCATTTAACTATCCCTTCAGTATATGCTGCTAATGTGCTGAAAGGAAGATTGTTCCAGATGGCTGGCTTTAGGGGTTCCATTGGTTTTATCCAGAAAAAAAATCATAATCAGACCCTGAAAACATTACAGGAAGGAATAGGAGCAACCCTAGATCTCCTTGGCATAGGCTGAAATTTTCTTAATAGAGACCCAGAAACACAACAAATCAAAGAAAGGTTGGACAGATGGGATTGCATGAAGCTACAGAGCTTCTGCATGGCAAAAGACATAGTTAGCAAGATCAATAGAAAGCCCATGGATTGGAAGAAGATCTTCACTAGCCATACAACACACAAGGGTCTCATATCTAAAATATACTTAGAACTCAAAAAATTAAATCTCCCAACAACAAATCCTCAAAGAAACAACTGCCCAATAAATAAGTGGGCTAAAGACTTACAGAGAGACTTCTGTGAAGAGGAAATAAGAATGGCCCATAGACACATGAAGAAATGTTCAACCTCTCTAGCCATAAGAGAAATGCAAATCAAAACAACATTGAGATTCCACCTCACCCCAATTAGAATGGCTATAATCAAGAACTCTAATAACAACAGATGCTAGAGGAGATGTGGCCAGAAAGGAACCCTACTGCATTTTTGGTGGGAGTGTAAACTGTTCAACCACTTTGGAAAGCAGTATGGAGTTTCCTCAAAAGACTCCACATAGAGCTCCCCTATGACCCAGCAATCCCACTTTTAAGCATTTACCCAAATGATCACAAACAAGGCCATACTGAAGCTACCAGCACAACTATGTTCATTGCAGAATTATTTGCCATAGCTAAGATATGGAAGCAACCCAGATGCTCCTCAGTAGATGAATGGATCAAGAAAATGTGGTATATATACATAATGGAATTCTATGCCTCCATCAGAAAAAATGACATTACCCCATTTGCTAGGAAATGGAAAGACTTGGAAAAAAGGTATTAAGTGAAGTAATCCAGGCCCAAGGAAATATAGGTCCCATGATTTCCCTTATTTGCAACAACTAGTACATGTGTAGGACAAGCAGAAAAGGCCAAAAGCTATGTACATATGACCAGATAAGATGATGCTAAGTGAAATAAACCCCAAGATAGGGACACAAATATCTTTTTTCTTTCTTTCCATTATTTCTAATGTATTTATAATGTACCGTGTGATTTTTTTTGTTTCTTTGTATGTTCCCCCCCCATAGTATAACCCCTGTTTTCAATGTATTTGATGTCGGTGCCCTGTATCTTCTATATACATTTCTCTAATTCGGAGAGGGGAAGGGAAAAAAGTAAATGCTTGAATAAGGATACAGGTTGACCCATTGTAACAATGAGATGTACCAAACACTATGTTGAAAATGAACTTTACAGCTTTGGCCGGGGAGGGGGGGAGGAGTGTATAGAGATGGGAGGGAAGGGATGGTAGGGGGAAAACAAAGGAGGAGGCAACAATGCTCAATAGGAAATGCACTCATTACCTTGCTCACGTAACTATCACCCCTCTGCACAGCATTTTTACTATTAAAAAAAGCACAAAAAATTTAAAAAGTGATATTCAGGCAAGGGGCAGCTCTCAGCATTGTACACCCTATATTACTGAGGCTCACAGGCCAAGTTTCCAAACTCAGAGTCTTATGACTCTAATCCTTGAGAATTAGAGGCTTATGACAAGATTTTAGAGCCTATTGTTCTAAGTGCTCAAACAAGAGACTTGTTTCTCTAATATGGAGTGCCAACACCCAGCAGCTACTGGTACAGCTTCTGAGTTCTGGGTATCTAAGTTTCTTGGCTTTTTTCATTGTCTCTCTCTTGAGCTCTTTGAACTACCAATGGCTTAGAGCATTTACAGTCTTGGTTTTTGCCTTTTGTTCCTCATGTCCTCTCCCATTTTTTGTAGCTTCAGCTTCTCCAGTACCTCTTGTCATCTAAGTACTTTGGCTATCTACTATCTTCTTGTAGCTGCTGACCTCAGACCATCTCCAGAACTCTTCAGTCACCCCTCAGAGCTTCAGGTGTTCGAGTCCCTAGCTCCCTGCCTCCTGTCATTACAACCCTGATCCTTGAGTATCAGGGTGCTTAGATCTTGATGGTTCTTCTTTGCAACTCTTAGCCATCTTTTAGGTGATAAGTTTTTGAGTTTTGAGTACTGTAGACCACAGCAAGCTATGACTCTTAAGAACATTTGGCGACAGATGCTGCTGCTGATCTAGAACTCTAGGATTTAAAGCCCAAGGTCTTGCCAATTCTTTGTACAATAAGACCAGGATGCAGAAAAAAAAGAGAAAAAGAAGGAAGGAAGGAAGGAAGGAAGGAAGGAAGGAAGGAAGGAAGGAAGGAAGGAAGGAAGGAAGGAAGGAAGGAAGGATAAAAAGGGGGAAATACCACTTAGACAAAGGCTATGTTTAGACCTAATTGTTGCAACACAGGGGTGTGTAGAGTAATGCATGGGAGAGAGACCTTCAATACTAACCCAAAAAGTGGCAAGCAAACCGCTTATATAGATAGAAAATGTGCACAGCATAATTATGGAGGCTTGAAATTCCCACCAGTCACCTCACAGCTCCCGATTTTACCAATCACTGGCCTTGCATAAGGGCCAGTCCGAGAAGCCTCACACTACAGTACTGGCAAGCTTTCTGTTACAAATTGCTACCTCACCTGGCCTTAGGGATAATAAATAGTTACAGAATGAGCAGAGTCATATCTAGGCCCCCATGCTTCTTTTGGGATTACCATCCAAGGCTGTGGTGGATTGTGTGGAATGACAGTAATGGTTGCAAAAATCTCCTGTAGCTGATGATTTGGGTCTCCAAAGCCAGGTTGAAGTACTGCTCACAGCTGGAGTAGTTTCCTCAACTATCTGAAAAGTGTTCCAAGTAGCCAGACTGCGGTAATGACAGTCCAACTAGCCACCAGAAGGCTTGCTTTACTTAGCAGCTCCCTATTCAAGTGGGCACAAATGAATGAAGGCTGACAACTGTAAATCAAAAAGTTAAATCAACCTGGTCCCCAGCAGATTAGTTTATATGAAGGAAAAGTAAACATTAAAAGATGCTTGTAATCAAGACCTACTCTGAAAATTTACATTAACTGTATTTCAAAATGCTTAAGCAATAAGAGGTCAGGTGCTGGTGGCTCATGCCTGTAATCCTAGCTTCTCAGGAGGCCAAGAGCTGAGGATCACAGTTCAAAGCCAGCCCAGGCAGGAAAGTCTATGAGACTTTTATCTCCAATTAACCACCAGAAAACCAAAAGTGGTGCTGTGGCTTAAGGGGTAGAGCAATAGCCTTGAGATGAAGAACTGAGGAACAGCACCCAGGCTGAGTTCAAGCCCCATGACTGACAAAAAAAAAAAAGAATGAAAAGAAAAAGGAGAAGAGGATGTAGTAAAAAAAATTCAATGCATGTCCTACAAAATTAAGAAATGTGAGGGAAGAGGTGAATTGGGAGAGATGGATGAGAATAGTGATAAGGTTGACATGGATCAAGATGCACTGTATCCATAAACCACTTTGAGGAATGGCAACTCCCTTGTACAACTACGTAAAGATAATAAAAATATTTTAATAATAAAAATGTTTTAAATGCTTAACTTCTAGCCAAATACCCTTAAGGAGAGTTGGAGCCTTCCTTCTCTCTTATGAAGAGACTTAAACATTTATTTTAGCAAACGGATGATGAAATAAAAGACTTTCAGGACAGTAGAAATTTCTATAAAATTCCCCAGTAAAAACATTGTAAATCATCTTGTGATTCATACCACCTGACTATTAGCTGTCATCCAGTATTCGCTTTAAAATGAGGAACTCAGTACATCAAAATAGAACAACTGGCATGAGCATTGTTGTGTTTCCTTACTTCTCTTACTAAATCAAAAGTATACCATAGAGATTGTTCCCAAATTTGGCTTTATATGCATGGCATTGGGGTACAGAAAAATAAATAACAGAATTAGAATCTGGGTTCTGGATGCAACTTTGTTCAATGATGTGACTTTGTACAATTTTTCTTAATTCACAAGGTCTTACTCTGAAATTACCCCAAATTTCTACCTTTAGAGATATGGAGTATTAAAGTTAACACATCTTAAAACCAAATATATTCTTTAGAAAGGAACAATTCCTTCATATGAAGACATCAGTTTGAATTGCCTGGGTCAGGAATAAGCAGGAAACTTCACTGTGCAAAAGTAGACACAAAAGCATATGCTAATGAAGGGAGAAATGTGATGGGCTGGCCTGGAGTCCTTATTTCATTGTTACTCTTTTCCCCAAGAGCACACACAGGTTGCTAAGGTGCCTGTGTCACACTGCTGGCTTAAGAACACATTCTGAATTACTGAAAAGCAGACAAGTGCCCAGAGTGTCACCAGGAAAGTAGTGGGAAGTCCTTGCCCTGATACCTTCAATAAAGTTTGAATGTGATGACTATGACCAAGAAGAAGGTTAGATACTGAATCATGGACATCGGCATATTTATTAAGTATATATATATATATATATATATATATATATATATATAATTAAAAAGTTTAAAGCACAATTTTTAAGAGGCTTAAATAATCACAAAATACGCTCGCAGATTAAGCACAAAAAGAGTTACCAATAACATTTCTTTGCCTTTTATGACAAGCTTTTTATATGTAAGCTATACACAAATATATACATTTTTAAAAACAGTCTTACTCAAAATTTTTTTATCAGTATTTAGGTTTAGTAAAAATTGTCATGTAGACATGGGGTCTCTTTGCTTTTCAAGTTCTATGGCAACAACCTTTCAATCAACCAGAAACACTGTTGATGTGGGACTGTTTTAATTGTGCCTATCTTTCTTATTCTCTGCCTCCAGTTCTTCCTATTTAGCCTAAGATTATTATCTGCACCCTGGAAAACAGCCATAGATGTACTAGCGCATCATCTTCTTATGATTGCCATGTAATAAATCTACTTTGTCTGCTCTTGGTCATGTCTCTTTATTTGGCATATGAAGGTCAATGACTGGACCTAAATTGAGACTCCTGGATTTGACATAAGGTATAAAAACCCAGTTTTAATTTCATACCAGTTAGACTTTTGCCTTCTTATGAAAAACTAAATTTTAAATAAAAATTTTAAAAATCTGTGTGCGTTTATGCACTATTTTCACTTAATCCTGTTTTGAGGCAAAGAAACTTAATGCTATGTTACTCACACTAGCCAGTTAAGCTGCTGACTCGCCCCTCCAGTCCTAGCTACCCAGCACGGTGAGATCCGAGGTTCACAGTTTGAGCCAGACCAGGCAGGAAAGTCCATGAGATTCTTTTTTTTTTTTTTTAGGCTCTTGATATTTTTAATTTCTACATCAGAAAACAGGAAAATATTCGCATACATCATAGCATTATTACCCAGAGTACCAATAAAATATACGTCACATTATTTGTAAATTACGGTGCTATACAAGCATTAGTTTTCATTTTTGTTGTCTTGCAACCCTTTTGCTTCAAACTTTTTTTCTTTTTGGTCACTCATGGGGCTTGAACTCCGGGCCTGGGCACTGTCCCTCAGCATTTCAGCTCAAGGCGAGTACTCTGTCTTTGAGATTCTTTTCCCCACTCAACTACCCAAAAATCTGGAAGTGGAGCTGTGGCTCAAGTGGTAGAGTGCTAACCCTGAGCAAAAGAAGCCCAAGGACAGTGCCCAGGCTCTGAGTTCAAGTCCCAGGACCAACACACACACACACACACACACACACACACACACACACACACACACACACACACACACACCAGAAACACAGACAGATACAAAGTAGAGGCAGAGAAGCTTTTCCTCACCCCAAAAAGCAAACTTTATTTATTTGCCAGTCCTGAGGCTTGAACTCTGGGCCTGTCCCTGAGCTTCTTTTGCTCAAGGCTAGCACTCTACCACTTGAGCCACAAGGCCACCTCTTGCTTTTTCTGTGTATGTGGTACTGGGGAATTGAACCCAGGGCTTCATGCATATGAGGCAAACGCTCTAACACTAAGCTACATTCCCAGCCCCAAAAGCAATCTAAGAAAATGTTCTCTATCCTTCTATCTCTCAGTCCCTGGTAACTATCACAGTGCATCCTATCTCACAGATTTTCCTACTGGGGACATTTCATACAAATGGAAAAATAAGAGAGGGTTTTTTCTTTGTTTGTTTGTTTGTTGTTTGTATGTTCCCACCCAATGACGTAATTCTCTCCAGCTCTTCTAGATGCTTCCTCTATTCCCCCAAACACAGTACACTTCTCCTAGCTACTTAACTCCCTTGTATCTTCCAAAACATGCTGACAGAGAGAAGGCAGTTTAAGTGTAGCAGAATATCTGAAGGAGATTTGGGATCAGTAAAACACTGTTTATTTGATGAAAAATGGGTAGAAAATTCTCCCCAGATGTGCCTTCTCAAATGTTACAACTCCACCACTGTCAGTGATGACCTCAGCAGGAGGAGCCATTGTATGGAGAAGCTTCACCAGAAAATTTTCAGAATTTGTAGCATACTGCCTATATTTCATTATTACTGATTCACTCCTTATGCTCTGCCCTTTAGTTTCCTCCTTCTGTGTTAATGTGGCTAAGCTACAAACAAGGTACTTTGGGATTCAGACTTTCAAAAGACAGGAAACAGATTAGTAACAGAGGAATACAACCAAAAATAAGTTTAGGGAAGTGGTGCTGTGGCTCAAATGGAATAGTGCTAGCATTGAGCACAAACAAGCTCAAGGACTTCACCCAGGCCCTGAGTTCAATCCCCACGACTGGCAAAAAAAATTTTTTTTAAAGAATAAAAGCACAAGTTTAGGGTCCTGGCCATACCACTATGAATAATGTAAGGAATGCTAGAAGATTATGTGAATTTAGATTTCAGAAGACCAATTAAAGGTTAGAGATTTTTTTAATTTAATTTTATTTTTTATTGTGAAAATACTGTACAGAGGGGTTACAATTACATGGGCAAGATAATGAGTACATTTCTTATCAAGCATTGTAGCCTCCTCCTTTGAGAGATGTTAAGCAAAAGGATCACTTGTCATGAATGATGGTGGCTTAACAGAAGAAAATAAAGAAATACTGCTAAAAGGGGCTGGGAAGGTAGCTCAGTGCTAGAGCGCTTGCCTTGCATTCCTGAGGCCCTAGGTTCTAACCCTCAGCACCACATAAGCAAAAAGAAAAAAGCTGGAAGTGGCACTGTGGCTCAAGTGGTAGAGCGCTAGCCTTGAGCTGAAGAGCTGAGGGACAGCGCCCAGGCCCAGAGTCCATGACTGGACCCCCCCCCCAAAAAGAAAGAAAGAAAGAAAGAAAGAAAGAAAGAAAGAAAGAAAGAAAGAAAGAAAGAAAGAAAGAAAGAAAGAAAGAAAGAAAGAAAGAAAGAAAGAAAGAAAGAAAGAAAGAAAGAAAGAAAGAAATACTACTAAAATACTTTTTCATTTTTACTACTGATTCTAGGACTTGAACTCAGGGCCTGAGCACTGTACCCAAGGTTTGTTGCTCAAAGCTAGCACTCTCTACCACTTGAACTGGTGCTTAATTGTAGTTAAGAGTCTCATGGACTTTCTTCCAGACTGGCTTCAAACCCCAATCCTCAGATCTCAGCATCCTGAGGAGCTAGGATTACAGGTAATGAGCTGCTATCACTTGGTTAAAATACTTCTCTTTTAATCAAGAAAGAGATCTTCAGCATCAAGTTCAGACACTTCAAAAGATAAAATAAGTAAGTACATTTAAAAAGGAATTCAAGTCTGGATAAGCAAAAATGATAAGGTGGCTTAGATATTTTCACTGATCAGTTGAAATATTTAGACTGGTGTCCATAATCTTTGAAAAATAGTAGATAACTGTAAAAATGTAAGAGAAACACACATACAGAGCACCAATTTAAGAACACACAAAAAAAATTCTCTCTCCTGACAACTGTGTGGGACACGTCAATGGAAAAAGGAAAAGAATGAGGAAGATTCCTGAAAGAAGAAGGAATATCCTCAGCTCACAATCCCAATTTCCACATAAATCACACCATCCTGAAATCCACAATAAAAAGAATTTTGAGAGGCTTTAGAAAAAGGAAACTCACAAAAGGAAGTTCAGTGAGATTTATTTAGTGAAGCCAGATAATGTACAGACAAACAGAAAACAGCGTGTGAGAGGTGGGAATACAGGGGCTAAAATAGAACAAAGGAAGTGAGCTACAATTTAGGCTTAAAGTATGTTCACTCCCTCCAAGCAGAGGGATTCTCACCTGATAGGTCCACCTAGATTGATAGTAGAAACTATCAATCAGTTCTAGTGGCTTTTTTTTTTTGTTATTTGCTTATTTTGTTGTTACTAAAACATGAAGAACATGGGCCTCACTTGGGCAGTCTTACTATCACTCAAAGCACAGAGAAAGGGACTTAGCATGACCTGTGCTTGTTCCAAATCTGGTGTAACAATCAGGACGTTTCTTCTCAGTCAGAGAATCCGTTCACCAAAAATGCCTTCTTTTCTTGGGTCTCCTTATTCATGAGATTACAATTCACTGACCTCTAACAAGAAAGGTGATTGCAGGAATGCTTACTTTCCTAGTGATTTTCACCTTTACTTCCAAATGGTCTTAATTCCTGAATCTGCTCTGTGTGTGTGTGTGTGTGTGTGTGTGTGTGTGTGTGTGTGTGTGTGTGTGTGTGTGTGTGTAAATTTAAATACATATATTTGTATTTATGTAAGTTTATATACATATGTAAATTTCCAAGTCTATCTATCTACCTTGCCTTAAAGTTGTCAAGATCCCCAGTAGAACTTAGTAATAATGGTTACAATAAGAAAGGAGTGCACTTGAATGGAGACCCGCTCTCTGGGGTCAGGGAGAGACCTGTTGGGTCTGCGCTTGGCCCTAGTTTCAGACTTTCCCCAGGGACATGGGACAGAATGACGCCGTGCACTCAGCTTGTGGCCCCATACAGGTTGACCCATTGCAACAATGAGATGTACAAGACGCTATGTCAAAAAACGAGAGGTGGGGGGGTGGGGGGGGTGGGGGGAGAGTATAGTTGTGGAGATGGGAGGGAAGGGATGGTAGGGGAAAAACAAAGGAGGAGACAACAATGCTTGATAACAATGCTTGATGGTAGGGGAAAAACAAAGGAGGAGACAACAATGCTTGATAAGAAACGTACTCATTACCTTGCTCATGTAACTAACTGTAACCTCTCTTCTGTTCAGCATTTCACAATAAAAAACTTATTTAAAAGAAAGAAAGGAGTGCATGGATTCCTACTAAAGTTGGCTGACTGAATAAATGCATTCACCAATCCTCTTACAAAAATGTCAGAATTTTATAGATATGTCAGAAGAGTGAAAACAAAACTCTAAGGGGCTTTTGGAATGTGGCGAGATATTTCCAAAATACATTGATGAGAAAATGTAAGAGATGAGTGATGCACAAATCCAGACTCTGAAGGAAATTTCTGAAAATGAAAGTATTCCCAGAAGAAATCTGCAACTGTCTCATAATCAAAATGAGCAGGGTCTGGTTAGAAGGCACAAGCCTTGGTCAGGGGCCAGATAAGTAATAAAATCAGAGCTGTATTTCACACCAGCACATGATGCTCATAGATATACTCGAAATAGATATTGACTTAAAAAACTATTGACTTGTCACAAGCAAGTGCGCTGTGTAAAACCATGAAGATAGATAGATAGATAGATAGATAGATAGATAGATAGATAGATAGATAGATGTATACATGTATGTATGTATGTATGTATAAAGTCCACCCAGTCTCTACAGCACCATTACTTGAGCTGATATAATCCAAACTTGAGCTAATAGCCATGTGAACAAGAATCCTTACACTTTCCATTCATTAACACTATTCAAATTAATACCTTGTCTACAAATATGACTAATCAAGAGCCATCAACCAACCACAAGACAAAAAGAGAAGCACAAAAACAATATAAAGTAGAATTAAAACCTGAAAAATGCACAAATTAATGTACCAAATAAAGAGATTTTTTTGGGGGGGAGGGTCCAGTCATGGGGCCTGAACTCTGGGCTTGGGTGCTGTCCCTCAGCTCTTCAGCTCAAGGCTAGTGCTCTAACACTTGAGCCACAGAGCCACTTCCAGCTTTTTTCTTTTTGCTTATGTGGTGCTGAGGAATCGAACCCAGGGCCTCAGGCATGCAAGGCAAGCCCTCTAGCACTGAGCCACCTTCCCAGCCCCCAAATAAAGAGATTCTTAAAGAGAGTTCTGAATTTCTCAAAAATGAAATATGGCTGGGGGTTCATGCCTATACTCCTAGCTACTCTGGAGGCTGAATCTGAGGATTGTGGTTCAAAGCCAGCTTGGGCAGGAAAGTCTATGAGACTCTTAAACTCCCAATTAATCATGAAAAAGTTGGAAGTCCTAGCCTAGAACACAAAAGGGACAGCGTCCAGGCTCTAAGTTCAAGCCCCAGGACCGGCACCAGAAAAAAAAAAAAAAACAGAAAAGAAAAAAGAAATATGAATAGTAAACATTAATAAGATCACTTAAGTTTTTTTTAATACTCGGGCTAGGGATATAGCACAGATTTAGAACACATGTCTACATGACCCTGGGTTCAACCAATTCACTTAATAAATAAATAGTCGGAACAAAAATATGAAAAAGGAAAGCAATGATCACTTGAAGCCAGCATGAACTCCTGAAGCAAAAGTCATGCTTCAGTAACTGCATTTCTTTTTCTGAGAGGTCAGTAGCCTGGTAGATCTGGAACACAAATTGGCTAATGTATTTGGTCTGCAGAAAGCAATTAAAGCAGTTATTCTGGAACATTATACTCTGAAAACAAATTCTAGCCCACTACTTAGTGATAGCATAGACTAATAGAAATCTACAAGTAGTATACAAACTTAAAATTGTCTTTTCTCTCAAAGTTGTAAATATCTATGAGATAGTAATATCTTGTGTTTTCTTGTTACATTTAGCCTATTCCTAATGTCCAGACCAACAATCAAAAATTACATATTCTCAATAAATATTTATTGCAAAATTATTTAGGACTTGAGTTTTCAAATCTATGTGATGGTCACTAGAGGGAGCTCAACATTTAATTTGCATTCTGAAAGAGTCCAGTACACTGGCAATCCACAGAGCAGTCCGCATCACATTTCCTTGTGTGTCAGGGGCTCCAAATAAAACTGACACCATTATTTTTTCCCACAAAATAAAAGAGATTGAATGGACTAGCCTCTTGTGCTTTTCATGGTACTTGGGGCAAATATAAACGCCTTGGTCTCTGTGGCGCCACAGTCAAAATAACATAATGCTTCTTTGATTGAAGCTACAAAATGTCGCAGGCTCTGTGATCCAAAATGCAAAGTAGGGATAAAGATCTGACATGATGCTGTGCCAGCAGCCCAGTAACCACAGGGACAAGATCTGGCCTCAGAAAAATGTCTACCTTTCTATCTATATTCATATTTTATGTGAGCCACCCATAAGTACACTTCTTGTGATGGATAACATTTTTAAATAACACAAGAAATACCTCTGTTTTGTGGCCCTATTTAGTTCTGTCATAGCCCAGAGGACCTTGAATGTCTAGTCATCAATTTATTGGCTTGAACAAATGAAGACCTTTTTGTCTGAATAAACTTGTGGCAGGAAATTTAAAGTTTCAGTAAGATTATCCCTTTTCTGCCAAGAATTTTAACTCTCAGAGAGTAAGTCAACTGGAAGCTCCTTCCCACTTTCTTTTCAGAAAAACCTGTCTGGCTCTGGTTGGAATGGCAGCCAGATGCTAAGATTCACCTCTGCTGTTCTTTTGATCAGCACCTTACAGAATCCACCACTTTCTAGCATCTACCCAGGCAACTCCATAGAACAGAAACACTATCTCTTACCCCAGAATGTTGATTTTTTTTTGGTTGGGGAGGGGGGGGAATGTCAGGTATGGGTCTTGAACTCAGGACCTGGGTGCTGACCCTGAGCCTCTTTGTGCTCAAGACTAGCGCTCTACCACTTGAGCCACAGTACCACTTCAGGTTTTTGAGTGGTTCATTGGAGATAAAAGTTTCACAGAGGGGCTGGGAAGGTGGCTCAGTGGTAGAGTGCTTGCCTTGCATGCATGAGGCCCTGGGTTCGATTCCTCAGCACCACATAAACAGAAAAAGCCAGAAGTGGCGCTGTGGCTCAAGTGATAGAGTGCTTGCCTTGAGCTGAAGGGCTGAGAGACAGCGCCTAGGCCCAGAGTTCAGGTCCACGACCGGCAAAAAAAAAAAAAAAGAATTTTGTTTGATTGGGATTGGGGGGAAGGGGGGAGGCTGGGAAGGGATGTGAAGGGTAAACAAAGGAGGAGGCTGCAATGCTTGGTAAGAAATGTACACATTATCCTGCCCATGTAATTGTAACTCCTCTGTACAGTATGTTCACAAATAAAATTAAATTAAATTTAAAAAAAAAAGTTTCACAGAGACTTTTCTACTGGGGCTGGCTTCAAACCAAGATCCTCAGATCTCAGCCTCTGAGTAGCTAGAATTATAGGAGTGAGCCACCAGCACCTAGCTAGAATGTTGATTTTTTGACATAGAATTTCTCACTAAGAAAAAGAAGAAAGTTTCTCATTCATATAATCCTATTACAAGAAGCAACTTGATGCTTCATGAAGGGAGTTCAATTTTTTAGAGTTCTGTATCCACCAGATAGTACATCATCTTGGGAAGATCATTCGCAATTTTCAAACTTAGGATCTGAAGATATTCCCTTCCCAATGGGTAAGCCAATAGTTCAATAACTATATGATATATTAGAATAATACAAACTTCTCCAACTCAGTGGGTATAAAAATCATGTGGCAGGCCAGGCTTCATCCTCAGATATTCAAAGATAGAAGGCCTAGAGTAGGCCCGGAAATCTGCTCTACAGGCATCTGTCCAGCAATGTAGATCCAGGTAGGTTAGGAGTTGAGATCTATGAGGAAAGGGTGCTGTTTTTATGAGTAGCTGCAGATGAATAATTGTATCTCTTCTGAAAACCAGTCTGACTGGTTACTTTAAAAGGAAGTTAATATACTTTAAAAGTAAGATCACTGCTGATTGTCTCCATGAGTGGAGACATTAATTTTACTTAGACTGAATGTGGTTTGAGACTGCTCAGTTCACCATCAAGATGTTTATACCTTATACCTTTACTGTAGCCCATAACAGGATTTGCTCAGCTTCTCTTAGTCACTAGCTGCAGAATTCTAGCCAGAGTCAGGACTCCTGGTCCACCACTTTGACCATTAATGCCTCATATTGACACTAGGTTTGTTTTTGGATTTTTTAACACATGTCTATTGACATCTTTTCATGTAATATTATGCCTTTATCAAGAAAGTAATGCATTCTTTAAAAAAAGGGTATTTAATTAAATGCTAAAGAATTTTTTATTCTAGACCTTTTCCCATAGTAGGAGTCCTTAATTAATATCATTTGTATTAGTTCTAAGCTATGTTTTGTGTGTGTGTGTGTGTGTGTGTGTGTGCATGAACACCAGTCCTGGGATTTGAACATAGGTCCTGGGCACTGTTCATGAGCTTTTTGTACTCAAGATAGCATTCTACCAATTGAGCCACAGTGCCACTTCTGTCTTTTTGTTGTTTAATTGAAGATAGGAGTCTCACAGACTTTCCTGCCCAGGCTGGCTTCCAACCATGACTCTCAGATCTCAGCCCCTCAAGTTGCTAAAATTGCAAGTATGAGATATTGGTGTCAGGTTTCTAAGCCATATATTAATGCAAGATTAAGTTTACTGATGTTTAGTTCCATGTACACCTTTTACATATTTCTATTCCTTATAGATACACAGATGGATCTTTATTTTATACATGAGACACTTGGATTTAGATTAAATAATTTGTTAGGTTTACATAATCCACTCTCACAGTTACTACTTAGAACAGGAAGCCCAGGAGAGTTGTCCTGTACACTTGGCATACTGGATCTAGACATCATTACCGACTTGATGAGACTAAATAGGTCCCTTACCTACAATACATATGTGCTCATCCACAAAAATGCTATGTTTCTTGAT
Source organism: Dipodomys merriami (assembly GCF_024711535.1). Taxonomy (NCBI): domain Eukaryota; kingdom Metazoa; phylum Chordata; class Mammalia; order Rodentia; family Heteromyidae; genus Dipodomys; species Dipodomys merriami. The sequence goes on from NW_027205603.1 coordinate 56,517,561, forward strand.
GACAGCAGGCCTTATTCACTCTTAGAGCTTTCATGCTACACAAAACTCCTGACATAGAGAGACCTCATTAAATGTTTAATAAAGAATTATTCTCATTGTATTGAGTTTATAAAAATATGAAATTCCATGACTTAACTAAAGAAGTGAAGGACCTCTATGATGAAAACTTTAAAAACCTGAAAAAGGACATCAAAGCAGAACTTAAGAAGTAGAAAAACCTCCCATGCTCCAGGATTGGAATAATCAACATCGTGAAAATGGCAATACTGCCCAAGGCTACCTACAAATTCAATGTGATATCTATCAATATTCCAACCTTATTCTTCAATGCAATAGAAGAAGCAATCCAAAAATTCATATGGAACTATAAAAGACCCTGAATAGCAAAAGCAATCCTTAACAGAAAGATCAATGTTGGAGGAATATCAATACCAAATTTCAAACTCTACTACAAAGCCATAGTAATCCAAACAGCTTGGTACTGGCACAAGAACAGACCTGAGGACCAATAGAACACAATTGAAAACACAGAAATGAACCCACAGACCTATAGCCACCTAATCTTCAATAAAGGAGCTAAAAATATAGAATGGAAGGAAGACAGCCTCTTCAGTAAATGGTGCTGGCAAAATTGGTTAATCACCTTTGGAAAACTAAAACTAGATCCTTATATATCAACCTGCACCAGAATCAACTCCAAATGGATCAAAGACTTCGAGTCAAAGCAGACACCCTGAAAACATCACAGGAAGGATTAGGAGAAACCCTAGGTCTCCTGGGCACAGGCCAAAATTTTCTTAATAAAGAGAGAAACACAACAAATCAAGAAAAGTTTGGACAAATGGGATTGCATGAAGCTGCAGAGCTTCTGCATGACAAAGGTCATAGCTAGCAAGATCAATAGAAAGCCAACAGATTGGAAGAAGATCTTCACTAGCCATATAACAGAGAAGGGTCTCATATCTAAAATATACTTAGAACTCAAAAAATTAAATCTCCCAACAACAAATCCTCAAAGAAACAACTGCCCAATAAATAAGTGGGCTAAAGACTTAAAGAGAGACTTCTGTGAAGAGGAAATAAGAATGGCCCATAGACACATGAAGAAATGCTCAACCTAACTAGCCATAAAAGAAACGCAAATCAAAACAATATTGAGATGCCACCTCACCCCAGTTAGAATGGCTATAATCAAGAACTCTAATAACAACAGATGCTGGAGGGGATGTGGCCAGAAGGGAACCCTACTGCATTGTTGGTGGGAGTGTAAACTGTTCAACCACTTTGGAAAGCAATATGGAGGTTCCTCAAAAGACTCCACGTAGAGCTCCCCCATGACCCAGCAATCCCACTTCTGGGCATTTACCCAAATGATCACAAACAAGACCACACTAAAGCTACCAGCACAACTATGTTTATTGCAGCATTATTTACTATAGCTAAGATATGGAACCAACCCAGATGCCCCCTCAGTAGATGAATGGATCAAGAAAATGTGAGATATATATATGCATATGTATATGCATATATATACACACAATGGAATTCTATGCCTCCATAGAATGATATCGCCCATTTGTTAGAAAATGGAAAGACTTGGAAAAAAATTATATTAAGTGAAGTAATCCAGGCCCAAAGAAACATAGGTCCCATGGTTTCCCTTATTTGCAATAACTAGTATATGTCTGGGATAAGCAGAAAAGGTCAAAAGCTATGTACATATGACCATATAAGATGATGTTAAGGGAAATGAACCCCAAGATGGGGACACAAGGTTTTTTTCTTTCCTGCTATTGTTTCTAACGTATTTATAACATACCATGTGAATTTTTTTTGTGCCAAGTATGTCCCTCCCACACAGTAAAACCCCTGTTTTCACTGTATTTGATGTCGGTGCTCTGCATCTTATATATACACTTTTTTAATTTGGGGAAGGGAAGGGAAAAAACAAAATGTTTAAATAGGGATATAGGTTGACACATTGTGTTGAAAAATAAACTTTACAACTTGGGGGGGGGTAGAAGTGGGGAATTGTAGTTGTGGAGGTGGGAAGGAAGGGATGGTAGGGGAAAAACAAAGGAGGGGATAACAATGCTTGATAGGAAATGTACTCATTCCCTTGCTCATGTAACTGTAACCCCTCTGTACAATAAAAAAAAAAACTGTAAAAAAAGAAATATGAAATTCCAAACAAAGCATACTTTAAAACACATTTAGTTTTTCTCAATCAACAGAATGCCTCAAAAGAAAGGAATGTTTGTCAAGCTCCACTTCACCCAAAATATAAATCTTCTTTTGTTTCCTAACAGCTGAGCTCAATGTAACTTTCTCACAGTTGAAGAAGGGCTTATGAGGTCACCGAGTTCCACCCTGGAATGGAATGCCCACTTGTTGCTTGCTCAGGGATTTGATGATGCCAAATAGGCTTTGTGTTTGGTATAATCAGTCTGAAGTTTGTCCAGGCCTCTCCGTTCAGGCTGCCAACACTGGCAGCAACGTTTCCAGATAATTGACCTTGGTTCTGCTGACTTGGAGGACCAACTCCCAGAGTCAAACAGGACCTCTATTCACGCTGACTGGTATTCCTTCACTTTTCATTTTCCTCTCTTTTTGGGTGTGTGTGTGGGGGGAAGTGCTGCTCTGTTCATAGACTGAAATAAAAGAAGATTCATTGCTCTGTTCATAGACTGAAATAAAAGAAGATTCATGTGAACCAGGAAGCCAGTGTATATAGACAACCAAAATAAGATTTCAAAATTAAACAACTCTGCAAAGCCAAATATTTTCTTTTATCCTCACCTAAAATATTTTCTACTGGGAAGAGAAATAGGCTTGAAAAAATATTGTCAAGAAATGTACTTATTACCTTACTTATGCAACTGTGACCCCTCTGTACATCACCTTGACAATAAAAAATGAAAAAAAGAAAGAAAAAATATTGTTTCAGGTGTTAGAGATAAGAGGGTGTTTCAGACACTCTGACCATGAACACAATTTATTCAGTAGTAACTTATTTAAAGCTACTTTTGTTTTAATGTGCTGTTGACATTGGTACATTTGAGAAAAAGGCAAACACAAGTTAACATGAAAAGAAGTTAAACCTAGAGGTATAAGTAATGACAGTACCTATTACAAAGGAAATGTGACTATATATTTCCACTGACCAAACTTAACAAGCTATACAGAAGTTTCACACTTGAAACTCAATGTAAAAGGTTAATTGCCAGTAGATTATAATCTCTTTGTTCACATTTAAAGGCAGCACGCTATGCTGGGCTATGAAATAACGAAAATCTTCCCACAGACACTCTCAGAGTCAAGGCAGTGCCCTGGTCACCATCCAACAAGTGTTTCGATTTTGCAAGATCTGCAAGCACAGGTAACAAACCAATCTTCCCCACGTGCTTTGAAAGACAGCTCTGAAAGCCTTTGCCTTACTCATGGGGCATGTTTTCCTTTCATAACAGTGCATGTGCATTGTGATAATTTGCCAGACCAGAAAGATTATACCCTATTGTATTTCTAGGTCAGAGGTAGAATAACAAAGAAATATGGACTGATAAGACTATGAAGATAATGTTTCATCAAGAAGCTTTGGGGCCTTTATAGAAATGAGGAAATAATACATTCAGAATATTTAAGTACCTCTCTGAAATCAGCTAGTCAAAAGTGGTAAACTCAGTAATAACCACATTAAACATCATCACACTCTAACTTGAATATATGTGAAAAATACTACTTATTTCAGAGTGTGGAATCAATATTACTATATACAATACAGAGTGAAAATAGAAGAAGTTTCCTTAAACTTTGGGGTTTTTCATATCCATTTTTGAACAAGGGTTAAGAATCTGAAGATGCATAATACAACCTTGTCTACTAAAGCCAAAAGTAATTAGCTATCTAGATTTTGAAGCAAAATTCCTATTTGTTTCCCCCCCCCTTTTTTTTTTCATCAGTCATGGGACTTGAACTCGGGGCCTGGGCATTGTCCCTGAGCTCTTTTGCCCAAGGCTAGTGCTCTACCACTTTGAGCCACAGTTCCACTTCTGGTTTTCTAATGATTAATTGGAGATAAGAGTTTGACAGACTTCCTGTCCAGGCTGGCTTTGAATCACAATCCTCAGATCTCAGGCTTCTAAGTAGGGAAGATTACAGGCATGAGCCACTAGTGCCCAACTCTTTCCCTTTTAATGACTTTGGTGTTCAAAATTTCCAAATCACAAAACAAAGTGCAAACATTTTTGAGACTAAAAGAACAGATTTAAAATCAGAGTTGTCAGAAACAGTTACTTTCACTGCAAAATATAACTCAAGGGTATACATAGCAAAGTTAACGACTCCAGAGAGACCACTAGAATTTAGCAACTGAAAATTTCAGGGGAAAATTAAAGGCAAAATCTATTTTAGATAAGTCTGTATCCTTCATTCCCAGCAGTGAGCAGGTGGCATTTTAGTGATAACATGTCCTGCTAATTCTAGATCACCGAGGAGACGGGGAAAAAAAAAAGCTTATAAATGAAAAAGCAGCTGAGTTAATTTGCAGTGGTGTTTTCAGCCTGAAACGTTATATTCTTAGTAGTCAGCTAGTGATCTTGGAATAGAATAGATATATTTAATATTCTGACAAATATTTTCTATCTGTAGGGTTTCAAAATTACTAACATGGCCACAGCATGTGGTAACAGTGGAAAAGGTGAATAATTGAAGCTATTTTGTCCAACATGTGGTTTTCATTAATAAGGCAATGAAATATTGAATCAGCAATAAAGCAACACATACATGTAGAGAATCTAAAATAATTTTTTAATTAAAATTAAATTTACTTTTGCTCTTTACTGAAAAGGAAACAGCAAAATTGAGTCTCCAAGCACTAATAATAACATTTTGTACGTTTTTGCATTTTATTCCTACCGCATTTCCAAACATTTTGCCATTTTTACCTATATAATTGAAATCCTACCTTACACTTGTTTTGCATTGTGTGAGAGCTTATGATGCTTTAAATATAGACAGAAGTAGATCATATTTTAATTTTATGATTATAAGTATCAGTGTTGTGAACCTTTTTGTTTATGGAATTTTTACATTTATTGTTATTTATTCAGGGATGATTTCTGGCAACTGGATTATTGTTAACAAGAAGACCAAAAGCTACACATGAAGCCAGGCACTGATGGCTCAGACCTGTAATCCTAGCCACTCAAGAGGCTGAGATCTGAGAATCCACTCCAGGCAGGAAAGTCTATAGGACTTTTATTCCCAATTAACCACTAAAAAGTCAGAAGTGGAGCTGTGCCATGAGTGGTAGAACACCATCCTTGAGAAATAAAAAAGACAAATCCAATCTCTCAATTAAAGGTCCTAGTTCAAACATACACATACACACACACATACACACACACACACACACACACACACACACATACAAGGTATGTGTCATGTAAATCTTTTCTTATCATAGCCATAGTTCATGTTCTGTAATACACTAAAAATATTTTTACAGCTCTGAAATTGGAGCACAACCATGATATGTAATTCATGGACTCAGAAACAACTATATCCCAAGAAGTAACTGTTGTTGACCGTGTCCATGTAAACTCAGGGCTCACCTAGTGACAATAAGGGGATTACTGTAACCCTCCAAATTTCAGTCAGTCCTCAAGAAGAAATAAGACTTTATTGTGCTCTGAAAACCTTCTAATGATACCTTTTGAAATGATAATTTGCAGGTGGGGGAAGGCGATCAGTCATGGAGCCTGAACTCTGGGACTCTGGGCCTGGACGCTGTCCCTGAGCTCTTCAACTCAAGGCTAGCACTCTACCACTTGAGCCACAGCACCACATCCAGCTTTTTCTGCTTATGTGGTACTGAGGAATTGAACCCAGGGCCTCATTCATGCAAGGCAAACACTCTACCAATAAGCCACCTCCCCAGCCCTGGAATGATTTTTTTTTTAATTCACGTTTTAAAATTTAATTCAAGTATAATGGGTTTGGAGGAAGGAAAATAATACTTATACGCAATAGAAGAAATTGAATTGCATAGAAAAACATGGGCCAAGCACTCACTGGTGGCTCAAGCCTGTAATCCTTGCTACTCAGGACTCTGAGATCTGAAAACAGTACCTAGGCCCCTGAGTTGCAGCCCCATGATGAACCAAAAAAAAAAAAAAAAATACATGAACATAATTCAAAGTTATAACTACAGAGTTGGATTCTCAGTATAACGATGTTTGTTTGTATTTTGCTTTTCATACATGCACTAGAAGTACAAATAATAATAATCTGTATCTGGAAAAAAATCTAAACATTATTTTAAATGGTCACTCATCATTGTATCAAAATAAATGGTAGTTCTTTTTTCTTCCTTAGTGACAAAGAAAATGAAGGTACATCTTAAGGTTGAAAGATTAAAAATACACTAATCTGATTATTGCTTAAGGCATTTGAAAAACAACAGGTGCAAAAGTTCACTCTGATCTTGTTGCTTGCTTCAAAGGAAAAGATAGGATTCTCATGTGAAAGACACAATATCTTTATCCTCAAGGACAACCCAAGGCCAAGAGAATTCTATTCCGAAATCATGCCACAAAAATACCCATATCTTTTAAACCTCTGCACATAATTTATTTGCTCCTCTTCACAACTGATTTTTCTTTGTCTAATTTGGTATAAAAGCAACTGACTCTATCTGCCTCTTTGGACTGTCCTTTATGAAGATTTCATTGCCACAAAACCCTGTATTAAATACATTTATATGACTTTCTCCTATTCATCTCTCCATCAATTTTATTTATGGTGACAGAGGTAGAAGTAACCAGGACAGATTTTTTAAGTTAATAAAAGCTCATCATGTGCTATTTTTTGAATTTGTTTGTTTGTTTATGCTGGTACTGAGGCTTAAACTCAGGGCCTGGGTATTATTCCTTATCTTTTTTGTTCAAGGCTGACTCTCTACTACCTAGCCACAGCTGCACTTCTGGCTTTTAATTTTTTTTTCAGGTTAATTGGAGATAACAGTCTCATAAACTTTCCTGTATGGCTGGCTTCAAGTTGGCTTCAAACCGGGATCCTCAGACCTCAGCCTGGGTAGCTAGATTACAGCCATGAGCCACCATTGCTTACCTAGCTTGCTAAAGTACTTTTCAAAGGTATTCTATCAGTTTACAAACCAGCAATGTGTGATAGTATCCAGTTAAAAATTTGTTTTAAAAATCTATTAAAGACAAAAATATTAAAGACAGGGGCTGGGAAGGTGGCTCAGTGGTAGAGCGCTTGCCTTGCATGCCTGAGGCCCTGGGTTCGATTCCTCAGCACCACATAAGCAAAAAGAAAAAAGCCAGAAGTGGCGCTGTGGCTCAAGTGGTAGAGCGCTAGCCTTGAGCTGAAGAGCTCAGGGACAGCGCCCAGGGCCAGAGTTCAGGCCCCACGACCGGACCAAAAAAAAAATTTAAAAAAATATTAAAGACAAAATATCTTAAAGACAAAATAATAAGCTGAATGTAGTTCTTATGTACCTGTAATCTCAGTGCACAGAGGCTGGAGCAGGAGGATGGTGAATTTAACATTTGAACTACGTAGTAAAATCTGTCACAAAGAGCAACAACAACGAAAAGAAGCAAAATACTGAGTAGTTCACAACATAAGCTTTATGAAAACATTAACATTTATAAAAACTACTTGAAGATTAATGTTCACATATCTTTCACCTTATCCAAAAAGGTATTCAGTAAATATTTGTTGATAATAATATACTTCTTATTGCCCCGAGAGTAATTTAGAATACAGTACTACTATATTAATATTTTAACATTTAGTTATTTTAACACTTAAAATAGTCTTCTTTAAAAATTTAAAGGAAAACATCAAATAGATGTACTTTTTCATTCTTTATCATTAATCCATCCCAGTTTTTCTAAAATTATTCTTCTTTAACTGTCAAAGCAATAGTAGTTGATTCAAATGAAGATAAGCCATAACCAGGCATGATGATACATGCTTGCAATCCCACCACACATGATAGAAATCAGAGGATCCTAAGTTTGAGGCTAGCCTAGGTTATAGCAAGACATTGTCTCAAACAAACAAAACAATAACAGCAACAGAAAAGAGAAAGCCATACTTGGAAGTTCTGGAGAATAGGATAAATGGAGATACAGAATAATGGCTGGTAACATATGTGGCTCAGTGGCAGAGTGGTTGCCTAGCATTCATGAGGCCTCGGTTTGACCTCCAGCAATACAGACAAAAATCCAGAAAAAAAATTGCATTTGCTCTTACAACTTCATTCATAGTCACAGATATGTCTAGGCAAGTCTAAAAACATGTTTCTATGGCCAATAAACATATTTAAAAGTATATAACCTTATTAATGAATGGGAAACTAGATTTAAAGCAAACTATAATTTTTACTTTTTAGACAGGAAAAAAGGAAAACATCACAAGACAGAAATGAATGCTCCTTTAACGCCATTTAATGATAGGTAATATATTATCTATTAAAAGAAAAAATAAAAATCTCCATACCCTTTCACATAGCAGGTCCATATCTTAGAATCCCTCCAATAGAGTCACCTAAATGGGTAAGGATATGTATGTTGAAGAAAATGGGGATTTGGGGTGGGGGGGAGAAGGGGATCATGGTTGGTATTGAATCCATTGTCTCAATCTGGCAGCCCTACTAGTTTAATCTCCTGAGAAGCTGGGATACAGGCATGCTCCTCAATTACTAGCTCAGAATATTTCTAATAGTATTTTTGAAATCATAAAGAATTAGAGCAAATTCACATCAGAACAACTGAGGACTGATTAAATAAGTTATGGTACATTGTTTCAACAGCATACAACTCAGACTTTTAAAATCATGAAGTAAACATATAAGTAGTAGAAGGATATCTGTGTTAGGTATCATTGAATTTAAGCAAGTTGCAGATATTGTGTCAATCATGATACAGTTTTTTTTAGAAGAAATATGTCTGTAGTACAAACAGATGTGCAATAGGATAGGATAAATTATTCAATATGATAACATCTAAGAAGGTAAAGTTTCAGCACAAAATAGACGAAGAAACACAAATTTCATTCAGTAGATTTGATAATTTCCAACTTTTTCAATGGAATGATTTTTAAATAGTCCAGATCAGTCTGGAATTCACTATGTAACAAAGTTGACCTTGAATTTGAAATCTTCCTGCCTCAGCCTCCTGAGTGCTACAATTACAGGCTTAAATTAAAAATATTTTAAGTCAAAAGGTGATAAACATTCTTAATGTGACAGAAGAATATTCCTAAGACAATTTGATACAAGAAAATATCAAGGAGATGTACAAATTAAGCATAATTGGAAACGATTCAAATCCAGTTATTTTGTAAATGAAAACCCAATATAAAACTGGAAGTATGCTACCTTTTACTTACTCAATTTTAATCAGAATCATTGAATCATGATATACTTATAGCAAAATTAAACTGGTTTTAAATGCAACAAGTTTTTACAAGCTGTGGACACAACAACAAACATTTTGTTTTAAGGCTCAACTTATGAGATCAAGAGCTGATCATCCTTTCAGGCATATGTACACTTTAATAGAAGTCTGTTCAAATGTGCTATACTAAAGAGATAAAATACTTAGCAAATTCAATTTCTTATTATGTTTCTACTGCTATCACAGCATTTTATATAAACATAACTTCCCCTGTGCTATGCCCTTGTCACTCATGAAAGCAAGATAAGCATGAATGAGTCAGCCTCCACAATCTACACTTATACCCAGATTCCAGAAAATAAATTATCTACTGGAATTCCCATTCATCTCCCGCCTACTGGTTCCCAATTTAATTGCGCATGCCAATTCTCTGTGCTCAGGTGTCTTGATTTCAGTAACCTTTGCTTAATAACTTACTTGGCTCCTTTCAATCTTAGTTAATCTATAAACTCTCTTTTTTGTTTGTTGTGTTGCCTTGGTGCAATTCTACAGTATTCAGCTTTGCATAGTTCATTGGTATTTGCATTTTCTACTCCAGCATAACCTCTTAGAATAAACTGCAAATCTCCAACATAGTATTACTGTAAATAGACATTTTATGTGTGTGGGTGGGTGAGTGGGTGGCATGAGGGGAGGGGGCTTGAACTAAGGGTCTGCTCACTGTCCCTGAACTGTTTTAGATCAAAGCTAGTCCTCAACCACTTGAGCCACAGCTCCATTTCTGGCTTTTTGGTGGTTAATTGGAGGTAAAAGTCTCACAGACTTTCCTGTCTGGGCTGGCTTTGAGCCACCATCCTCATATCTGAGCCTCCTGAGTAGCTAGGATTACAAGTGTGAGCCACCAGTGCCCAGCTTTCAGTAAATATTTGAAGGAATCAAAGTAATTTTTTTTACTATTTACTATTTTACATCTTTACTGCTGTGACATTACTTTTATGTGTATACATTGCTTCTATTCCTCCTTCCTTTCTTGCTTCCACAATTTACCACCACATTTAGGCTTAATCCATGGCCCAGGAGGGAGCCTAGCAGTGAAAATGTAATAGCCAGAGAAACTGTAATAGCAGTCATTGACTTCAAACAACTACAACAAAAACAAACAAAAGCAGAGAGGCAGATCATAAACCCAAAACAGCTAAACTTTTATTACAGCACCTCAGTCACTTTTTTTTAAGTCCAGCTTAGACCAGGACCATACAGTAAAGGATGTCCAGCTCAGTGTTCATCTCTCCAGTTTAATCCTAAAACATGAACTCTAAAAAGGCAGGGAAAAAATTCAACACTGAGTTCCATTACTAGCAAAAATATTGACTTGTCATCTTTCAAAGGTCATCTCAAAACTGAAGAGCCTGCTACTTAAAACACACAAGATTTGTTGTCTCGTGTTATTTCTCACAATCAACTTTCTAAAATATGTGAGTTAAGAGAAGAAAAACAGGTGAATTGAGATAACAAAAAGTAGTTCTGCCATATATGACTGGGCAAGACTAAAACCAATGTTTTTTAGTATACAGAAGCTTAGAGGGTAGTCCTTGGAAGCTGGAGTCTACATTTAAACCTTTATGAGCTATGTGATCTTGAGTAAATTATGTTATTTCCCCACATTATATCCTGAGCTATATACTTTTGCCATACATATGAATGAGGAATTGGTTCTAAAACCCTTGCAAGCAACAAATATGGTTCTTAAATACTCTCTCAATTTTTTTCTATCTGGTGTTTCTATAATCTACATTTTCAAATCAGCTTTTCTTAACAAATCCTCTGTAAAAAGTAAGATAACTTCACAATCTGAAGTTCTTTAACTTATTTCAAGTTGATTGATTCTAGATAAAGAATTTCCTGTTCTAGTAAGAAGCCAATTACCTTACATGAACTCCCTACTTGGAACAGTATCCAGCCCAATGTTTATTAGAATGTGAATGTGTGGTATCCACTAGAATACAGTACATTTTTCTGAAAATTTTTCTGCTAGACCATGGAGAGGAAAGAGCTGTCAAAGAAATAAGGCCATGCATGCATGATCTTCTAGCTTTCTCCACAGAAAACAGGATTTGATACAAAAAGACTTCATTGCTGATATGGTATAGTCTCTAAATTGATAACACACACACCAGTGTAAAAATGAGTTTCATTTATTTAAATATTTAAATTACTAAATCTTATGTTTTGCACCTAATGTTCAACAAGAAGGTAGTTAAATATGTTAAAATACAAAAATGCATGTGTACTCATAGGAAACAAAATAGTTTTTTAAAGAATACTTAATGAGGAAATAGAGCTGTGGCTCAATTGGTAGAACACTTGCCTTGAGCTGAAGAGCTCAGGGACAGGACCCAGGCCCAGAGTTCAAGCCCCACAACTGACAAAAAAAATTAATGAAAGAAGAATTTTAAGGTATAAATATATATATTCATACTAAATATATTCATACTATTTATATATTTATATAGGTAAGCATATTTATTATAGAAAGGAATAAATAAAATATTAATGGTGGTTATATTTAAAGGTATGATTCTCTGTTTCAAGAACTGGTATTATGACTGTACAAACTTGTTCTATTTTTATTGTATTGGTGACTAATAAGAGGAATGAGTTGAATGGACCCTTATATAGGGAATCCCATTCTGATAAAAAAATTTATATTCAGAACCAAAAAGGAAATAACTCATAATTTAATGATATGAAAGCAAAAACTCTGATAAAGTAATGGGCAAAAGGTTTGAAAAAGTACTTAACTAAAGAAGATAATAAGTGCAAGCCATCAAAATGTCATTCAACTGTATCATGAAAAGACTTAAAACCACAATGAGATGCCGTTACATAGCACCGGTTATCTAAAATTTAAAAGATTGGCAACACTAAGTGTTGGTGAGGAAAATGAGCAACCAAAACTCTCGTGCATTTCATATAGGGATACCAAAAGTAGAGGTTGGATGTGTCTTATAAGTCTACTCTTGCCTTATGGTTCAACAATTCCATTACTAGGTATTTCCTCAAGTAAATTAAAACATGCCTATACAAAGTACTGTACATTCAGAGTTTTGTTTTTAAATTTTTACTCATGCAATCTCAACTCTAATACCTACTAACTGTTAATAAATTATATTAGTCCATATAATGGCATTCTCCTCTAACAAATGAAAGGTCATCCCAGAGAGAAAATAACAAACACCAAGGTTCAAGATAAGAAATAGCTTGATGTATTGATGTAATTACTGGTATTTGGAGTGGGTTGGGGGGCATGGGAGAGTGTATCTTGATGATTTTGTTATCAGGCAAATTATACATTTTGTATACTACACTGAGACTTAAGATTTAGATTCTCAGTGAATTCATTTTCTACAATTAGATTTAGGCTAGAAAAGTCCAACAGGTACTGAGATAAACTAAATGGGAAATATGTGTTCATAATGAAATGGTATAGATGAAATGGTATAGTCTCAAGGTATTATAACCTATGCAGGAGGTTAAAACAGGGAAATGAACAGTTTTATTTATTAAAATTATGCAGGGTATGTGATTTAAACATATAGGACAGATGAAAGGCACAAGATTGTTGCTAAGTAATTTCTGTGTATTTGCATGCGACGTTACAGTTCCAGATGAGCATATTATCAAAGCCAAAGAAGAAGTGATTATCTTGACATTATTATAAAAAGTATAATACTCTTTCAAGTGATGAAAGGATAAAAGAGCACAAAATTTTCTTCTATCAACAGGATAAATACATTTTAATTCTATTTTACTCCAGGTGTTGGCTCTACTGTATATCTTCATAAGAAGAAGCCAAGAAATGTATCACTTAAATAAGCCCAAGTGTTTATAAACTATTCTTCAATACATTAAAGAAAAAGGAAAAGGAAAATCCTTATTGAACAAAGCCTATCAAGACGCTTTGTCCTACAAGGGCCCAGATAGAAATATAAAGTAGGAAGAAACACATGGTCATCAGGACATTTTTGGAAGCAAAAAAAAAACAGAGGAGAGAAAAGGTGCAGTCAAGACAAAGTTCCAATGAAAGCAGGATACAACAATACAACACAATACAACAACTAGTGTCTCTTTTTAAATCAAGTTTCTCCAGAGAACTAGAGGACCCAATCATAGCAGAAGGATAGGATCTTCGTGTAAAGGAATCAACAACGATGAAGGGATGGAAGACTAACTGTAAGACAATGAATTGGCTCCAATAGGTTGTAATTTCTTTTCTGAGCTTATAACCCACTTCATTTGTGGCATACTTAGCACATTCAGCTTGTCCACCTTGTGTTCTAATTCTGGCAATAAGTTTCTATTGCAGGCCCAAACTGTACTTATTGATCTAAGTCAGATTTAAAAGCAGATATTTTATTCCATGTGTCAATGTCATTTGCAGTTTTCTGATACTTCATTCTATAACCATCTACACTTTTGCTGGTTCTACATCTTATGCAATAGAATCCTGATTTTGAATAGCAAAAATTAGTTGTATGTTCTATTACCAAAGTAGTTTTAATAGCTGTAATTAGACACCACGCAATAATAAAATGTTAAGTATTATACATATCAGAAGTGAATTAAAGTCCAGAGAGAAAAGATTTTACATTGTTGTGACTTGCCTTCATAGGAACTATCTAGATATGATAAAACTTTAGAAATCACATACCATTAGACAAAATTTAGTCAGTTGTCTCAAGGTGAAAAGAAATGAAAATTTCTTTTCTTTTTTTTTTGCTATAAATGGAATTATAATGATAAGGAAATAATTACGCCCAATTTAAGAAGCATTGAAATAATGACTTAAAGACATATCTTAAAGAAATCAATACATTTTAAATTAACAAATGAGAAAAGGATGATGAAATCTTCCTTTTTGAAAGACAAACACACAGAACACACATGACAGTAGAATATTGGGAAATCCTTCCTGTCGAACTGAAAACTGATAGGACAATTTCTAGACCACAGAAATAAAGAAGGAACAGAAAATAGTGTGCAGCAATGAATGAGGAAGAACCAAAATTGAAATAGCTGACATAGGAGGGTCTTCAGTGAACTTGCTACTCCAGTTCCCCGATTTCAATGATAAATTATAACAGCCTCCTAATTACTGGACCTTTGAAAATCAGATATTTTGCTTAGTAGTAGGAGGTCTGAATACTAATAAATGTGGACAAAGAATGTCCTATCCAAAAGGTCTAATTATCCTTTAAAAAAAAAAAAGGGAGCAGAAGTAATAAGGGGCTTATCATTCCATGAAATTGAAAAAGCTCTGCCTAGGAAACAAGGAAGGTTGTCTTTTATCTGGGGTTTTTTGTTTGTTTGTTTTTTGTTTTGTCAGTCGTGGGGCTTGAACTCTGGGCCTGGACGTTGTTCCTCAGCTCTTCAGCTCAAGGAGCGCTCTACCTCGAGCCACAGCGCCACTTCCGGTTTTCTAGTGGTTTATTGGAGATCAGAGTCTCACGGACTTTTCTGCCCAGGCTGGCTTTGAACCCTGATCCTCAGATCTCAGCCTCCTGAGTAGCTAGGATTACAGGCGTGAGCCACTGGCACCCAGCTCTATCTAGGTTCTTAAATGGAGTCTGAATTCATTCTGTTTAGCTCAAATGATCCTAAACTGAGATATTTGCATTACAACTGCCCATGATGTGGCAAAACTACTCAGTCTAGACAGAAGCAAATATGAAACTGGTTAAGATTTTATATCCTAAAAACATAGCACACATCTCCAGATCAACTTTTTCCTAATGATGAATTTACAGTCAGAAATTATGATCTGCTTGAGGAAGTGAGTCACTGTGAGAAAGCATTAACAAACCCAACAAATAGAATTTATATCTTGACTAGAAAAAAGGGATAGTCTAGTCATTAAAGATACTTTGCAATAAGATAGTAATGTATGTCATAATGAAAAAAAAAAGAAAGTACTTTATATAAGAGCAGGAAAATTTGCAAAAACTTCAGGTGGAACTTTTGTAAGTAAAATATATATTTATGAATCAAAAGATAGCAAATAGAGCTCAAATCTGTTTATTAGTTTACCTAAAGCTATGGTGTTTTATATTATTTAACTCTACAACTTAAGTCTTATATACATAGCTTTTTTTAAAACATGAAAGATTAATATTAATATTTACCCATGAAAGGGAACATTGAAAGCTGGATATTCTGCTTTCCCTGCTTTTTTGGAAGTTTATCCCCAACTCTCAACTTTGCACCCTGAATGCTACATTACATTTTGGTTTTTTGGTCGGACACTGGAATTCAAACTCTGTACCTGCTGCTTTCACTCACTGGCAATCTATCAACTGTGCCATTACTCCAATCCTACCACATTATATTTCTAACACACTTAGTACTAAGTTTTCATTGATTTCTACTATGATTCATAAATTTATATGCATATAAACATATTCCATGACAATCCTAACAGGGATGGTGAATGGCCAGCCTTCAGGTTGGGTAAAATTCAGAAAGTCTTTTGGCATATTGAAAGAGGGAGATTAGATTTGGTCAGATCTGGCCAGTGCCATCTTGGCCACATGGTACATGGTAGGGTCTGGCATCTTGTCTTCATGTTGGTGAAGCCCAGGCCTCCTAGCTATGGGCATGCCTAAATCCCTGGAGGCAGGGGCATGGCAGTCTGTGCCTGAGACTGGGAGTTTCCTGTAACCCTGTGCCCTGACCTGACCCTATTTAGGCTCAGACCAACACAGGTGCCAGGATGACATGCCACATGTTTCCGTGTTTGTGTCCCTTCTCCAGTCACCATGGCATTCCAATTCAGCTCTCCACTGGAGTTGACTTGGTTTGTTGGTATTGTTTTTGTTCTTTCCTCTCCAGCCTTCACGGCTCAATTTCCTAAGAGCATTAAGTGTATTTGCTGGCTGCTGGTCTTTTGAGACAGGAGTCTACGATATTGTCGCTAGCCTTTAAATAAAGACTCCAAAATTCAACCTCTCTAAATGTGGCTTCTCTGTTTTCTCACCTTACAACAATACTATATCTGGGATTTATTTTAAAAATCTCCTTTTAGATTAAGAACAAAGAAAAATAAATATTCTAATAATACTATATACCTAATAATAGTATTACATACATACACACAAGTTGCCTTATTATAAAACAGTAATTTTAAATGCCTTGAGTGTCAAGTAAACAATTATTTTACCATGGAAACATATTTAGATAAATTACATAACTGGAAACTCAAGCAACTTTCCAAATGATTATTTCTGGTGTACTTGGTAATTGCAGTGCTTTCTTTATCTTCTACAGGAACGAAATGGAACACAGCAGGAATGTCAAATAGGAGAACACTAAAGTCATTATTACCCAAGTACCTCTTTTGAATTACATTAGTAATATGAAAGAACTTCATTACAATATTTCCATCCATACATATAGTGTACTTAGAAATCATCCCCTCCACCATATCCCCACTTGTCCCCTCTTGCTGAGTACTGAAATGGCGAGACTGGATCTAACCTACACCATCTTGGCAACATGGTGGATGATAGAGTATTGAGTTTAACTGGCACCATCTTGTCTTTATGTTAGAAGTAGACAAGTCCAAACTTCCAGGTGATGCATGTGCCTGAATTTCTAGAGGCAGGGACAGGGACTTGGACAAAAGGTTACCTGCCAGTCTTAGATCATGATCTCTCAAGCTCCCTGTGGCACTGCCCCCTGACCTGACCCTATTTAAGTACAGACCAGCTCAGGTGCCATTACAACATGCCTCCTGTTCCAGTGACTCCTGGTTCTTGGCTCTCTTTTGGTTATGATGGTGTCTCACTTCAACTCTCCATTGGGGTTGATGTGGTTTGTTGGTATTGTTTTTCTGTTTTTTTCTTTGCTTTACTACTGTCATGGCTCAGTTTTCTAACAGTGTTAAGTGTATTCGAGGGGCTGTATGTTTTTGAGACAAAAGTCCACCTGCAGGTGCCAGCTTTTCAATAAAAACTCCCAATCCAACCTCTCAAAATGTGGCTTCTTAGTTTCTTGCTGTATAACAGTACCTCTTGAGACTTACATACAAGAAGCTAAGTAACAATGAATAAATATACTATACATACAAAAGGACTGCTGTCATAATTCTGTTATTGATTGACAATATTAGTGTTAGAACTAAAACTTATCTTAAGAATAGTGAATTAAAATACACTTATAAGAAAAGCAATTATCTGTAAATTTACGCAATGATTTTACTTAGTGTTGTAATTCTGAAATCTGAAGCTTCTGGACTAAAATGTGAGAAATGGGTTCCTTTCCAAAAGTTCTTTGTCATACATCTTCACATTTTCCCTGGATTATGGACAAATAAGCATTGAAGAAGATTAGATAGAAAAGTTGTCTACAGTTGCATTAATTCTAGGCTTATTTTTGCAGATTAAGTGAATTAAGGAGAGGTAATGTACTTTAGGACACTGATTGGAGAGGCTTTACAGCACCAACCATATAGCTAAATGTAAATTTTAAAAAGCTGAAACTATCAATTTTTTCTCTAGTAAATATGCACAATAACTTGGCTAATAGAGACATAATGTCATCATCTAAATCGGATATTATTGTGGACTAAATTAGCATTTGTTATAGACTCTAAGATGAGCACATCCATCTAAATTAATGAATTGGACTGATTAACTACATATTCTTCTGAGACAGTAAAAATTCTACAAAAGACAGGAAAATTCATTCATATGAAACCAAGAGGCTGAATGCACAAATGGAAAAAGGCTAGACCTCAAATAAAAATAGAACTTTGAAGCTGGGGAGGTTGGGAGGGAAGGGATGGTAGGGGAAAAACAAAGGAGGGGGTAACAATGCTTGATAGGAAATGTACTCATTACCTTGCTCATGTAACTGTAACTCCTCTGTACAATATCTTTTTTTTTTTTTGGGTGGGGGGGCCCGGTCGTGGGGCCTGAACTCTGGGCCTGGGCACTGTCCCTCAGCTCTTCAGCTCAAGGCTAGCGCTCTACCACTTGAGCCATAGCGCCACTTCCGGCTTTTTCTTTTTGCTTATGTGGTGCTGAGGAATCGAACCCAGGGCCTCAGGCATGCAAGGCAAGCGCTCTACCACTGAGCCACCTTCCCAGCCCTGTACAATATCTTTACAATAAAAATATATATAAAAATAGAACCTTGATTAACCACTTAACAACCTGCCCAGAAAACTAACCCCTTTTTTATTTATAATAACAATTAGAAAGTTAGCCTGCTATAAATCAGTCTTGCAGAAAGCTAGATTGCTATCTTTAGTGACAATCCAGGAAGCTAAACATTAACTTCTGTAATAATCAGTAGATACCTGACTAGTAATTGACAGCTTCCCTATTTTTTTCCCCATTTCCACCTTAGCACTAAGGTACAAAAACTCAGTGACTGATTCTCTTTTTGTTAAACTGTCCACAACTTCCCCATTTCAACAGTCTCTAACCAGGGCACATCTGTAGCTTTTCAATGCTCCTGTCTATCTCTGAGTCTCTACCAAAATGCAAGTTATAGGCACTGACTCCTTTGCAGTATTTTTCTTATTTAGTGAAATGTCTTGACTGATTTTCCACAAGTAAACCTTTATAACACCAAGTACTGTGAAGATTAGCCCTTCATTAAAAGCTGATAACAATTACTAATACCTGACACGTTTCTCACATAGTTATCTAATTTGTCATCACAATAATTATAAAAACGCGCTTACTGAAATTGGCACCAAAATTCTATTCATTATAGACAGAGTCTGAAGCTGAGATGTACGGAGCTTCTTGACACTCAATAAGTAGAGGAAGCTAGGAGGAGGGCAGAGAATCAGTGGGAAACAGGGGTAAAAATACAACAGAGTGGGGCTGGGAAGGTAGCTCAGTGGTAGAGTGCTTGACTTGCATGCAGCCCTGGGTTCAATTCCTCAGCACCACATAAGCAGAAAAAGGCAGAAGTGGTTCTGTGGCTCTAGTGGTAGAGCGTTAGCCTTGAGCTGAAGAGTTGAGGGACATTGCCCAGGCCCAGAGTTCAGGCCCCAGGACCGACAAAAAAATAGGATGTAAATTACAACAGAGGGGCCCATCAGTTGCACTGAACATTGATGAAAAAGAACTAAGCAACTCAAGGGCAGTGACTGGAGTGAGGGAATGAGAAGGTAAGAGGGAACAGCTTCCACTAAGCAAAAGGAAAGGCATGTACATATCACCCGAAGTGGAAGACATAGTTGTATTGTTAAAGCTTAAAGGATTCACAGCCTTTATAGAGCATGATAATGATAATTTGCCTTGCAAAGGTTAAAATGTGTTTGTGACTTTAAGTATCACTATCCCACAATACTGTGAAATCTATGAAATTTATGTATTCACAATCTCAATAAAAATTATTTTAAAAAGTAATAAGCAGAGCAAGGACTAAAATGGAGACAATCTAAAACTTTTAACTACTATATAGTGCATTCAACTGGAAATGGAGACATAGGTGTATATTTTAACTGCATATAACACAAAATTAACATTTTTATCTCAATATTATAAATGATAAAATTCTGTAACAGAAAGAGAACTGAGTCTTTTGTAGCAATATCTTTATTTTGGTAGACTATACAAATAAGGCTCCATGGCAAAATAACTTACCCTGAGTTATGTATTTCAGTTAACAGACAAGATTAAAGTCCAGATCTTTTGACTACCAGATATTCAGCAGGCTTCCATAGGAGACAAAATATTTGCCTAGGGAGATTTATAATTCCACAGACTTTACATAACAGGGTAATGCTAGCACCTGCCAAGCACGTTAATTATAGAACATGGCTAAACACATCTTCTGTGGAGACAATGAACTAAATGTTATTTAAAAGGCCACTGAAGTTCAGTAAATATTTACTGAGTGCTCACTAGTGTTAGATATTGATTTATACACTTGAGTCATTTATTAACAAAATGAAAAAAACCTGTCTTATGGGTAAATGCAAGATGACAAATGGTATTAGAAGGTGGTGTGAAGGCAATATTGGTGAAGTTAGTGCAATTGGGAGTGTCACTTTAATGGTTGCACAGGGTCAGGTACATGGGGAAGGTCAGCCATCTAATCTTCAGAAACATGTCAAGGATACAGGTAGAGAACAGCAAATGTAAAGTCCCAAGAGCTTACTTGGCATTGTTATCACAATTGGAGGGGGGTAAAGGAGTAAGACTGAGAATAATAGGTTATGTTAAAATTTAAAGTGGGTGGGGTACAGGGTTTTTTGATCGCTGAACTATATCAATGAGGGAGGAAAAGTTGTACTTTTTCTATATATTCTGACACTATAGGTTAAAGAAGTGTCTGCAGTTGGTTCTCAGATTTTAATTATATTACAAATATCAGAATGGAAACACTTGAAAAACAGATCTGACACTTTGTCAGTTCAATTAATCATGCAGAAATGGCATTCGGATTGTACATAATGATTTCAATTATGGGCCTGATGTCCCTTCTCCTGAGAGGTTTTAACTAATTGGTAGTGTGAAGAGGTAGCCAGAAGTTGGGGGCAGGGAGAAGGCGGAGGAGGGAAATTGGTGCCTTGTCATTGATGGTTTTTAAAACCCTCCTCTGTGATCTAGTATGCAGTCATGATTGAGAATCACTACTCTGAAATACATTGTTAAAAAAACAAAATGCTGTTTCCTCATTTCTGCTAAGTCCTCTTCTCTGTGTGCTCACCACTGCTGTTCTAAAAGCCACTAAAAAAGCACCAATCCTATCTAAAGAAATCATGGGACCTCTACCACCAGCACCCTATAGGAGGGCAAGAGTAGAACATTTTTTCCTTTATTGCCCCATTCTTAAGTCCCCCCCACACACACACAAAAAAAAGTCTGCGGAGTGGGTATCAAAGACTGAAAAGTTTTGGTTAGAGAATGAGAATGTAAACAAAACAAGCAACAACTTGGTTGATATCCAGACTAAGAACAAAGCTGTCTAATATTCAACTATAGATTTTGGTGGTATTATGATAGAAAATAAATATCCCATCTCCACTACTCTACAGTAAAGTTTACATTATTTGTGTGCAACTGGCATACATGTGTATAATATGAATGGATTCAAGTAGATTGAATGCAAAGAGCAAGAGGTTCCCAACCAGCATTCCCAAATCCTTATCAACTTGTTTCCCAAAGACAAACACATCTCATTGCTTTTAATTCTCTTAAGTAAATATTATGCTTATGATGCTCTTTTTCCCCTCTCAAATACCAGTGTCTAAACTCAAGGCCTTACATTTGCCAGGCAAGACCTCTACCATTTAAGCCATACCCAGAGCCCTTTTTTTTGCTCTATTTTTTGAGATCTTGTCTCAAAAATTTGCTAGGGGCCATACAAAAATCAAAGCCATTTCCTTTTGGAACTTTTAAGACATTGCCTCTAATATCCAGTCCTGTTGATAAATCTATTATCAGCCTCATTCTCATTCCTTTATGAAGAACCTGAATGTTTTCTCTGGAGGCTTAAGTCTTCTTTATTCCCTGCTAATCTTCAATTTCATGATATGCCTGATACATGTGTATCTCTCTCCCATGCGCATGTGTGTGTGTGTGTGTGTGTGTGTGTGTGTGTGTGTGTGTGTGTGTGTGTGTGTGTGCTATTAGTCTCAAGTGGTTTTTTTTTTTCAAGGCTTTACCACTGAGCCACATCTCCATTCTGGTTTTTGCTATTTAATTAAAGATAAGTCTCACAGCCTCTTGAATGGCTAAGATTACAGGAGTAAGTCACTGATGCTTAGTTATTTTTGTTCTCTTTCCATTCAGTGTTCAGTAGCTCTTTAACATGTTCACTCATTTCTATCTTTGGTTCTAAAACTTTTTTCTTAATAAAATGTTGCATTCAAACACGTTTATACATTCACTTCTGGAACTTCTGATAATAAACTGATTCTTATAACATCATTTTTCATAATTATTTTTCTAAACTTTCCCTCATTAGTTTGGAGAGAAAGGCTCAAACTGATGTTAGAAGAAATGAGACAAAGAATCTCTCATTACTCCTTTTTATCCTTTCATTGATTTTAAGGATTATGCAGCATTAGCACTGCTTTGTTTACTGGTGAGTTTTATCTGTCTCTGTGTTCTTTCCCATATCTGTTCCTTCCAAGATCTGTTCTAGGTATTGAGTTTTCAATGGTGAACAAAGACACAAAATTGTGACCCTTTGGACTCTGGTAGAAGGAAACAGAAGAAAAGACATTAAAACATTCCATGTCAGGTAGAGCTCTTCTCAGAAGCTATAGCTATAGTTTCCTAATTTTCCAGGCAGTTTTTCATTCACAGATAAGAAGTTCCTTTGGTTACTTCTTGCAGTGTGATTTTCAGAACTTTTTGAGTCCTACATGTATGTACATATATCTATATCTATACCCATATTAGATATGTGTGTGGATATGTGTATTTTAATACATATATACACACATATTCACACACACACATATATATTCTCATTGTTCAAAATATGTAACATCCTTTACAAAATTTTTTTTTGCCTTTCCTGGGGCTTGAACTCAGAGCCTGGATGTTATCCCTGAGCTTCTTTTGTTCAAGGCTAACACTTTACTACTTGACCCACTGTGCCAATTCTGGCTTTTTCTGTGTATGTGGTACTGGGGAATTGAACCTATGGCTTTATACATGCTAGGCAAGCATTCTACTACCACTAAGCCACATTCCCAGCCTGCAAAATTCTTTTTATCAATAAATTAGAGTGAATTCTATGTATTTTATCCTCTGCAACTGAGTGTTCTATAATACAAAAATACACTTTTCAGTGGGAAGCCATCTTGATATAATACATATGTTTATATAAATATAAATATGTATTTATAAATATACATATAATTGTTTAGTTCCCTGAGCTTACTTTGCAGAAGGAAATCTTAAGTATGTAATACAGCTCCTGATAATATGATGTCTTTTCTGTTTTCAAAGCATCACTACTATTTGCTATCTAGGCAGAGAACTGGACTTATGAAAACTTCAAACTGATTCTAAACAAAGGTGTTTATTGTATTAGAAACTATCAAGGGGTCTAAGGCTAACAAATGTGAAAAGTAAGCTTCTCAGAGTGGCAAACTAGTAAAAGAGTAACTTCTTCAAGAATATTTTCTCAAACTCTCTGATAGAGTACTTATAAAATTATTCCCTTTTCTTGACAGATATCTACAGTTTATGAAATGCATCAGTTTATTTTGAATATACTTTTTGGTGTTTCTAGAAAATGCAAAAGCTATATGCAAAATGGTTGTATTGGTCAGCTCAGTTGCTATAACAAAATATTATAGTTAGGTAGCTTGAAACATAAAAAATACAGTTAAGCCGGGCGCTGGTGGTTCACACCTGTAATCCTAGCTACTCAGGAGGCTGAGATCTGAGGATCGCGGTTCAAAGCCAGCCCGGGCAGGAGAGACCGTGAGACTCCTATCTCCAATAAACCACTAGAAAACTGGAAGTGGCGCTGTAGCTCAAGTGGTAGCGCGCTTGCCTTGAACTGAAGAGCTGAGGGACAGCGCCCAGGCCCAGAGTTCAAGCCCCACGGCCGACCAAAAAATATATATATATATATACAGTTAAGTACCTTGTCTCTTCACAGTTGTGGAGGCTGGGGAAGCCAGAGAGGAAAGTGTCAATTGGATTCCTGCCTGGTGAGGGCTCTTTCCAGTTAGTCAATTTATGCTGTATGCTCACTAAGGAGTTAGCACCAGCATCCCTTTCTCCTCTTATAAGGCATGAGTAATTACCTAACTTCTTATTTCCAAATAATTACCTAGCTGCCTTTTCTTCAAATATAACCACACTGGGAAAAATCAGTGTGTCAGTATATAAACACAACTGAATGAATCCATAGCATGCACTTCCCAGAATTGTACTATACGAAAAGTTGAAATACTTTTTGATAAAAATGAAAAATATCAATTATCTGGCAACTAATCTGAGCCAGGAATTATATTTTGTTTTTGTCAATGAAATTTTATTATCCTCATTTTAGAGATAAGGAAGAACTATTTTCAGGTGCTAAATAACTTCCCCAAGATTACATTGAAGATTCAGTACAATCAATCATCTTGGCTAGTATGCTATAATGTGCAAAACAGTACTAGACTATTTACCAGTAAGAACTTCATTAAATAGCAGTCTCGTTACACAGTGAGAAAAAGTAAGAATATTGTTAGGAGAGGATCGCAAGGGCTCAATAGCATGTGAGTATTATATATATGTGTATGTGCATCACATAAAATGATGTTTATCAAAATGAACTCCAAAAAAATGGAAGCAAGACTTTTTTATTTTACTGTTGGTAGTTTTTTGTTGTTTTCTTGTTTCTTTGGTTTATTCCCTTTTGTCTCTGTTTTTAATTTCTGTACATTTTACCTTGTATGTTAGTTGTTCTGATTTGGGAAGGGGAGGGGAAGCACTGTGGGACAAAGGGCTAATCAATTCAGCAGTGAAATCTACTAGATACTATGTTGGAAATAAACGATAGAACTTGGGAGGAGGAAAGGAAAGTCAGGAGGGGGAAAAACTGGGAGAGAACTGGGAGGGATGGCACTGTTCAAAAGGAAATGTACTCATTACCTGATTTATGTAACTGTAACCCCCTCTGTACATTACCTTTACAATAAAATTAAAAAAGAAGACAAAGAACAGCATTAGGTAAGACTTCTAAAACCTAGTAACATTGAAAGTCATAAACTGTGAGATATACTCCACACTAAACACAAATTGCTGTGGGCACTAAAAAGGAGGAATGAGTTCCTAAATGCAAGGGATAGTGTTTGGGATTACATACCAATTTCCACTATAATCCACATTTCTCTAACACTTAACTCTAACATTTAAATAAATTTCACTTAAACTTAAAAGTAAAAATATGAATATTCTAGTATGCCCTGTTGGCCCTAAAAAATGTCTTTTATATAATCTTTGTGGCCTAGTCTTTATAAACCATTATCAAATGTAAACCAAGACAACAAATTGACAGTGTTAATTATAGGCCACATTAAAACCTAAAATTTGATGTGCCTGTTTTGTTCTTTAAAATCATGAGATATGGCTGGTATGGTGTCTCAGTGGTACACACTTGTCTAACATGCAGGAAGCCCTGGGCTGGATTCCTCAGTACCACATAAACAGAAAAAGCCAGAAGTGGAGTGTGGCTCAAGTGGTTGAGTGCTAGCCTTGAGCAAAAGAAGCCCAGCCCCTGAGTTCAAGCCCCAGGACTGGCAAAAATAAAAATAAAATCATGAGATAAAGTTCAAAATGAAAACAAAGTTCTAGGTTAAAAATAAAAACTTCTGGTGATAGTTATCAGGAATTCAAGGTCCTTTGAGTATTAAAGGATGAGAACACTTCCATTCTCAGAACCAACATTAAAGTAAAATGAACATATTAGATTGTCAGTAGTTCAAAGAAAAGTGTGTGTGTGTGTGTGTGTGCGTGTGTGTGTGTGTGTCTGTGTGCGTGTGTGTGTGTGTCTGTGTGCGTGTGTGTGTGTCTGTCGGTGGAAAGAAGTCAGGGCATTGTCTTTTAGCTTTTTCTACTTGTGGCTGGTGCTCTACCACTTGAGTCACAGTTCCACTTCGGCTTTTGGGCGATTAATTGGATAAGAGACACTTGGGCCTTTCCTGACCAAAGGGCAATCTCAGCCTGCTGAGGATTACAGGAGTGAGCCACTAGCACTCTGATGGAATTG
Source organism: Dipodomys merriami (assembly GCF_024711535.1). Lineage (NCBI taxonomy): Eukaryota > Metazoa > Chordata > Mammalia > Rodentia > Heteromyidae > Dipodomys > Dipodomys merriami. The sequence continues at coordinate 56,543,735 of NW_027205603.1, forward strand.
GGCGAGGATGGGATTGAACTCGGGGCCTGGGCCCTTTCCTTGAGCCTCTTTCGTGCTCAAGGGTACTTGTCTAGCGCTTGAGCCACAACAGCCACTTCTGGGTTTTGAGTGGTTACTTGGGCACTAATCTCACAGGCCATTTTCTCCTCGGGACTGGCTTAGACCACGATTCTCACAGTAGCTAGGATTATACGCATAAACCAGCAGCGCCCGGGGCGAGGGGGAGGGGGGGAAGAAGGGGGACAATTTAAAAAGTAACTCTTAGATACCCAGTCCTGGAAGTGGCAGGGCCCGACGGCTCTGGGTTCCACGCGATCCAAAGCACCTAGAGGCTGCAAGTCTGCTGGGTGACAACACTCAGCGACACTTCAGGGAACTTCTTTTAAGCACTCTGGTTACAGGTGGGGATGGAGGGGTGCAAAAGTCATGTCCTCTGTACCAGACTCCGGTAACCGCCACCCCTTTGTACATCACCTTAATAACAATGAGAATTAATTCTAAGAACACGTTTTTACGAAACACGTGTCTACACAGTCGGCCCCTCCCTAAATAGGCAGGGTTTTCGCCGGGAGCTAGAACGCTCACCGTCCGACCGAAGGCGATCCGCCCCTCCCGTCGGTAACTCCCGGGCGGCGCGGCCGGGGTTTTCGGCGGTGGCGGCTCCAGCTCGGGTTGCATCACCGTCACCTGGGGGGCAGCCCGCCCTCCCGCCCTCCCCTCCTCCTCCTCCAGCTAGGTCTGAGCTAATCCCCGCACTGGGAAGCGCGTGGCCCACTGGCTTCCAGAAGCGCTTCCAGGAAGCAACGTTTCCACCAGCGCAACATCCGTGGGCAAAGCCCTGGCACGTGAGGCTGGGCGATTTCGCCCCAGGGACTGGGATGCGAGGTCCGGGGCCTGCAGCGCCCGGACCTGAGCAAGAAGTGCTAAGGTGAGTTCCCATCCGCTCCCCCCGGGATGCTCGGGACGGGTCCGGGGCGTTCCGTCCACCCACGGGGGCCGACCCTCCGCATCCGGATAGGAGTTGTTTGTCCTCCGAGGGAAGCTGTGGGAACGCAGAGGTCGCGGACGCAGGCCGCAGACGCAGGCTCGGAGCGCGAGAGCCGCGGCAGGGTGCAGGGCCCCACATGCTCCCCGTTTCCCCGGCCCGCGCAGCTCCGCGGCGCCAGGCCCCGCCCCTCGCGGGGATCCACCAATCGCGAGGCTCGTTACGGCCGCCCGGCACCTGCGAGGGCCGTCTCCGCCCGCGCGCCGCCGCCAGCGCCGTCGCCGCGTCCCCGCCCCGCGCTCCTCCCCCCCTGCGCGGCGCCCCGAGTTCACCCACGGCTGCGCGCCCGGCTCCCCGCAGGCGAGGAGCGGAAGCCGCTGCCCCGGAGCGGACGCTGGCGGGACCGAGCCGCAGTCACGGCGAGGCGCGGGGAGGGGGCGCCTTCCGGACCCCGCGACCCCGAGCGTGCGGGCGCCCGTCCCGGGCAGCCCGGCCGGGGAGAGCGGCGACGGCGGCCGCGCTCGAGCGCTGCTCGCGCCCTCGGCGCCCCGCTCCATGCCGGTGTGGTGCTGCCGCTGCTCCCTGGCCGGTCATTTCAGGTGACTTCGCCGCCGGGGAAGCGGGGGAGGCGGGCTGGGGGAAGCAGCAGCGCCCTGGGACCCCCGCGGCCGGGCCGGCGTGGAAGGCGATCGCCCGGCCCCCCGCCCCCGGCCACTCCCCGCTCGGTTCCCGCTCGCCCGGCTCCCCGCCCCGGCCGGCCCGCTCCGGGGCGCCCTGCTCCGCGGTGCCCCCTGTCCCCTCTCCGAGGATCACACGGGTCCCGGGACCGCGCGACCTCCTGGGCCCGTGCTGGGTCGGTTACGGGCGAGCTGGGACTTCTCGAAAACACTTAAGTTTGAGTGAACGCGTCCCGGGAAGGGTCTGGGGGATGTGTTTATCTATTCTGTATTAAGGAACATCTCCGGGTAGAAAGCACTGGGCCGAAGGGAGGTGGGGGACTTCTGGGCCAGGATCCAGCCGCAGGGGGTGCTCTCTAGTTAAGATTTTATCAGTGGTAAACCACTCTGTACTGGTGAGTTTTTTGTTTTGAAGGAGAAGTAGAAAGTGACAGTGTTACTCCCAGATTGTGGGGGAAGTTTGTAGAGGTGATACAGTTTTAACAGTGAATATGTTCTAGATCTACTAACACAGTTTGGCCACCACTTGAGTTAAGCACAAGGGAGAAGGGAAGGCTTAAGGACACAAGAAACTGAGGTCAAAAAATGTCGTTTAGTAAAGATTTCAAGACGTAACTTGATGACATGCGTCAGTGTTCCAGAATACAATTGCATGTTTAGTACAATATGAAACGGATATAAAAGTTCTTTAATTGGGGTTCATATGTTCGCTTTTTAATTCAGAAGAAAATTAGCGCTTAGATGATTACAAAATTTCCAATATTTTGCTTTCTTGAGTCATTTGAAAAGGCCTTTTTAGGGAATTTGCTTCCAAAGTACCAGAGAGAGATAGTTACTTAAAATTTTTGGCCTTTAGAATATGTAACGTTGTCTTGCCCATGTAATTGTAACCCCTCTGTACAGTATTTTCACAATAAAAAAAAAAAGACTAGGGGGGAAAAAATAGAATATGTAACGTTGGCCTGTAGCCAAGCTATAATTTTGAAGCTTGAGTATTTTATGATGTTAATAAAGTTTAAGTAGAGATTGATTTTTATAAAGCCCATATTGACTATCTCTTTTATATATATATATATTTTTAAAGAAACTATAGTGAAACTGAAACAGAAGGAGAGATTTTTAATTCCCTAGTGCAATATTTTGGTGATAATTTGGGGCAAAAAGCGATGCCATTAGTTGAAGAAACTTCATTACTTGAAGATTCAGCAGTGACTTTGCCTGTGGTAATTATAGGTAAGTTATTGAATTTTGTTTTTTTAAAATTACTATCCTTCATTTACATACCAACTGTTAGGTAGTACACTAGGAAAATATTGAAAAGTACTGTTATTCAAAATAGGTAGAAAAGAGGATTTTGAAAATTTAAGATAAAGGATTGATTTCAGTATCATTACATTTATGTGTCATTGAAATAACCACATTTTACTCCACAAATGTATACAACTGGGCTGGGAATGTGGGTTAGTGGTAGAGTGCTTGCCTAGCTAGCATGCATGAAGCGCTGGGTTCAATTCCTCAGTACCACATAAACAGAAAAAGCCACAAGGGGCACTGTGGCTCAGGTGGTACAGCGCTAGCCTTGAACAAAAAGAAGCTCAGGAACTGGAAGTGGTGCTGTAGCTCCAGTGGTAGAGCACTCACTTTGAGCTGAAGAGCTGAGGGACAGCGCCCAGGCCCAGAGTTCAAGTCCCACGACAGACCAACTATTATGTGTTAGTTAAACTATTTTTTAAAAAACTGTATGACAGTATTGTGGTAATGAAGATAACCAGTGTCATTAGAATTCTGCCCATTCTGTGTATATTATTATATCATACCGTTTAACCCCCTATACCCTATCATGGTAAAACATATCAGACAAGAAAAAAGAGTTAAATCGAATGACTTATGTATGTTAGTTGCACTATAATACTTTGTAGTAATGTTTATAATTACCATAACCATAACAACATATATTCCCTGTACCATCTCAACAGACAAATACAATGTTAAAATTACTACATAAATAAAACTTAATTCCATATTAAAAAGCTGGGCATGGTGGTTCATGCCTATAAATCCCAGCATTCAGTAGGCTCACTCAGGTTACAGGGCAAAACTATTTCTCCAAAACCACAAAAGCTCAGAACTACGAAGATTTTTCTAATTGCATGGATTTTGCCATGTATATATTCCACGTAAGATTGAAACTCAAGGAAGTACTGTATATAGCATGAAATAAAGCCAAAAGAGATAATTAATGGGACATGAATGCTTTGGTGGCATACAGCATCTTAAATTCCTTTGGTAGCTTGTCTTAAAATTAATAAGAAGGGAATTAAAGTGATATCATTTGATTGGCATAAGAGAAATACTAGGAAGGAAAGAAGGATGGAGGGAAGAGAACAAGATTGTTTTTCTATACTTCCTTGGAAATGTGATAGAGATGACAGTTTTTGCAGTAGTTTCTATCCAAGGTAGATCTCAGGGATCATAATATTGTATTATCTTCCCCCTTTTGTCTAACTCTGGTTTTCCATCTTAGATTGCGTCAAAAAATTGGATTCTTAAAAGGAAAAACTATCTCTTTATCTGCCCCTACCTACCCTATTCCTCCCCAAACAATTGATAATCATTTTGCTCTATATGACCCAAGATACAGCTTAGTAGTGCCACCAGTCTAATCATAAGTGAAGAATTAACTTCTTCAGTGTATGTATTTTTCTGTTGCTGTTATAGGAAATCATCACAAACACAGTTGCTATAATACAACATAAATGTGTCCTCTTATCCAGTTGACCAGAAGTTCAATACTGGTCTGACTGGGCTTAAATCAAGGTGTCAGCAGTCTGTTTACTTTTTGGAAGTTCTTAGGGAAAAAAAAGTGTTTTTTTGTTTTTTGTTGGTTGTGGGGCTTGGACTCTGGGCCTGGGCGCTGTCCCTCAGCTCTTCAGCTCAAGGCTAGCGCCCTACCACTTGAGCCACAGCACCACTTCCGTTTATGTGGTGCTGAGGAATCAAACCCAGGGCCTCATGCATGTCAGGCAAGCACTCTACCACTGAGCCACCTTCCCAGTCCTTTTTTTTTTTGTTTTTGTTTTAACCATTTCCATTCTATGGCTGGTTATAGACATTGGTCCTGATTTCTCTCTCTCTCTTTCTCTCTCCTTTCTTCCTTCTTTTCTTTTTTCTCTTTTCTTTTCTTTTCTTTTCTTTGTTGTTGGGCTTGAACTCTGGGCCTGGGCCCTGTCCCTCAGCTCTTCAGATCAAGGTGAGAGCTCTACCACTTGAGCCACAGTGCTACGTCAAGCCCTGGCTGGCTTTGAACTGTGATCCTCAGATCTCAGCCTCCTTGAGTAGCTAGGATTATAGGCATGAGCCACTGACGCCCAGCAACTTCTTACTTCTTTTTTTTTTTGGGGGGGGGTCCGGTTGTGGGGCCTGACTCGGCTTGGGTGCTGTCCCTCAGCTCTTCAGCTCAAGGCTAGCACTCTACCACTTGAGCCACAGCACCACTTCCAGCATTTTCTTTTTGCTTATGTGGTGCTGAGGAATCGAACCCAGGGCCTCAGGCATGCAAGGCAAGCGTCTACCACTGAGCCACCTTCCCAGTCCCAACTTCTTACTTCTTTAAGTCAGTAACATTTTTTTATTTTTAACCTTCTTTCAGTCATGTTTCCCTCTGCACAGCTGGGAGAGCTTCTCTATTTTTAAGGACTCCTGTGATTAGAGTGGTCCATTTAGATAGGTTACCCTCCATCTTGGGATCTTGTATTTCCATCTGAAGTCCTTTGAAAAGTCTGGATTTAGCACAGGGTATCTTTAGGGTATCTCATAAGGTGTCTTTTAGCATAGAGACAAGGGACATCCCACCTGCAACAATTTTTCTTACATAAACTTTTTTTATTCTTTTATCTTTTGAGTGTTGAATCTTTTTGTGTGTTAAGGAATTTAGCTCTGTGCCTCAAATCCTGCCTCCTTCTATTTGGTTACTGATTTATTGGCTTACATCCATAAGCCTTTCTTTATTAGAACCATTTCAGCTTATTGAAAAAGAGTAGAAAATACAGAAGAGTTCTCATACGTTTGCTCTCCTTGCTTTCTTTGTGCTCTGTTATAAAAAATAACATCTTTTGGTGTGGGATAATTGTTGTGTTGATTACATCAATATTGATGTTATTGTTAACTGAAATCTGTCATTTACATTAGAGATTCACTTTGGTGCATAAATTCGTGTGTATTTTACAGAATGTATAATATCATAGATCTACCACTACAGGATCATACAGATTTTTGAGATTGACTTCTTTTACCTACCTACTAATGTGTTTTTATGGTTTATCCTTGTCTTCCTGTGGCTTGATAGCTTATTTCTTTTATTATTCAGTAATGTTATACTGTGTACAAGTTTATAGTTGTTGAAGCTTTGAGTTGATGAGATTCCCAAAAGAAAATAAAAGGCAAGATCAACATCTGGTTTTTATAAGATAAGAGAAAAAAAATTAGGGAAAGCAAACTTATACAAAACAAGCCAAATGAAAGTATTAATGTAGCCTTTTCACTTTTTCAAAATAAGGAAATGGACCCTCAGGAATATGCCTTTCTTATATGTTATCTGGCTATAGACCATATTTATCATCGGAAGCAATACATCCAAATACAATCCTACATAGTAAATTAGAAGAAGCAAGACATCTTTCCATCGTTGATCAGGTAGTATTTATGTATGAGTTTTCAAAACTTTTATGCTGAATCAAGATAATTTTTGGGTGCTGTCCCTGTGCTCTTCAGCTCAAGGAGAGCACTCCACCGCTTGAGCCACAGCGCCACTTCCGGTTTTCTGGGGGGGGGGGGTTGGTGGGGGGGTGGGGGGGGCGGGGGGATGATCATGAACTTTCCTGCCCGGGCTGGCTTTGAACCGCGATCCTCAGATCTCATCCTCCTGAGTAACTAGGATTACAGGCGTGAGCCACCGGTGCCCGGCTTCAAGATCATTTTTATATAAGCATTAAATAACAGTTTCTAAATAACTGTCATTTTTTTCAATTCCTAATTTTTTTTTTTTCAGATTGTGTCATTTTATTTTCTTGACTTTTTTTTAGAGCAGAATTTCCCAAATAATCCCCTGGTGGAGATTTAATAGGTGCTTTATGCTTAGTTTGGAAAGTATTGGTTTTGTTTTTATTATTTAAGCATCATAGTTGATATTTATATATAAAAGCCATCTTCAACTTTTGCAATATAAGGCTGTGTATTAATTCCATGTGTTAAAAAGAATTTATTAAGCTCTCAGAGACAAACAGTGTTCTATAATTAACTGTGTGGGAAATACTTGATTAGAATAATATCCTCCAAAGTTACCATAGTTGTTTCTGTGTTTTCCAACTCTTATTTACCTTTTTTATTTTCTTGAAGGACTTAGAATACTTGTCTGAGGGACTTGAGGGCCGATCATCCAATCCAGTTGCAGTACTTTTTGACACACTTCTTCATCCAGATGCTGACTTTGGATATGATTACCCATCTGTTTTGCACTGGAAACTAGAACAGCATCATTATATCCCTCATTTAGTGCTTGGTAAAGGTCCACCTGGTGGAGCTTGGCATGTGAGTATATTTCCCTAAGCCTTTACATGTACATGAATTACTATATGTCTTCTTGATAAAATCGACTAGAGTTTTGTATTATAAAAGTACTATTATATGTGTTTACCACATTTTTATCTGCTGCTGAATTAGCTGTAGGCTAATTGTAGTTGTTAAGCCGTTTTATTAGTGATACAGTTTTTGAATAAGCCATTCTTTTTTTTTTTTTTTTTTTTTTTTTTTTTTAGCCATTCTTTATAAGAATGACATAGAAAGCATTTTAGGAAATTTTTGCATCATTGAAAAACATTTATTCACTTTAAAGTTTATATATCGTATATTTCAAAACCAGTATTCATTATTTCCATGCAGTTTCAAGATTTTAAAGAAAAAAAAATATTGTGAGAGAAAGATGTAATAGTATTCTCAGCTGCAGTAACAAAAAGGATAACCTGGTCGGGCGCCTGTGGCTCACGCCTGTAATCCTAGCTACTCAGGAGGCTGAGATCTGAGGATCACGGTTCAAAGCCAGCCTGGACAGGAAAGTCCATGAGACACCTCCAGTGAACCACCAGAAAACCTGAAGTGGCACTGTGGCTCAAGCGGTAGAGTGCTCGCCTTGAGCTGAAGAGCTGAGGGATAGAGCCCAAGCCCAGAGTTCAAGCCCCAGGACCGACAAAAAAAAAAAAAAAAAAAAGAAAGGGCAGTTTAGTCTATAACAGAGGTTAAACAAGAAAACCAATAAATTAAAAGATTCATATAGTACTTTCCATTAAGTAAGTAATAATTATCTTTATTCATGTGTCCCTAGCAGTTAACATAGTTTCAAGCATTGTCACAATGTAGTGGTTGTTTTTACATTTTATAAATAAATGTTAAGTAACTGTAACCCCTCTGTATAGTATTTTTACAATAAAAAACATATAGAATAATTAAATGTTAAATAATTTAGTTTGCTGTCAAGAAATGTACATCATGGGAACTTTAGCATATTATCACATTTTTAGTACAAATATCAGTTGACTGTTGTGTGCAGTGTTACTTATCTAAAATTAACATTTATCACATATCAGTTTCAATGTGTTAGGAGATATTTCTAGATTAAATATATGCCTGATCCCTCTTTAAAATCTTAATTTGCTTTATGATAATATGTGGCTTTTTGCGTAATAGGGTTTGTTTGGTTTATTTTTACTGTTTCTGTTTTTCTTTATTGTTACTACAAAGATGATGTCTAGAGGTGTTACAGTTATATAAGTTAGGTAATGAGTATATTTTTTGGACAGTGTTACCCCTTCACCCAGTTTTCCCTCCCATCCCTACCCACAAATTATATAGTTCATTTTCAGTGTAGTAAAGCTTAAGCTCAGGATAGGTACTGTCCTTGAGCTTTTGTTTTCGAGACAAGTTGTTGGTGATCAATTAGTGATAATGGTCTCATAGACTTTCCTGCCTAGGTTAATTTTTGAACTGAGATCCTTAGCCTCCTGAAATCTAGGGATCACTACTCACTACTCCTGAGTGAATAGCTAGGATTACAGGTGTGAGCCACCAGTACCTAGTTGTTGTTCTTTTTAAACTTTTTAAATATCAACTTTAAACATAAGTTATTTATCTTCTTTTTTTTTTTTTTTGGTTGGTTGTGGAGCTTGAACTCTGGGCTTGGGTGCTGTCGCTGCGCTTTTCAGCTCAAGGCAAGCGCTCTACTGCTTGAGCCACAGTCCACTTCCGGTTTTCTAGGGGGTTTTATTGGAGATAAGAGTCTCTTGGACTTTCCTGCCCAGGTGGTTGGCTTTGAACCAAGATCCTCAGATCTCAGCCTCCTGAGTAGCTAGGATTACAGGCGTTAGCCACTGGCGCCCGGCTACATAAATTATTTATAATAGGTAAGAAGTGGAGAAGGGGAAAGGGATGTCTAGCCAGTTGTTGGTGACTCATGCCTATAACCCTAGCTCCCCAGGAGGATGCAATCTGAAGATCGTTTTGAAGCCAGTCTTGGCTGGAAAGCCCATGAGAGATTTATCTCCAATTAATGACTCAAAAAGCTGGAAGTAGAATGCTAGCCTTGAGCAAAAAACCTCAGGCCCTGATTTCAAGCTGTAGGACCAGCATACACATACACATGCACAGGCATACGCACATGCACGCGCGTGCGCGCACACACACACACACACACAGAGCCAACTATTTAAGCATTTTCTTTTACAGAAAATTCATTGAACTAAGCAGTTTGTATATCTTATAACTCTTAAGTTTCTGTTATGGCCAAGAGTTAGATTAATGTGGAATTCAATGAAATACAAGGAATGTTAATAGTTTTAATAAATTTACACCTTTTTATACATCTATACTATTCTTTTTTTTGGGGGGGGGGGTCCAGTCGTGGGGCCTGAACTCTGGGCCTGGGCACTGTCCCTCAGCTTTCAGCTCAAGGCTAGCGCTCTACCACTTGAGCCATAGCGTCACTTCTGTCTTTTTTCTTTTTGCTTATGTGGGCCTCATGCATGCAAGGCAAGCACTCTACCACTGAGCCACCTTCCCAGCCCCCACATCTATACTATTCTTAAATTATAGATTTACTTTGCCAGTTTCAGATTCACTACACCAGACTACTTAATAAAATACACGTTTGGTCTTTATTTATATTATATTTATTTATATTACATTACTCTTCTGATTACCTCTTTGGAACCTAATTTTCTTTGGGTATGTACTACACTTAAGTTTATTTCTAACTATTGTATTTTTTTCTTTATTTTTCTTCTCTTTAAAACACATCTCTCTCTCTCTCTGGCACTTTGCCAGTTGAGCCATACCTCCACTTCCTGCTTTTTGCTGGCTTATTGAAATAAAGAATCTTGGGGACTTTTCTGTCCAGGATGGCTTTGAACTGTTAATCATCAGATACCAGCTTCCTGGGTAGCTAGGATTATCAGGCATGGGTCATTGATGCCAGGCTCCAACAGCATTAGTGTAAGAGTTAGGAGAATAGGAATTAATGTCTAAAGAACTGGTTGGGAAGTATTGGGATAGGTACTGTGCCCCTTCAGCATTCTATGCACTGTATTAAGCAAAGGCAAAGTAGGGTCAGTGGAGCTGGAAGGGCTCACTTCTGTGAAGAAAGTGTTAATCTCAACAGTAAGTCTGTTTCTCAGGCAACCACTGCTTATTTTTATATTCTTAGGCAGAGATGCTGCTGAATTCAGCCTAGACTTCAGAATTATAATTGATAAAAGGAGGAAAAGTGTTCTAAGTTGTAAAAATCTGTAAGAAATAGTATAATAGAAAAAGTTTAATGTTTTGTTTAAAAAGTAAAAATAGTAATATTGATCATAAGCCAAATTACCATGTTGCTCATAAGCCAAAGCTATCAACTTATATAGGCACTGGATAATACTGTAATTTTTTTTTACAAATAACTTTGAGTGAAGACATTTGGATGGATAATATCAAATGAACAAGGTATACAAAAAATTAGTGGAGGGCTGGGAAGGTGGCTCAGTGGTAGAGCGCTTGCCTTGCATGCCTGAGGCCCTGGGTTCGATTCCTCAGCACCACATAAGCAAAAAGAAAAAAGCCGGAAGTGGTGCTGTGGCTCAAGTGGTAGAGCTGAAGAGCTGAGGGACAGCACCCAGGCCCAGAGTTCAGGCCCCACGACCGGACCCAAAAAAAAAAAAAAAAAATTAGTGGAATAAAATTGCTGAGGAAATCTATGTATACAGCATTTAAAACTACTTTGAGCATACTTGGTAATTATTATAAATAGGATGGTCTGTCTTTGAAGAAAAAATCCTTTTGCTGCTTAATTACATTTTTTTTTTTTTTTTGTCAGTCCTGGGGCTTGAATTCAGGGCCTAGGTACTGTTCCTGGGCTTTTTTTTTTTTTTTATTGTGAGATACCGTAGAGAGGAGTGAAAATTACATGGGCAAGATAACGAGTACATTTCTTCCCAAGCATTGTTGCCTCCTCTTTGTTTCTCCTTCCCATCCTTTCCCATATTCCCCACCCAGTCCTCCCCCCATCCCCTACCAAAGTTGTATTGCTCAAGGCTAGCACTGTACCACTTAAGCCACATTCCTAGCCCTTAATTAATGTTTTTTAACTGTACTGTTTTATAGAATATGGAAGGCTCCATGTTGACAATCAGCTTTGGAAATTGGATGGAGTTACCTGGACTTAAATTTAAAGATTGGGTGACTAGCAAACGAAGGTAAAGATAAAACTATTAAAACTCTTCGGTGTACAACACAAGACTGTGGGAAATTTCACAATATTTTTTATTCCTATTTTGGGTAAGAAATATATACATACCAAGTAAAAATATTTCCTTGTGAATATAAAGAAGTTATTTCCATTTAGAGATGCTATCAAACTAAGCAGATTGTCTACAGATTGGTTTTCTTTGGCTTTGTTAATCATGAATCGATTTGTCTTATCACTTTAATTCATCTACTCATTTATCGTTTTTGACATATATTTTTATGAGTGGATATAACATGTATACTTAAAGTGTTTTAAAGGTGAAGAGTGTATTATCTGATTGATAATTTGGAATGATTTAATAAACTAGAATCTAGGGTATGGCTAACTATGTGGAAATTAAATGTTCAATTAAAAATATGACAATAAAAACAGAAATTTCACCTTGGAATAATGCAGGTTTTATTTGTTTGGGGGAAAAAGAAAGCAATATTTATTTTTATTTTTTATTTATTTATTTATTTATTTTTTGGTCCGGTTGTGGGGCCTGAACTCTGGGCCTGAGCACTGTCCTTCAGCTCTTCAGCTCAAGGCCAGTGCTCTACCACTTGAGCCACAGTGCCACTTCCGGCTTTTTTCTTTTTGCTTATGTGGTGCTGAGGAATCGAACCCAGGGCCTCAGGCATGCAAGGCAAGCGCTCTACCACTGAGCCAACTTCCCAGCCCCAAGAAAGCAATATTTAAAAGGAGAAATATAAGTGCTATCATTTCAAGGATGGCAAATAATAAAATTGATAGGAATTATCAATATAAACAATCTATTATAATTTTATTAGTAATGGAAGCAAGTTAAAGCTGGAAGTTACATAGCCTTTGTTTAAAAACAATTTGTTTAAAAACAAAAACAAAATTTGAGTACTTGACTTCTTGCTAGCTAGCCACTATGCTAATCTAAAGAAATGTTCCTCCATTTGGGGCTTCAAATGTAGTTCAGTGATACAGTGCTTGTTTATTATACACTAGTGGATTTAATCTCCAGCTTTCCTTCATTTGAGGATATTTCAGGAGAGCAAATATAGATCTCGATGGGTAATTGAGATGAAGTTTTCAGGAATTATATGTTTTGAAATTAAAGTTGAAAAATCAAGCAAGTTGAATAAGTTCTTCATTTTCATAAATAAGCAAGTAAAACTATTTGGCATATATTTCCCTTTGTAAAAGAATAAGGAGGAATGTTTTACCATTTTGTGTCAGAAGTATTTTTCTAAATTCTGCATATTGTGTCTTTAAACATTACATGAACATGCATCTGAAGTTATTATTAGTTTTATTTCTGTGTTTGCATAATGATAAGACGATTCTCTTAGACATTAATAGGGATTCTTACCTCTGTTAACTGACTTTTAGCTAACTTGTGTTGTGGCCTTAGGCAAGTAACACAAACTAGTTTTCAATTTTAGTCTGTAAAATAGAAGTGACAATCATTATCACTACATGGGTTTTCTGTAAATATTGAGAAGTGATACATTTTAAATGTTACAATCATGTACGAATTTCTAATTGGAAGTTATAATGAATTATGTCAAATACTTTGTTTTTATTAATATATCTTTAAGAATGGGTTTAGAGAGATTACTACTTTGAAATTCAGTGGAAAATGAAAAAGACACAATGTACTTTCTTAAACAGAAAGTTACATTGTTAGATCTCTTTATAAGTAGAGAAACATGTCAAGCAAAATGAGTAACTCAGAATTTTATATGTAATTTTCATTAGGAAAATAACTTACTAAAAATTATGTCAGGCCACTATTTAACCTTTGAGAAGCACAGATATTACAGTTGACCTGTAATTTCCTACTATGTCCTAAGTAATGCGGTTGATAGTTACAAAATGCAGTTTGTGATGTAAAATAATCTAATTTTTCACATCCATGTTTCTCAATCCATTTATTCAATGACATTTTATCAGGCAGTTAATTTGAACTTACACTAAACACTAAGGATGCATTAAATACAGTCTCTGCCCTCATGAGACTTACCTGTTGACTAAAGTAATTCATTAACATTTTTAACTTAAAAAAAAAACCAAGGGGCTGGGAAGGTGGTTCAGTGGTAGAGCGCATGCCTTGCATGCCAGAGGCCCTGGGTTTGATTCCTCAGCACCACATAAGCAAAAAAAAAAAAAAGCCAGAAGTGGCGCTGTGGCTCAAGTGGTAGAGCGCTAGCCTTGAGCTGAAGAGCTGAGGGACAGCACCCAGGCCCAGAGTTCAGGCCCCACAACCGGACCCAAAAAAACAAAAAACCAAAAAAATTTTTTTCATAAAGTGTTGGGGTAATAGCTAAGGCAGTTCAGAGGACCTGACAGACATAAAAGCTAACTGGATGGAAACTTCTAATGAAGGCTAAAAGTACTATCTTGACATAGGATGTTTTTCCTTTTCCTTTTTTTTTAGGAATCTAAAAGGTGATCGAGTAATGCCAGAAGAAATAGCTCGTTACTATAAACATTATGTAAAAGTCATGGGTCTTCAGCAAAATTTCAGAGAGAATACTTATATAACCTCCGTATCAAGACTTTACAGAGATCAAGATGATAATGACAACCAAGACAAAGCTATTTCAAGGAAGCATTTACAGATAGAGAAGTCAAAATTGATCAAGAGAAACTGGGAAATTAGAGGTTACCAGCGAATAGCAGATGGTTCTCACGTTCCCTTTTGTCTCTTTGCTGAGAATGTAGCTCTGGCAACTGGAACATTGGATTCTCCTGCCCATCTGGAAATTGAAGGGGAAAATTTTCCTTTTGTGTTTCATTCAATGCCTGAATTTGGAGCGGTTGTAAACAAAGGAAAACTGCGTGGCAAAGTGGATCCAGTGTTAATTGTAGGTTCTGGGCTCACTGCAGCTGATGCAGTACTTTGTGCTTATAACAATAATATCCCTGTGATCCATGTATTTCGCAGACGAGTAACTGATCCAAGCTTAATCTTCAAACAGCTTCCCAAAAAGCTTTATCCTGAGTATCATAAAGTGTATCATATGATGTGTACTCAGTCATATTCTGCAGACTCAACCCTTTTATCTGATTATACCAGCTTTCCTGAGCACCATGTGCTTTCTTTTAAGTCGGACATGAGATGCATTCTTCAAAGTGTCTCTGGATTGAAGAAAATCTTTAAGCTTTCTGCTGCAGTAGTATTGATAGGTTCTCATCCTAATCTGTCTTTTCTGAAGGAACAAGGGTGTTACCTAGGACACAATTCAAGCCAGCCAGTCACATGTAAGAGTAATCCTGTGGAAATTGATGTATATACCTATGAATGTGTTAAAGAAGCCAACCTTTTTGCATTGGGCCCTTTGGTTGGAGATAATTTTGTTCGATTTTTGAAGGGAGGGGCATTGGGTGTTACCCGCTGTTTAGCTGTAAGACAGAAGAAAAAGCAGCATTTGTTTGTTGAAAGAGGAGGAGGAGATGGGATAGCTTAAAGCAAGTTTACAAGTAACTCAAATGGACAGTCTGTCATTAAAAATTTTAATAGTGGTTTTGCAGTGATTGCCTAGAATTTACTGGACTTGAATGAATTGGAGGAAAGTATCAAGCTATGGTAACTTCATTTTTAAAGTTACCAGAACTTGGTGTCATGATTTATATAAAGTATCAAAGGTGTCTCTGTTGGACAAATAGAAATACTGCCAAGCTTTCATTTGACTAGAACATTCTTTTCTTCCAAGACCTATTTTTCTTACAGTTTTTGTTACTTATATTTGATTCAAAACATCATACCTTGAATCTATAAAGCTATATAGTCCTAGTAGGACAGAAATAGTTCGTCATATTTGGGTCACCTTGTTCAAAGTTTGAGCCAAGGAACACAATCATTGGCTTCATCTGTAGCTTGTTAGAAATGTATGTTCTCAAGTCCCATAACATACTGCTTAATCAGAAACTGAATTCTTGCAAGATCCCCATCCCCAAAGACTGTATGTTCCTTAAAGTTTTGAGACAGTTCTAAATAAATGGTGTATAAGGTATGTATGATATGTATAGTGGGGTAAGGTAGATGCAGGAGGCATTTTCAACTCAGGTGCGTTATTTATTTTGAAATTATCAGTTGTATAAATTAATTTATTACCAAATATTATGATCTTTTGAAAAATATTTTTATTGTTGAAACCTTGACAGGTACTTCATAGTCTTCTAATAATGTAAACATTCCAATAATGTTGGTAACACTTTGACATTCAGGAACCCCCTAAAATACTTGTCAGAGATTTGTTCTCTACTTACCTATCATAACATCGAACTAATCTGATTTACAATTCAATAAATTGTGGATGGAACTACTTATCTTTGGTGTGGACATTGAGTTTATTTCTAGCACTTAAACTAAGATATTTGGGCATCAAAATGATACTTTTTTTTAAACTGAACTTGTTTCTGTACTTTCCTACTTGTCTACTTTTGAACTTTGAATGAGTTTAATGTTTTTATTTTTATTTTTTCCAATTCTGGTGTTTGAACTTGGGGCCCGGGTGCTTTCCCTGAGTTTCTTTTGCTCAAGGCTAACACTGTACTACTTGAGCAACAGTTCCACGTCTGCCTTTTTTTTTTTGTAATTGACTGGAGATAATACTCTCACAGACTTCTTGCCCAAGCTGGCTTTGAACCTCAATTCTCAAATCTCAGCTTTCTGAGTAAGCTAGGATTCCAGGTGTGAGCCACCAGCACTTGGCTTGAATGTTTTCTTATTGCTGTCCCTTAGCTTTTTTGCTCAAGGCTGGAACTCTACCACTTGAACCATAGTTCAAGTTTCAGTTTCAGATTTTTTTTTTACTGGTTAATTGGAGATGCTTATTAACCAGAACTGCAGGCTGCAAACAGCAATCCTCAGATCTCAGCCTCCCCAGTAGCTAGGATTACAGAGCCACAAGCACCAACTGATGTCACTTCTAAATTGAAAGTGACAGTATTGAAAATATTGTTTCTAGAGAAAGATATATTTGTTGGGTTTTTTAATAGGTTTGATGTGCCCATATTTCACAAGTCTGCTCCACCTTAAGCAGTAGCATTTTTTGTTACATTGTTTAAAAAACAAATGCAGTAAGAGAAAATAAAGCTTCCTTAAGTAAAGCTTTCAAGAATCCTGGTAGATAATTTCTTCTCTGATAAAACTTCCAAATCATCCTTAGCTGTTGTATGCAACATAGACCATTCAAGCATTTTTTTTGGGGGGGGGGGAGCAGATATACTATACTCTAGTACTGTTTATTGATGTACTGTAATTCCATATTATCTTTTTTTTTTTTTTTTTTTTTTTGCCAGTCGTAGGGCCTGAACTCTGGGACTGGGCGCTATCTTCAGCTCAAGACTAGCACTCTACCACTTGAGCCACAGCACCACTTCCGGCTTTTTCTGCTTATGTGGTGCTAAGGAATCGAACCCAGGGCCTCATGCATGCAAGGCGAGCGCTCTACCACTGAGCCACCTTCCATATCTTTCTTTACTCTTCCTAAATCCATGTCTAGTCATGCCATACATTGAGAAAATGTCTTTATCCTCCCACATCTAGTTGGTAAATAGCATGAACAGTTCTAGTTGATACTTGCTCAAAGAATAGAATACACCATCTCCATAGGATTTTAATAGTAATAAAACCACTATATAGTGTATACATGTAATCCCAGCACTCAGAGGACAGGCAGCAGGATTGAATCTGAGGATAGCTTGAACTACATAGCAACTATCTATATATATATAAAAAAAGAGATACTAAAAAAAAAAGTATGGCTAGTGAGAGCTGTAGCTTTGAACCTCATTCAAATTTACTTTTTATAAAACAAATTTTTGTTATGTATGTTCCAATGCCATAAAGGTTTAGTAACATTTTATAAAGCCTGAAATATATTTTAAGAAAAATTGAATTCACTGATAACAAATGGTAGAAATTCTAAATAAATCCTGCTGTTAAAGCAAGTTCAGTTTTTAAGTCTCAACTTCTGAAATACTGAGAAACTCAGAGTGAAATAAAATTAGGCTTAATTTGAATGTTATTTTAAAACCTAACTTGGTTACAGGACTGCTTGTTGCATAATGCCATTTTGATCACATCAATTCATTACAGTCTTTTAAAAACTCAACTATCTATTCCTAGAGGAAAAAGCTGATGCCCAAAGCTAACCTGAATATGTTAAAGAATTAAACAGACTTTGAATCATCTTCCACTTAGGTTATTAAAGAACTTTGGTGAAGGAGCAGGGCAAAAAAGCATAGGCAAGGAAGATATTAGTAGACTTATGATAATTTTAG
Source organism: Dipodomys merriami (assembly GCF_024711535.1). NCBI lineage: Eukaryota > Metazoa > Chordata > Mammalia > Rodentia > Heteromyidae > Dipodomys > Dipodomys merriami. The sequence goes on from NW_027205603.1 coordinate 56,561,472, forward strand.
GAAAAACCTAAAATTTTAACTCTAAGATGACATCCTCATGATGGAGTTAAGGAATTGAATTTATAAAACAATGTTTTCACACAGCAGCTGACACTTAAGGTCTGATTTTTTAAAAGAAAAGGTGAGCTTTCTAATCACTTCATTATTAGAGAGCACTTTGCACATACGAAGTGAAGTGTGTCTGTGGGAGAAAATATCACAATTCAGGATTCCTGCTAGAGTTTTCTATCCAGGGTGCTGAACAAGAGGAAGCTGTACAAAGCTCTAGAAATTAAAAAGATGACTTCATTAAAACTGGCTCAATACTTAGCGGGTGAGGTCTGGCAGAAGTCAGCAAGTAACTCTGGAGATTCTGGAGGTATAATTCTGGAATACAACAAGCTAGCCAGTCAGTACTGCCAGACCTTGTTGGACACCCCTTGTTTTCAAATGAGACAAAAGTCCATACCTTAAAAACAGGATCAAGCAAGACCTGCACAAAACTTTGAAACCTTAAAACAGTCCAGTATACCCAATTATAGGTATGCAGACAAAAAATTATAGGTATGTATACAACCACGAGAAAACCTAGAATTGATAAAGATGTTGGAAATAGAAACTGCATTAAAACAGTACTCTAAAGCTAGAAAATGTATTCTGAGATGAAAAACTCATAAAGAATAGTGCAGACTAATGAAAGAGGGCAAGTTATCCAAACTGAAGTAAAAGTATTAAGAAATTTGACTTAATGGAATGGGAAAAATAACATGATCCAAGTAAGATATAGATGGAATCTTGGAGAAAGGATGAATTAAAAAATACATATTTGGAGAAACAAAAAATTATCAAGGTCCAAGATATTCAAACTGCAAACAGGATAAACACAGGAAACCACACCTATGCATCACAAATTAAAGAGAGGCACAGTTTTAAAAGTAACCAGGAAAAAGAATATACCTAACAGAACACATAAGAATGAACAAATGTCGAGAAAAATTCAATCAAGACAGTCTTAAGTATTCTTCAAGTGCTAACGTAAAAATTGACAAATTGAAATTTTAATGTAGTGCAAACCCTAAGAAAAGTAAAAGCTATTTTAGGATAAATGACTGTTGAGATACCTTGATGCCAGGAAACATGCTGTAGAAGGGTTAAAAAGACATACCTAAGGAAGCATGTATCTAACAGAAAAGACCGACAAAAGTGGTAAACTTACTTTTTTTCATCACTTAAATTAGATAAAATTTGAAATTGTTTAAACTTTTTAAAAGTTAAATCGTGATTTAGAATATATAGACACATGATAATTACAGGTAACAGTACTAATAAATAGGAAAACAAGTGGAATATACTTTTATAAGCTAGATACAGTATGTATGTTGCAGTACGTGATTAATTGGTATGAACGTATATCTTTATAGAAGTCAAAGAGAAATGTAGCTAACAACCAGAGGAATAAAATGGAATAATAAAAATTCTGAGCAAAGGAAGGGGTAACATTGTCCAAAAAGAAATCACTACCTGATTTACATAACTGTAACCCCTTTGTACATCACCTCTACAGTAATGATTTTAAAAATCTTTAAAAAAAAAAATCCTTAAAAGGATGAAACAGAACAATGAGTCAAAGAGAAAAACAGGTTTGATAATAAAACTCTGAACAAATCATATAAAAATATATTACATACATGGTTAAGCACAATTTAAAGTCAAAGAACACATAATACCAAGCTTCAATAATGTTAATGAGACCCATAACAACAAAAGACACCAATAGTCCATAAGTAGGAGGATGGAAAGTACGTACCATGCAAACAGAAAGCAGATTTCAAGAAAATATCATATAAGTAATTATAAGGTTTATCCTAAATGTATGTAGCTAATTACAGAATTTTAAGATACATGAAGCAAAACAAAATCAAAGAATGCTAACAATATCAGTATTTGTAAAGAGCTTAGAAGCTACCAGAATCAATATATTTATTACACTCCCTTTGATAAATACTAAAACTGGGTAGTTCAGTTTCTCTTTGCAAAGACCTGCATGAAGGTACCAATATTTGTCCATTGTATTGTTAAGTGAACAGCATATATGTTCATTGAGATTCATTGGCTAATTATAAAGTAAGGCTGTTAAGAGACTCAAATGACTTTTCTTTAATCAAAAAGCCCTGACAGTTCTCTGCATTATCATAATTTATTCTTACAACTTACTATGATGTGAAGTAGGGCTCACCCTATTCCTATTTTCAATGAAGACCAAGACTCCCTTGCAGCTAGAGTTCTACCTACCAAGTTGTAGGTTATTTGGGTTCTAGTGAGTAGATGGAAGATGAAATTGAGGTAGAAGCCAGCATCCTGTACCATTTGCTATTTGGGCTTCTTTTGCTATATTGGCTTGTAAGAGAAGTCAGAAACAATGGTTTCTGTGTATTATTTCATTTCTCATTTTCCAGATGATTGATTTACTGTAATGATTCTTTACTAGAGCTTCCTTTTCTCCAAATCACAAGCATACCGATGTATTCTTAAACACATGGCTCCACTGAGATCTCAGAGGTAAGAGCTGAGAATGTTCTAAGTTGTTCAGGGAACTTATCCTGACAAACCAGGCTAGAACCTCCCCTATCATAAGCATCTATACCTGTATTCAATCCCTTCCTGATTAAAAAAAAAAATACTTACAATTTCTAGTATTCCATGTAGAAATGTCTTTGACCTCTGTATCTTCATATACTTTATGTAGAATTAATATTGATTTTGAAATTCCCATTTAGGGTATCAACTCCAGTTGTCTAAGAAATAGAGATGTTGGCCTGATGCTTAAGGACTTTCAATTTGATAACATATCTGAAGTTCCAATTAAAAGAAGTGCTGTTTTCCTTGTTAAGCAGGTTAGCAGGTAGAGAGAGGGGTACATCAGAAGGATTCAAGTTTACAGTTCAGAGCATTAGAATGGCTGAACTTGCCCACTACACATCATAAACTTACAATGGGAAACAAACTGATTCTATGCTTACTAATTCAGTCAGTTGTTTGACCCTACAAGAGGAAAAAAAACTTACCACTTAAAAATCAAGTTATACACAGACTTGCTGAGATTTTGTTTACTGAAGGCTTAATGTGCTACAATCTCTATCTTCTTTGATAATATTTGTTGTCACATTTATTAAAAGTCAAAGGGACTATAAAATAGCTACTTTGTCTCTCAGGATTACACAATTCTTTCTCATATACACAGAAAGACCAAACACTGTAAGAAAACCATCCCCACAGTCAGCCAGCCCTGAAACATCAAGTCTGGAGTTTTCACCATCTGTTTTTCCATTACCCAACCATTAATTCTAACTTTGCATAGTTGCTCTGCTGTGACACCCAGTGCATCTGTCTCCATTTTTCTTCAAGCATAAATACTTTAGGGTAGTTAAAAGGCTGGAAAAAGTTGGCTTGAGAAGGGGCATCTGGGACAAAACAAAGCCAGAGGCATGGTTCAAATGGTAGCGCACTTGCCAGAAAGTACCTGCCAGACCCTGAGTTCAATCCCTAATACTTCCAAAAATAAGAGCAACCAAGCAACGACAAAACACCTTTACTAAACAGATTGGTTCTGGTGTAGGATGTCAATCACATGACATGTTCAGTTGTGGTACCATGCTTCATCATATGGGTAGTGTTCTCAGAATCAGTTATCAAGTGGACAAGCAGGTGGGATTCAGTGGAGTGTCTTGGGCAAGTCTTGCAGATTGGGACAGGTAGGAAACATAGCTTTTTCTGGGGAGAAACTTCCTGTCACCTAGAGCTTCAAAAAGCTGAGCCTGGTTGATAGTGGGTACGATTTCTGTCTCTGGACATAACAACACAGGGTTTTTATAGAAGTGTTACCAAGAAATTTTCTGCTAGCAAGAGATTATGACAGACTACATATATCTATATCTATTATCTATCTATCTATATATATATATATATATTTAATCTTGAGGGTCACAGTTATTATTGAACAATTGATTTAAAAGCTATAATTATTATAAATGTTCTCAGTCAAATTTGCTTGAGATATTTTATAAGCATTTGAAATGAGTCAGTAAAAAGGGGAAAAAAAGTTTTATTACATCTAAAGCAATCCTGAGCAGAAAAAGTAGTGCATAGTGTTGAAGGTTGCCGTCTTTCAAGAAGGAATTCCAATAATTCCAATAGCCAATAGAGACTTACATACTGTGACCAACCACAAAGCTTCAGTTTGAGGAATTAGGAAGAAATCTTGGAGATACTCCTGAAAAGTAAGGATGCTGAGATCTGAGAGAAGGAAAAGGGTATGCCATTTTATATTGCCTACTTGGTTAAAAATAATAGTAAGATTATGGCCACTACCTCCACGCCATCAGCTAGCTGACCTGACACACAGTTCTTAAGGATCTATGGTAGAAATGGGGGCAAAGTTTCCATTCACCTATGGAAGAAGGGGAGGAGACACAATTAGCCCTTTTACCAAAGAATAAAGTCTTAGGAAAAGAGTTCCCAACAAACAGATGTAGTAGAAAAATAGCCTGCCTCAAGTGAGTCTGTTTGGGTCATAGCTAAGAACCTGAGGAAGATTGAACAAAAACATCTAAGAAAGCATTTAAAAATGCATCTGGGAAATATCTTCCATTTATTTAAAATTACTTTCTATGCTAAGTAAAACCAAAGAGGGAAATTTGATAACACTGTCAATAGTGGGAAGAGACTTGTTTTACTTTTTCTTTAACCTTTGGATTCCTTCACTCCATAGTAGAAAGTAACGTTTCTGTATGTCTAATAGTATTTTCCTGAAAATATATTGGAGGGTGGGAATAAAACAGGGCTGATGGCAAGATCAAGTAGTATTGCCAAAACAAACCACCACAACCACCACCACCACCACCAAGCCTTTTTGTATTTCCCACTAACAACCTTAAAAAAGTTAAGATTATTGGGGAGGGGGTAGAATTTAACTGACTAGAAAGCTTTTAATCCTTATAAAAGGTATACATTTGTGTTTAAAGATAAGATTTCACTATGATTCTAACACAAGAGTTGAAATTCATTTTCTGTTACCATCTCCCTTTAAGACTGGAAAAAGACACCCTCATTATTTCACTTTACAGGTGGGAAAACTAGAACTTTTAAGGTCAAAGCAGAGGCACAATACCTCAGGAAGACTACCAAAGAGAGGTATAATCTCTCTATCCTGATAAAGACTACCCACAGCTTGATGGAGCACTTTCATACCATTTTGTGTATAGTGTAAGAATACATACACCCAAGATGGGGACAGAACAGTAGGGAAACACCACAGCTCTCTCCAACCAAATAGAATTTAAGTTCCAAGGTTCGGTTTCCCCAAGAGACTAACAACAGCAAGAAGGTGAACACCCAGAGAAATACAGGAAGTGGGGAAAAAAAGGAAAAAACTAAAGAACCTACACAAAGATGGAAAAGCGCCAACACCAAGCAGCCTGGGCCATGGTGGCTAGAGACCCCAGAGCTACAGTGGTCTGTAGAACACCAGCACAGAAGACATCCACGGTGCCAGTGCTGACCTGGAGAGTGCAAGCTGAGACAGAAACCTGGGGCACAAACCTGTACCAAGCCTCTTCCCCACCCATTGCCAGCAGCCTGGCCTGGAGCTGTCAGAGACCCCAGAGCCACAGTGGCCCATAGAACGCCAGCGCAGAAAACGCCCATGGTGCTAGACTCGACAGCATAAACAGAGGCAGGGACTGTAAACCCAGACCCGGAGCTCCCCCACCCCCACCCTCCGGCCCAGCCCCATCATCTCAATGGAACCCAGAACACAGAATGTGTTCTCAGAAACAGCGATCTGCTGCAGCACCACTGGACACTCCCCAACCAGTTCCAGGATAAGTGAGTACCCCACGGGGGATGACACCCCCCTCCCGTCAATGGAGACCAGAGCTTGACCTAGACTCCTCCCCCTACCTCCTGGGCTACCGGTCCCACTGAAGCTGGAAATTGTGCAATCGCCCCAGCATCCAGTAGTAGAGCACAAGCCCACCGGGCTTGACCAAGTGTGCCCCCGGGATGGAAGTCAAACGTGGCTGCTCCTGCACCCATGGGCTGAAAGAGCCCGGCCAGTATATCCTGGGCTGGGGATCAAGCATCTCCAGCCGCAAGTACCTGGCTAAAGTCAGGAACTGCGATTGGGTGCCAGCAACTGGTGGAATACATCCAGCCCACCTGGGTTTGCCAAGAGCAAACCTCCTGAGAGGAGGGATAACAATCTAGGCTGCTGGTCCTTGGCTGAAGTCAGGAATTGCCTGTGGCTGGACAAGTCCTATCACTGTCCCAGGGAGTGCGCGTTATAGACATCACCTGTCCCTGACTGAAGTCAGGAACTGAGCTCATGCCTCAGCAGAAGGTAGAGTGGGTCTGCCCGCCAGAATCTAACAAGAGTGAGCCCTAAGTGGGTCAGACTAGCAGCTGGAGGTCGCTCCCCTCCCCACAACCCCACCCCCACCACAGAACTGAGACCAAGCAAAGTCTCTCTTAGCCAGCCTAGGGCTGAGAACAGGTCCAACAACTAACTAACTCAGAACCAAGCAAAGGCAGCCACCTATTGACCAAAACAGTCAGAGTTCGGGATTCATCTCTAATAATCCCTGAAACATCATGCGAAAATCACAGCAAAAAATTACAAGATTATCAACAGCAAAGACAGCAAATTATCCCAAAGGCCAGCAGTCACCAGAGAAGATCACTGAAAGTGAAAAAGAAATGGAACACAAACACTATATCTAAGAGCTGAGAGAGGCAATGACACAAGAACTAATTTTAAAGACCGAAGAAACGAATTACCAAGAGACCCAGAATTTCAAACAAGAGCTGCAATCAAAAATAGATGCAGTACACATCTCTTTGAAAGGCAAAATTAGTACTTTCAGAACTGACATAGAAATCGTAACTGGTTCAATTTCCTCCATGCAAACCACAACTGAAGCCATAGTTAATGAAATGGAAAACAGAGTATCAGGTATGGAAGACAAAATGCAGCAGCTGGGAAAAAAGTCACAAATATGAAAAAAATTAACTATGCCAAATGGAAGTCCAAGAATAAGCAGACAGTGCCAAGAAATTTAACTTTTGTATCATTGGGGTGGATGGTGAGGAATACCAGAACAGAGGGATGCAACACTCATTCAGTAAGATTATCACTGAAAATTTCCCCAATCTTTTTTTGTTGTTGTTAATCTTGCAAGGGTTTGTCAACTTTGATTTTTTTTTCAAAAAAAAAAACAGCTTTTTGTTTCCTAAACTTTATAATTTTTAAAATCTCTATCTGCTCTTATTTTGGTTATCTCACTCATCTAGTAACTTTAGCTTCAATTGTTTCTTGCTTTTCTAACAATTTTACTTGCATCATAAGATTGTTTACTTGAGCTACTTTAACTATTGGTGCTGGGAAAACTGGGCAGCCACATGCAGAAAACTAAAAGTGGATCCCAGCTTGTCATTATGCACTAACATCAACTCAAAATGGATTAAAGACCTCAACATCAAACCTGAAACTCTGAAACTAGTGTAGGACAGAGGAGAGACACTTGGAACTTAGGCACAGGCAGAAACTTCCTGAATGAGCCCCAGGGTCAAAACAAATTGGAGAGACTCAACAAATGGGACTACCTTAAATTAAAAAATTTCTGCACAGCTAAAGACATACCTACCAAACTAGAAAGAGCCAACTAAGTGTGAAAAAATATTTACCAGCAATATATTAGGCAAGAGCCTAATATCCATTATATACAGGGAACTCAAGAAATTAATCCCTCCCTAATCTAACCAATCATTAAATAGGCCAGGGAGCTAAAGAGACTTGCCAGAAGAGATAAAAATGTCAAATAAACTCATGAGGAAATGTTCATCATCCCTGGGTGTAAAGGAAATGCAAATAAAAACAACCCTGAGATACCACGGTACTCCTGTCAGAATGGCCCACATCATAAATTCAGCCAAAAACAACTGCTGGCGGGGATGTGGAGAAAGAGGAACCCTATTGCACTGCTGGTGGGAATGTACACTAACATAACCACTTTGGAAAGCAGTCTGGAGGTTCCTCAGAAAGCTAAATACAGACCTCCCCTATGACCCAGCCATATCACTCCTAGGCATCAATCCTGAGCAACAGGAACCAGGATACAAGGACACATGCACCTCCATGTTTATTGCAGCACTGTTCACAATAGCCAGGATATGGAAACAACCCAGATGCCCCACCACAGATGAATGGATCCAAAAATTGTGATATCTATATACAATGGAATATTATGCAGCCATTAGAAATGACAAAATGATGGCATTCGCAGGGAAATGGATGGAACTAGAAAAAAAAATCACTTTGGGTGAGGTAAGCCTAGAGCAGAGAGACAAACAGCACATGGTCTCCAATATGTGGATGTGAACTCCAAAATGCAAGGCGTTATGACAAAGTAAACAGGACTCGAGAAACAAAGGATCTCCACTCAATTTGTCGTATCATTTCTAAATGATTCCATGTTCTTGACCACATATATGGTATATATATGTGGACATCTGACGGAAGCTAGGAGGAAGACACAGAATCAGAGAGAAATGGGAAAATATACAACAGAGTGGCCCCTCAGCTGTACTGGTCATTGATGAAAACAAACTAAGCATTTCAAGGGCAGCGATAGAAGGGAGGGAATGAGGGAAAGAGGACACAGTTTACAATAAACAAAAGGAAAGAAATGTACATATCACCCGATGTGAAGAAATAGTATTGTCAAAGCTCATAGAATTCACAAACATTATAGACCATGATAATGACAATTTGTCTTGTGAAGTTTAAAATGTGTTTGTGACTTTAACTATCACTATCTCATAATAGTGAAATTTATGTACACTTAATCTCAAAAATTTATTTAAAAAACTAATACATGATTGACATGGTAACCACTGAAGCTATTTCATTTAGGTGGTATCAGTTGGGAAGGATACACTATAAAGAAAAAGTTCAAATAAACATTATGTTGATATGCCTATAACATACCAATCTATTCTCTCTCTCTCTCTCTCTCTCTATATATATATAGCAAAATGTTGTATGTTTTGATATCATACATGTAAGAAATTACTGACATTCATACTGATATTCATAATAATTTAAATGAGCACACAGAAATAATATGAGTTATTTTCCTTGGTGTACCAAATAGCAAGAGTGGTTGAAGAGAGACTTTAGTCTTTACCCTTAACTACCTTAGGGATTTTGGACTGTGACTATTATTATTTAATATAAAGGAAATATGTTTTAAAATAGAAAAATTATCGTGAGGTGAGGTGACAGCTCCTAAAAGCAAAACAATATTCATTACCACAGACAGAAGAAATGGAGTTGTATGCATTTTATGTAACAAACTTAAGACAAAATACTTTGCAACTTAAACCTTTTTATACAGGCTATTCATTTATCTGTTAGTTTGAAGTAACTTCTGGAAACATGTTTTCATAATTTCCATTTGAAGTTCTCAGTTATCTTCTCCTTTTGACATTAGGATTATATCTGCAGAGAAATAAGTGACGTTAAATGACATTTAGATAAAGGATCCTGTATTTTTAACTTTTAATGTTCCAAAGCCTGTCAAACTAGTCATACTTTGGCAAGCAGGATGAGAATGTCAATGCTGTGCTCAGAAAATAAGTATTTTTATTTTCTTTTTACTTTGATGGATATTTGGTAAAAATAAATATACCATATTTGCATACAAGAGCACAATGAACCTAAAACATAATTATTCCTTACAAAACCTCTTACAGCAATTAAACAAATACAGCTGGGCTAGATGTCATCTTGACTATAACAAACCAGCATTGTCACTATTTTCAGTACAATGTCATTTTTAAAATTAGAGAATCATGAACTTGATTGCAAAACAGATTCAGAAATAATAGTACTTTTTGAAAAATGTTGTTCTCCTCACTGGTACCTACTTCTAAAATGGCATTTTATTAGCAGTTAGAAAGTAAATATAAGGTTTGGTGAGTCTTAAGGAGACTAAAATTGTGTTCAATAATAATTATAATCACTCATTTAGCTCCTCAAAAACCTGCTTTGAAACTCTATATAGTTTTTGTTTTTATTCATGTGTCAATTATAACAAATAATTAAAAATTCACTCATATTTCTACTAAAGAAACCTCACAAACTTATAAGCCAGAACCAGGTAAGTGAATGCACTCATGGTGAACTTCCTTCTACCCGACTCTATAAACATTTTTTTATTTATTTTTTGGTCGGTTGTAGAGCTTGAACTTAGTGAGCCTGAATGCTGTCCATCAGCTCTTTTGCTCAAGGCTAGCACTCTGCCATTTTAAGCCACATCTCCACTTCCAGTTTTTGAATGGTTAGTTGGATATGATAATCTCATGGGGACTTTTCTGCCTGGGCTGGCTTTAAACCTCAATCCTCAGATCTCACTCTCCTGAGTAGGTAAGATTATAGTGAGCCACTGGTGCCTAGCCTTTTATTTTTATTTTTTATTGTTATTGTAAAGGTGATGTACAAAGGGGTTAGTTACATAAATCAAGTAAAGAGCACACTTCTTGGGCTGGACACGTGGCTTAGTGGGAGAATGCTTGCCTACCATGCATGAAGCCCTGGGTCCAATTCCTCGGTACCACATAAACAAAAAAAGCCAGAAGTGGTGCTATGGCTCAAGGGGTAGAGCACTAGCCTTGAGCAAAAGAAGCTCAGGGACAGTGCTCAGACCTTGAATTCAAGCCCCAGGACTGGCTAAAAAAAAAAAAAGAGTACATTTCTTTTTGGACAATTTCACCCTTCTCTAGCTTTCTTTTTTACTCCTTTCCCCACCCACAAGTTGTGTAGTTCATTTTTCAACATAGTATCTAATTGCTGTATTTGTTTACCCTTTGTTACTCCATTCAAATTTAAAGTACTTTATGGTAAAACTCATTATCAAGCTCTAAAGGAAACCCAATTAATTAACAGGTGTTAAGGTAATAGAAAGAAATATATGTTAAACACAAAACATTCTTTAGATGAAAGGACTAGTGTATACTATATGGATAGGAAGCAATTATTTAATCTGCACATACAATAATTCATTTTGTATGAGAAGATTAAAAGTACCAGAGGAGCTGGAAATGTTGCTTAGCAGTACAGTGCTTCCCTAGCATGCATGAAACCCTGGGTACAATTCCTCAGTACCACATAAACAGAAAAAGCTTGAAGTGGCGCTGTGGCTCAAGTGGTAGAACACTAGTATTAGATACAGAGAGGCTCAAGGACAGTGCCCACAGGCCATGAGTTCAAGCTCCAGGACCAGAAAAAAAAAGAGAAACCTGAAATCAAGCCTTACCTAAAGAGGTCATCAGCAAGAGACTCTTCCTTTGCATGTTGTTTTTGCACCTGTAAAGATTAACAAATTCAAATGTTTTCTCAATAGTTTGAGAAATAGATAATGAATACTGATAAGGCTGTATAGTAATCTTGAGATCTCCATGTCAAGTTATTACCAAGCCTGTAAGATTTTGCCTCTACAATTTCCCATTTAATAGATCTTTTCTGTTTTCACTTCCTGTTAAGATTACTGCAAAAAGTGCTCTGAACGAAAAGCTGTCTACAGTGAACACATTGACAGCTTGTAAGGATTTAAAACATTCCTTTTGAAAGAATTCTTTCATTAAATAAAACAAAACATTGATCTGGGGTCAGCTAGACCATTGATGATGTAATAGGGGACTTAAAGGAGGACATAATCATTGTGGTGACTAACTCTATACTTTCCCAAATCACATCTCACTTCTTCAAAGATCATGAGTACTATATTTTGTTAATCACAAAACAAGCAAAATACAAAAAATCAAAATCCTGCTTCTAATATTTCATGATTCTGCTTTTTCATGATTCAAACTCTGCCCAGGAACTTACCTTCTCTTTCCCTTTGCTTTATCTATCCACTTTCAAGATGCATTCATTTAGTAATTACCTACTGCCTACTATGTCATGAAACATTTCTGGACTTTTTTAAGAACAAAGGTTTCAGGCCACCTTCGTTGAAATCTTCTGCTATGAAGAACTACCCAAAACTAAAATTTTACCTACAGAATTTCTAGGATACTAATCAACTTCTACCTTCTGTTGCAACTGTTTATGTAGGTATCCTCTTCTCAGTAAAACATACGCCTCAGTTTCATAATTTCATAAATGTAAGTGCTAAGAGGGTAAGGAGCAATTTTGATTGCATCTAAATTTTATCTCACAAACTTTAACTTGTAATTTTGTTGACTACATATATTAGGTATATGATATATGCATATATAGAAATATCATAATATGTAAAATTTTAGTAAAATGTATGTAATTCCTTCATATTTTAATTTTGTTATTATTAAAGGTGCTGTACAGAAAGATTACCATCTCACAATTCGGGTAATACATACATTTCTCTTTTAGACAATGGCACACTTTTCTTCACTTGCCCCTACTTCCCTCTCCTGTCCCTGGCCTTAAATTGCATAGTTCATTTTCCATATAGTGCATAATGAACAGAATGATTCCATTCACTTTCTTCCCTCCCTTTCTACATACCCCCTAAGAAGCAGAAAAAGAAAAACTATACATACACATCACCACCACAACAATAACCACAAGAAAAATACGTTCATTCAACAATTGTTTCCTAGAATTTGTTTTGATAAACAGCACTGTACATGTTCAATATAGTTCCACCTTTGGGTTCCTCCCCTACTGGTATCCTACTTTGGTCTGTTTGTATATGAATGCCTAGAGTCATGTATAAGTTATAATGTCCAAATATATTTTACATCTACCTTCCACATACAAGAGAATACTTGTGTCATTTGTCTCTTGGAGTTTATATCACTTAACATGATTTATTCTACATCCATCCATTTCCCTATAAATGACTATCTATTCTTTCTAATGGATGAGTAAAATTCCATTGTGTATGAGTATCGCATTTTTTGGATTCAGTCATCTATCATAGGGCATCTGGGCCATTTTCAAATTTTGTCTATTATGACAGTACAGCAATGAACATGCATGTGTTATGTGCCTCTATGGTATACCTGTGTGTAATATTCTGGGTAGATGCCCAAGAATAGTATGGATGGGTCATAGGAAAGTTCTGTCTAGTTTTTAGAGGAAACTCCAAAACACCTGCCAGATTGGTTGTACTAGGGTTCCTTCTCCCACATCTTTGCCAGCATTTGTTGCTATTTGAATTCTTGATGAGATGTAACTGGAGATAGAATCTAAAAGTTGTACTTCCTTTATGTCCAGGACTGTTGAGCATTTCCTCATGTATTCATTTGCTATTGTAACAACTTCTTTGGAGAAGTCTGTCTTAACTAACTCCACTGCTCATTTGTTGGTTGGTTTGTTAGTTTTACAGAAAATTTTTTGAGTTCCCTATATATTTTTGATAGTATGCCTTTGTCAGATGTATTGCAATGTGTTGGCTGTCTTTCTAGTTTCATAACTATGTCCTTTGCTGTGATGAAATTTATTTTAATATAAGCCTTCCTATTTTTCAAGTCTCTCTCTTATTTGCTGTGCCCCTAGGAATCTTTTCAAAAAGTTCCTGCCTATGCCTATAAGTTCTAATATTTCTCTTACTCCATCTTACAATAGTTTGTTGAGGTCTTTGATCCATTTTAGTACATGGTGACAAACAGGGATCCACCTTTAGTTTTCTATATATGGATGTCCAATTTTCTCAACATCATTTATTAAGAGGCTGTATCTTTGTTCTACCATACTTTTTGGCTCACCTGTCAAATATCAAATAACACTGAGTACACAGCATTATTTTTTGAGTCTTCTAGTCTGTTCCATAGATCTTCAGACCTATTTTTGTTATTACATCTCAAAGCTTGGGTTGCTTTTTTTCTCTCTTAAAATTGCTTTGGCTATTCAAGGTTTTGTTTTCCCTAAGAAATTTTGAATTTTCTGTCAGTGAAGTCATTCAGATTTTGATGGGGATTATGTTCAATCTGTAGGTCACATTTAGCAGTATGGCCATTTTCACAACATTAATTCGATATATCTATGAAAATGGGATCTTTCCAGTTTCTGATTTTGTCTTTGATTTCTTTCTCCAGATTTTTATAGTTTTCATTGGAGAGATCTTTTCCTTTTTTGGTTAAGTTTATTCCTAAATATTCTATTTTTTTTAAAGCAACTGCAAATGGAAATATTTTTCTGACATCCCTCCTTTGCTTGTACACTGTTGATGTAGTTATTTTTGTGTCCTGTAGTTAATTTTGTATCCTGCTACTTTGCCAAAACTGTTGATGAGCTTTAGATCTTAGGTCCTTCAGATACAGGACTATATCATCTGCAAATAGGGATAATTTGACTTCTTCCTCTTCTATGTGAATCCCCTTTAGGTCTTTCTCTTGCCTTGGTGTTCTGATAGGAGTTCCAGAATTATATTGAAATGGAGTGTTCCTGATCTTAGAGGAAATAATTCTAGTTTTTGGCTATTAAGTATGATGTGAGCTGTTAGTCTATCATATAGCCTTTATGTGGAAGAGTGTGTCTTCTGTTTTTAGCCTTATGGAGCTTTTACCATGAATGGATGCTGGAGTTTGTTGGCAGGGGAAAAACCCTTACTTGATCATACTGTTTCTTTTGATTGGTGGTTGAATTCCATTGGTAAGTATTTTATTAAAGGGCTTCATGTCTATGTTCATCAGAGACTGGCCTATAGTCTCCTTTTTTGTTGGGTCCTTATCTGGTTTTGGGATGGGTGTAACACTGGCTTCATAAAATGTTTGGTATGAATCTTCCATTTCTATTTCGCAAAAAATTTTAGTATTCGTTTATCTCAAAAGGTCTTATAGAATTCAGCTGTGAATTGAGGGGCCTGGACTTTTCCTTGTTGGAAGATACTTTTTTGTCAATCGTGGGGCCTGAACTCTGGGCCTGGGTGCTGTCCCTCAGCTCTTCAGCTCCAGGCTAGCACTCTAGCACTTTAGACACAGAGCCACTTCCAGCTTTTTTCTGCTTATGTGGTGCTGAGGAATCAAACCCAGGGCCTCATGTACGCAAGGCAAGCACTCTACTACTGAGCCACCGTCCCAGCCCCTGGAAGACTCTTTTATTACTTATTTGATCTCATTGCTTGTGATTTATATTTTCTTGGTTCAGCTTAGACAGCTTGTATGTCTCTAAGAACTTATCCTTATTTGCTAGATTTTCATTTTACTTGAGAATAAATTTTAAAAAGTAGTACCTCATAGCCCAGCACCAGTGGCTCATACCTTTAAATCCTAGCTACTCAGGAGGCTGAGATCTGAACATCACGGTTCAATGCTGGCCCAGACAGGAAAGTCTGTGCGACTCTTATCTCCAATTAACCACCAGAAAACCAGAAATGGCACTGTGGCTCAAGTGGTAGAATGTGAGTCTTGAGCTGAAGAGCTGAGGGACAGCGTCCAGGCCCAGAGTTCAAGCCCTACAACCAACAACAACGTAAGTAGTCCCTTATATTCTTCTGGATTTCTTAGATATTTCTTGTGATGTTACCTTTGTCATCCTCCAATATTGTCGATTTGAGTCTCTTCTCTTCTTTTTTTCCATCCACTTAGCTGGGAGTCTGTCAATTTTATTTTTTTCAAGGAACAAGTTTTTTTCTTTTATTGATTCTATGCATGTTTTTTTTTTTTTTTTTTTTGTTCTCTAAGTCATTGATTTCTGCCCTAATCTTTATTATCCATCTGGTACTTTAAGGTTTTGTTTGTTCCTGCTTTTCTAGTACCTTTAGTTCCATCGTGAACTGTTTCTGTTTTCTTTATGGCACACTAAAAGCTATGAACTTTCATCTCAACAGTGCTTTTGCTGTATCTCAGAGGTTCTTGGTATACGTTTCTGATTTCTTCCTTTATTTCTTCAGTGACTTACCTGCTATTCAATAGTGTGTTCAGTCTCCAGGTGTTTGCATGTTTTCTGTAATATCTTTTTTAATGATATCTAGTTTAATTCAATTGTGATAAGACAGGATACAGGGAATTATCTCAATCCTTTTGTATTTCTTCAGGCCTGTTGAATGTCCTAGGCTACAATCTATTTTGGAGAAGGTTCCATGGGCTGCTGAAAAGGATGTGTATTGGGTGGTTGTTGGGTGAAATACTCTGCATATGTGTATTGCATATGTGTATTTAAACGATTTGGGTTATGGTGTTCTTTAATTCAAAGGACTCTTTGTTGATCCTTTGTTTGGCTGACTTGTCCTTTGGTGAATGTAGGGTGTCTCCTACTATTATTGTGTTGGAGATCTATCAGTTTTTAAAGTCTAAGAGTGTTTTATATATCTGGTTGTTTGATGCATATATATATATGTGTGTGTATAGATAGATAGATAGATAGATAGATAGATAGATAGATAGATAGATAGATATAGATATATATCAAGCACTTTCCTGAATATTTTACTGTTAACAATTTATATTTTTATACTTGCAAATACTCTTTGTTTTCCTTAAAAAACCTTCTTTAATCTTCATTTTAACTTCATCACTACCCTTACACTATCATCTCAAATTTAACCATAAGGATAAAGAAACTTAAGAAATGCATAGAAAATTAAAAACCAATCTAATGGAATGCCTGGGATTTAACTAGGTCTACCTTGAGAAGAATACAACCTCTGCTTCTAAGTCTAAGTGACTTATAGGGATTCAATCTTTTTTTTAATTGTCAAGGTGAGGAGTTACAGAGGGGTTACAGTTGCATAAGTAAGGTAATAAGTATATTTCTTCTCAAACTTGTTATCCCTTCCCTCATTTTTCTACTTTTCCTACCATCCCCCTAAGGGATTCAATCTTATACACAGATTATCTTATTCAATCTTATACACAGTTATCAAAGAATTACTGTCATCACTCTTCTGATATTCCCCAACCCAGATGCCCCTAGGTACATGAATGGATCCAGAAAATTATATATATATATATATATATATAAAACAATGGAATTCTATGCTTCCATCAGAAAGAATGACATGGCCCTGTTCGTTAGGAAATGGAAAGACTTGGAAAAAAAAATCATATTAGGTGAAGCAAACCAGATGCAAAGAAACATACGTCCCGTGATTTCCCTTATTTGCAATAATTAGTATACATCTAGGATACTCTTATCTGATGAGTAGAACAGCTCAAAGCTATGTGCATATGATCATATAAGATGATGCTAAGCAAAATGAACTCCAAAACATAGACGCACAGGTTATTCTTTGTTGTTGTTACTTTTAGTGTACTATGTGAATTTTTGTTTCTTTTGTATGTTCTTCCCCCTATGGTATATCCCCTGTTGTCATTGTATTTGAGTCTGGTACTCTAGTATTGCATTTATGTTTACTTGAATTAAGGAAAGGAAGGGGAACAACAGAATGGTGAGATAAAGGTCAAGGGGGGAATAGATTCAACAGCGATATACACAAGACAATATGTTAGAAACGATCTGTACAACTTGGGAGGGGCATGGGGGGGAGAAGGTAGGAGAAAAAAGAGGGAAAGAGTAACAAGTTTGACAAAACAATGTACTTATTATCTTACTTATGTAACTATACATCACTCTGTACATCACCTTGACAAAAAAAAGAAAAGAAAAAATACAAAGATGACAAAAAAAAAGATCTGAGTCATCTTATAGACTTTCAAAATTCAAATCAGTTCAGTCAAAAATTTGATGTATACAAGGAAAATACCCTAAATTCAAGCTAACTTCAGGCATTGAACCACTGATTATGAAAATTAAGACTGATCTGAAGCAGAATTAGAGAAAGAATGACTAAAAGGAAGGAATGACAAGGGATGTGAGGAAAGAGTAGTAGGAAGCTGGGAAAATAGATGGTAGAAGGGGCTCCATAGCAGAAAAAAGGATGCCTTGCACAATAAATCTACTCTAGGGGCTGGGAAGGTGGCTCAGTGGTAGAGTGCTTGCCTTACATGCATGAGGCCCTGGGTTCAATTCCTCAGCACCACATAAGCAAAAAGAAAAAAGCCGGAAGTGGCACTGTGGCTCGGTAGAACGCTAGCCTTGAGCTGAAGAGCTAAGGGACAGCGCCCAGGCCAAGAGTTCAGGCCCCATGACCGGACCCCCAAAAAAACAACAAAAAAAATCTACTCTAGCAAAAAGAAGAGAATTGGTGGTTTAAAAGTAGACAGGTGGACCCACTGCAACAATGAGATGTATAAGTCGTTATGTCGAAAATGAACTTTACAACTTTGGTGCGGAGGGGTGGGGGGGGCGCGGAGGATTGGGTGAGGGGGTCGGAGGGAGGATGGGAAGGGGAAACAAAGGAGGAGGCTACAATGCTTGATAAGAAATGTACTCATTATCTTGCCCATGTAATTGTAACCCCTCTGTACAGTATTTTCACAATAAAAAAGAAACGTAAAACAAATAAATAAATAACTGTACAACACAGTGAATACCTCTAATTCCTAATAAATGCAGAAAAAGGTAAGCAGTTACATCATCATTCTCCCAACTCCTTCCCAAACCCTAAAACCAAATTACCAAGATGCAAAAGCAATAATTAATTAAGGAAAAGAGTTTAACCCAACCCAGATTTGATAAATGTGTTGTGTATAGACCAAGAAGATTCTGATGCGACTGGTTCCTAAAACTGTCCTAACATGAAAAAGGTCCACAAAACTAGCCCTACCTGAAAGTTCTTACTAATGTCCAAATTTGCAGGGAAAAAAGTATCCTCAACAAGGAATGCAACTGTTGGCAGAATACTGGAAAAGAACTAACGGCACAGGAGGTAAAAAGGTGAGACTGACACTGACTAAAGACAAAAAAGTTCCAGGGATCCCTGACAAAATTGGAGAACAACCAGAAATGCTCTGTTATTCTCTTCTAGGACAGGATGCATGCCTGATATAAGAGATTTAATTCTAATCCATAAAGTGAGGTTCAAGGAAGCACAAACAATGTCCATACTCTTTGCAGAAGGCAGAAAACAAGTAGTATATACGCAGAAATATGCAACTTAAAGCAAAAATCTCATAATGTTTTTTATATTTTCCCTAGTCTTAAAGTGAATCTCAGAAAATAAAATAAGGTGGAAGGAATAAATATTTATGCAAGTTCAGCATAGTCTTCAGTTTAATTTTCTCCTATCAATCTTCCTCAATTTGCAGTTCAGATTCTCACCTTCCTAAAAAGGTGAATCTTAAGATATCCTAAAGAGATGTCTAAAACATCGTCACTTAATGTTTAAACAATCAATTTCTAGGCTTTAGGCTTTAACTTTGTCATTGTTATGTGTACTACTGTAATTCTTCAGAATGAATACTGTATTTATAAAATAATAAAGATAATTTTTTGTTTTTTGTTGGTGTCTGTGTGTATGTGTGCATGCATGCTGTTCTAAGTGATGTGAAAGAAAAGTAGATAAAATGCTAGTAGAGACCCCAAACAGAAAGATTACTGTATACAGAGGAATAAAAGATATCTGTTTTGTACTTACTGAAGGAAAAAAAATTACATTTATTTTCTGAGACTTGTAAGAGGTTCATTTTCAATAAGCTTGATTAAAATATCAAACCTATTTTTATGTGTTTCCAGAAACTGGTGTACACAATACATTTAGATAGGTTATAAGATTTTCTTTGTGTTATGTAGTCCCTTCACATTCTTTTCTGAAGGAAAGAATTTAAAAACCTCACTTGAAGCATATTATAACAAGCTAGCTATAACTAATTATTTTCAACACATAAAAACTGCCTGAATGACTTAACAGGTTTTAACTTAAAAGTGAGGGAGAAGATATAGCTCAGTGTAGATGCTGAGAGGGGAAAATGGTCTCTATTGGTAAAAAATAAGTAAGACTAGATAAACACACCTTTTCTGGAGGAAATAAGCCTGAATATAGGACTCAAGAAGATCCTACAAATTACATTTTAAAGTAAATAACTAGAGCTGAGTCCTGGTGGCTCATACCTGTAATCCTAACTTTTCAGGAGGATGAGATTTTAGGACTGTAGTTTGAAGCTAGACCAGGCAGGGAAAGGCATAAGGCTATTACCTCCAATTAACTACCCAAAATTAACAAACAAACAAAAAGAAAATCCAGAGACCCTGAGATCAAGCACCAGTACACACACACACACCAGAGAACGAACACACACACACACACACACACACACACACACACACACACACACACACACACACACACACACACACACACACACACACACACACACACCACCCCCCACCCCGCCACACCCCCCCCCCCCATCACAAAGCATATAGTCAGGAAAAAAACGAGCAGAAGGAGGAGGCCCACCCCCCCACCGAGACGGGATGGACGGGAAGGGAACCGCCCCCGAACCCCACCAGGTGGGACAGGCTCGGGATGCCCGCCCGCCCACGTGGGGGTGGGGGGTTGGTTGAAAAGACAAACCCTTGTGTGGAGGGCTGACTTTCAATAGATCGCAGCGAGGGAGCTGCTCTGCTAAGTATGAAAACCCGACCCAGAAGCAGGTCGTCTACGAATGGTTTAGCGCCAGGTTCCACACGAACGTGCGTTGCACGACGGGAGTGGGGAGAGTAGCAAAAAACACATCAACAAATAATGTGGTGGTTCGTTTCATTAGGCAAAAAATATTGATAGGGAATAAGATTTAGAAAAAAAAAAAGAAACAAATATTATTAATGAAACATACAAAATGTTGAATTAAAAACTCAGTGGATGACCCAATACAATCTAGAGTTGAAGACAGAAGTACTGAACCAAATTAGCTGAAGAAATACCAAAAACACTGCCCAGAGGAAGACATAGAAGTCATTTAACAAATGTCAAATTGAAATTCCAGAAAGAAATAATAGAGAAAACAGGGAAAGCATAACTGTTGAAGAAAATGAAAAGTTTTCAGAACTACTGAAACACAATTCCTGATTGTACCACTGTTATACTGTGCAATATTCTGCATAAAACTATGGCTATCCTTTTCATTATTATCTTTTAGTCTCCTTTAAATATCTTTGAGACTTATTTCTGTCCTTAACTTAGGATGCATAGTTAATTTGTCTTTTAAATCCCACTTTGTATGTGGTGCATGTGTGTATGCGCATGCCACTTCTGGGGTTTGAACTCATAGTTTGGGTGCTGTTCTGGAGCTGCTTTTGCTCAAAGCTAGCACTCTACCACTTGAACCACTGCTTCTTTTCTGGCTTTTTGGTAGTTAATTCAAGATAAGGGTCTCACCAACTTTCCTACTGGGGCTGGCTTTGAACTGTGATCCTTAGATCTCAGCTTCTTAAGTAGCCAGGATTATAGGCATGAAACACTAGAGCCCAGCTTTAGATACCACCTTTTTTGTAGCTAACAAAAATCTAGAATTTCATAACAAAATGTTATGGAAAGGTTAATCTTAATAGTCTATATTTAGTATCTTTCCTGAGTGAATGACCCCAAACCAAATTAATTTTGGTTTTGAGAAGCATATAACGTTATAACAAAGTGCAATACAAAGAAGTCTGAGGACCTAGATTCCTACTAACCTCCATTTCCTGCTTCAGCCAGTCTTCTAATTCTGCATTCTTTCGAGCATGATGAGGTATTAGATCAGATCCTCCAATGATGCGTGGAAGTTTTCCTGCTCCAGGATATATGACCTGTTAAGTAGTAAAAGTTGGGAGGTTTACATATATTAACAAAGATGAATAATTTTTTAAGAAAATTTAAAAGCAAAAAGTATAAATACTGCCTAACATAGTGTCAAGGATGTTTAAGAACCTATAATTGAATGTGAGAGACCCAATTCTGTGCTAGACCCATCTTGTTTAACCCTTTAGTTTTCTAGCTATTACAATACTGAGATTTAGACATGTTGCTAGGACTCAGAAGCTAAGAACAATTTAAGAGTTTAAAATTTAAAAGAGTTTTTATTTTAAAATGGCCTTGGCCTCTTATTACAAGTAAAGCAACTCAGTATATGAACATATATACTGAAATTTAAAATACTCTGATTTAAATGTTTGTACCCTTGGTAGTAATAAATGAAAATTTATGTTTTTTGTTTTTTTAGGTCCGGTCGTGGTCCCTGAACTCTTGGCCTGGGCGCTGTCCCTCAGCTCTTCAGCTCTAGGCTAGCGCTCTACCACTTGAGACACAGCGCCACTTCCGGCTTTTTTCTTTTTGCTTACGTGGTGCTGAGGAATCGAACCCAGGGCCTCATGCATGCAAGGCAAGCGCTCTACCACTGAGCCACCTTCCCAGCCCTGAAAATTTATGTTTTTATACATTATTGTAGTTTATAGATCCTTAGCAGAAAATATTGGGGATGGTAATTTACACTTTGACATTGTTTACAAATAAAGGAGTACAACAAAGAGGCAATTTATGAAAGGGTCATATAAAACACTGATAATACTTAAGTTAGAAGGTAAGTAATTAGTTTAATATTTCTAAACAAGATTTTGAAATTTTAATGTGAACTTGAAAGAAAATTTTAATTTATTTTTCATCATTAAGCTATAATTTAAAAACAGAGATCCATGCCATTGATTTACAATGAAACTTAAGTACCCAGACAAATTCTTTGGAGAAAAATCTTTTTAAACATCTTTCTATATACATTATAGATTGAATTTCTTAGAGTTAGAAAATAATTTTGTTTTGTCTAGGATAGCATTATTCAGGGTTTTACTTCTTTCCTACCCATTTTACAATAACTCTGAGCTCCTATACTTCAATTATTAATAGACCTCTTTTGCTTCCTCTTTGATATATAGTATGTCTGAATTCTTTTTGGTAATACCTGGATTTGAAGTCAGCACCCCACATTTGTTAGGTGGGTGTTCAATTGCTGAGATCCCTTTAGGACTTTTTCCACACTCATTATTTTTGACACAGCATCATGCTTTTTGCCTAGGCTCAGGCCTGTACACAATCCTATTTCTTATACTTCCAGATTTAATTGGAATGAAAAAAGTATACCACTATGCCCATGTATTGGTTGACAAGCAGTCAGTGAACTTTTGCCTGGGGGTAGGGGGGGCCCTCAAACCAGTCTTCCAGATCTCAGCCTTCTAAATAGCTATGATTACAGGTGAGAGCATTCCCCAGCTAGAACTGTGCTTAAAAAAAAATTAGTTACAGTGGAAACATGGGTTATACCGTGGGGGAGGGATGTACAAAACAACATAGAAATCATCTTATAAATATGTTAAGAGACAATTGCATGAAAGGAAAAAAAAAACATTTGAATACTTATCTTGTGGTTCATTCCTCTAACATCAACTTATCTGACCTTTTCTGCTTGACTGAGACATATACTAGCTATTGCAAATAAGGGGAACCATGGACCTGTTTCTTTGGGCCTGGCTTACTTCACTTGATGTTGGTATAATTTGTGGAGGGGAAGGGAAAAAACAAATCATTTAACTAGGAATACAGGTGGACCCATTGCAACAATGAGATGTACAAGTCGTTATGTCGAAAAATGAACTTTACAGCTTTGGTGGGGGGGGGTGGGGGGAGGATTAGGTAGGGGGAAGGGGGGGAGTATGGGAAGAGATCGGAAGGGGAAACAAAGAGGAGGCAACAATGCTTGATAAGAAATGTACTTGTTATCTTGTCCATGTAATTGTAACTCCTCTGTATGGTATTCTCACAATAAAAAATAAATAAAAATCAGTTACATAACTCAGGTCAAGAGTGTATTTCTTTTTGGACAAGGTCATCCCTTCCCTCGCTCTCTCAGGTTTTCTCTCCTTCCCATCCTCATCCACAAGCTGCAAAGTTCATTTTCATCGTGTCCACTGCAGAATTGTGCTTTTTAAGCAGAAGAAATAACCTGTTTTTTTTTTTCCTTTTTTTCAACAATCTGCTTTTATTACTGCTTAATCCCAAGGGTATTTTTAAAAATACTTCAAACAATGCCCTCCAATGATGCAGTTTAAAAATTACCTACCTTTTTAAACTTCTTGAAATTCTTGAGTTGACCATAATTATTATTTATCCCACACAGATTTCTGGAAGTGGTGTTACTAACCACTAGTGATCTAAATTCAGTCAGTAGTACCTTTCTTGGAAGCATTTCACTACTGTCCTGAAGTTCATCATTGACCTTAAGAAGAGTAAAATGGATAGATGAAGAAGAAAAATGACTTATGATGTAATAATCTACAAGGGAGTTCAAATAACTGAAGAAAATAGCAAGAAGGGTTATTTCTGATATTTGAACTTTTTCTTTGGAATCAAGTTATATCCCTTTTAAATCAAAATTAAGTTACCCATGTGCGCTATAAATTTGAAAACAACATATTCATGTGTACTCAAAGATTAAAAGCCATGGAGTATTTTACCTTAGTAACTTAGTCTAATAAATACTATCTTAATGAATAATACATATTCTTGTAAATATTCTCTTGATTTGAAATCTCAGTATTGTCTGGTTCTTTTCAATAACGTTTTACACCAATATTGGCTTCAAACTGTAATCCTCAGATTTCATCCTCCTGAATAGTTAGGTTTTAGAGGCATGAGCCATCAGTGCCCAGCCAGAAAATGCTTAAATTCTTCATAACAAGCGCCCTCTCCCTTCCTACTCTGTGCAAAATGTAATCAATTTATTCCCTCCCTCCCTAATTTTGCTAAAGCTTAGAGTGGACCAGACTTTAAACACTTCCCAAATCTTCTTCAGACTAGGGCGAAAGAGGGAGTGTGTGCAATCCATAATTAAATTTTGCTCAATAAAAAAGTTAAGTCTGGTCTAGTTTCCTGAAAAAAGCGCCATAGGAAGGAGGAATTCAGATGGAAAAGACCTTTTCCCTTCTAGTTCCCTACTACTATGGCTAAGTATGTCCTCATTCATTACAAATGTGGCAGCTGGGGAGGTAGAAATTTTAACAGGTGATGAGGTCACCAATTCCACTTACAGGAGACTGAACTAATATGAAGAGCTTCCTCAGACATAATAAGAAACATAAAGCACCAACATTCATGAATATTAATGAGCAAAATCAAAACAAAATTTTCCTAGAGATGTCATACATACTTGATCCTGAATTTTGATATAGTACTTTCTTTTACTAACGTCTTTCATCTTGCTGTGGCTGTTTACTGTATTACCTACCTGTACTTAGCCAAATGACTTTTATAACAGTACAACCTAATCTGAAAGCCCATCAAAACAAACATGACAATAGGGTTGGGTTTTTTTTTGTAATTTATCTTATATAGTTGAAAAAAATCACTGTAATTTTAACATTTACCTTATAGACCAACAAATCTTCACATACTTTATACTGGGTGTTGATGATAGTTTTTCCTAAATACAAAATAAGGTACTTTTAAGTTTATAGTACTTCTCATTAAAAATTTCACTTACAGATATGTTACTCCTTTCCGGTATTGTTTCATCATTAGAGTTGTTTGTTTCTATATCCATCTTTGGCTTTTTTCTAATATTCCCATCTTCCTCTGGCTTTTCAATTTTCACATTATTTTCTAACTCTTGCTTTGTGTCCTTGAGTAAATTTTCTAATATCTCATCTTCTATGGCTGAAATATCAATTTTTCTTTTTTCTGAAGAAAGAAATTTACTGGCAGAAATTTTCACATCAGATTTTAAATCTACATCATCTGAAAATAATTTATCTGATTCTTTGCCCATGGGCTCATCCTGCGAAGAATCTTGCGCCTTATTTTTCCACAATGAGGGTGTCGTTGGTTGTGTCTGTTCTAAAAGAGAACAAGACATTTCTATTCTTGCTGACTTGGATGAAGACAATTCTTGATTTTCTTCATCCCTTTCCCTTAGATTAGAAAAATATAAATATAACAGAGTAATATTTTAGTGTGACAATATTCACCATTCTTTCCATTTAATTTACAATGCACTCCTGATTTTACTAACAGTATCATTGGACATCAACAAATAAAAATTTGGAAACAATTCACAATTCATGTACATTCTACTATTAGGACTTGTAGATCCTATAGTTAAAGCAACATGGAGAAGGCTCCATATCCTCTGCTGAAGTAAAGTTAGCTAATAAGTGTGGAGGAGAAAGGAAGAAATATCTAAGTACAAAGGACTTCTTGTCAGAACAAAGCAGCCTATATTATACTGTAGGGAAGTGTGGCCAGGGAATTATTAGCCTAGCAATATAACCTGATAGATTGGGAGCTGGATTTAAAGTAACAAACCAGATTCTAAATCTAGAACATGGCACCAAGTACACACTGCAAATATTATGTGAAAGCATCACCAAAGCATTCAATGAGATACTGTATCATTCACTAAGTACTGAACACTTTCTTCTAGCAAACTATATTAAGGTCCACAGAGCAATGACTTAGATTTCTATTCTCTAGAAGTTTGCTGGATTTATAAAGAACCAGAACAGTAAAGTCTATTAAAACTAATATCAGAGTACTAGAAAGAAAGCCCAATAGAGGTTGTAGTTTGAAGTAGGAATCGGGTAACACAAATAGCAGGGGTGGGGTCTAAGTGATAACGAAAATAGTTGCCAGTGGCTCATGCCTATAAGCCTGACTACTCAGAAGGCTGAGATTTGAGGACTGCGGTTTGAAGCCAGCCTGGGCAAGAAAGTCCCTGAGACTCTCATTCCCAAGCCTTGGAGCACAAAACCTCAGGGACAGTGCCCAGGCCCTGAGTTTAAGACAGACAGACAGACAGACAGACAGACCCTGAGTTTAAGACAGACAGACAGACAGACAGACAGACAGACAGACAGACAGACACACACACACACACACACACACACACACACACACACACACACACGATCAACAGGGAAGCAGAGGAGAAAAAATTAGGTTGCAATAAGGCCAATTCTCTTTATATTGTCAGAGATGTTACTGGGGCACTAGGAGGAAGGAGATTTTAGAAGTCATCAAACAAAACAATAGCTCAAATATAGCACGGGAGAACAAAGATGAAACTCCAATACTTTTGTAAAAGGAAATCAGGATGTTTCTGAGACAGAATAGCTCATAGGGCTACAGCTTTCCACAGAATCATAAAATAGCAAACAACAGATAAAGGAAAATAATACTCTCCAATATTATTAAAAGTATTTTAATGACGCAGGAGAAATTATTAAAAATATACCTTTTTTTAGAAGATGGTTGAAAGTAGTTTTTGATTGAATTCAGCTGCTGTTGAGAAGCTGAAGCTCTACTTTTATTTACAGGTAGGACTTTAGTTGGTGAAAGCTGACAGTTTGAAAACTTAGTTTTACCTAAAGTATTTGATACTGTATTATTATTACTATTATTTGGGAAGGGCTCCTTTGTAGTAGATGTTTCTTGTGAAAGCGTTCTAAATTTCTGTCCCATTCCGGAAATTTTTACTTCTTTTGACATTTCACTCAAATATATACTGTGGCAAAAAAAAAAAAAAAGCAAAGTAAATACATTTACATATACTTTTATCTAGAGACTGAGATTGTTAAGTAGTTACAATGAAAATAACATTAGATTGTCTTCTGATAATTCAGTGAACACATTTTGGTATGGCAAACAAGTAGTTCCCTTGTCACTTCAGGGCTTTAGTAGACATGAAATAGCAACCTAGTATCCCATCCCAGATTAAACTAGGTGATAATTCCATCATTTTTGGTCTTGGTTAAAATTTCATGTTATTTCTATATGAATGCATTATAACAAAAAATGGAAAATCAGGGCCAGGTATAGTGGTACAAGTCTGAATATCAGCACTTAGGATTGCCAAGTTTAAAGCCAGCTTGGCCTACATAGCAAGTTTCAGGCCAATCTGGGCTCTGTAATGAGACCATGTATCAGAAAATCAAATTAAAAAAAAAAGAAAATCACAATGAGCTCCCTTTATTCTGGTATTACGTACAGGGTACCTCTAGATCACTTAATATAATAATACCCAGTCTAAATGGCAATTTGTAATACAGAACTCCAGACTATCAGAAAATATTTTAAATACACAAAACAGTTTTATAATGTTCAGGCCCCACAACCGGACCAAAAACAAACAAACAAACAAACAAAAAACAGTAATTTAACAATCTGCTTAAAAAGTTAAATCTAGGCCAGTAACAGTGTCTCAACTTTTAAAAGGCAGAGATTGAGAAGACTGCAATTCAAGGCCAGACTGTCAAAAAAGAAATTAGGCATGGTGGTACAGCAATGTAATCCCACCTATTCAGGAGGTATAAGAAGAATCATGATCCAGAGCAGTACAGACAAAAATGCTAAAGGGAGAAAAAATAAGTCTGGGAGTGTGGTTCAAGTGGTAGCATACTTGCTGCATTAGTTCAAAATCCTGAATCCAAACCTCAGCATTACCAAAAAAATAAATCTAAATACCAGGCACTGCACATGCCTATAATCCTAGCACTAAGGACATTGAGGCAGGCAGAAGGATCTCCAGGCTGAGGCTAATCTGGACTACACAGTGAGAACTATGGAAGAAAAGACAGACACACAGACACAGACACACCAAGAAAAATTAAATATGGTTACAACATAAAATATATAGGTAATAAATGATTAAAATAAAGTCTAATATAGTGATATAGTTACCTGAATATGAATACTTCATTATTAAACAACTTAAAACAAATAAGTTTTAAACAAAAATAAAAAATAAATAACCCACAGAATACAGAAGAGCTAACTCTTTTCAATTAAGAAACAAAACAACCCAGAATCATTCTTCAAATAACCACTAAAAACTTGTCTTCGTGAATAAATATTAACTAAATAACTAGCTTTATCCTGTTAAGTTTTTCAAAATTCTAAGGCATATTTATATAGACAAACAGCATATTACTTAAACAAAAGGCATATTTATATAAGACAAACACGTTTATAATAGTCCCCCCACATCTGTGGAGGACCATCCTATAAGACTCCCAATGGATGGTCAGGGCCAATGGCATATTGAACACTGCTCATAGTTATGATAGCTTAATTTACAAATTAGGCACCTAAGAAATAAGCAACAGTAACTAGTAATAAACATTTATAACAAAGACTATAGTAAAAAATTATGAAAATGTAGTCTCTTTCAAAATACTAAGTTGTACTCATCCTTTTTTAATAAAATGAGATGCAACAATATGTATGTGCTGATAGGCAATGAGATGAACAGTGCAGGCATTATGGTGCAGTGTCAGGTTACTATGTAAAGATCACTTGACACAAGCACTACAACAGACACACAGAACAAAGGGATGATTTTCATCTTAGGCTGGGCATTAAGAGATTTCATCACACTGCTCAGCACAATTTAGAACTTAGAAACTGCTTCTTTCAGGAATTTTTCCCCCTCAATATTGTTGTACTACAGTTTACAGGTAACTAAAAGTACATAAATCAAAGCTATTGGTAAGTGGATACAACTATTTCCAACTTTATCTCAATAATCACAATTGAAATACTAGAATTCTTTTTAGTTTCCATGCACCTTTGCAAGGTATGAAAAAACTCAAGGCACTAAACTATAGACCACAGGCCAAATCAAGTCCATTTGGTTTTGTAAATAAAGTTTACTTGCCAATTCTTTATAAAAAATTTTGCTGATCTCAGTCTTAAGGTTCATTTTTCCTGGATTTTATTCTCCCATGTTTTATCTCCTAAGAGACAACTTTATAAAAGTACCAACTTTACTTCTTGAACAAACTTTTTATCTGTTACTGCAAAACATGAGTTTGTTAAACAAGAAGCTTTTACCAAGCATCTAGTTGCTCTGATTCTGAGCCATTCATGATCAATGTACCATTCACAGGAGCACTTGGAATTATTTTTTCACTGGCTGACAAGTCTTGAGAAAGGCTTGGCCCTGGCGTTGTCTTTAATTCTGTAAATCATACAAACGAAAAGAAAAAAAATCATAACCATGACATACAAGATGTAGCACATGGTTGTTTCTAGTCAGTGAAGCTAGGAAATACTTTGAGGAAATTATCCATACTAACAATCTATTGACATCTATGATGCACTTAACCTAAACCACATGATTTTAAAGAATACCAAATTCTATGAAATATTATCAACCTAAGTGAGTCCAATTTAAATTATGCCTAAAATGATATTGAATGTCAGACCAAAAAATTATATTTATTCTCCAAATGGAAAGTATGTGAGAATTTATATCCTATTATCTGGAAGACACGTAATACCATGTCTTTTCTATTTGTTTACTAAAATAGCAACCAGTTCAAAGACCACTAGTAGTGGTTGGGAATGCTTGCTTTTGAGACTTCCCTGTTGAATTAAGTGCTCCTTGTTTCTTCTTTCACACTCCCCTGCACATCACCTGACTAATGATTTATTTGTCACTACTTGTGTGGCACGAGTGATTTAACTTCTTTATGCTTTAATTTTGCCATATACAAAGTGACACCAATTAAAACACAATCCTCACAAAGGCATTTTGTGGACAAAATAAACTGATATATGTCTAAGTTAGACATTACCTGTGGTGCAGTAATCACTGAGTCAGTGTTGGTAGTTCACATTCATCATTTATTTGCTACCTTTCCTTAGTATCTACAGAATAGGTCTTCCTTTTTTTCTATATCTCCAGTGCACAGCATTATTTAATAATCAAAAAATACAGATCCAGAGTAAACTCTCAGCTAAAAAAAAAAAAAACCATAGGGCTGGGAAGGTGGCTCAGTGGTAGAGTGCTTGCCTTGCATGCATGAGGCCCTGGGTTCGATTCCTCAGCACCACATAAACAGAAAAAGCCGGAAGTGGCGCTGTGGCTCATGCGGTAGAGCGCTAACCTTGAGCTGAAGAGCTGAGGGTCAGCGCCCAGGCCCAGAGTTCAGGCCTCACAACCGGACCCCCCCCCCAAAAAAAAACATAAAGTTGACATTTACTAAGTACCTATAACTTAATTTATCATGTTATGGCCTAATAATATAAAAGGTCCTCAGTAAATGTTTATTATTGACTCCAAAATCAGATATTTGCCTTCTGCCACATTCCCATATGACTTACTCAAAGGTTCACATTATTTCCTTAAGTATCTCTAAGACTTCATTGTACTATCACAGAAGTTTGCAGAGATAACATTATGTAGTCACCAAAAAAAGCATTTTATCAACCTAATGACCCAGAATAACTGTTTGTTGACCAAAGACGATGTTCTCCTCAATACAAATACTATAAGTACAAGAATTCAGTCTGATTTGCTCACCTCATTACTCCTAGTTGTTCAGCATGATTACAAGTATTTAATGACTGATCAACAAATACTTATTGAATAACTAAATACTGAATAAATTGATGAATGCATGAATATGAAAAGAACAGTGAAAAGAGGGGCAGGGAAGACGAGAAAGAGACATATATTCACTGTTTTCATGAAACTGTCTCATAAAACCAACTTCCATGACTTGGAACCCACATAATTTACCCATATACATGTGTAAGAAGTTATACTATGAACTGCTCATCACCTTGTTTAGCCTTTCTTTTTGTACTTGGCCCTATATGAACTTAAGTTATCTGTCCACTTGTTCAGTGTCTGCATCTTGACTTCCAGAATATACATTTTACAAAGTGTAAAAATAAGGATCCTGTTTATTCATTACTAAATCTTCAGTGCCTACCATAGTGCTCCATACATGGCAGAAGTATTCTTGAATTAGTAAATGAATGAATAAACAGCTGAGTTTTAAAAGAAGATAGTTATGGTCAGGCCTGGCAAGTAAAATATATACAATCTATCATCAGTGCAAATAAACAAAAGTTGCCGGAGAATCAACATAAATAATGTTTTATTACCTGTACTGGGTTGGCCCTGAGGATCACAGTAACCCTTAGTAGTCATGAAAATAACTGCCAATCCAATTTCTGCTTCAGGAATGGGTCTGAGACCCTGTCTATTAGAATAAAAGTTTAAATAACATATTATATACTAAAAGAACTTTTATTAAAGTGACCAAGGTGAACCAACCTATTTTTTCCTTCAAAGTTATATAAAATGATATTTTGTAGCTTTTTTTTTTTTTTTCCAGGGCTGAGAACCCAACCCAGGGCCTTGCGTGTGCCGGGCAGTGTGCCCTTCCACTGGGCTAAACCCCCAGCCCCAAATGACATTTTATAATATGGGCAGAATTTAAAATACAGATAGTGCTATTTCAAATCACTCACTAAGGCAATGTTACTCAGAGGCAAGTCCACCACCTCTCAGTAACTCAGTTAACTTTATCTATATAATAAGAGGGCTAAAATTAACAATACAGATTTTTCCAGTTCTAACATTCTGCAATATTTAGAAAATAGCAGTAATAGACTGATAAGACAACAAAAGAGACCTATATAAATGGAGAGATTCATATTGAAGCTAGAAATGGTTAAAATCATTCATTTTCCTCAAGGTGATTCAATGGAATTCTTAGTAAAAATCCCAACAAATTTCCAAAAAGATGATTATTTTTGAAAAATAACCAAGATTATTCTAAGGTAAACAGAAAGAGGCCTATTCTACTAGTTATGAAGACTTTTTAAAAGTTAAGACTTCTTAAAAGTTAAGGTAATTAAGACAATGTGGTAAATGTGCTAGGAACCGTAAGATAGACTGATTTATAGAATAGAATAAAACTAAAACAAGCCACACATGTATGAACTTTGGCATGATATAGTCTCACATACAAGTGAACTTTAAATTCAAATATCAAAATATTAGTAAAAAATCGGTAGAAAATACATATGGATATGTTTTTGGCCTGTGGTTTGGAAATCATTTTTTAGCATATATAATCATATAAAGGGTTAGGTTAGGAAAAGAGCTTCTAAAACACAAAAGACACTTGACTATAAAACAAAATAATGTTAATTTAAAGGATATTAATGTTTACTATACTAAAATTAAGGGCTTTCACTTTTCAACACACTAAAAAGGTAAGTTATATGACTTATAGATTTTGCAATGCACCTAAGTGAAAAAAATAGATTAACATCAAGAAAATACAAAAAATATGTAATTGGGGTCTGGGAAGGTGGCTAAGTGGTAGAGCGCTTGCCTTGCATGCATGAGGCCCAGGGTTCGATTCCTCAGCACCACATAAGCAAAAAGAAAAAAGCCGGAAGTGGCGCTGTAGCTCAAGTGGTAGAGCACTAGCCTTGAGCTGAAGAGCTGAGGGACAGCACCCAGGCCCCACAACCGGACCCCCCTCCCAAAAAAAAATGTAATTGCCTGGCAATTTTACCCTTGGGCATTTATCCAGAAAAACTTGTGTCAACATATAAACTAAACAGTGAATGTTCATAGCACTTTTATTTCTAACGAAAAAAAGTAAAAAATGCCAATGTATATTTACAACATGGAATACTACTCAGCAACAAAAAATATTGATTGACACATACAACATAGGTAAGTCTGAGGAATTCTGCCAAGTGAAAAAAGCTAATACCAAAAGGTTATATGCGGTAGGATTTCATTTATGTAGTATTAAAAGAAAAAACATTTTAGAAACAGAACAAGTTAGTAGATACTAGGATTTAGGGACAGGAAACACAGAATAGAAAAGGCAGGAAAAGGAGTGGATATGGTTATAAAGGGTAACATGAAGGATCTTTGTGGTGATGAAAGTTCTGAACATCTGTATGTTGACTACATAAATGTATGAAATTACAGAGAACCAAATACATATATCAAAATTAAAACTGAGAAAAATAATAGAAACAACAAAAAAATAGAAACAACTGGGTATAAGTAATATCAAGGAAGTCTGTGTAGATAAGAACATTGGGGTAAAGTTCTGTGGTAGAGCATTTGCCTAGTAAAAAGATGAAGCCCTATGGGCTGGGAAGGTGGCTCAGTGGTAGAGTGCTTGTCTTGCATGCATGAGGCCCTGGGTTAGATTCTTCAGCACCACATAAGCAAAAAGAAAAAAGCCAGAAGTGGCGCTGTGGCTCAAGTGGCAGAGCGCTAGCCTTGAGCTGAAGAGCTGAGGGACAGCATCCAGTTCAGTCCCCATGACAGACAAAAAAAAAAAAAAAAAAGATGAAGTCCTGTGTTTAATACCAAGTTATGTGACAATTATCTCAATAGAAACCTGGGCAAGAAACATGGCAGATATTTCACAAAAGAATATATGACAAACATGTGATGAAGTGTTTAGTATATCTGATGATCAAGGCAATACAAAACTGCAGTGAGATATGATGAAATAGCCACTCAAGTGCCAGATGACAAAATATGTGTGACCATGCCCATCTGCTTGGCCCATGCATACTGACAGGAATGTAAAACAGTATGCAGTCTGATATTGCCTTCTAAAGTTGAACATTCATATAATCTATAATCCCATAGTTCTAGTCCTAGAAATATGCTAAAGGGAAACATATGTATTAGGAGTCTAGGCTGGCTGACACAAAAGCAAGACCCTATCTCAAAAAAAACAGAGATTGGGGGAGGGAAATGGGAATAACAAAATGCTGAAACAAGGACACAGGATGACCCATTGCAATAATGCTACTCACAAGATACTATGTTGGAAATGAACTTTACAACTTCTTGGGCGGGGTGGGGGGGGGGAGAGGAGAAAAGGGATAGTAGAGAAAAACAAAGGAGGGAGTCACAATTTTCAACAAGAAATGTATTCATTACCTTACTCATGTAACTGCAACCCCTCTGTACAGCATCTTTACAATAAAATAAAAATTTTAAAAACCCACCAGAGCAAGAAGCCCTAGAGACACAGCTTAAGTGATATAGTGCCTGCTTAAAGTACAAAGTTTGAGTTCTACAAAAAACAAATAAAAACTAACCTGTAAACAAAATAAATGTGTGTCATTCAATGATGATAGTATATTGTGAGTCATGAGGATCAACACAAGGCTGGCAAAAGGGTGAGGAGATGATAAAGAGAAATAACAACTAAGTTTAATAGTAAGAACCCTTACAATTAATCCGAGATTCTGGGATGGCACATTCATTTTTGTTATTGTAATAAGGTGGTAATTTTGCTACAAAGTACTTTTTTAGTTAATACATTTTCATTAAATAAAATACTCATACTACAAATGACAATTTTTTTTCCTTTTTGAGGGTGGGGGGGATCCCTGAGGATCCCTTGGAATCCTGAGGAGACAAAAAAATATACTGAGCAGGCTATGGATTTTCAGCTGTAATACTCTAGATTTCAAATACTCTGCTGGGTTAATAGAAATTTAGTAAAGAGTACTTCGGGTATTTCTATAATACATTTTGACTTTAACCATGCTAAGATTAATGTCAGTAAAGAATCTAAAAAAACAAGTCATTGATGTAATTCTGTAACAGTCTTTCCTTGACCCCCAAAGAGTATCTTCCAACTTTCTTAGAGCAACCCATGTAACAGTGACTGAATTTTTTACATGTACTTTTAGTGAGTAACAATAAAGACCAAACAGATATTTCAGCTCTAGGAAATTTCAGAAAATGTTTTGGGTTTTGAATTTTAACCTCAATTGCAACATACTCTGCAGAAAAACATCATGCCATTTCACTAATTTGGAGAAGAAAATTCTATAAATTCTATTAAAGTAACAAAAATGAAAAAAATGTTAACCTTTAAGATAGTCCATTATCTAGTATCCAATCCAAGTCACAAACAGTTCACAAGTATACTGCATGATATAATTGTTATATATATTAATCTATCTTTATGCTAAGTGAAATACAACCAAAGATTTTTTTAATCTATCTGTATACTAAGTGAAATACAACCAAAGAAGTTGCACATAAATATCTACTAGTGTTATATTTTACTATTAAACAATGATTTTGTACCTTTGGAGCATGTCTATAATTGAATGAATCCATTTTTTCTGAGAGTCAGGAATTAAGATCTGTGTATTTGTTACTCCAGTATCAACAACACAGGTTCCTGGAGCTGAAAAGAAACTATCTTCTTCTTCATTTTCTTCCATGATCAATCTTGCTTCACCGCCGCCAAAAACAACTGCTGAACTTAACTTCTTATGCTAAAGATGAAAGAAATATTTAGAAAACTAATGTAAAAGTCACAATGAGTTTTCTGCACAGATACTTGCTATGTGAAAATTCAATGCAGGAATTACAATAGACACAGATTTTACATTCGAGTGAACAATTTGAACTTCCACTCTGATAAAAGTTTCTATTTTCTCATCCCCCTTCACCTTCCGGTCCTCTAATGGGCTAACCCACAGGATTTCTCCACTGTAACGTAAGTTCTTGGAATCCTCACCACCTACACATACAGATAGCATTTTACAAAGGTTTACATACTGAACAAGTTCAGACTTAAAGGTTTTTTTAGCCTGCCAATTATGTACTGATAGAAATTTAATTATCAGACTAAGTAACCCATATTAGGAAAGACTACAATCATATACATAACATTAGGCAAGTTCTGGTACAGAGAGACATTTTTCTTCTTCTGGATTTAGCTACACAAATGAAATGCAGAAAGTATTGGTAAGACTAATAATGTATATAAGCTTATTATGTTTTTCACCAGAAAATTAAGCTTCTACCTTTACCTGTTTGGCATTTAAAAATACAAATGTTTTTCCCTGGAAGATATGCTTTCTTTCCTGTCGTCTTGATAGATCAATATTCTTATTTCCAATAGATGGTTCATCAATAGGTGGATAAAAACTGAAAAAATAAGATATACTCAAATTACATACTATTCTGTATGTTTACTGTTAAAGTTTTAAATGGAATGAAGATTTAGTTTTCATAATACCATTTAAGAGTTTTATCTGGGTCAAAAATGACACAAAATATATAAATGCCTTTCCTAGAAATATAGTAATGGGTAATACATCTTGTGGCACAGCAAAAGAATACACAAATCAAATCTAAGATTTGTTTATGGCTGGTTGGCTATCAACCAAGTTCCATGAGGACAATATAGTATGTGATGGTCTGTATAACACGAGTAAGGAGTGCTGATCTTGTGAATCTATCAGATTTTATGTGTTATAAGACTCTACTTCACTTCTCAAGACTTCTCCCAGCAAATATAGCTCAGACAAATGGCTTGTTTTGAGAGCCCTGTATTCTTCATTGTGTATGAATCCAAGAGATCTATGGATCTCCCAGCAGAATCTTCCTAAAATAATAGTTGTTGGAAACAATCAAGGTGGTAAACCTGAAAGTTTACTGTGTGCATATATGGAACTATCATGATGGAACCCCCCATATTAAAAATGTATGCTAAAACTAAATTAGAAAGTTAGAAAAAGAACACCCTGGAGTACACAAACTTTGTAAACACTAAAAAACAACTTCCTCTCTTTTTGAAGGGAACATTTCCTTATATTTTATACAATAAACTTCCCTTATTAAGAATACAGAAGACCAACTGTCTTTTAAAAAGAAGTTGAGGATGGTTTATAAAAAGTAAGCTATCACATATCATGTCAGGTCTATACAGCGGTGACTCTTACCCTGTTTTATGCTGACAATGCAAAGATGAATTAAATAGGATGACACTGTTTATTGGTAAAAACTTTATACTAGTTTTGTAATTTAAATCTGGAACTAGTGAGTATGCTTTATAACTAAAAGAAGAGAGAGTTAAGTAATCAAGTCATTAAAAACTATTTGGTATGTGTTTTGAGTTATTTGGTTATTTTTAGGGTAGAACTTGTTTATCACCTCCTATGTGGCCTACTTTTAGGCTTTCTATGTTTCTGGGATCACAGAGGAGGACCATTATCCAGAATCCTTTCTACAGAGACAGTCTCAAACTGTTCTGCCCAGACTGGCCTCAGTCCTCAATCCTTCTCTTCTCAGTCTCCCAATTAAGCTAGGATTACATGTGTCACTTTAACCTCCAACTTGTGATTCTCCTGCCTCAGGCCCCCAACTACAGTTATCACCGCACCTGGCTCTTAAAATAATACTGAAAATTGACTATCAATTGCTATCATCAAATATAAGATAAAGAAATAGGTTTTTCTGGCTAACAGTGTTCAACATTACTAGAGATGTTTAATTCCAGCCATGTATTTTTGGCAGTAATGGTGTATGAATTTAGGGGCTCATGTTCTTCCTTAGTTTACTTGTTCAATTGGTGCTCTAGCATGTGAGCCGTAACTCCAGTCTTGATTTTTCCTGGTCATTTTCAAGCCGGAGTCTCGTGGACTTTTCTGCATGGGCTGGACTTTAACTATGATCACCTAGATCTCAGTCTCCTGCATAACTAAAATTACAGGCATAAGCTACAGGCAGTCATGTATGTTAGTAGTCAGAAATCAGAAGTTGGTTTAAGTTAAACAGACCTGAAAACATGAATAACAGGCGGAATCAGTAGCTAATTAAAAAAACTGCAAGACTACAAAACATATCACCAGTAGCTGGAAACTTAGATCCTCATTATCTGTAGCCAAGATCATTATTTACTGGATTTGATACCCAGTGAGGTTGATGAATAGGCTTTGGGAAGAATGATTATGTTTGAAATACTAAGTATTTCCGTAGTATTTAAGTGATGTTTCCTGGGGAGATACCAGTGCCTTCCTAATCTTATAAGGTTCTAGGACTTCGTTTCAAAATCTGAGAATATTTTATCAGAGTCCAGCAATATCCCATTATCTGTTCACTATGTTAATGAACCCCAGAAAGCTTCTAGGTAAAAGTTACAAAGAAAGAGAAAAATCTACTTTTTGGCTAATATTAAAAGCAAACATCTATTATAAAATAGTTCCTAGAACAAAATTGGTATGCTGAGCACAATGGCTTCTGTCTGTTAACAAGAGATTAAAGTCAATAATAAAATCCTTACTTGTGCCGGGTGCTGGCGGCTCACTCCTGTAATCCTAGCTACTCAGGAGGCTGAGATCTGAGGATCTCGGTTCAAAGCCAGCCCGGGCACAAAAGTCCGTGAGACTCGTATCTCCAATAAACCACTAGAAAACCGGAGGTGGTGCTGTGGCACAAGTGGTAGAGCGCTCGCCTTGAGCTGAAGAGCACAGGAACAGCGCCCAAGCCCAGACTTCAAGCCCCATGACTAACCAAAAAAAAAAGTCCTTATTTGTAAAACATTTAATTTTTCAAATCTCCTACAAATACAAGCCAGATATGGTACCATATAAAATATAATCCACTGCCATGCTTTTTTTTTCTTTTTTTTTAAAAATTTTGTGCTATTCCTGAGGCTTGAACTTGGAGCCTGTGCTCTGTACTCTACTACTCAAACCACAGTTTTACTTCTGATTTTTTGTTATTTGGAGAGTAAGAGTCTCATGGACTTTCCTATCTGTACTGGCTTCAAAACACGATCCTGTCTTCTGAGTAACTAGGATTACAGGCATGAGCCACTAGTGCCTGGCACTGCCCTCCCTCACTCCTTTCCACCATTGTCTCTTTTTCTTTTTCCACTGCTATGTATTTAAGGAAGTTCCTTTGTAATTAAGTTAATGAAAAATAATCACCAAGCTCCTCAGAATTCACCAGACAATTTGAAAAAAGAAGTCAAATATCTTCTTTTTCAACTACTTTATACTGCTGCAAACTCTTACCAACAGAATATAAATGTAGAGCCTCTAAATTTGACAAATTAAAAAATATAAAATAAAGCTATTGTGAATTATCTTATATACTGTGACAGTTATTAGTCTTGTTGTGGGTTTTATTTTTGCAATTTTTTAACTGCTATTATAAAGGTGATATAGAGAAGGGTTAGTTACCTAAGTCAGATAATGAGTACATTAGCCATTTTCCTAAAGTCAGTCTTCCGTAGCCCAAGCTGGCCTTGAACTCCAGATTCTTCTACCTTAGCTTCCCAACTGCTGAGATTATAGGTGTATCTACAACACCTAACTTAGCTGCATTTTTGAAATGAGGTAACTGAAGCTTAGAAGAAACAAGCTCGATACCCTAAGCTACAACTGTAATAGTTGAGCCCTGGCTTAGAAGGGTTGACCTATTACACAATTTTAGGGGTTCCTCCTGAATGAGATCTGGCAGTTGCAACATGTGTTAATCTGACCATTAAGGCCATTTTTTTTGTCCTTCAAGGTCTTACATTAAATATCAGCAACTATTTAACATTTGTTTCATGGGAATAAGAAATACTCAACAGCTGGGTGTCAGTGGCTCAGGCCTGTAACACTAGCTACCAAGGAGGCTGAGATCTGAGGATTGTGGTTCAAAGCCAGCTCGGGAAGGAAAGTCTGTGAGACTCTTTTTATCTCCAATAAACCATCAGAAAACCAGAAGTGTGCTGTGGCTGAAGTGGTACAGTACTCGCCTTGAGCTGAAGAGCTGAGGGACAGTGCCCAGGACTAGAGTTCAAGCCCCATGACCAA
Organism: Dipodomys merriami; assembly: GCF_024711535.1. Taxonomy (NCBI): domain Eukaryota; kingdom Metazoa; phylum Chordata; class Mammalia; order Rodentia; family Heteromyidae; genus Dipodomys; species Dipodomys merriami. The sequence continues at coordinate 56,601,761 of NW_027205603.1, forward strand.
AATAAAAAAAAAAAAAAAAAAAAAACAGAAAAAAGAAATATGCAACAACAAGGAATTTGGGAAATCTTTTCTTTACATGTTAACAAAATCTGCCATTAACCATGATGAACTAGAATGATGAACTAGTTCAGAGCCCAGGACTGGCAAAAAAAAAAAAAAAAAAGAGCAATCTAAGTAAAACCAATGCTACTGATTCTATTATGTCTTCTCTTGTTACATCATATTTGAAACACATACCTTTCAATTTGTGGAGGCTGTTTCTTGGACTGAATTGCTTTGATAAATTCAGTAAAATATTCTGGCTTCACAATCGGACATCCACAAATAAGTGCACATATTGTCTAAAAAAGAAGAAAGCATGTTAATCCATGTATACAATAAACCACTCAGAAAACTGGAAGTGGTGCTGTGGCTAAAGTGGTAGAGTGCTAGCCTTGAGCTGGAGAGCTGAGGGACAGCGCCTAGGCAGAGAGTTCAAGCCCCAAGATCAAAAAGAAAAAAAAAGTTGTTTGGGGTTTGATTTTAAAAAAGCTCAAGTACTGTTGAAGATAACTTGCCCATGTAATTGTAACCCCTCTGTACAGTATTTTCACAATTAAAAAAAAAGAACAAAAACAACAACAAAAAGAAAAGAAATAAATAAGCTCAAAATGAGTAATGTAGATGAAGTAGGAAAAGACACTAATATTCAAATAATCTTTGAGCTTCAAATGAGAAAATCTGAAAAGATTCGAAAATGTAACAAAAATAAAATGAAAGCAAAGACCTGGCATAATTCTTGGAAATACCCATCTAGAGTTTATGTTTTAAATATCTAAATGCAGAAAGTGGATTTAGGAAGTACCTCAAGAGCAGGTATGAAAGGCTGAATTTCAAGCATAAAGCAGTAACATGCAATTCCACAGTGGACTGTATCAGCAAGAATATATGCAACTGTGAAAATCATTTCACTCTCCCATTTCTCATTTTGTTCCTATAAATGCTACCATTCAAAGATTTTTTTTTTGTCAGTTGTGGGGCTTGAACTCAGGGTCTGGGTACTGTTCCTAAGCCTCTTTGTGCTCAGGGTTAGCGATCTACAACTTGAGCCATAGTACCACCTCTGGCTTTTGAGTGGTTAATACGATATAAGAGTCTCACGGGTTCATTCCCCTAACATTAACTTATCTGACCTTTTCTATACTAGTTATTGCAAATAAGGGAAACCATGGGACCTATGTTTCTTTGGGCCTGACTTACTTCACTTAATATAATTTTTCCAAGTCTTTCCATTTCCTAACAAATGGGGCAATGTCATTCTTTCAGATGGAGGCATAGAATTCCATTGTGTATATATACCACAAGGTAAGTATTCAAATGTTTTTGTTTTTTTTTCCTTTCATGCAATTGTTCCTAACATATTTATAAGATGATTTCTTTGTTGCTTTGTATGTCCCTCCCCCACGGTATAACCCATGCTTTCACTGTAATTGATGTTGGTATAATTTGTGGAGGGGAAGGGAAAAAACAAATCATTTAACTAGGGATACAGGTGGACCCACTGAAACAATGAGATGTACAAGTCGTTATGTGGAAAAACAAGCTTTACAACTTTGGTGGGGGGTGGGGGGAGGATTGGGTGGGGAGAGGGAGGTGTATGGGAAGGGATAGGAAGGGGAAACAAAGAGGAGGCAACAATGCTTGATAAGAAATGTACTTGTTATCTTGCCCATGTAATTGTAACTCCTCTGTACGGTATTCTCACAACAAAAAAAAAAAAAAAAAAAAAAAGAGGCTCACGGGGACTTCTGCCAGGCTGGCTTTGAATCAAATCCTCAGATCTCAGCTTCCTGAGTAGCTAGAATTATAGGCATGAGCCACTGGCACCTGGCCTCAAAAGATTTAAAAATCCTAAAGTCTCTGGTAATTTTGGAAAACTTATCAAAAAACAATATAACAACATGGCTTCATTTTGGGCATATGATTGATAAGAAATACTGAAAAAGTTAGAAAACATTGAAAAATATTGAAAAAGCCTGCAAATAAATCCTGATGTTTTTCACATTTAGATGTGTGAATTTACTAGCTGTGAGTTTGCCAGTATTTAGTATTATGGAGGATAATTATATAGAAAATGTAAAAATCAGTATCATAAAGTTGCAAAGATGAAAACATTCTTGATCAAAGATGACCCCAGTGTGATACAAGTTTAACTTGAACGTCCATCCAAGCAGTAAGCTTTTCTCTATGACACCGCCTCAAATTACATACATTCTAATTTCATTATATTAAATGCTAAAGGATATTAAATGCTAAAGGGTGTTTGGATCATCTCTCTATGACCATTACTCCAAAACAATCCCATATATCTATAGTCAAACTGTTGATGAAATACATGCCACCAAAATATTTGAACTCATGGCCTAGCCCTAGCTTTAGTGGGATTCTATCACTTGAGCCATACAACCATCAGGGATTTTTGTTGCTGATTTTGGAGATGGAGCTTTACAGACTTTTCTGCCCAGGCTGGCTTCAAACCTTGATCATCTCTGGATCTCAGACCCCTGAGTAACTAGGATCCAAGGGGTGAGCCACTGGCACTTGGCTGTGTCACCATTTTTAATACATAATCAGCATTTTCTATAGGAACAGATCTATACATATCTAGGTTTTGAAGATTCATTAAGGTAATATTAAACTGTAAGAACTTTAAGGGCTGGGAAGGTGGCTCAGTGGTAGAGCACTTGCCTTGCATGCATGAGGCCCTGGGTTCGATTCCTCAGCACCACATAAGCAAAAAGAAAAAAGCTGGAAGTGGCGCTATGGCTCAAGTGGTAGAGCGTTAGCCTTGAGCTGAAGAGCTGAGGGATAGCACCCAGACCCAGAGTTCGGGCCCACAACCAGACCCCCCCCCCCAAAAAAAAAAAAACTTTAATATCTTTGAGACTGGGGGCTTAAAGAAGAGAGCATGAAATCTTGAAATGCTATCAGTAACTAGAGGAAGGCAACTTGATAGAAATGACATGGAAAGTTAACTTTGAAGACTGATAGTTAATCTCTAGTCTCCTTGCTTTGGACTGAAATGTAAATTATGCATGTTATGGTAAAAAGGATAAAATACGTCTTTTTTGAAAATGTCTAACCAAACCCTGAAATCTAATTTTATGTGTTTCTGCTTGTCACAGACAATAAACAGATTATCTGAAAACTCACTTGAGCCTAAAATAAAGGCAAGGGATAGATATAAGTAAACCTGTAACTAATACTTCTCAGTTTCACAATAAAAATTTTCAAGTTTGTGTGGTGCATGAGCAAGCTTAAGTTTACAGAACTTCTTTTAACACAAAAAGACATTCAACTTACTTTAATGGTAACTTTAACTGATACCATGACAAGGTGAGTACATTCTTCTGTCCAGTTGTTTACAGTAAGTCCTCCAAGTTGCAAAACAGCTCGATTTAAAGCAGTCTTCCCAGAGATATCTAAACAAGAAGAGCATACAACCAAAGGCTCATATTCTACTCTGTAAATGAAAATAAGTTATATACATAAAGTTATATTGTTGTAGCTATACAGATGACAACTTTTAGTATTTTAAAACACTACGTTCATACCACATAGTGAATCTTAATTTGTATGTATTGTTAAACTTTCTAACCTATGAAATAATCATTTCCCAAGTCTTTAGTTCTAATGAAGAACAAGCAGTGGCAAAAATTAACATTATACTTTCATATATGATGAATCAGCAAATGAACTCTCATTAAAACTCAGGGTCCATACAAACTTTCCTCTTATCATTGTAAGCCACAAATGTACTAAGTATATTTAGGCTCAAGGTTCCTTCTGTGATAAGGAGAAACTAAATTATATTGCTTTCAGCTTACTGTTCATAAATATTCTTTCCGTGGATAATTTGACTGCTGTGAAATAAAGCTTTCCATTTTAATAATGATATAATAACTTCATACGCTAGCAAGTACAAAAGGTTCACTCCCCAATATCATTCATTTAAAAAAATATATATACACAAAAAATCTTCTTACCTGAATTTACTTTCAAACACTCCAAAGGTAACTCTATCTCCTGTTTTTAGTGTTTGGGAAAGGCCATTCTGCATTTTTTCCTCATTAACAAACGTGCCATATTTTGAATTATCTTTTATTGTTAATACAGGAATATCATCTGTTTGACTCTGAAAAAAATCAACAAATTATTTAAAAAGGAAAACATTTCAAATGAACAACTTTCTGTATAGGCAAAAAAAAAAAAGGTACAGGATTGCCACTGCTTTAGTTGTCCTCAGGAAAAGAACATTCAACTTGCATTCCCTTAATAGTCCCTAAAGATACTTTCTTAATTAGTGAGGATTACCCCTTTTAGAATACACATTTTCTAAGCTAGTAGGATTTTTCTTGGCCTCTCAAATTCGGAATTTGAGAGCTTTGATACAGTTCCATATATAAACACATCAGTTTCATTCTGCTAGAAAAATTATTTTTACATTATCAAAATCAAATAGTTAAAAATTGGTGTAATGAGAGTATGGAATTAAAAGGTAGAGCTTCTGGGTTACAGTAATAAACTTTCCTTTTGGCAGGAATTCCAATTATTTATTCTAAAAGCTAACAATGTATAAAGAGCACAAATACATGATTTATCACTTTTATATCACACAGTAGATATAATAATGGTACAAGTCATTTTTCCTAATATAGTAATTCTCATTGTAAAACTTGTGTGGTATTGGAAATGCTTATGATCATACAGCTATATAACTCTTTAGAGTGGGAGTCATTTAAGTCCAGCCACTTCTCCTTTTCCAGATCTGGCACAATGAAATGACATACATTTATCATTCAATAATTGTCCTGTAGCCTGGATCTGAAGTTCCCCTCAAACATCCATGTGTCAAAGGTTAAGTGGTCAGCCTGTGGTGGTATTAGAAGGTCATGAAACCCAAGTGGTAGGGACTAGTGGTCATTGGGGTTGTGCCCTTGATTCAGAGATCTGGGTCCCTTCCTTTCTCTGTTTGCTTCCTAGCGGCTTTGAGGTAAGCAGCCTCCTACTCCAAGTGTTCCTGCTATGATATATTGTGCCTCCACAGGTCAAACTTAATGCAGCAAAGTAATCATGGACTGAATTTGTGAACCAAAATAAATATTTCCTCCTTTAAGCTGTTTATCTTAGGTATTCCATTATAGGTGCACATAGTTAACACAAAATGTTCATTATATATAAATATATGCCCACTTCCTGAGTTTCTAAATTGCTAAGAATGAAATACTAAAACAGAAACTTCAAATTTAAAATAAGTTAACCACTAGTCCACTGCCAATTATGTGTGAGTTTTGTTATTAATTCTTTTTTGTTTTGCTTTATTGTTCTGTGGGTGCTGGTGATTTCAGGTACAATAAGCAAGTGATCTACTACTGAGCCACACTCCCAGTACCTTATAAGAGTTTAATTTTGTTAACATTAAAAAAAGAAACTAAGAAACTTCATAAAATAAAAGATCCTATGAACTTTCTCACATACGAAAGTGAACTTATTTGATTTCAATCCCCTCAATACAAGCTAGTAAAATTAGTAACACATACCAAGTTGGTTACAGAGAAGTTAGCTGTTAACACAGCATGATTTCGACTGATTGACTGATCATCTTCAATTAGAATAGCACAGTTTTTCCTTCCAACAATGTACTCAACACCAGTCAAAAGTCTGTATGGTTCTCCTAAGAGAAAACGAAACATAAAATACAATATAAACGCATATGCATGTGGATATGTACAGTATGACATCTCACACATGACAAAATTACAATATTATGTTTGGAACATGATTAGTGGATCAAAGGTTTGTTGTAAGTTGGGTCCCAGTTGGTCACACCTGTAATCCTAACTACCTGGGAGGTAGAAATTGGTAGTATTGAAGTTCAAGGCCAGCCTGTTCAGAAAAGTTTGGGAGGTCTCTTCTCAACAAAGAGCTAGACATGGTAGGTCTAAAAGAAGTCTAAAGTAGACAGATTGTGCTCAGGTAGGAAGGAAGATCCCATCTCAGAAATAAACAGTGAATATCGGGGCTGAGGTATGATTCTGTAGTAATAGCACCTTCCTAGCAAGTTTGAAATTGGAGTCCAAAGCCAGGTACTACCAAGGGGGAAAAAATCATCATTGAGAAAATCTGCGAAGAGATATTCAACAAAAGAAAAATATTACAGGAACCTGGCCTAATAGCAAAATATGCAATAAAGCTTCAGTGAAAGGTATGATAAGGGTTGGAGGTGTGGGTCAGTTGGTACAGTGCTAGCCAATGAGTGAAAAGAGTGAGTTCTGGTCTTAGATCTAAGGGAAAAAAAGAAAGGAATGATAGTGGACCAAGAATAAACACATATACATTCAGATCATATGCCAGAACATATTTGGGGGAATTTTAATTTAATGTTAAAGTTAGGTCTTAAATCATGGATTGGCTATTAATTTTTCTTAAAGTTGTAAATCATGAATTGTTGGAGAAGCATTATGTATATGTGGAGACTTGGAGTTTGTTCTATAAGCATGGGCCACCATGGGGCAGATATAGATATACTTGACCAGTTTGGATATGAGTCCAACAAAGTCCTGAGGTCTTTCTAAACAGTTGAAATTACAATCTGTCCATCAAATTCCTTTTGTTGTTGTTGTTTTGTTTAATGATAAAGTCTTGCTCGGTTGCCAAGAGTGATCTCAAAGCTCATGCAGATAAGGGCAACTGCTAAAGTGGAACCAATCAGGTTATCTCAGTACGTTGTTTCCTTTTTCTTTCTGTAAATATTGTCAGACCTGGCCCGGCACCGGTGGCTCAGGCCCACAATTCTAGCTACTCAGGAGACTGAGATCTCAGGATCGTGGTTCAGAGCCAGCCACGGTAGTAAAGTCTGTGAGACTCTTATCTCCAATAAACCACTAAAAAACTGGAAGTGACACTGTGGCTCAAGGGGTAGAGCACTCACCTTGAGCTGAAGAGCACCCCTGGACAGCTCCCAAACCCAGAGTTCAAGCCCCACGACTGACAAACAAACAAAAATATTGTCAGGCCAAGGTAATTAGGGAACTCTGAACCTTTGTTTTGAAGGTTCTCTCTATCTCCCCCCTCACCTCCCATTTTGTTTGGTTTTGTTTGAGACAATGTCTCCTTACATACCCCAGGCTGGCCTGCTTTAGCCTCCCAAGTGCTAAGATTACACGTGTACACCACCACACTATTAAAGCTACAGCTTTAATACATAAACGAACAATTATTATTTTTGTTAGATAATCTGATTAGTTGAGAATAAGAGTCTCATGAACTTTTCTGTCCAGGCTGGCTTCAAACCTTGAACTTCAGATCTCAGCCTCTTGAGTAGCTAGGATTACAGGTATGTGCCACTGGTGCCTGGCAAGGTTGTTACATACCTAGAGAAACCATCAGGAATGGGTTCACCCCCTACCCCCATTCCTTGAACGCAATCTTGCGTGCCCACCTACTCTGTGGTGCTCAAGCCACAAGGATGCCTTTTACCTTTGTACCTTTATAGTTTTTTTTCTTAAATCTTTGTATTCCCTTAAGTTGTCAGTCAATTTAGACTCTGCTCCCCATGCCCCCCACCCCCAGCCATAAAGTTCTTGGGGACAAGACTCATCCAGAGTTATTGTTGTTATTTTGATCATCTGGGACAAAAGAGAACTGGGACAATTGAGAAAAAAGGAGGTGGAAGGGAATCAACCTTTTCTGTATTCTGATAATCAGGGTAAAGGTCTGAGGCAAAGCTGGGGGGAGAGGGTGAACCGCTGCGGGGCGGGGCGGCAAGGCTGGGGAGGGTGGTGCTGCTTACTGCGGGGCGGGGCGGCAAGGTGGGGGGGGTGCTGCCCGCTGCGGGGCGGGGCGGCAAGGTGGGGGGGTGCTGTCCGCTGCGGGGCGGGGCGGCAAGGTGGGGGGGTGCTGTCCGCTGCGGGGCGGGGCGGCAAGGTGGGGGGGGTGCTGCCCGCTGCGGGGCGGGGCTCTGCACCGCCACAAGCCCTCGGCTCGGAAAATCACCAGGGCCGCCCGGGCCGGGCTCCGGAAGTCACTTGACCGCCGGGCCTCGGGCCTCCGCGGTGGACGTCACCAGGTCGGCCTGCGTCACCTCACGGAGACGTCACACCGGAGGGGCCGCTGGGGCAGCCCGGCTCGCGCCCCCACGCCGGCCCGCCACGACGGGACTCTCAGACCCCAAGTCGGGGGCTGCCGCGTCCGGCCCCCCGACACTCCCGGCGGGAGCCGAGGCGGCGCCGGAAGGCGGCGGGAATGGACCGGAAGCGTCGCCCGACAAACTTTCCACACCTCAGCGGCTCCCGGGAAATCCGGCCCCCGTTCCCCGCTCCTTCCCGCACTTACCCGGGGCCGGGGCCGGGGCCCGGAGCAACTTCCACATGGCTCCGGCGCCCTCGAGTCCTGGCGGAGCACAGCCGCGGATTCCCGGCCCTCCGCCGGGCGCGGGCTCACAACGCCCCGCTCCGAGACGTGCGCGCTCCGGAGAGCGGGCGAGCCCCGCGCAAACTGGGACGTGGGCGGCGTGCGACGTGGCCGCCAGGGCTCCCCCTGCCGGGAGGGGAGGAGCCCGCGCTCGGAGGCGGGAGGGCGCGTCCGGATTCGCGGCCACGGCCTGGAATCCCACCGACTTAGAACTGGGCAGGATCTGAGTTCCGGGCCAGCCGGGCAAACTGAGGAGAGCTCCTTCCCCGCCAAAACAGAGTGTGGCGTTCTGGGGCCGTAATCCCAGCTGCATTGGAGGCCATAGGTAGGAGGATTGAAATCCGCTAGGCGCTGAGCAAACCAGGCCAGACCCGACCCTACCTGAACCATAACCGAGAAGAAAAGACGTGCTGCGTTCACATGTCCAAGTACAGGCCCTGATTGAAACCCCAGGGCATCCACAAATAGTTTTCTGTAATTGTGACTGGAAGTTGGAAATCAGCTCCAAAGCAATGAAAGTTTCAAATTAACTACATTGAAATCTGATCACGTATGTAGTTGCATGAATGAATTGACAATGACTCACATGGCAGTCATTCCTTTGTAATAATAACAGTGAAGATAAGCATTTCACCCCAAAGCCAACTCTTTTCCAAGTTGGAATCAACTTCTTCTAACTTCTCTGTTTTGTCAGGTTCCATTTTCTTCTAACAACATGCTGAACAGTCTCTTTCCGGTATTCACCTGTGCCTTTAATCCAGCAGCCCCCAAGACATCACTACCCACTTCTCACATTGAATTTTTATTTTGATTGCTGCCTTCTGCCTGATGTTCCTGATACCACAATACCTTTTTGTTCTGTAGATGGAGTTTATCTCCTTGTTTTGTTTTTCCACTTCTGGCTGTCATATCCTAATAATTGCCTTAAAAGCTTTCCCTTGTTCAGAACTGTGGGTGTCACTCAAATCTTGACATTCATTAGGATAATTGTACCTTTGTGGTGGTTAAGTGCTACTACTTAATCTCTATTACTTCAGTATTCTATCATCCCCACTTCTTTTATCATCAATTATGACCTATGGAAAAGAGCTACTATTAGCTACTCAGTGGTGCTGTTGCCCTTCTCATTTGGGAATTCTTGTCACTTTAAGATTCTGTAGGATCCAAATGAGAACTTTGGAGTTTCCAACTTTACATGGTAGAACACTCTAGCACAATTACTTTGTGCATTCCTTGCAACTACCATGTGCTATAGCACATGGTATATATAGTACATGGTATAGCACATGGTATAGTACATCTCTACTTTTAGTGTGGCTTTAACACTTTTTCTTTAGTTTCTAAAAATCATAGAAGAATGACAGCAGTGTTTCTCAGAGTTCCTTGCCAGGGTGAATCCTCTAGCCCTGGAAAATGCTTTCAATTCATTAAACTTTTCAGTCATCCAAATTTATTTTCCTTTCACCTCTTGTCCAGTATCCCCAGACTATCATCCTGTATACACTCTCCTTGTTTTTATCAATTCATTTTGGCTAGGTCCTGTCTTTTTTCAGGGGAAGAGTCACTGCCTTACTTTAGCAGTCCTAGTCCTTCCCAATATTTTAACTTACCCTGTTTACTCTCTGGTTACCAGGTAGAAAGAGCAGTGGAGAATGATAAAGAAAAGTTGAAATCCCGTGCTTTCTATTTTTTCTGACAACAGCACAGACCTGTTGTCACAAACCAGTTGATTAGGGTCCTGCTCTAGTGAGAGAGAATGTGGATAGATGAGAAGCTCTCCCAATTTTTCTTAGCCTTTAGTAGGTTTTTGTAATCCCAAGGAACAACAAAGATAAATAACAGCAAGAAATGAGAGGTTCAATCCTCTAGTCTTGCAGCTTCCATCCTCCTCTTTATTGGTTGGGGTCTTGGGATTTTAGACATCTAGAACAGCAGCACTGTTTTGCATACTTGAAAGTGCTGGAGACCCAAGCATTTTGATGGCCTACAGAAAGGGCAAGAGTTACAACTCTCATATTCCACAAATGCTAGTTTCACTCTTCCTGCTTTTGCTTCATTCTCTTTTGTCACATCCACTGCTGCTGCATGGATTGGCTACAGAGGCAAGCCCTGCTCCTGCTGCTTTGATCAGGCCCTGATGTTCCTGATACCATGGGAGGTGCAGTTGGTTGTCAATCCCCTGCTAATGCAAGTAGCCCAGGTCAGCTACTATCTGTTTCAATGCTGCTTCTGTTGGTGGCTCTTGCCACTAGGGAAGAGAGCTTGTCACCTCTCTTGATCTTGTTGGGATAATATCCACTACCCTGTTGCTGCTCCTACCTCCATTATTTGCACTTTTCTTCTTCTTATTTCCACTCTATTAATGCTGAAAATAAAAAGAAGACAAGGAAGATCATTTGATCAAAGGTTTTATTTTTGTACCAGTCCTAGGACTTGAACTCAGCATCTAGGTTCTGTCCCTGAGCTTTTTTTTTTTTCTCTCAAGGCTAATATTCTTCCATTTGGGCCACAGTTCTACTTCTGGCTTTTTTGGTAGTTCACTGTTGATAAGGGTCACAAAGACTTCTCTTCCTAGCCTGGCTTTGAACTACAACCCTCAGATTTCAACCTCCTGAGTAGCTAGGCTTATAGGCATGAGTCACTGGCGCCTGGTTATTTACCACAAATTTTTATTGGGCCTTATGTTGAGATATGGGGCATAAAGCAGCACAGGCGACTGTCCCTCAATGGATGCTTCAGTAGTTTGAAAGCAGGTATGACAAGGATATCCATACCAGTCATGGACATCCATTTGTGTGAATGAAGGATTGTGCTTGTACCAATCATGGCACAGTCATTGCTACCAGTCAACCAATCATGACACCTATTTATGCAAATGAAGATCTGTGTTTGCACCAGTCACAGACCTTCTGCTGGGCCACTAAGGGAGCCCTCTTTATCTGTCATATGTGGAAATAGTTGCAAGGTCACTTAGAGTTTGATAAGGTTTGTGCTGGGAAAAAGTCTGGTTCAAGCTGTTGCTGAGATAGCATGTTCAGGAGCTAGTAATAAACCGTGGTTTTCATACATCTTCCTCAAGATATCCAGGGAGTTGTTCAAAGTATCTGTGCAGTCAAGCTGATAGTGCTTTGCTCAAAGCCACAAAGGCCCCAGGGAATGGTCTAGGAGCTGTTGATAAAGGAAGAAAACCACCCCGATATCTCAGCCTACATAGGAAAAATTAAAAAAATATAAGGGGTTACAGTAGAGGCTTATCAGGAACAATTCCTTACCAGTATTTAACAGAGCACTGATAATGTTTAACTCCTGTCCTGGTTCCCCAGGGAGAGGTGGTTTTCTAATATCTGTTCCCTGGTAATTAAAGTCTAGAAACATTGGAAAATTTCACATTGGAAAATGTATCAGTCTCTATTTTCCTTACTACCCAGACCAAATACCAGGATCAATGGCTTGATTGTTGTTTTGTTTTATACAGCTTATTTCCACACTGCATGCAGCTCACAGAACTGCTTTTACTCTCACATCTCTTAGTTCTCTCAATTATAGCTCAATTATCTACAAATTCAAACAAATTCTACAACAACCTTTTCTGCAAAGGTTCTCATTTGAAATCTCTGTCTTTGAAAATATGAAGCTAAATTAAACCTATAAGCTGTAAAATCGGTTGAATTACAGACCAAAATTCATCAGTACTTTTTCCTACTTTTAAGAAAAACCATTATCTATCACCCTGATGAGTATTTTACATCTTTGTCAAGCTGCTTAAGTCTTGTTATCCTTTTCCTGCTAAGAATATGGTATCATAACTTACTGCAGAAATTGATGCCAAAAATGTCCTTACAATTTCTGATCCTACTCTTCAAGATAAAGTTCTTTTAAAATCTAAACCCACTATTCATCCTTGCTCTTATTTCTAGCTTTGGGATATGATTTGATTTTTAATTGCATGACTAATTCCTATTTATGCTTATACCATTATGTTCTTACTTCCCTTGATATTTTGCTTTATCAAATTCTCTCTATTATATCTTCAATTCTTGTAATCCGATTAAGATCATTTGAAAGACTATCTTGTTCTCCTCCTAAACTGCTTCAGTCTTGCTAAAAATATCTAAAGTTTGGTTAATGCATAGGTTTAGTAGTGCCAGGATTTAATTGTTTCAAGATTATACAATGGTCAGCTAACAAAAGTATCTCTTCCCCTGCCCCTTCTTTATAAGCAAGATTAAGCAATAGCTGCTTGGCAATATTATTGTTAGAATTAAGTGAAACACTATCACAGTAATCCTAGCTATTGTCACAGCAGTCACAAAATAATTACTAGTGCTTTTTTATTTAAAAAAAAAAAAACTTTTCTTGAGGGTAGAAAGGAATAGTTTGTAAGTTGTTGTGTCCCTAGTCTAATCACATTCCTATCTGTAATATCTGTCTGATTGATGGATGCATGGCAGGTATATAACTTTTCATTCAACTTTACTACTCATGGAACCTCTTTTACTTCTCTTCCCGATTGTTATGTTGGAAGTGGAAGGTCTGGCAGAATGAGAGGCATGTGGAGAACCAATGTTCTTGTTGGAAGTGTGAATATGAAAGTATGAAGGTTAGAAGCAGATAGAGAACAAGTGTTAATCCAAGGCATAGTTTTTGAACTGAAACCCCAGTGAGTTAGCTAAGTCAAATTGGCTATTTGACTATACTTTATTTATTATTATTATTACTGATGGGAATCTGCTTTGTTTTCATTATCACATGTTGCTCCCTTCTTAGCCCAATTCTTTTTATGTATCCAAAGACCCTATAGGAAGGACTTGCCCCTCCCCTCTTGGCCCATTCTTTCTGTGTATCCAAAGATGCAATATAAAGGATTGACTCCCACCCAGTTTTCCCAGGTGCACACCAGATACCAGGCAACCCACCAAAGATAAGTGCAGACTGCCTGACTCCAGCAGGGCAATCTATCTAAGCCTGGCTGTAAACATTCCATTGTGGGCCCAACTGAAAAGCCCCCTACCTCCCTTGACCTAGTGGCTTTTTCATTAACCTCTGCCTCCTTGCTCAGTCTTCATAAAAACCCAGCTCCTGTCCCAGCTCCCTTACACAGTCTCCAAGCCCAGGGGAAGGGAAGTCTGTGTCCCTCCCTGCTCTATCTCAATAACCAGTCCTTGCTTGTAGAAGATGAGTCCAGCCTGTTTCCTTCCTTTCTCCTCCATTTCCCTAACAATTATTATTTTGTCTGTTGTGGGGCTTGAACTCAGGGTGTGGGCCCTGTCCCTGAACTCTTTTGATCAAGGCTAATGCTCTACCACTTTGAACTGCAGCTCCACTTCAGGTTTTGAGTAGTTAATTGAAGATACGAATTTTATGGTCAAGGACTCTTTTCCGCTGGAACTGGCTTCAAACTGTGATCCTCAGATCTCAGCTTCCTGAGTAGCTAGGACTACAGGTGTAAGCCACTGGCACCTGGCTACTTTATTTTTTAAATTGAAGATAAAATAATGTCAAATATCAAATAATAGTCTGACTTTTTAGGATGAAAACAAATAAGCCTTTGTAGTGGGATCATGAGTAAACTTTCAATGCAGAAGTCATTAGAAGAAGCTAATTAATTGATGCAAAGCATCTTAAGAACCAATGCATTCTAATGATCTAAAATGTGTAAATTAGATGAAGATTCAAACACCAAAGATCCATAAGACAGGTCAGTTATTTTATCTTTTTTTTTTTAATTTTATTTTATTTTATTTGAGAACATACTGTACAGAGGGGCTACAATTACATGGGCAGGATAATGCATACATTTCTTACCAAGCATTGCAGCCTCCTCCTTTGTTTACCCTTCACCTCCCTTCCCCGCCTCCCCCCTCCCCCCACCCAATTATACCCCCCTCCCCCCCCCACACCGACATTGTAAAGCTGGTTTTGACATGACATTTTGTACTTCTCATTGTTGCAACAGGTCCACCTGAATCCTTAAACGACTTGTTTGTCCCCATCTCCTCCACATGTTATACTGACATCAAATATAGTGAAAGCGGGGGTTACACTGTGGGGGAGGGACATACAAAGCAACAAAGAAATAATCTTATAAATGCGTTAGAAACACATGCATGAAAGAAACGAAAACATTAAAATACATATTTAAGGGTTCATTTTCCTAACATCACATTATTTGACCTTTTCCGCTTGACTAGTTATTTTATCTTAATAGCATATTTTGACTTCTTAGTGCCACATTAGGTGGCCTATTACATTTCTTCAAACTATATTTTTAAATCACAAATTTTTAGAAATGCAGATTTAAAAAATTTATATCATTGCCCCAATTATAAAGGAAGCTGATAAATGTTTATTTGCCTTGTAGCAGAAAGCCAGTTTATAGTAGAGTCATAACAAGAACAAAATGATAAGTTACCTGCGTTTCGGGGTAGCTCTCTATTGTTGCCTTCAATCCCAGACTTGATGGAGTCTTTGGAGCAGTACTCTTGCTCAATCCCTGTTATGTGCAGCTCAGACAGAGAATGCTGGATCATAAACAACATCAAAATAAATAACTTTAACTTCCTTTTCTAAGGCTTAGATGTATATCTTAAGTTTTTTATTGTTATTATCATAGTGATGTACAGTTACATAAGTCAGGTAAAGAGTCAAATTCTTTTTGGACCATGTCACCCCTTCCCATGCTTTCCCAGCTTTTCCCTCCCATCCCCACCCACAAATTATACAGGTCATAATTAATGTAGTATCCAGTGAGTACCACTGCTGAATTTTTCACCTAAAATGTGTACATCAAGGATACCACCAGTCTGACACTTCCTACTAGAAGTAATGTACTGCTGCCTTACAGCTAGGCCTTACTGATTATACCTCAGTTATGAGACAGAAACTAATCAAAGAATTCCTTGGTCACTTTATTCTCTCTCTACGAATAGAGAATTGCTGTGCATTTTTCTAGCCATTTTCAGAAGACATGGTTCTTCATTATCCAACTATCCAAGCTATGAGAACTATACAACTTAATACTAGGCACCTGAGTGTTTGCCTGAAGCTCAGTAATATTGAGAAAATAAAAATACAAAATCTCAAATTTCTCCAGAAAACCTTTCCACAAAGGTGGAAAAGAAAGTTTTATTACTGAATAAGAATTGAGCCAGAATTTCACACTGTTAAAGAGATTGCAAAGATAGAAAAAGTGTTTTTTTTTTTAAATAGAAGCAGATAAAACATCTTTGATACATTCTTGTGAAAAGCAGCCCAAGGAAACTTTAAAACCCAATCTAGTTATTGCAGATAAGGGAAACCATAGGATCTTTGGGTTTGGCTTACTTAATATATTTTTTCCAAGTCTTTCCATTTCCTAACAAATGGGGCTATATCATTCTTTCTGATGGAGGCATAGAATTCCAGTGTGTGTGTGTGTGTGTGTGTGTGTGTGTGTGTGTGTGTGTGTGTGTGTGTGTGTGTGTGTGTGTGTGTGTGTGTGTGTGTGTGTGTGTGTGTGTGTCACATTTTCTTGATCCATTCATCTACTGAGAGGAATCTGGGTTGGTTCCATATCTTAGCTATGTTGAATAATGCTACAATAAACATAGTTGTGCTGGTAGCTTTAGTATGACCTTGTTTGTGATTATTTGGGTAAATGCTTAAAAGTGGGATTGCTGGGTCATAGGGGAGCTCTATGTGGAGTCTTTTGAGGAAACTCTTTTATGGCTAGAGAAGTTAAGCATTTCTTCATGTGTCTATTGGCCATTCTTATTTCCTCTTCAGAGAAGTCTCTCTTTAAGTCTTTAGCCTACTTATTAATTGGGCACTTGTTTAAGGATTTGTTGTTGGGGGATTTAATTTTTTGTGTTCTAAGTATATTTTTAGATATGAGACTCTTTTCTGTTGTATGGCTAGTGAAGATCTTCTCCCAATCTGTGGGCTTCTATTGATCTTGCTTGCTATGTCCTTTGCCATACAGAAGCTCTGCGGTTTCATGCAATCCCATTTGTCTAACCTTTCTTTGATTTGTGGTGTTTCTGGGTCTAGTATATGTATAGGACATGCAGAAGAGGTCAAAAGCTATGTACATATGAGCATATAACCTGATGCTAAGTGAAACGAACCCCAAGATTGGGACATAAGAGATTTTATCTTTCTTGTTCTTTTTAATGTACTCATAAAGTACTATGTGATTTTTTTGTGTGTTTCTTTGTATGTTGTTCCCCTATGGTACAACCTCTGTTATCACTGTATGTGATTCCAGTGTCCTGCATCTTGTATATACATTTTTCTAATTTGGGGAGGGGAAGGGAAATAACAAAATGCTGAAATAAGGATACAGGTTGACCTATTGTAACAATGAGATGTACAAGACAGTATGCTGAATTCGAACTTTACAATTTTGCGGAGTGGGGGGGTGGAGAGAGGAGTTGGGGAGGTGGGAAGGAAAGGAATGGTAGGGGAAAAACAAAGGAGGAGGTAACAATGCTGGATAAGAATGGACTCATTACCTTCCTCATGTAATTATAACCCCTCTATACAGTATCTTTACAGTAAAAAAATATATAAAAAAATCTAGTAGTGCATGCCTGTCATCCCATATTTGAGAAGCTGTAGCAAGAGGATTGTGGGGTCTAGCCTGCATAGTGAAATCCTGTCTCAAAAAATAAAAGAATAGGGCTGGGAAGGTGACTCAGTGGTAGAGTGTTTGCCTTGCATGCATGAGGCTCTGAGTTCAATTCCTCATCGCCACATAAGCAGAAACAGCCAAAAGTGGTACTGTGGCTCAAATGTAGAGTGCTAGCTTTGAGCTGAAGAACTGAGGGACAGTACACAGGCCCAGAGTTCAAGCCCCACAACCAACAAAAATATATATATAAAACAAAAGTAAAAGAATAAAAAAGGGGTTATAGCAACATTTTTCATATATAATTTGCCTTAAATTCACATGGAATTGGAGTGACATTTGTGGTAGCTAATGGTTTGACCCAAAGGAAAATTTTCTCGTATCTTTATGGAGGAGGTAACTTTGTAACTTGGAGCCAAGGAACATTAGGCTCTTATTCTTAAAGGAGATAGAGGTTCTATCTTCCTTTATGATTACATATAAAGGGATGGTTTTTAAGTCCTAATCAAGGTATCACACTGTGTTGCAAGCTGGCAGAGACTTACTTAGCCTTAAAAATATTTTTATACATTAAAGGCACAGAGAATTTACAATGAGAAGTAGTGTTATCCAGCTTTTCTTTACCTTAACAAAATACACAAGACAAATAGCTCATCAGAACAAACATTTATTTTGGCTCAGAGTGTCAGAACTTTCAGTTCGTGGTTGTTTGTCCCTGTTGCTTTGGGCCTGTAACTCAATAATCAACATAGTACTTAATAAAGGGAAACATGGCAGAAGATGCCTGCTCACCTCATGGCATCAAAGAAGCAAGAAAGAGAGTCAAGAAGGTGCTAGGATACCAGTATCTCCTTGAAGAGTTGGTGCTTGGTGACTTAAGTCTCACAAGGCCCCACTTCCAGTGCCACTACAGGCTGAGGACCAAGCTTTTGATAAATGGGCTTTGGGGAACATGTAAAATTAAAAAACAGTACAACTATCACAAAATACAGTTACATCCCCCACCTTCTTAAAATTGACAAGTCATGGACCCTCAGTATCCACCAGGAATTTGTTCCAGCACCTCTGAAGATATTATGTTCTCAGAATGCTCAAGCCATAATCCATTGCTAATGGAATGGCCTTTTTTGTTTTTCTTTAGTCCTTAGTGGCTCCAGTCAATGTGAGGAGTTCTCCTCTAAGTTATTCTTTTTTTTTTCTTTGTCGGTCGTGGGGCTTGAACTCTGGGCTTGGGTGCTGTCCCTTCACTTTTCAGCTCAAGGCCAGTGCTCTACCACTGGCCACTTCCGGTATCTAGTGGTTTATTGGAGATAAGAGTCTCACAGACTTTTCTGCCCTGGCTGGTTTTGAACCATGATCCTCAGATCTCAGCTTCCTCAGTAGCTAGGATCACAGAAGCCCGGCCTCTAAGTTATTCTTATGGTACCATATTTAGAAAATAGCATCAGCGGTAGTGTTTATTCATTCATTGACCACGTTTGTTGAGGGCTCACTATTATGCTAGATATGGTGAAAAGGAATAGTAAATTCAAAAGACAGTCCTTCTATTTCCTCCAAACACTGTACTAATACCTACTATATACTGACAATATAAACATCCGATTATCATATTCTCTGTGTATTATGTATTGCATACAGTAGGAGCTGAAAGAACTGAGAAGTGAGAGATGCCATAGATTGTTTTAAAAGATACTTACCATCTGGGCTTACTGAAGGACAGATCCCTACAGCTGATCGTATGCAGCTATTATTTAATACTGTGGCTTGACCTTCACTTACATTTATCATGAAGGCAATGGCATGCTTATGATTTAACTTTTGATGAATTCAACTTTTAAGGGCATATTATCCCAACTAAGTACTAACCAAACCTTATCTTGTTTAGCTGCCAAAATCAGAGAAGATCCAGAACGTTCAGGGTGGTCTGGCTATAGACTATAATTTTACTTATATTTTACCTTACTAAGTGAACATACTCTTTTCACATTCGAGATATACCTTTTCCTTCTATCTATCTTTTATTTCTTTCTGTGTTCCCAGAATACATTTATTTTATTTATTTTATTTTTTGGTCGGTCGTGAGTGATTCTGAACTCTGGGCTTGGGCGCTGTCCCTGTGCTCTTCAGCTCAAGACGAGCGCTCTACTACTTGAGCCACAGCGCCACTTCCGGTTTTCTGGTGGTTTATTGGAGATAGGAGTCTCAAGGACTTTCCTGCCCGGGCTGGCTTTGGACCGCGATCCTCAGATCTCAGCCTCCTGAGTAGCTAGGATTACAGGTGAGAACCCGCTAGCGTACACTTTTTGGCAAGTCCCAGCCCCTCTTCCCCATCCCGCCCAGATCTCAAGTAAAAGACAAGTCCTATAAGTGGACTCATGCATTTCCAACCCCTGTTCTTCAAGGGTGAATAGTTTAGGCGTCTGCTTTGGCTTTTGTAGGTTGCTTCTTCGTCAGAGAGAAAAGCAAAGGGTGGACGGTCTGAGCCACAACTCGGCAATAGGCGGCGTTGTGTCCTTCCAAATCTCGAGGTCTGGGAGGGACGGCTCCCCCCTCCCCCCCCCCCCCCCACACACACACGGAGAAGCGAGGCCACGTTTAAATCCGAGATACTATCCGGGCACTAGGAGATGCTCTACTACATGCATTTAAGGCAAACATGAATTACTGCAAAGAGGTACTAACCCTCGGTGGACGGCGCTCGTCACGTGTTCCTGCAATCTGGCAACTTAATAAGGCATCAAAGTGTCCCCACTCACAAGGACACCATTCCCACCGCCCTCCAGCACTTGGGGCCCAGGGTGCCCTGGGGGAGCGGGCAGCAGCGGCTGGGCGGGACTCGGGGCGGGCGGAGGGCGCGCCGCGTAGCCTCCCCGCCCCGTCCGCCTCCGAGAACTCCGTCCTTTCCGTCCCGCCTCCGGGCCTTGCAGCTACTGCGGGCGACATGGCGCTGCGCGGCCTGGTGCTCTGTGCTCGGGTGTCCCAGCTGTCCTGGGGCCTTAGTCCACAGCGGGTAAGGCGGCTGGAGAGGTTGGGGGCCCGGCCTGGGCCCATGGTGCCAGGACCAAGGGGCTGGACGCAGAGCGCAGGGGTTGAAGAGCGGGTGTCCCGGGCGTGGAGAGCTGGGCTGGGACCCTAACTTCATTATTAGGGGAGAGATGGGGGCTCGGGCGCTGGGATCCAACTAGGAGGGGCGAGGCCCACGTGGGGAGCGAGGACGCCAGCTGGCGTCTGTGCTGTGTGGGACATAGGTGTTTTTCTAAGTTTCGTATTACCCTCTTCTCCCTCCTCCAACTTTCAAAGTTGTGTGTAAATCGCTGGAAAGATAGGGAAAGAACAGGGAACGAAGGACAGGTCACAACTGCTGCCTTGAAGACCAAGGGCTGGGCTGTGTGAACAGCTTTGTAGGTGAATGTGGGTCTTATATGAAATCTTTTTTTTTTTTTTTAAATGAGGATCTACCTATGTGTTCGTGTCATTAATTCAAACTTCAGACTTAAAAATATAGAGATCAGTCTTCAATAGACATTTTGAATAAACAAGAGGATTTCAATCCTAGACATAAAGTCACAGGCTGAAGGACCCCACAAAGTTATTCTGGAATGAAGTTCATTGGCACTTTGCCCACTTGTAGCTATTGACAAACGCTTATTGGCAGCAGTCAAAAGCTGGTCTTAAGGTCAAAGTGGGAAGTTCTGTAGTTGTTTGGAAAGAAAAATGTGTTCCAGAAGGAGCAGGTCATTTCTTCGGGTTGGTTCTGTGGTACAGTTCTCACAGCATGCATTTCTCCTTGCCCCTCAACTCCATCTCAGTGGATATGACACTATATGATTCCATTTGTGTAATGAATTTTCACAAAACAAATCCACATAAAAAGGAAACAAAACAGAACAAAAGCAAAACCCAAGGGGTGAGCTGAGTGTCTCAGCTACTCCGGAGGTGGAGATGAGAGTGTAGGAAATCTGTTTGAGGTTAGCCCTGGTACAGCCAGATCTCACCTCAACCCACACATAGGTGGGAGGATCGTCCAAGGGCGGGCCCCAGCAAAAAGGGAAGACCTTATCTGAAAAATAACCAAAGCAAAAATAAAAATATCTGGAAACATGGCTCACATGGCTGCCTGTCTAACAAGGGAAAGACTTTAAGTTCTAAGCCTCTCTGCCTGGTCTCAGGGAAGGAGGCTTCCTAGAATTTATCCTAGAACTGGCTTTTGAATCAGGAGTTGGATTTTATAGGTCCTTAAGTATAGTCTAGACCTAAAGGATGGCATGTGTGTAGAAGTTAAAAAGCTTTGTTTTCGTTAACTGATTTGGTATTATAGAGTATATGACATACTAGAGCACGTTTCCATAGTTAGATTTTTTTTAAATGGCCATTTACTGTGTGCTATGTACTCAGGATGTGTATGTGAGAAGAAAAAACTGATTTCTGCTTATAGCCCAATGACATCGCAGGTCTTTTGATTTTGTGTGTGTATGTGACTTAAAACACAAAGCTCCTGGCCTTCCTGCTGGGCTCTGTGGTGGCTTCTGATCTTTCCTGGAAGATGGTGTGGTGTCTGGTGGGGTCTGAGCCCTCTGTCCTGTCGAGATGCTTCAAAGCTTTATGAAAAATGTCTGGGTCTCCCTGAAACTCTACTACACCCAGGTTTACCAGGAGATCTGGGTAGGGTTTGATGGGCTTCATCGTGTATAAGATCAGGAATACTGATAAAAGAAATAAGTTATCAGAAATACTGATAAAAGAATAAGTTCCACACCTGCACCTTCTCATGGCCATCATTAGCCAGCTCCTTTGAATGCACGAAGCCACACGCCAGTCTGCCTGCACGTTTAAGCAAGCTTTGTTAGATGGAACATGGAACATTGTTGTATATATACTTGTAGGAGCACCACTTCTTATGTGGCATGAATAAAATGTGTCTGTGAGATGCAAGAAACAAACAAACAAAAACAAAGCACCTTGCTTTTAGTCTGTAAAATGAATCCCAAGAATCACTTTTTTTTTTTTTTTTTTGCCAGTCATGGGTTTGAATTCTGGGCCTGGGCCTTGTCCCTGAGTGCTCAAAGTCAATGCTCTACCATTTGAGCCTCAGCAAGAATCTTATGGACTTTCTTGCCAAGCCTGGCTTCTTAACCACAGTCCTCAGATCTCAGTTTCCTGAATAGCTTGGATCACAGGTGTGAGCCACCAGCATCTGCTCCTAAGTATCACTTTTTTTTTTCTTTTTGGTCTGTTGTGGGGCCTGAACTCTGGGCCTGGGCGTTGACCCTCAGCTCTTCAGCTTAAGGCTAGCTCTCTACCACTTGAGCCACAGCACCACTTCTGGCATTTTCTGCTTATGTGGTGCTGAGGAATCGAACCCAGGACCTCATGCATGCATGGCAAGCACTCTACCACTGAGCCACCTTCTCAGCCCAGAATCACTTTTTTTTAAAGGACTTGTTCTTACAGCCAACTGGGCCTGTTATCTGGACATTGCCTCAATTTGGCAGCTTTGGCTTCTTAGGAAGAGTTTGGAACATTTTTCTCTGAGAACAGCTAGTTCCCAAGAGGCCATTTGTCTAAGCCCTAGTCCTCCCCAATGAGAGTAGAGAGACTCTAAGTTTCTTAGTGAGTTCAACCATCTCTGTTGCAACAAGGTGGCAGAAAGAAGGTTTGAGTTCCTTAACCGAGCTCCCCATCAGGACTGGGGAAGAAACAAGCACTGCCCCTTTAGGGATTGTTTGGTTTCCTAGGGGTATTTTTGGTATATGTTTAAGCTGTTATCAGAAGATGAATAGGAATTACCAAGGCTTAAGTAAGCTCTAGGTGGGGGAGTGGCCTGTGGGAAGGCCCAGACTTGAGGTTTTTGGTACTGAGAAAGCGGGTGGCATGAGACAGGTTATTGAACAGACTAGGGGTCCCATGAAGATATTAAAGCTTTATCTTGAGGTAGAGGAGTGGGTCAAGAGTGGAAGTAAGTGGCAGACCTTGGATGATCTTTTTTCGATATGAGAATTGAGGTGATCCTAACAAAAGTAGTATTGGTGTGGAGAGACTTTAAGTAGAATGATATTTAGGAGGTAACAGAAATCTTGGTGGATGGTTGAAGACAGAAGTTGGGAGAAGGAAAGACTGACCTGTGCTGAGTTGATACAGTGCCATGAAAATTATGAACAGGAGTTAGGTGTGATGACACAGACCTGTCATCATAGCTACTCGAAGGCAAAGAAAGGATGATCACCATTAAGTTGGGGCAAAGTCGGAGATCCTATCTGAAAAGTCCCACCTGGAGAGCTGTGTAGAAGGTTTGGGGTGAGCAGAGACTGGAGGCTGGAGACCAGAGGAGATCCTCAGGATCTGTAAGTGTTGTGAGATAACAGACCTTTGAAGTCAGCGGATCCAAAGGGAAAGACACTGTGTAGTAAAAGGAGTGCTGAAACTGTAAGCCCTCATAATCACTCACATCATGAAATGCTGCTGCCATTTACCATTTGCCCTGACTTTTTCTTCATGCTTCAAAACGAATTACCTTAGATATTGCCACTTGTGTATTTTAGGCAAGGTACTTCTAACAAAGAGCTCCTTATCCTCAAACCTCCACTATGGGCTTCCTGTCTAGCAGTCATTTCGTCGACAGTATCTTCCTCTTATTCACCACTTCTATGTACTGAGCATGTGTGTACAGGCTAATTTACATGATAGTTTTGTGTGTAGAATATGCTTTCCCCCCTCTTTATTTCTGCCACCCTCACCAGCTCTCATTTAGAGTAACGCCTTCTATTTGAAGTGCCTGTCACTCTTATGGTCTTGATCTTTTCAATGCACCAGAGACCTGTTTATACATTTTTTAGTGAAAAAGGTCAAAGTTTTATAAGGTTGGGCTTCACTGAAGAAGAAGTATATGGAACTGGTCAATATTTTCCCAGTGATAATTCATTATATCCTCACTTTCAGGACCTTCCAAGTAACTTAGTTTGCCAATTTCCCTCCACTTCTGTTGATAGCATTGAGGTTTAAGCTGTCATCTCTGTATGGCCTAATCTGCAAGTGCCACATTGTCTCCCTGTCTCTAGCTCTACTCCTCACATTCTGTCCTCAACACAGAATCCAGAATAATCCTCTAAGAACTTAAGGCAAATCCTGTTGAACTTCTGCCACTGGCGCCCAGTGCAAATGTTTCTTACTACGCATGTGTCTACATTGTGGCTGACTTTGGACTTCATGATGTAGTCCTTTTTGTCTTGTTGCCTTCTCCTTCCCTCTTACTTCAGCCATACCACCTTCTTGCCATTTTTCCACTAGGCCCATTTTCTTCTTAGAGCTTCAAGTTCATATTTCTCCCTTCCTGGGAACTGTGATTCATCCTTCACCTCTTTCAGTATTTTGCTGAAAATGTCACTGCCAGAGAAGCTTTCTCTGACCACCTATTTAATGTAGCAGTATTCTATTCTTTTTGTTCTCCATGTTTTTTTTTTCTTTTACTTGCGGCACATATCAGCTTTTAATATTCTGTAAATTTCACTTTATTTGTTCCTTGTCTTTCCAGATAGAATCTTCCTGAGGGTTTAGTTATCTGTTTTGCTCAATGCTATATTGCCATTGCCTGAAACAGTGCTCAAGACACAGCAGATGCACAGTAAAAAGTTGAAATAAATAAAGGAAGGAATTCTGTACTTAATTATAATATCGTGTTTTCCTTAATATCTTCTCACAAAAGTAAATTCCCAAATAAAAAAGGGCAGAAGTTCTGAGTTTTGGTTCCCCCCCAAATCATGTAAGTTTTGACTCAGGTAACAGGGTATCAGAGAGAAGTGACTCGCAAGAATGATGTTAGTAAAGATTGGTTAAATATCTTAAGTTGCCTCCTAATTTCTCTTCCTAGATTGTATACTATTGGGAAGAATCTGTTCAGTCTGCATTTAACTGCAGACAGATAAGAAGTATCATAAAAGTTGAAAGCACACCCTGTAGCACAGAGAAGCTACTTTTTCAAGGACCCTAGTTCATTGCTATATATCATTACACACAAATGTAATTTGGCCTTGCTACCAGCAACTGTGATTCAGACTAGGCATTTAGCTTGGAGTCCAGCGAGGCACTTACTTTTATATTTGTTCTGCCTTACCTTCAAGTTGCTGTGGCAACGAGATCTGTGCTGTGCAGAAGCTTAGAATCTCAGCAGCCTGTGCAATGCCCCCTCTTTTAAGTTAAAGCATAGACATGGTCAGAAAATCTACAGATGAGAGCATGAGCTTAACGTGGCCTGTGTCTAGCCATGCATATGACAGTTTGGGCACTTAAGTTCTTTAACGTTTGCAAGAGCACTATTGGCATTTGGATTGAGACAATTCTTTTCTGCACTATTCTTTTCTGCACTGTAACATTCACTAGAATATCCTCTATAGCTTTCCCTGCATGTTCAGATGCCTCCTGCTGGGAACCACACCCCTTGTTAGAAGTGTCTATGGTCTGGGCATGAAAAGAAAGCATACATAGCACAAAGAAGTGACTTCTAGCATCTGGGCAAAATGAATTAGGAAATAGCTATGGGAGGCTTAATATATAAGGAATATATATAGAAAAACAAGAGGTGTTTTGGGAATTCAATAACTTGCATTTTTCAAACTCATCCTTTGAAAAATGTAGTTTTCTGGTGTTTATTAACCTGACATGATAGTTAAGGCCTAGCCTGTGGAAGCTTTTACTCTGAAAGTTGTATAGTCATTTTGATCTAAAAAAAATTCATTTGACCCAAACCAATAGACACTGAGAATCTGTCTCTAAATAAATGTGGAAGTATATCATTGTCTATAAATATACAGAAAATATTGAAGATAAAGTATTTATACTTCAAGTAAGGTGCATGTCTATGAAACTTATTCTATTCCATTTTTTCTTGTATAGCTTTGATTTCTTCTATACTCCTATATTGTGGCCTTACATATATGATTATTTTGTGTTAACTATTTTAGTGAAATACTAATTAAAGAACATGTTGAACACTCAAGCTGTATGAAAAGATCTCAAAAGCTCTCAGTTGGCAAA
This sequence comes from Dipodomys merriami, assembly GCF_024711535.1. Lineage (NCBI taxonomy): Eukaryota > Metazoa > Chordata > Mammalia > Rodentia > Heteromyidae > Dipodomys > Dipodomys merriami. The sequence goes on from NW_027205603.1 coordinate 56,627,847, forward strand.
AAGCCAACTGGTATTTTGATAGGGATATTGTTAAATCTCTAGGTCAATTTGGGAAATATTGGCCTCCACACAAAATGCAATTTTCTTAATAAATAAAGAAATAGGTATATATAATTTTTTGTGTTTATGTGGCCTGGCCTCATGCATGCTAGGCAAACATTCTACCACTAAGCTACATTCCTAGTCCCCAAAATGCAGTTTTCTAATTCATGCACACAATATATATATTAATTTCTTTAGGTTTTTTATATATATTTATAATACTGAGGTTTGAACTCAGAGTCTTGAACTTTCTAGGCAGGTGCTCTATACCAATTAATCCAATTAATCCATGCCCCCAAGCTTTTTTTTTTTTTTAAACTATACATATTGTTTTGGGTAGAGCTTCACACTTTTTGTCCATGTGGGTCTCAAGGACCTCAATATTTCCAATCTCTACCTCATCTTGCATTATAGAGATTATAGGTGTATACCTACATGCCCAGCTTCTTTAATTTCTTAATGATATTTTGTAGTTTCAACAGATAAATATTGCATTTGCTTTATTAAATAATTAAAGCGTGTATTTCTGGCTGAAGGGAAAGTTAAGGCAAAGGCTAGTAGGTAAAAGATTTTCCAGTTTGAGGAATGCTGAAGGATTAGTAAGTGCAGAGCTTATCTCTCTGTGGTAAGTTTGAAAAGCCATGGAGTAATGAAGGTCGACTGGGAGCATTATATACTCAATTGAACATCTTCCTCAAGAATTGAATTTTTTTGTATTATTGACTGCAGAAGACATCAGTAGTTTATTAGGATGGGATTTCATGACTAACCCAAATCCTAAAGTAATTTAAGTATAAATCTTGATACACAATTTTCATCTTCTAGGGAAGGAACAGGGTCAAGACTTTCACATATTTCCACTTAAGAATTAGAAGCATGATGGCCACTTGCTAGTTTTGGTATTATACATTAGGGATATGTGAAGATAGAAGATACTGTTTATATGGTGTGGAGACTAATGAGTTACAGAGGTGGAGGTTGGTGAGGGCCAGTCTGCTTGAGGTGGATTTAGAACTACTAACACTAAAAATAAACATTGCTCAAATTGAAAGACTTAAAGCGAATTTTGAAAATTTTGTCACCAAAGATTTACAGAAATCAGTCTTGATATGAAAGGTATTGTTTCCATTTTTCAACGACTTATTTCTAAGCAAATTATTTCTAAAAAAGTCATCAAACAAGATTTAAACATTGTTGAAAGTGTATTTTAGTTTCATTTTTAAAATTTAGAAACAAATGGCCAAATCAAACTGTGGATTTTTTAGTATGGCTTTTGGAAAACTAGAGAATCAAGTGTGGCATAATTCGGTAAGGCCTGAGCATTTCTGTTGTCTTAATATTGAACAATTTTTAGACCAAAAGATAGCTGAATTTATATTCACATATATGCTGTGAACTGAGAATTAAATAGTGTGTCAGATTTTTTTTTCACTTTTGGATTGGTAGGGAAGTGAAATCCTAAGATCAGTATTGTTTGAATAAAATAAGGTAAATAAGTATGCCTCATGTAATGATCTTGTTACATTATAGGCACTAGGATTATTGTTGCTATTAAATGTAATATATTTTGCATTATATGCTATTCTATAGCAGTTAGGAGGTCAGAAGAAATACCTTTAAAAAACATTTAACAGTTGTACATACATATATTGATTATCTCTCATAAAGCCTCACATCAAATTCTCTATACAAATTAGAACCGAATAAGTAAAATTCATGGTAGAGTCTATAAATTTAAATGCATTTTTTCATTATTATTAGGTAGTGACAAATTTACCAGCCTATTCTTGAAAACTTCCTGAATCATCATATTAAGTTAATAGTTCTGGGGGCGGGTGGCAGCCGTAAAACTGCCATTTATGTAGAAAAAGATTATTGTAGGTTGCTTGGATTATTATGCCAAAGCATAATAATGCCTTGTCAACATGAAGCTGTGAGAAATATGATGGCTGGCATGGAACATGACCAGATTTGCAAATTTATCTTCACCAGTTAATTTATATACATTCTCAAATTTTGTCCATTAATACTGTTATTTCCCAATTATGAAATAAACTATATTTATTGAGAAAAATTTAAAAAACACTAAAACCCAACTAAATGGAAACAACTAAATGGAAACAGGTAATTGTCTGTAATACCATCATTTAGAGGTAATAACCATAAAGGACAGACTGAAGTCAAACAAATTGTGGATTTGAGTCATTCTTCATGACTTAGTATTCGTAAAATGTTATTTGACTTTTCTCTACTCCAATTTCCTTTATAAAATGAAAGCAAAATTATCTTATTAAAAGTATTTTTATGTGAGGAAAGATCATTGGGGACACTGGCATATGGTAAGATTCACTCTATTGCTTACTAGTATTTTCTTCTAGTCTTTTCCAACCATTTATTTCTATGTTAAAAACATGTTGCACATTTCTTTTTTTTTTTCCAACCTTAGTTGCTATTACACACATTCTGAGCACTTTCTTGGGCAATTTCCAGTTAATTTATTCTGTCATTGTCCATGTTATTAGGGCAAATTTCTAGATAACCTGGATAAAGTGATGGTAGTTTATTTAGCTTACAGAAATACTCTAGTAGGGCTGGGAAGGTGGCTGAGTGGTAGAGCACTTGCCTTGCATGCTCAAGGCCCTGGGTTCGATTCCTCAGCACCACATAAGCAAAAAGAAAAAAGCCGGAAGTGGCGCTGTGGCTCAAGTGGTAGAGCGCTAGCCTTGAGCTGAAGAGCTGAGGGACAGTGCCCAGGCCCAGAGTTCAGGCCCCACGACCGGACCCCCCCCCAAAAGAAAAGAAATACTCTAGTAGGGAATGATAAACTGCAGAGCTTTGATTTTGCTACCATTAACTAACGGGGGACCTCGCACAATTCTCTGGTGTAATGTTGTGATCATTAAGCTTTGCAAGTGCTCAGAGGATAGACATGGGCAATATGCAAGGCAGTTATAAGAAAACTCAGGAGCCTGCCAACCTATCTGTGAATGTTGGTCCTAAGCTTTTTCAGTGTTTTTTACTACTCTGAGTCCTTCTTGTGTAATGAAGTCAAAACATACCTATTTCATGTAGTCACTGGATAATCTTGACGGTTGTAGCACCTTAATAAATGTTAGCTCCTATTGTTTCTTATGGTCAACACTTAAAATTTGTTTTTGTAATTAAGATGGGAAAGAATATAAGTGATATTCAGAAGTAGTATGATATGGAAATATAAGTGTAAACCACCTGCATTCTTCTCAGATTTTACAAATGAAATTATTACATTCTAAAAAATAATTTTACAGTACAAAATACAGCAATATATTTTTTATTTAAAATAAATTATATTTTAAATATAACAGATATTTCATTGGTTCTAAATTGATTGGCATGAGTCAGGCATCTGTGGCTCACACTTGTAATCCTAGCTACTCAGGAGACTGAGATCTAAGGGTTGTCCCAGTCAGATAAATCTAAGAGATTTTTTTTTTATATCTCCAATAGCCAGTAAGAAGCCAGAAGTGTACTGTGGCCCAAGTGGTAGAGTGCTAGCCATCAGGGGAAAAAGTTAAGCAAGAGCACGAGGCCCTGAGTTCAAGCCCCAGTGCTGGTAGAAAAGAAAAGGAAAGAAAAAGCAAGCCAACCTTTGATTTGATAAACTTTATAAAGGAATATTCTTTTTTTAATTAATTAATTTATTTTTGGGGGGGTGTCCAGTCGTGGGGCCTGAACTCTGGGCCTGGGCGCTGTCCCTCAGCTCTTCAGCTCAAGGCTAGCACTCTACCACTTGAGCCACAGTGCCACTTTCGACTTTTTTCTTATGTGGTGCTGAGGAATCGAACCCAGGGCCTTGAGCATGCAAGGCAAGTTCTCTACCACTGAGCCACCTTCCCAGCCCTAAAGGAATATTCTTTTAACAGAAAAAAATATTTTGTGTAAGTTTTTTTCCTCTGAAACTTTAAGCAAGATACATGTAAATCATTTATAGAGTGCTCAATATGTGCTATGCTATTTAACTTACATTAACATAGGTAGTCCTTACAGTATTCTATTAAGAAGGTTCTTTTGTTGTCCTCATATTACAGATAAAAAAACTGAGACACACAGAGGTTAAATAACTTGATGGTAGTTTATTATGATATAGAGGAAATTCTACCACTTCAGAGAGTAGAATTAATAGACTAGACAGAAAATCTCTCTTTCCATGCCTGCAAACTCCTGAGTTTGTTCTTTTGTTTTGTCAGTTATGGAGCTTGAACTCTTGGCCTGGACCCTGGACCCTTTCTCAAGGCTAGTACCCTACCACTTCAGCTACAGTGCCACTTCTGGTTTTCTGGGGGTTAATCGGAGATAAGAGTCTCACAGACTTCCCTGCCCAGAATGGCTTTAAAATCATGATCCTCAGATGTTAGCCTTCTAAGAAGCTAGGATTACAAGTGTGAGCCACCAGCACCTATCTTGGAACCTGTTCTAAGCCACTTCCTCACGTTACTTAACACTGAAAACAAGAATAATAATTGATTTTATAATATATAACATATCATATATAATATGTAATAATTATATGCTTACAAAGAGTTTGCATTCATCCAAGAATTTGATTAATATTGAATTTGTGAATAAATCTTAAAATTTCATCTTATTTTTGGCAATATATGTACATGTTTTAATTCATTTTCTCTTCGTTTTAGTCTTTCAGTTATGGAACAAAAATACTATATCAAACTACCAATGCTCCACAGTCTAAATTTTTTCCACCACTTCAAAAACCTATGTTACCACCTAATAGTTTTCAAGGAAAAGTGGCATTCATTACGGGAGGAGGTACTGGTCTTGGCAAGGCAATGACAACTTTTCTATCCAGCCTGGGGGCTGAGTGTGTGATAGCCAGCCGGTAAGTGAATATCAGTGGGTACTTGAGGGTCTATTGGAAAAGTTCTCTACCACAATATTGAAGAAACTTCTTTGGGTTGTTTGATTTGTTTCATATGCAAATGATGCAAATTTGCATGGTGTAAATCATGTATAAAAGAGACAAATTAAAATGATAAATTTTATAAGTATAATCTATAAATTTTATAAAATATTATACAGATTAAATAAATCTGAAAAAATCAGGTATTCATTTGTAATAAAAATAATGACAATTATCAAAGTGATGATGTTTACATTTAAAACCAGTGATAATGTTACAAAGTATAGTGAGGATGCTTTGTTTCTAGTGGTAGTGATTGTGATTACTGCTTTAATTGATAGTTAACCTTATACTAGGATAATGGCTATAATCCTTCTGTTTTCTTTAAGATGGCAGATATTTCAGAACATCTATTGTATTGAATGTAGAAAGGATAAGAGCATGTTAAGGAATTTCTTATTTAGGCATATCCTAATACCGGGTAACTATGTAAATCTAGAGCTTTAAAAGCTAGTCAAGAAATTTATCCCTCCCTCCAATTTTACATAATGTAGGATGTTCACTGTGTCACACAGAAATGCAAATTGGCTAGAACATTTTTGTTTTCATGTTGTAATGTTTTAAAACAGTATTTTTATTTTATTACTATGTAGTTTATTTTTGTATTTCTTTAAAAACATTTTATTGCCAAGGTGATGTACCAGTGGGTTACAGTTACATGCTTAAGGTAGTATTTCTTTCAAGCACATAAGACTGAATGAATATAGGTTGTCTAACCTCTTAAGTTTAGGCTGAAACCTACTGATATTACAAATTGAAGGTTCAAAATGGCCTGGGTAAAAGAACAAATATAATGATTATTATTAAGTAGACATAGAAAATGCCCAAGTAACTGATGTAGAAATGACTAATTCACTGAATTAGTAACAGGTATATGAACATTATTTAAATTTTAACTTTATTTGTGTGTGTTCGTACTGGAGATTGAACTCAGAGCCCTGGCACTGTTTCTTGAGCTTTTGTGCTCAAGGCTAGAGTTCTATCTCTTTGAGTCACAGTGCCATTTCTAGTTTTTTTGGTAGTTAATTGGGGATAAGAGTTTCATGAACTTCCCTGCTCAAGCTGGCTTTGAACCATGATCCTCAGGTCTCTGCTTCCTCAGTAGCTAGGATTACAGGTGTGAACTGATGCCTGGCCTGAATTTTAGCTTTTGAAAGATGCACTCATTGACAGTGATTTGTGTGTAGATATAATTTTTCATGCTTTATCAAAAATGCCTTTCTTAAAGCTACAGATTCTCTGTATTCTTTAACTTACAAATTTAAAGTAAAAGTATAATGCAAAACTTATACAAAGTTCCATGTGTTTATTTCTAGGAAGATTGATGTTTTGAAAGCTGCTGCAGAAGAAATTTCTTCTCAGACTGGAAATAAGGTACATCAAGACAGTCATCTAAGTTAAATTCAGGAGTTGTAATGTCTTTAAATAATTTATTCATGCTTTTGCTTTAGGAAGCCTGGAATATGTACGGCTCTCTTTTCTTTGTTCTTTTGCAGGTTCATGCAATTCAGTGTGATGTAAGGGATCCTGATATGGTTCATGATGCTGTGTTGGAACTGATCAAAGTTGCAGGGCATCCTAATGTAAGTATAATGGAGAAGAAGCCAAAACACAAGCCTTTTGATGTTGAAAATACCCACCAAGATACAAAGGAAATAAACTACTGATGTGAGCAAGGGTTGCATTGAAAGGCACTTACTTTCTGGCTTTAGGAAAATCCCAACTTTGCTTAAGGCAGAGAAATGATCAGCTGGACTGCTACATCATTTTCTTTCAGAAATACTTCAAAAGCACATTTATAACTGTAGAAATAACTTGATTTTACTTTATTTAATAAGATTATGAAATAATGAGAGCAGTTATCTAAGAGCACAATATCTAGTTTAAATGATTGATGACTTGTGTGTCTTTTTTTAATAACTTTTGATTATTTCTTGTGGTGGTGGAGAATAATACAAACAAGGAAAATTGAGGAAAACGCCACATTTCTCCTTGTAAGACTTAAGACATGAATATTTTGCTGTTATTGGTTCATTTATTAGAAAGAGAAGCCATTCTTCTAGTAATCTCAAGGAGAGCATCTTTCTGTTAAAGATTTTTCAGACAGGCTAATTTTATGGAATCTGTCATAGGACTAAGCAGAATATTGTTAGTGAAGTGGTCACTAATCAAGACTTTCACAACGTTAAAATGATACTGGAATTATAAGGTTTTGTTTCTTTAAAAAATTTTTTTCTGTACTGGGGCTTGAACTTAACCCAGGACCCAAGTGCTGCCCTTATTATTTAACTTTTTTGCTCAAGTCTGGGGCTCTGTCACTTGAGACACAGCTCTGCTTACAGCTTTATGGTAGTTAATTTGAGATAAGAGTCTCTATGACTTTCCTACCTGGGTTATTTTGGAACCACAATCCTCAGATCTCAGACTCCTGAGTAGCAGAGATTATAGACTTAAGCCACCTGTGCCTGACTTTTATAAGGCATTTCTTGAGATACCTTGAAATAAAGTATTTTTAATCTGTATTTGTATTCTTGGCTATAGAGTCTACCCTCATTAAAGACAAGGGTTAGGATTCTGAAATTGGGAAATTACAGGAGGTTTTTAACAGACTCAAAAAATATAGAACCAACGCATATCTCATGGTATTATTTTGTAGCTGGCTATAAACTTCAGCTGTATTATATTATTTGAATTAATAAGTTGCACAAATAAAAGTCCTGGAGCATTGAACATTTTCTGTGACTGGCCTTATTCATTTATTAGATTGTGATAAACAATGCAGCAGGAAACTTTATTTCTCCCACTGAACGACTTTCTGCTAATGCTTGGAAGACCATAACTGACATCGTTCTAAATGGCACAGCCTATGTGACTCTAGAGATTGGAAAACAACTAATTAAAGCACAGAAAGGTATGTTTCTATATATTCCCACATTTATTGGGTCCAGTCATGCTGAGATTCTGTTCTATACCCCGGGATACTTAAAAAGTAAAGGAGACAATCTGTTCTTATACAACTCTTAATGTAATGGCAGAGATACTTAAATAACTACCATAGGTTATGACATAATTAATAATAAATACATATTTCAAGTACATTGGACATTGAAAGAGAAGGATGAGATGTAATTACAGCTGAATTTGCAAAACTCTAGATGTGGAGAAAAGGGAGGGAGCGGAATATAAACATTCCTGAATAAAGACCTGTTTGAGGGGAAAAACAGAAGTGTTTAGGGAATTATAAGGAATTTGATGTGGATAAAAGAGCGAGAGAGACTAGGAAATAACTAGTAAATAGGAGGGTTGAAGTGTAACTAGGGAGTTTGATGTTAATCCTTTTCATTGAAATTTTTTCTTTTTTGGGGTCCGGTCGTGGGCCTGAACTCTGGGCCTGGGCTCTGTCCCTCAGCTCTTCAGCTCAAGGCTATCACTCTTTTTGCTTATGTAGTGCTGAGGAATGGAACCCAGGGCCTCATGCATGCAAGGCAAGCGCTCTACCACTGAGCCACCTTCCCAGCCCTTCATTGAAAGTTTTAATGAAGAAAGTAATTTGATGTGACTGGCACAGTAGAGGATAGAAAACTTGTTTGGTTTCTTTTTGAAGATGACGTAGGAGATAAAGTAACTGAAATTGACAAGAGCTAAATACCTTACTTATTAGATAAAGAAGTTATTACCCTGGTGAATACTTTGGATAATGAGATTGAGAATACTGGGGACAGAGTAGATTTAGATGGAAGTCATTAGAACCATTTTGTTAATACTGTGAACAAATTTCCTAATGAAAGTTTGTACTTACATAAACATGAGTAGAGTGTCTATGTGTAAGTATACATGTATTGTATAGAACCATTTATATAGACACTGCTGAGTTTCCTGTGTCAGACCTCATTCTGCATGATTCAATTAGAGATAGCCAAGACTCTAGCCCTCTGTAGATTGAGGTGAGGACTTAAGAGATGAGATATTTTCTCAGAGATGATGTCACTAAATGAATAAAGAAGACATACCTCATGCCTTTTAGGTATGATCTTGTACTGAGGTTTGAGGAAAGAAGGAAGGTTCTTCTTTAGGAGCCTCTGTCTTTGAGCTTCAGTTCATTTTTCAGTATACCATGGCTAATACCTAAATCAGCTTAAGAGAGGAAATAGAAACAGAAGGATGATACTGAGAATTGACTGTTCTTTTGTAATGCTGGTAACTTCCATCCATTTTCCAAGGACTCATTGAAATTGAAGGCTAAGACAGCGAAGTGAGTCTGCTCCACATGTGGAGTTTGGGCCAGTCACCTCTGTCATTGATTTTGGAACTTTTCTCCATCTCTGCCTTCTGTTTTTATAAATACTTCATTTTGGGTTCTGTTTCTTTCTAATCTCTGTCTTCTTCATTACTTTTTCTTTCTCTGCCTGATTCTCTCTTCTGTTTCTTCCTTTTGCCCTCTTATTTTTTTTTCTGTGACCCTAAGATTTCTGTCTGACTCTCTTCTCATTATTGTGTTTCATTTTAACATAGACTTTGATCTATTTTTATTCATCACATTGGATTAAAATTCTATGGGTTTTATTAAAAATAGATTAGGTAAGACTTTTTAAAAGATGGAATCCAGTTTTTATTCTACCACGATTCCTGACAGTTATTGATGCTGTAATGTGACAGAGTTTGGAGAACTTGGACCCCAGGGCCAGTGAAGAGCATCTATTTTGGTAATGGATCTACAGTCAAAGGACTAAAGTGCTAATGATCTCTCAAGTATATCAGTGTGGATGACCCTGCAGGTCAGGTGCAGCTATGTATCTGTGTACCTGTGATCAAAAGCATGTTAGGTGATCTAGCATCTTGGAAGTTTAGTCATAGAGCCAGTCAGATTGGCAAAGGTGAGAGCACCAACCACTACAAGACAGAACCTCACTTGCTGAGGGTAAGAATTGCTGACAAGGTGCCCTGGAAGGGGTCAGCAGATGACCAGGGTCAGAGCACTGTGTCTTTATTAGAGGCAGAGAAGCTAATTAGAAGGATAATCAGATTTGGTGAACAATGACCAATTATGAGTTAAGAAGCTTTTAAACACCAATTCCCAGCATGCTAAATACAGTGTTTAGATCTTAAATGAAGAGTATTTGGTCACTTTCAAAAGGTCTTTCTTTATAACTTCATTCAGTTCTCACTATTACATTAAAACTTGTGTGTTTTTTTTTTTAATGGGATCATTTGTTTTTTTACTGTTGCTGTGTAGAAAGTCTTTATGTTATCTGGGTTGATTATTTTGCCACATATCATATGCATTTAGAATATTTTCCTTTTAACTTCGTGAGCAGCGCCTTTTGATGAATATAAGGGAAATCTAAATTTGGACAAATTGCCAAACTATTTTCCAAACTGGCTATTCTATATTGGATTCCCAACAGCAATTTGCAAGTTGTAGTAGCTCCACATCCTAGCCAACAGTTGGTATCATTAAACTTTTTAAGTTTTAGCCCCTTAAGAGTTGAGTAGTTGTTCCTCATTTGTAATGAACACTTTCCTGATACAAATGAAATTATCTTTTTTTTTTTTTTGCAATTTTCCTTTATTGGGATTAAGTGATTACATACATTTTACAAATTTCACAGTATTGTGGGATAGTGATTCTTAGTTAAAGTCACAAACACATTCTAACCTTCATGAGGCAAATTGTCTTTATCATGGTCTATAAAGTTTATGAGTTCTATGAGTTTTGATAATACAGTTATTTCTTCTCTTCCACATCGGGTGATATGTACAGGAAATATCTTTTTTAAAATTTAGTTATTTATTTATTGCTCTTCAGCTCAAGGCTAGTGCTCTACCACTTGAGCCACAGCACCACTTCTGGCTTTTTCTGCTTATGTGGTGCTGAAGAAGTGAACCCAGGGCCTCATACTTGCAAGGCAAGCACTCTACCACTGAGCCACCTTCCCAGCCCCGGAAATATCTTTTTTTATATATGATCATACATACATATATATATATATATATATATATGTATCACACATAGCATATATTCTTCATTAAGTTTTTTGTTTGTTTGTTTTTTATTTTTGGTTGGTTGTGGGGCTTGAACTTTGGGCCTAGGTGCTGTCTCTGAGCTCTTCAGCTCAAGGCAAGTGCTCTATCACTTGAGCCACACCACCACTTCCTGTTTTCTGGTGGCTAATTGGACATAAGAGTCTCATGGACTTTCCTGCCTGGGCTGGCTTTGAACTGTTGTCCTCAGATCTCAGCCTCCTGAGGATTATAAGCATGAGCCACCAGTGCTTCTTCATGAAGTTTATGTACATTTATTTTGGTGTGGGGAAGCAATACTAGAGATTTCAGGGCCTTGCACTTGATAGGCAAACTGCCATTTGAGCCAGAGCTCCAAATTTTTTTTTTGCCGTATTTTGCTTTTCAGACAGAATCTTCAGCTTTTCCTTAGGCTGAACTTGAACCATTATCCTCTCACCTATGTCTTTCAAATAACAGAATTACAGACATGTTCTACCATGTCTGGTTTATACCAGTTTCTTGTCTGCTTAAAAAATTGTTTTTCTGTCTTTTTGGTATTAAATTAAAATAATTATTTTAAATTTCTTACAGAAGTTATTTATCCATTATGAAATACTTGTTTCGAAAAAATTTTCCCCAAGACTGTGATTAAATTGTTCCGTAACAATTTTTTCTGAAGAGGAAAGTTGTTTCTGTTTTTTTTTTTTTAATTGTGATGTTGTCCAACTATCCCCCTATGGTTTGGCTGAGATTTACTTATTTATTTATTTATTTGAGGTGCTGGGGGTTGAATCCAGGCCATGACTCAATTCTATGTAAGCCCTTTATTACTGAGCTATCTCCCCCCCCCCCCCAGAAATTTTCCCTTTGCCTAACCTGAAGTCCTACTTAGGACTTCACCATGTTTGGAAATTTTATAGTTTCTACTCCTGCCATTTCAGTCTATGATATATTTTTTCATTAATTATGAGGTAATAATTGAGATCTTTCTTTTTTTTGTGTCTTTATCCCTTCCTACTTGAATTTCCTTGGAACTTTGATGGAAAAATGACTTAATCATACATATATGAGTCAGTTTTTGAACTGTCTATTCTTTCCAGTGATATATGTGTATCATTGTTTTGATTATATGTCTTTATAATATGAACATGTATTTTTTATACATGTTGATTCCTCCCACTTGATGTTAACTTGAAAGAATGCCTGTGACCTCCAGTTTTATTTTATTTTATTTTTTTGTAAAAATTGTTAGGGTTCTTTTATGACTTTTGTATTTCCGTGGAAATTTTAGAATTAACTTGATGTATTTATGAAAAAGCCTATGGGAAAGCCATTTTTGTCCAAGGTTGTGTTAAATTTATATTGAGAATTGTTATTTTAACAATCCCAAGGTTATCTATCTATTGGGATGTCTCTGTTATTTTGGTCTTCCTTAATTTTTATTGGGGATATATTGCTGTTTTCAGGACATATATTTTGTAAACTTGCTCCTGAAGTTGTTTTCTTTTAAATCTTTAGTGCTAGTGTGGATGTTGTTTTCTATATTTTGCTTCCAATTGGTTGCTTGTAGTATTTAGAAACACAATGGATCCTTTAGTGCTCTTTTTCCTGGGAGCTTGCTAAACTCACTTAATAGTACTTTTACTTTTCTGTTACAGCCCTTTAGTTTTCTTCATGATAGTGTTACTAATGAGGAGAAACAATTTTTCATCTTCCTTTACAGCATGTATGCTTTTTACTTTTTTTGACCCTTTCCCTCCCTTCAAAGATAAAACCTCCACTGCAGTGTTAAATGTCCACAAGCCTTGTTGGCTTTGGAAACCAAAGAATCAGTCAAATGCATTTCCTCCTGACATCAGGAGAAAGTACTTAGTCACATATACTGATATTCTGAGATAAAGTCTTGCTTTTTGCCCATGCCCATGCCTGAACTTTGATCCTCCTATTTTATCCTTTCTCTCATAGCTGGGATCACAGGCGTGCACCACCATCCTGAGCTGCTTTCTGATAAAATGAATTTCATGGACCGTTTGGCCTGGCTTAGCCTGAAACCATGAATCTTCCAAACCATGCCAGCCATGTAGCTAGGATGATAGGTGTGCTACTGTGACCAGATATTTATTAAGAATGGGTCTCAGGGATTTATTTATTTATTTAATTTTGGTCCAGGATGGCTTCAAATTGTATTTCTCCTGAGCTGAGTCTCTCTCTCCCTCCCCCCCCTCTCTCTCTTTTCTTTTTTTGGTCAGTTGTCGGGATTGAACTCTGGGCCTGGGCGCTGTCTCTCAGCTCTTCAGCTCAAGGCTAGCACTCTACCACTTGAGCTACAGTGCCACTTCTGGTGGTTTATTGGATATTAGACTCTCACAGACTTAACTGCCTGGGCTGGCTATATGAACCATGATCCTCAGATCTTAGCCTCCTGAGTAGTTTGGATTACAGGTGTGAGCTACCGGCGCCCAGCATCTGACCCAAGTCTCTTGACTAGCTACGCTCACAGACATGATCCTTGTCATCCAGCTGGGGCCATCAAGCACTTCTTTTCTGGATACATAATAAATTGTTTTAAACTAGTACACTACTGTGCTATGAAAAATTAGAATTTATTCCTCCTCTCTAATTGTATTTTTGTACCTATTATCATCTTCCTATATCTCCTCTACTTCCTACCCTTTTCTAGCCTTTAATATCAATTAGTCCTGCAAATTTATGAGTTCTTTGTTTTTAGCTCCCACATATGAATGAGAACATGTGGTGTTTGTCTTTTGTTCTTGGCTTATTTTACTTAACATAATGTTTTCAGGTTCATCCATGTTGCTGAAAATGATAGGATTCATTTCACGGATGAATGGTATTCCAGTGTATGCATAATTTCTCTATCCTTTTAACCACTGATAGAACCTTTGGTTGACTCCATATCTTGGCTATTATGAACAATATTGTAGTAAGTCTGGGAATGCACACTGATTTATTTCCTTTGGCTATGTATCCAGTGGTGGAGTTGCTGGATCATGTGTGTAATGTCCACCTGCAATCTGTAGTTCTATTTGTAGTTTCTTGAGAAACTTCCATACCAGATCCATAGTAGGTGCACTAATTTACATTACTACTTTATTGTGTGAGTTCCCCTTTCTCTATCTCCTTACCAGCATCTGTAATTTTTCAATCTTTTTGATAGTAGCCATTCTAAGAAGAATAGAATGATATTTCATTGTGGTTTTACTTTGCATTTCTTTGATGATTAGTAATATTAATTATTTTTTATGCTTTCTATCTAGTGTATATTTTCTCCTGAGAAATGTCAGCTTACTAGGTCTTAAGTCTTAAATCAGATTTATTTAGGATTTTGCTTCTGTTTTTTTTTTTTTGAGTTCTTTGTATTCTGCATATTAAGTCAGATGAATAGACTTTGTATTTTCTGTGTTTTTGCAGCTATATTTTCTCTCTGTCATTTCCTTTGTTGTATAGAAGCTTCTTAGTTTGCTATAATCTTATTTTCCTATTTTTGAATTATCTTTGCTTTTGAGGTCTTACCCTCCAAATTTTTGCCTATATCTCTAGTTTTTTTCTGTTCTTCTAGCAGTTCATACCTTCCAATCTACGTTTAGGTATTTGATCCATTTTCAGTTAGTAGCATATATAGTGAGAGACAGGGTTGTAGTTTTATTCTCTGGCATATGAATAACTTATATTCTCAGTAAGAGACTGTTTATGTCCCATTGGATATTCTTGGCACTGTTGTTAAAAAAAATCAGTTAAATGGAGCTGGTGGCTTAAGTATTGGCCTTGAAGTGTAATGTTTATTTCATTCATTTACCATTGTCTCTATTTTTTGAATTTACTAAATAAAAAAATTTGTTTCTGTTTTCTGTATTGGCCTGTTAGAAAATTTACTTGCCATTTATAAACCTCTTGCATGGCAATAGTTATAATGAAAATCATTGCCTCTTATATATAAAAAAAGTATATCTGTAACGAAACCAGGAATCTGGCGATTCTACATTTTGAACTTTTGGCATCATTGTTCTTTTTTTTTGGGGGGGGGGTCCGGTTGTGGGGCCTGATCTGGGCCTGGGCACTGTCCCTCAGCTCTTCACCTCAAGGCTAGTGCTCTACCACTTGAGCCATAGCGCCACTTCCGGCTTTTTTCTTTTTGCTTATGTGGTGCTGAGGAATCGAACTCAGGGTCTCAGGCATGCAAGGCAAGCACTCTACCACTGAGCTACCTTCCCAGCCCTCATTGTTTATTTTTTGAATTCCCAGCTGGTAATTGTTCCACCTGAAGCATTCATTCCTATTAGAATAATATATCTGAATATATAATATTCAGATTGTTTAGGCTAAAAAAATAAACTGACAGGGAAAAAGAGAAGAATGCAGTACCTTTTATTTTAGCATTGAAATTATATGATGAGGATGTAACTCCTTCCCTACATATGGAAAAAGATATCTGCTTAATCTTAACTGGAAGGTGGCACTTTTGCTTTGCATCGGTAGCTGTCATTATTTAAGTAGCTTTTATACTTTAGCTGTAAGGATGATGCAGTTGGCATCTTCCATGATTGCTATAATGGAGCCCACTGGTGTTCTACATCACTCATTTTCCCAGAGTAATAACTTAGAAGCAAACTAATTTTCAGAGATCTGAAAAACTGAGATTACTATATAAAAAGAGTTGCCAGAATTACTAATGGAACCATACTTATTTCTCAGATGCTAAAAATAGCGGACCTGCCTCCTCTCTCACCCCCATATTTTCCAGAGCATGATGAGTTTTGTTTTTTTGTTTCTATTCTGAAAAAGGATGAGGGAAAGAGAAACTAAACGTGGTAGGAGAGAATTTACTTGGGTGCTTTTCAAAATACTTTTCTACTAGTCTTTCAAATTTCCTTAATTTTTGTTTTAGGATATGCATGCATCTATACTCATCCTTTTGTAAATATTAAACTTAGAGAGAACTTCTTATTTAGTATTTTGCCTAAGGGAGTATAAAAAAATAACTGATTTCTCAGAAGCTGAAGATTATTATTATTACTACTACTACTACTATTATTATTATTATTATTGCTGGTTGTGGGGTTTGAGCTCTGGGCCTAGGCACTGTCCCTGTGCTTCTTTTGCTTAAGATGACTGCTTAACCACTTAAACCACAGCACTACTTCCGGTTTTTTTTGAGTTGTTTATTAGAGATGAGTGTCAGGAAATATACTTACTACATTACTCATGTGGGCTGGGAAGGTGGCTCAGTGGTAGAGCACTTGCCTTGCATGCCTGAGGCCCTGCGTTCGATTCCTCAGCACCACATAAGAAAAAAGCCTGAAGTGGCACTGTGGCTCAAGTGGTAGAGCGCTAACCTTGAGCTGAAGAGCTGAGTGACAGCGCCCAGGCCCAGAGTTCAGGCCCCATGACCGGACCAAAAAAAAAAAAAAAAGCATACATTACTCATGTAACTATAACCCCTCTGTACAGTATCTTTACAATAAAAAATATATTTAAAAAAGAAAGAGTGTCATAGGGACTTTTCTGCCCAGACTGGCTTCGAACTGTGATCCTCATATCTCAGCCTCTTGAGTAGCTAGGATTATAGACATGAGCCACCAGCACCTGGCTTTTAAGATTATTCTTTTAATCTTCCATTCATTTAGTTCATGCACTGAAAACTTACTATGTCCTAGATACTTTCAATTATTCTAGGTACAATGTCATTATTAATATTCCTTTTAAAATTAGCATATATGTTATAAATATATATTGGTGTGTATGTGTGTGTATGTGTGTGTGTGTGTGTGTTTGAAAGAGAGAGAGAGAGAGAGAGAGAGAGAGAGAGATCTCAAACTTGTGATCATCCAACTTCAACCTCCAAAGGTTATTACACGTTTATGCTACCATGTCTAGCCTGTTATTAGTGTATGTCATTTGCAGACCATACTGGGATGTGGAAAATACTTACATATATACATAATGTACTTTAATAATGTTCACCCTCCATTACTCTCTTATCTCCCTTCTTCCGCTTCTGATGCCTTTCTTCCCAAATAGTCCCCTCTTCTACTTTTATATTATTTATTTTTTTAAATGGTGCTGTAATTTGAATTCAGGGCCTTGAGTTCATGTTCTACCATTTGAGTTATGCCTCCAGCTTTTAATGGAAGACAATATTGGGGTATGAACTTGCTAGGCATCCCTCCTACCACTTAAGCTATTTCTTAACATATACATATATGATATATATATCATATATATTAATTATATAAATCATATATACACATATATATCTATATAACATATATATGTGTATATATACATTTCTTGATTTAGATTCTGTAAATTAGAAAAACATGCAATATTTATTTTTCTGACACTTTTATTTTGTTTAATATGATATCTTCAGTTTATCTATTTTCCAACAAATGATGTAATTTCATTTTTCTTTTAGGTTGAGTAATACTGCATTGTATGTGTGTGCTTGTGTGTGTGTGTGTGTGTGTGTGTGTGTGTGTGCATACGTGTGCCTGTGAATATAATTTTCCTTATCTATTCATCCTCCATTGGTGTTAACCTAGGCTAATTTCATAACTTGTTGATTGTAATTCATGCTGTTATAAATATGAGTGTGCAGGTATCTAGTGTAAGCAGACTTACATACCTTGAGATATATCTCAGGAGTGCAATGCAATAATAGGACCATATAGTAGTTCTACATTTTTGTTGTTGTTGTTGGCTGTAGGGCTTGAACTCAGAGACTGAGTGCTGAGCTCTTTTCCTCAAGTCTAGCACTCTACCACTTTCAGCCACAGCTCCACTTCCAACTTTTGGGGGTTAATTGGAGATAAGAGTCTCACAGACTTTTCACTGTCTGGGCTGGCTCTGAACCAGATCCTTAGATGACAGCCTTTGGAGTTAGGAGTATCTAGGATTACAGGCATGAGTCACCAATGCCCTGCAATAGTTCTACTTTTAAATGTCTACGGATCCTCCATCCTGATTTCCATAGTGTCTGCACTAATTTACATTTCACTAACAGTGGATCAGCACATCCTGCCTCCCCCCCACATCCTCAACAGCATTTGTTGTTTGCTTTCTTGGTGATAGTCACACAGATAGGAAGGCAGGGAGGAAGAAAAGAAGGAAATACCATTGAACAGAAAGCCTGGATATTCAATAAAGTTGCCGTGAATTCCCATGTTTGAACGCTGTGTGAGGTCTGATAGATATTTAGCTTATCGTCCTGAAAGTTGTTTTTTTGCTGGCTTCATAGAATTTTACATCAATTTGCACAGCTTAACCCTTGGTCATATTCAAGGAAGGAGACTCTACAAAGATTAATGGACTATGTTTATTTATTTATTTATTTTTGGGTCCAGTCGTGGGGCCTGAACTCTGGGCCTGGGCGCTGTCCCTCAGCTCTTCAGTTCAAGGCTAGCACTCTACCACTTGAGCCACAGCCCCACTTCCGGCTTTTTTTTTTCTTATGTGGTGCTGAGGAATCAAACCCAGGGCCTCAGGCATGCAAGGCAAGCGCTCTACCACTGAGCCACCTTCCCAGCTCCTGGACTATGTTTATTGCAGCATTATTTACCATAGCTAAGATATGAAACCAACCCAGATGCCCCTCAGTAGATGAATGGATCAAGAAAATGTGGTATATATACACAATGGAATTCTATGCCTCCATCAGAAAGAATGACTTTGCCCCATTAGTTAGGAAATGGAAAGACTTGGAAAAATTATATTAAGTCAAGTAAGCCAGACCCAAAGAAATATAGGTACCATTGTTTCCCTTATTTGCAATAACTAGTGTATGTCGGAGTCAAGCTGAAAAGGTCAGATAAGTTGATGTTAGGGGAATGAACCCCAAGATAAGAATTCAAATGTTTTTTTTTTCCTTTCATGCAATTGTTTCTAACATATTTATAAGATTATTTCTTTGTTGTTTTGTATGTCCCTCCCCCATGGTATAACCCATGCTTTTACTGTATTTGATGTTGGTATAATTTGTGGAGGGGAAGGGAAAAAACAAATCGTTTAATTAGAGATACAGGTGGACCCATTGCAACAATGAGATGTACAAGTCGTTATGTCAAAAACGAATTTTACAACTTTGGTGGGGGGTGGGTGGAGGTTCGGGTGGGGAGAGGGGGGAGTATGGGAAGGGATGGGAAGGGGAAACAAAGAGGAGGCAACAATGCTCCATAAGAAATGTACTCATTATCCTGCCCATGTAATTGTAACTCCTCTGTACAGTATTCTCACAATAATTAAAAAAAAAGATTAATGGAGCTCTCCCCCAACTACTTTCCTCCTTGGAGGAACTCTTACTCACAAATCTGGTTGCTCAACAGCCTCAAGCTCTATTTTCTATTTTCTGCTTGTTTTTCTCTACCTTACTGCCACAGTCTTATGAAGTAATTCTAGATAAATGTTAGATGATGTTAGCTTTGTTCCTTTTGTTTTTCCTTCTCTTAGTGTCCTCTACCTGTTGTATAGGTATATCGTGTATCTTTAAAAATTTTCATTATAAAGGTGATATGCAGAGGGGTTAGTTTTATAAGTTTTATAATGAATACATTTCTTTCTGAACCATGTCACCCTGCCGTATATCTTACAGTGTTTTTCTTTGATGTTTGTGGCAGAAAGGTAAGTTCATCATACTGGAGGCAGACACCCTTGATAATTTTAATTCTGATTTATTCTTCTGTAAGTGGTACTTAGTTAAGACCCTGATTATTCAGGGTCTTATGGAAGTATGCACTGATATTTGAGCTTGTGTAATGACTCCCCAGGTGTAGAATTTCCAGTAAGTCAGATCATTCTAAAGACAACAAGATTAGTAGTAGCAAGATACAACAGTTTTCTTAGGTTATCCTTTTCATTAATTAGGGGCTGGTGAATTTTTTTTTTAAGATTCAATGTATTTTTATACCTTATTTCCTGATGCTAGTTGGTACAGCCATGAGGTTAACAATATCCTTTAAAATTTCAGGAGCAGCATTTCTTGCCATTACAACCATCTATGCTGAATCTGGGTCTGGCTTTGTAGTACCAAGTTCTTCTTCCAAATCAGGCGTGGAAGCCTTGAACAAGTATGCATGGCTATAATAATCCTGTTGTTGATGATAAATAAGTGCTTTGGTAGTTCATGGAACTAAATTCCTGTGTTCTCTCTCTCTCTCTCTCTCTCTCTCTCTCTCTCTCTCTCTCTCTCTCTCTCTCTTGCCTGTACTGGAGCTTGAACACAAGACCTCACATTCTTATTTAGCTTTTTTGTGGCTTGTGCTCTACTACTTGAGCCATTCTTCTACTTCTGGCTTTTTGCTGGTTAATTGGAGATAAGAGTCTCATGGATTTTTTTTTTGCCCAAGCAGGCTTTAAATCAAAAGCCTCAGATCTCAGCTTCCGGAGTAGATAGGATTACTGTTGTGAGCCAATAACACCACGCAAAAGCATAATTTAAATTCACCAAGAGACTCATACTTTTGTTTGTTTGTTTGTTTGTGCTACTACTGGGGCTTGGGTTCAGAGCCTGAGAGCTATCCCTTGGCTTTTTTTTTTTGCTTAAAGCTGTTGCTCTACCACTTGAGTCACAGCTGCACTGTCTGGCTTTATGCAGGTTAATTGGCGATAGGAGTCCCATGAACTTTCCTGCTCAAGCTAGCTTGGAATTGAGATCCTCAGATGTTATTATCTGAATATCTAGGATTGTAGGTGTAAGCTGCAGTACCTGGAAGAGATTCTTTCTCCTAGAAAAGTCCTTTGTCTATGGTACCATCCAATGGAACTTTTTATAGTGATGCAATGTTTTGTAAATCTGCTATATCCAGTAGCCAAAATGCAGCCATTGGACTCTTAAAATGCAATCACTGTGACTGAAAAACTAAATAAAAAATTGTTTAGTCGCATGTAGCTAGTGTCCCCTAATTAGACATTGGAGTCAATCTCTTTCTACTTTCCTATATGTCTTCCCTGTTACCTTTGTTAACCTTTTAAACATATCTTCACCCTCTTTACTAAACTACTGTCTATAACTACTATATAAAATTAATAGTACTAGCATAGATGAAGAGCACTTGTCAAGTCTAGTGGCTTTTTCTTGTGGGAGCATAATTACTCTTCAAATTTGTTTCTCAGTGGCCTCTGCCATGGTGTTAGTTGTGACAGGAGTTCTTACCATTGTCTGGCTTACTCTACTAATCATGTCATTCATGTCTTTGATACCAGTTTTTTTTCCTATTTTGTTTACATTACCACCAGAATTAACTTTTTAATGTGTGTGTGTGTGTGTGTGTGTGTGTGTGTGTGTGTGTGTGTATATAACATTCCCTAGCTAAATATTTTAGGTTCTCTCATTATTCCATTCCTCCTCCCCCTGCTCCTCCATCCCCTTCCTCCTAGCTGCATGTGCATGCCAGGCAAGTGTTCTTCTTCTGAACTACATCCCAGCTTTTTCTCTTTATCTTTTCTTTTTTTTTTGTTGGTTGAGAGGTTTGAACTCAGGGCCTGGGTACTGTACCTGAGCTTCTTTTGCTCAAGGGTAGCATTACCACTTGAGCTATAGCTCCACTTCTGGCTTTTTTTTTTCTTTTTTAGGTAATTTATTGGAGGTGAGAATCTCACAGACTTTTCTACCCAGGCTGGCTTTGAACTACAATCCTCAGATCTCAGTCTCCTGAGTTAGATGTGAACTATCAGTGCTGGGTTATCTTTCCTCATTGGAATAAAAGCCAACTTGCCTCACTCTTGTTTATTAGTTGAGATACTGACATTATTCTTAGTCCTTTTATTTATATAAATAAACACACATGCACTTATATATTACCAGTATTGAGACTTACACTCTATCACTTGAGCCACTCCACCACCCTGGCTCTTTGCTGGTCAATTGGTGGTGGAATCTTGTGAGCTTTCCTGTTCAAGCTTGTTCTGAATGGAAGTCCTCTTGATCTCAGTCTCCTGAGTGCTGGGATTGATTACAGGCATAAGCCCGTGGCATGTGGCTCCTTTATCTTTCTCTTTTTCCCTCCCTGCCTCTACCTTTCCTTCCCTTTCTAGTATATTTTCATTTGCATTATTTGTATGCTTTTAGGTGGCCTTCCTTAAACTTGTTTTATAAACTAGATTAAGTATACACATACAAAGACACATAGCAATATAAATTTATAAAAATAAGCTTAGAATGAAAAATAGGTAGATCTATCTGTCATATACATATTTTTTTTTTTTTTTTTGCTGGTCATGGGGCCTGAACTCTGGGCTTGGGCACTGCCCCTCAGCTCTTCAGCTCTTCAGCTTAAGGCTAACACTCTACCACTTGAGCCACAGTGCCACTTCCAGCTTTTTCTGCTTACTTGGTGCTAATGAATGGAACCCAGGGCCTCATGCATGTGAGGCAAGCATCCTACCACTGAGCCACCTTCTAGGCCCCAGTCAAATATATTTTTAAAACAGGTTGGTTCTGTGTTTGCTATTAGTATTCCATTTTACTTCATTTAGTAAGATTTTGTTAGGTTCCTATTTCCTTTGGAGTTCAGTTTAGCAATTATATTAAAGCCTAGTTAGACATGGATGTGGTTAATATTTTAAATCTATATAATTCATCTCTTATTCAATTAGAGTACTTGTGATGCTTCAGACATTGTGACCATAAGTAAAATTATAATGAACTCTGAGTACAGGATTAAACTCAAGAAAATGTGAGGGAAGGTTATAAAAGTCTCATGTTTTTATATGAGTCATGAGTATCCATTCTAAAAATCTATAGTGATGTTTGGTTTCTTCTAAATTGTAGAAGCCAGGTAGTATAACATAGAGACTAATGATAGTAAAAAATGAATGGTAGGTCGTATAGCAGAGTGATTAAGGGAACAGACTCAGGCTAGACTACTTGAGATTGACAAATTAGCAACATGACCTGGTGAAATTGTATTAATTCTCAGTTACCTTATTTGCAATGTAGGCAACGGCAATAACACCTCTTGGGATATAATCTCTGGCATGTAGTAAGCATGCAATGAGTGACAACTACTCATGTTTTTAACATGTAGTACAATGTTTTGGAATACATTGTGTTTATTTCAATTTTTAGGTCACTTGCAGGTGAATGGGGTAAATATGGAATGAGATTCAATATAATTCAACCAGGGCCAATAAAAACTAAGGTAAGTCTTAGTTGTTATATTGTGACACTGAATGATCCAGGAACAGTATAGTAATTGGTTTTGTGTGAAGAATTTCCCAGGAATCCTTGGTTACCATTATCTAGCATAAGAAGTAATGAGGGAGTCGGGGATATTAACAGCTTTGTAATGATGTGGTAAGGTCTGTATCAATCTCTTAATTTTCTAGGATTCCTTATGCCATCCATCTTAAGCTTTCTTCCTTTCTTTTTTCCTTCCTTTCTTTCTTTCTTTCTTTCTTTCTTTCTTTCTTTCTTTCTTTCTTTCTTTCTTTCTTTCTTTCTTTCTTTCTTTCTTTCTTTCTGATTTGCTTCTGTTACTGTAAAGTGTTATTGTTCTCTATTTCTTATACCATATGGTAAAGATTCTTATTCCTTTGATCTCCTTTTTAAAAATTTTAATTTTATTGTCAAGGTCATGTATAGAGGGGTTACAGTTACATAAGTAAGGTAGTGAGTACATTTCTTGTCTAACTTGTTGCCCCTCCCTCATTTTTCTCCCTCTTTCCCTCCCCCCAAACACCCCCAAGTTGTACAGTTTATTTGCAACATATTGTCTTGTGAGTATTGCTGTTGTGTTGGTTACCTCCTTTGTCCTTTGTCTCACCATTTTATTGTTCCCCTTCCCTTCTCTAATTCAGATAAACATATATACAATACCCAGGATGCCAAAATCAAATGCAGTGACAACAAGAGATAAACCATAGGGGAAAAAATCACAAAAGTAAAAAGAAATCATGTAGTACATTAAAAAAAAACCCTCTTGTGTCTATGTCTTAGAGTTCATTTCATTTAGCATCATCCTGTATTTGACCTCCCTTTTTAAATCATGGAAATATAATTATATTTTCAGTTTAAGTCATGCTCCAGAAACTTATCATGAAGGTTCGGCTTTGCTATAGGTAACATTTTCTTTGAGTCATACCCATGCTTCTGCACTTTGTCAATTATGTGTGTCATCTCACTCCTACATCTTTGTGATTGAAAAATCCTTTTGATGGCATGATTTTACCTATTATTAATAACCTTATAGACTTCATTGCGACAGATAATTATCACTAATAATGCAATTACAGATGTTTCTCAGAATGTCCACTTTTTCTGTTTTTTCAGATGATCTCACAGATAACTTTGCCATCACCTTTCTTTTTGTTTTCATGAAAAGCAAGAATTTATGATTGCTGCAAACCCAGTCAAAATGCATAAATGTAAAAGAATTAGTACAGTGGAACATTTAGTAGATTGTTCTGGGATGTTAAATATTCACATGGAAATGGCCACATTACTTTATTTAGCAACTTAATGGGTGATGATTGGAAAGAAAATTATCTGAGCAAGAGAAACTTGATTTAAAATCTTATCCAACACATCAAAAATAGTCTAATAAAATTAGTGGGAAAATAACTCAAAAGCATATATTAAGACATGACAGGGTATATATCTCTGCTAAGCACTATTTGAGAAGAACTGAAGTCACAGAGGCTTCTTTCTTTGGCCCCAGGGCTTCTTTCTTTGGTATGCAAGAAAGATCACCTGTTAGATTTATCTAACTTGTATTTATTGAGTACTCACTGTGAACAAAGGTACTCAAGTGATAGAGTTCTTCCTGTCAAGGAAGTTATCTCTAGCAATATAGTCATGAACTGTACTCAAATAATAGGTATCTTTTTTTGTTGTTGTTTTTGGTCTGCGCATGCACCTGTGCATGCATGTACAGGCGCATGCCAGTCCTGGGGCTTGAACTTAGAGTCTGGATGCTGTCCCTGAACATTTTTGTTCAAGGCTAGCCTTCTATCACTTGAGCCACAGCTCCACTTCTGACTTTTTGGTGGTTTAATTGAAGATAATGGAGTTTCCTACTTGAGCTGGCTTTGACCCACAATCCTCGGATCTCAGCCTCCTGAGTAGTTAAGATTATAGCTGTGAACCACTAGTTTTTAAGTTTAAAAAAACATTGAGTTAGAGAAACTAACAAGCTTTGATAGAATGAAAATCTTCCAGTTGTTATCTTCGTCCAAAAAGACTCTGGAGGGTTTCTAAGGTGCTTAGAGTCTGTGTTGTTTTTCCTACTGTGTTGCTGAAGCAAGCTTTCACCCATGTTTCAAGGCTTGAGTAGAGAAAAAGCTAACTATTGTTATTAGTGTACCTAGACCTCATCTTGGCCTGTCTCTGTCTTTCATCAGTACAAAACAGACTGGGAAGCAAGTTTGCTGAGGGTTCTTTTCTCTCTAAGATCTCCTTATGTTTCATATCCTTATGCCTGTGTTTTATTTCTTTTCTGTTATTTTGGGAAGAAAAAAGAAGAAAATGAACCTTCTTATAAAAATTGACTACCTGAGTGACTGTTCTGTGTTTGCTGAATGAAAGGATAAGGTTATCATTCCCTGTACCACACAGCACCCTTCACATATTTCACCTTTCTTTCAAAGACATTGGATTATTTGATGTTTCTAACAACTTTGTGAAATTAAAGTAAATATCTTCACCTTATACAGCAGAAACTAGGAAAAAAGGTTACATTTTTTCCTTGGCTTCTTTTTCCTTCCTTCCTTCCTTCCTTCCTTCCTTCCTTCCTTCCTTCCTTCCTTCCTTCCTTCCTTCCTTCTTTCCTTCCTTCTTTCCCTATTTCTTTCTTTTTTTCTCTCTCTCCTTCCTTCCTTCTCTTTTTCCTTCTTTTTTCTTTCCTTCCTCCCTTCCTTCCTTTTTCCCTTTGTTCCTTGTTATTGTTTTAGGCTAAATAGAGGTATCAGGCCTTGGACTAGAGTGAATGTAAAAAAATTGGTTAAAATTCTGTGCCTCACAAAGACTAAGGTATGAACAGGCTGCTATGGTAGTAGCTTCCCATTTTATACAAATGTGCTTAAGTAGGAAAAGGATTGCATTTAAACACATACACATGTCCACACAATATAATTGCATTTTCTTAATTTCTAAGGGTGCATTTAGTCGTCTGGATCCAACTGGAACATTTGAACAAGATATGATTAACAGAATTCCCTGTGGTCGGCTGGGGACTGTGGAAGAACTTGCAAATCTTGCTATTTTTCTTTGTAGTGATTATGCTAATTGGATTAATGGAGCTGTAAGTAGTTTTGTGTCTTTTGTTTTTGGGGGGAAATGGGAAGCCCTATTTTAAATCTAGTTCTGGCAATGCTGAATGTAAATAGGATATAAATACTCACTTAATATAAAATACTACATATAATAGTCTTAACATTTTCTCAATAAATATGTCTATCTACTAATAGACATGGCTCTAAAATGATCCTTATGATTGAGCTAAATCTTATTGGGAAGAGAATCCTAATTATTATTCAATTGAGGCTTAATCATCAGTTTTATCTTTAAAATCTAGGGGTTTCATTGAAAGTGCCAAAGAGATATTCTATCCAACTAAGATATGAAAATAACTTTTTTTTTAAGGTCATTAGATTTGATGGTGGAGAGGAAGTATTTTTATCAGGTGAATTCAACAGCCTGCAGAAGGTAATGCCATTTCATTATAATACTAGCAGCTATGATGCTAAGCTTTAAAACAAACAACCCATATTAATTGAAGTTTTCTTTTTGTGTCAGATTACCAAAGGGGAGTGGGATAAAATAGAAGGACTCATTCGGAAGACCAAAGGCTCCTAAGGCAACTTGAGCTTTCATCTTGAGTACAGTAAAAGTTAGAAGCAACAAATGATACACACTCTGAGCATTTGATCAGATGTAAGATGAATTTGATCATTTGATCAGTGTAAGATGAATAAATTGTTGTCTGATTTGGTTTGTTTTGGTTATTTTTGTGGTGTTGGACTTAAACAAAGGGCCTCACACATTCTAAGGTTTCTACCACTGGACTACATCCTCAGCACTAATAAAAAATTAGCAAACATTACCCAAATCTTCTTATGTGTCAGGACAGTGATAACAATTGTTTGTTCAAAAATAAGATATTGCTCTACAATTTTTTCATTTGTAGCATTTATTAACTGTACAACATAATGTACTTTTGCTTTTTTTAAAAAAAATTATCCTTTAAGCAGTTTTACAAAGGAGTTTCAATTCAAGATGTCAGCTTATGGGTACAATGCATTTTGATCAATGTCACCCCTTCATTGTTCTACAGCTATCACAACCTCACGCATCCTCTCAAGTAACCCCATTCCATTTTCACAGAGTACATTGAATGTTATAGTCATAACATCTCTTCCTTGTCTTTATTGTTTCCCATTCCTGCAAACACATGTTTTAGCTTCCTAAACTATAAGTTAGTGTTCAAAGAAGTTATACCATTGCAATTTTCCTCTATACATACCATACTTTATTTAATCAAGATGTTTAGGAATACATCATATGTTTCCATATGTGTTTATAGTTTATATGTGTCATTTTGTTTTTCTGAGCCTGACTTACTTGGTCTAACATAAATTTCCCAGGTCCATCAACTACCCTGAAAATGACATAATCATAATATTTTTTTCTTGATGGACCAGTATATAAAATATATGAGTTTCTTTTTTTCTTTTAAACAATTTTTCTTTTCTTTTTGTTCTTAATACATATATATTTTTATTGTGAAGATATTGTACAGAGGGATTACAGTTACATGAGCAAGGTAATGAGTCCATTTCCTATTGAGCATTGTTACCCCCTCCTTTGTTTTTTCCCTGCCAACCCTTTCTTCCCTACTTCCCCAACTATTCCCTCCCACTGCAGGTTGTAAAGTTCATTTTCAACATAGTGTCTTGTACATCTCATAGTTACAATGGGTCATCCTGTATCCTTATTTCAGCATTTTGTTATTTCCCTTCCCCTCCCCATGTTAGAAAAATGTATATACAAGATGCAGGAAACCAGAATCAAATATAGTGACAACAGGGATTGTACCATGGGGGAAGAACATACAAAGAAACCAAAAAGAAAAAAAATCACATAGTATACTATAAGTACATTAAAAAGAAAAACAAGAAAGATAAAATCTCTTGTGTCCCTATGTTGGGGCTTATTTCGGTTAGTATCAGGTTATATGGTCATATGTACATAGCTTTTAACCTCTTCTGCTTGTCCTAGACATATACTAGTTATTGCAGAAAAGGGTAACCATGGGAACTATGTTTCTTTGAGTCTGGCTTACTTCACGTAATATAATTTTTTCCAAGACTCCTTTGTTCATTATCGAAAATGTAGGCTGGTGTGTGTGTGTGTGTGTGTGTGTGTGTGTGTGTGTGTGTGTGTGTGTGTGTGTGTGTGTGTGTGTGTGTGTGTGTGTGTGTGTGTGTGTGTGTGTGTGTGTGTGTGTGTGTGTACATATGCACACTCGTGTGATTCAAGGCGCTAACACTTTAACATTTGAACCATAACTCCACTTCTGGCTTTTCTGATATTTGGAGATAAGAGTCTTACAGACTTTCCTGCTTGGGCTGGCTTTGAACTCTACAATCCTCAAATCTCAGTCTCCTGAGTAGCTAGTATTACAAGTGTGAGCCACCAGTTCCTGGCTGTTGAGCTCTTTTTATAACTTGGCTATGACTAATAATGAAGCAATGCAAACATGTTTACTTGTAATCTTCTGCATAGATGCCCGACTAGTATTGCTGGATAATTGAGGTCTTTGATCCATTTTGAATTGGTATTAGTACAAAGTAACAGACAGGGATCCAGTTTCAATCTTCTGCAAATGGCCAGTTTTCCCAACACTACTCATTGAAGAGACTTTTTCCAATATATTTGGCTCTCTAGCCAACATCAGATGGCTGCAGGCATATGGTATTTTTTCTGGGTCTTTGAATCTTCAGGACTATTTCTTTTTTAGTACCAAACAATTTTTGTTACTTTAGCTCTATAGTAATGATTGAAGTCTTGAATTGTGATACCTCCAGCATTTCTTCATGTTTTGCCTATAGGTTCAACTTTCTCAAAATCCATATATATATATATATATATATATATATATATATATGAATGTAGGTAATTATAATTTTTCCATATTATAAATAAAATATACCAACTTTATTTTTTGTCAATCATGAGGCTTGAACTCTGGGCCTGGGTGCTGTCCCTCAACTCTTCAGTTCAAGGCAAGCACTCTGCCACTTGAGCCATAGTGCCACTTTCTGTTTTCTGGTGATTGGAGATAAAAGTCTCACAGACATTCCTGCCTGGGATAGCTTTGAACCGTGATCCTCAAATCTCAGTCTCCTAAGTAGGATTATAGGTGTGAGCCACTGGTGCCCAGATATATCAATATTTTTGTGCATAAATATTTTTATAATCAGGATTTTTTTCTATCACAGATTACTAGAAATAATGTATGAATCAAAATTATAAAGCTTAAAAATTATAAAGCTTTTACTTTGATAATATATTTCTGATGTTTTTTATTCCAAAAACTTGCATGGGTTTATAACCCCTGAGTAGTGTGAAGACTGTGATTTCAAGAAGTATTTGCCAAACATGAAGCTTATTTACCAATTTTATAAGGAACAAATGACAGCTCCTTTAAAAACATGTTTAATAGGTAGGGTTTGGACTCAATAGTGATCAAGGACTGTAGTTTGAACCACACAGGAAATTCTTGTTTGTAACTTTACCTGTTCATGATTAATTACTGTATTTGAGTTTGTATGCAGTTTTTTTCTATTAGTCACCTCATTTTCTCATTATTCCATGACTTTACAAGTGGTGAGTAAGATGAAATGATTGTCCCCACTAAGAAGTTGCCTCCAGAGTCTGAAAGAGGAACAAGTATTATTAAAGTATTATTGAAGTCTGAAAGGGGAACAAGTAACACACTTTCTCTGTGACAGTCTGCCCCTAGGCTGTAACCACATGAGTGTTAATCAGTAGCCTCACCCTTAACTTATCCTTAAGCATTAGTGCTGTCATTCTCTTCTGTGCCTTTTTCAAGAGTGCTGCTTCTAATGCACTAATGGAGGACTTAACACTTAAAGTGAGGATTATGCCATGTGATCTGATAGTTAACATGTGGAAACCCCCAGGAAATATTTCAGTTCCTGAATGACAGTCATTATTTCCTTATTGATCTTACAGAAACTAAAGTGGCATGAACACATTAGCCGGGTGCGAGTGGCTCACGCCTGTAATCCTAGCTACTCAGGAGGCTGAGATCTGAGGATCACAGTTCAAAGCCAGCCCAGGCAGGAAAGTCCATGAGTCTTAGAAAAATAGAAGTGGCACAGTGGCTCAAGTGGTTGAGCGCTCACCTTGAGCTGAGGGACAGCGTTCAGGCCCAGAGTTCAAGCCCCATGACCGACAAAAAAAAATGTTAAAGTCATAGAATTTAAGTTATAGAATTTTAGAGCTGGAAGTTAAAAAAAATGCCCAATGCCCAAGGTAGCTAGATGACTAACCCTAAAGAACACTGTCAACCTTGTATCGCTATCCTAATCGGATATCTGTAGAGTTCATAACTTAGAAGATAATAACAGTCTTATAAGTTATACATTTTGCAAAAACTTTTAAAGGGAAAATTCTATTGATTTTACATTGTAATTTAAGAAGTACAGAAGTCATGAATTATCATAAATCGAACATACGCACGTAATACCTACACAGATGAAGAGGAAGAGAACATGACCCGGAAACTAGAAGTTTCTCATAAAATGTTTTACCTTCTCCCTAGGACTAACCATTGTCATGACAACATCTTGCAGTATAGGTAAGCTGCCCTTGCAATTTATAAAGAACCATGGAATAGGGACTCTTCTGTTTCTAGCCTTTCTGTGTAGCAGTTGCTTGTGTGTTCTCATTGTTCTATAACATTTCATTTATGGTTTATATGACTATATGGTCTTGTGCTAGTTCTGCTGTTGGTGAACATTTGGGTTGTTTCTAGTTTGTAGCTCTACCAAATACAGTGTAACTGTGAAGAAGACAGTTCTTTGGGTTAAAAATACATACGTCTTTCTCTGTTTGACTGATAATTCCTGAAAGTGAAATTGCCAGATTATAGGATGTTGATAAATTCAAATTTCCAAAGTGTAATTTAACTTTCCACCAACAGTGTGTGAGAATGTCTACTATACTACATCTTAACCCATGGTTAGCAGTCAAATCTTTTTTTTAATCCTTTCTGATCTTATTTTCAAAACTTGCATTTCATTAGATAAATATTGAGGCTGAAGACTTTTTGTGAGTTCATCAGACATTTTGATTTCCTCTTTTTGTGAAATGTCAATTCTACTTTCTTACAAGTTGATCAAATAGGTTCTGTTTTTAGTAGTAATGTTTATGTATTTTAGATATATAGTTTTATCAATCAAATATCTTTTCCCATTCTGAAATTTGATTTCTCTCTCCTCTCTGGTGGTATTAGGGGGTTTGAACTTATGGAATCATGTGCTTGCTAGGCAAGTAAGCTATTACTTGTAAGTAAGCTATTAATTGTAAGTAAGCTATTACTTTTTTTGCCCAGTCCATTTTTCAGATGGGGTCTCACAATTTTGTCTGCATCTACTCCTGCTTACTATCTTACATCTGCTTTCTGAGTAGCTGAGATTACAGGCACCTGCCACCAAGCGCAGTTTTTTTTTTTTTTTTTTGTTTTCAGATAAGGTGTTCCTAACTGTATCTGAGCTGGCCTCAAACCACGATCCTCCTGCATAGCTAAGATTACAGGATGAGCCACCAGGAGTCTGACTTTTCACTCCTAAAAGTATCTTTTGGGACACTTATTTCAATGGAGTACAATTTTTCCATCTATCTCTCCTATTTTATTAAGAAATATTAAGCTAGGTAATTTTTCCACATCTGCATACCATTTATATTTAGTTGGGAACTAGGAATGCATTTTGTTTATAGTGTGATATAGATGATATCTTCCTAATCTTTCATTTTCCTTTCTAGATTTACTCCCTCCCCCCCCCATTTTTCATGCTGCTTTCTGCCCTACAGATTTAGAATTGTCAAATGCATACAATGGTTACTAAATAGCTGAGGTATAAGAATTTCTTGGTCTTAGAGAAGTCTATATGTAGTGGCTCATATCTGTAATTCTGTCTACTCAGATTGTGGCTTGAGACCAGCCCAGGCAAAAAAACTCCATCCTACCCAACAAGTCAGACATGGTGGCATGTACTTTTATCCCAGTTACATTAGAGGGCATATAGGAGGCATTCTGTGGTTAGCCCTGGACAAAATAAACACAAGACATTGCTTGAAAAATAACTAAAGCAAATATATAAATAACTAATAAATGTAGTATTGGCATAAGGCTTAAGTGGCAGAATGCCTTTCAAGCAATCCTGAGCCCTGAGTTCAAAAGCAACAATCCACCAGATGAGACAGAGAGGAAGAGACACAGAAAGGATAGAAAGAGACAGAAAGAGAAAATTTCTTCTTCTGAATCTGATACTATTCAAGAGATTAATTCCACTATGGTAATTCCAACAGTGCAAGGTTTGTGACCATTGTTACTATCAGCTCTCTAGGAAGTCTCCAGAAATACCACCATTATTTTAAGACTCCTAAACCTAGTAGAGTTTTGATGTTGTGATGAATAACAATTTTTTTCTATAGATGAAATACAGGAAAATATGTATGTTCTTCCTACTCATGTATATATAGTTATATATATCTGTCATCTGTCTATCAGCTGATGTGGTCAACTATAGCAAACATTAGGATGTTTTGATATTTCTTGCCCAATAATAGTGTTAGAAGCACTTCTAATACAAAGAGTGATCGAATAATTTATTGTATCAGGTTTTCATTTGTCTCTTTCTTCAGGCAATAATAATTTGACCATCTTACATTTCTGTCTTGTTTGATTATGGATTACATTTCAGCTAATCTTTTTGAGAAGAAATAAATAAGAGAGATTGATATTATTTTCTTCTTTATTTGTTCTTTATAGGTATAATATCAGTATTTCCATTTACACACTACAGGCAAAGCCAGTCTACTAATTCCATCACTTGATTGATAACTTTTTAATTTTTGGCAGATCTCTTTTCTGTTCATTCTTGAGGGAAAGAGATAGCTCGCATTTTTTGTTATTTTTATTAATGAAAAAATGTGTAAAATGAGAACTTTGAAGCTGATGTAGGACCATCATTAACTCTTTGGCAGTAACTATACATTTTACAGACATTTCTGTCCTTGTTTCCTGCTTCACAATCAAAAGATCTAAAACAATCAACCATTACAAGTCAACTACAACCAGGATAGAATATTCTAGCTATAAATATGAGAAACTGTCACTTAGATATGGATCAAGGGAGGTTTGGAAATCTCTGGCTAGATAAGATAAATAATTATGCTAGCATTTCTCTTCAGATGCTATTATGAACTCGTTTGAAACTATTTGCAGATAGAAACATAGCAATTTTGATTGCTGATCTCAGTATGAAATAGAGAATCGACAGAATACACAAAAGTATTGGTGATAGAACATTCAGTCATCAAGATGCTATGAATCTTACATAAAATTCAGTTATGTAGTAAAAAATAGAGTTGTTATAGCTAGAAAAAAATATTTTCAGAGGTGGAAGATACCCATGGTGGAAATGAACAGTTCTACATAGAAAGAAAATCCAGGAAGTATGCAAACTAGACACTAGGATACTCAGCATCATAAATTTAATTGGAGATTACACACAAGACTTGACACAAGACAGCAATTTACTAGAATAATTATAATTTGAAACACATGAAATAGTTTAGAAAATTGAATAACATCATATTTTCTGACAGTGGACATGTAGGAAATATCAATGTCAAATTAGACAGATTTTTGGGTCATCTGGTGCTGCCATCCCCTGTTTTCAGATCAACTTGAGACAATCATTTGATATTGATTGGCAAACTGAATCTCTGGGGAAACTGTTGACTTCTGAAAACCACAAATGATTCTTTATTAATGTCTTGATACTTAGGTGTTTTAGATGTAAAAGTATATTTTTCCTAATAGCTGCGAATAATAGCTTAGTAAAATTTTATGGAATAGTCAGATGATTGTCTAAGAAAGCTTGGCTTATCATAATGATTCTCTTATTCAGTGACAAATGTGCATTTACACACCAGAGTATAGAGTTTTAAATATTAATTCTGATGAAATATTTGGAAAAATCAACATCCAACTGTATGCATGGAAACAAATATATAGATATAGATTTAATTGGGTATACTGACTGGTCTAAGCATAGGCTTTCTCCTTTTTAATCATATAGTTACAAAAACTGTACATTACAAACAGTATAGAAACAAGCAGAAAAGAATATGCCACACATCCTGGATAATTATCTATATGCAGTGAAATTTACAGATATAAAAGAAAATACAGCCTACTCCTTTATAGTGCACAGTTATTTATTTTAGATACAATGTATCACTAGCTTGTGGTTGTTGTCACCAACTCTAGTTGTCTCCAGTAGAGAGAATAAGAGCCAGGTCTGTTCGGTATAGCTTCCCTCCATCTGACAAAGCCATTATATTCTTCTTGTATGTTGTAATATTATTGATATCCAGATCCTGCACAGAATATAGATAGCATTGTAACCCAGTTAAATATGGAATTCATCAACTATTATCCAGTGAGAAATTGTGAGATGCAAGCTGCTTGTTACATCAATATATTAGGAAAAAGCTGGATTAAAGCATTATACAAATGTGAACAATTGTGAGATTTAAAAAAAAATACCTGTTTAACATAGATAATGATTTAGGTCAGAACCAAACAGCTAAAAATCAAAATCTAGGGAGGAACCTCCATACCGCTTTCCAGACTGGTTGGACATTCCCACTAACAATATAGCAGCGTTCCCTTTTGGCCACATCCCCACCAGCACCTGTTATTGTTAAGTTCCTCAAAAGACTAAACATAGAGCTTCCCTATAACCTAGCAATTCCACTCCTGGGCATTTATCCAATAGAACACAAATGACACCACACCAAAGCAACCAGTACAGTCATGTTCTTTGCAGCACTGTTTACAATAGCCAAGGAATGGAGTCAACCCAAATGCCCTTCAGTGGACAAATAGATGAAGAAGATGTGATTGATACGCACGCACACACACACACACACACACACACACACACACACACACACACACTGGAATTCTATGTTTTCTATATTAGAAAAAAAATGATACCACTGGGAAAAAATGATATTAAGTGAAGTAAGCCAGACCCAAAGAAACATAGGTTGCATGGTTTCCCTCATTTGTGGTAAGTAGAAGGTGTCTATAAATCTTCAAGTAAAAGACAAAAAATACACTTGGACACGATAAACTATACAGAACTCTAGACACAATGGAGGATAATCTTAGGAGAGGATCCCAAAGGCTTAATAGCTATGTGCATATGAACATATAAAATGATGCTTATTGAAATGAACTCAAAGAAATGGAAACAAGAGGGTTTTTTTTCTCCCTAGTTGCTTTCTCCTTTTTGATTTCTCTATCTGTTGTCTTGTTTGTAAGGTTATGTATGTTGGAGAGAGTATGGGGGAACATAGAAATGGTGGGACAAAGGATGAACCATAGAGGCAGTGATACTCACTATAGTATGAACATGAACTATACAACTTGTGGGGACAGGGTCAGGAGGGAAAACCAGGGAGAAAATGATGGAAGAGGTGACACTGTTCAAAAAGAAATGTACTTATTAACTGACTTAACTAACTGTAACCCCCATGTACATGTTCTTTATAATAACAATAAAAAAGAAAAAAAAACAAGATCTACTGCTGCTCTATAAAATTTTAAAGTAAATTTCTAAAATGGACTTGTGGTTTCTTGGGGATGGATCCTCCATATAGACTGCTTAGAAAATGAATGGCATAATAAATTACCTGTTTATTCTTCTCACAGAGATCTTTCAGTAAAGCATCCAGTTCATTTTCATCTATGTATCCATTGCCATCCTGAGGGAGGAGAAATAAAGCAGTCTACATCTAACTGCATCCACAGTGGGGGAATAAGTACAATGGAAAGAGTTGAAATACTTACAAAAATCTCCCAGCTGAATACTTAGTGGAAATTCTAACCTTTCACCGGGTTTATAGCTACTTTACAGTTGCAAATTGGGCAAGTGACTCTCACTCAATACCTTGAATTTAGCAAAGGATATAAAAGTCAACATCCAAAGATGTCCATTGATAATGGATAAAGGAGATATGTATCTATATCTCTGTATCTGTATGTGTACGTATGTATGCATGATGTATGTATATATGTATGCATACATGCATACATGCATGCATGCATGTATGTATATATGTATGTATGCATGTATGTATGTATGTATGTATGTATGTATCTATGTATCTATGTATCTATGTATCTATCTATCTATCTATCTATCTATCTATCTATCTATCTATCTATCTATCTATATCTATCCTACTGAAATGTTACTCCACACTAAAAAAGAAGAAAATTCTGCAGAACCTTGAGGTCATTATGTTGAGGGAAGCAGGCTAGTTAGAGGAGGATATATACTTTATGTTTCCATTTACGTGAAAATTCCAAAATAGAAACATGGAAACAGAGTAGAATGGTTGTTGTCACAAAAGGGAGGATTTTATGCCCAATTATTAATTATACATGAGAAATAGGTTCTAAAGATTGTTTCTATAGTTAACAATACTATATTTTAATTTAAAAAATTGAAAGCATAAATTTCATGCGAGGGGTTGTGTCACCACTCACAAGGGAGAAGAAATCAGAAAGAAAGCAAAAATAATGATTTACCTGATCATATAACTCAAAGGCCTTGTTGAACTCTTTTCCACACATTTTTATTCCCTAGGAGACAGAGAAGAGAACAAAAGTTAAAATACTATTATTATATTTTAGTGTATTTCTATTGATAAGTCTCCTATATTCTATTTAAGGAAACTAATATTTACTGTAGAGAAAAAAGCTAAATACCTGAAATTTAAGAAGAAAATTCTCTTGCACTGGTAGTAACCTTTAAAAACAGAATATTGTATTGACAGGTTAGATTTTGGGACAAAGGCCATCTTATTCTGATGACACTTCCAGAATTCCCAAACTCACCTGGCCATTTCAGTCAGCTCCAACTTCCCATCATTATTTGAATCAAACAGTTTTAGCTGAAAGAAAGAACATTGTTATTCTAGCTATTGAGTCATAATGTGTAGAGTGAAGGAGACAGCATATAAAATTAAGCAGCTTGAGTTACCAAATTCTTATATAGAAAATACAATTTTAGAAACTAATATTTTTTTCTTTATTTGTGTGTGGGGGGTGGGGTGGGGTAGTGGAGTTTGAACTGAGGTCCTTGAGTTTGTGGCAGATGCTTGAGCACAGGGGCCAAGACTCTGTTCTTTTCTTGTTTTAGTTATTTTTCAGGTAGGGACTCATGTTTTTACCCAAGGTTGCCCTTTGACCAGGATCCACATACCTGAACACCACAGAACTGGGTCCATAGGACCATATCACCATGTCCAGCTTATTGGATGAAACAAAGTCTAATTTACTTTTTCCTGGGTCGGCCTGTCATTGGGATTCCCCTAGTCTTTGCCTCCTGATCTCTACATCCTGCACAACTAGTATTTCTAGAATTTTTGATGTGAGCACTTTTAATGTAAACTTTCAATTTTATAATTTGTGTCAATTGCTGAAGCTGATGAGACCATAGAATTACTAAACAGATAATGTTGTAATGTTCTTAACTAGACTTCTAGAACATTATGATTTACTTATTTTGCAAACTGTACATTTGTATGTACATCAGATCATGAGAAGAATGATACCTGGTAGTAAATGGTATTTCCTTAAACTCTTTAAACAGTAATTTGAAACGCTGTTCACTTATCTGTCTTTCTTTTCTTGTGCTTCACCTCTCTATCTTTCCTTTGTAGTACTGGAATTCCAAGCTCTTGCACATGCTAGACCAGCACTCCACCACTGTGTTACATCCCCAGTCGTTTTACTCTTTTAAAGCACAAAAAGTAAACTAAGCAATATGCAAATAACATAAACTCTGTAGAGAAAATAGTATTGCTGAGTAATTTTGAATTTTCCATTGAATACTAGATACTAAATAAAACTCCCTAGTTTCCACTGTACTATACATATACCTTACATTGAGATGCATTGACATAAACACGCTCAAACATATATTTGTGAAGCATTCACAAATTTAGAAAGTAGCCACTAATGCTATACTATGTCATACAGAAGTAGCATATATGAAATATGTAAAAATGTAGCATTGTTTGTATTTATGAAGAAAAGAATGTGATACAGCTATAACGAATATAGGTCTGTGAGATATTTTTGAAGAGGAAACAGAAGACATTCAATGGTTTGAGATGTTCTAAATGTTCTTTGTTGAAAGCAGAATTTTTCCCAATGTCCTACAGTGACACAACATTATGTAATCCATTGACCATAAATTCTAGTGTGGTCACACTGTCTACTGATACAGTGGACAACTAGAGCACACAGTTTAGTGCCCATGGGGAAATGTTGTCTCATCTATATATTTAAATTTTAATTAGTTCTTGATTAATTTGCTTCTTGAATTTGAACTGGTTTATGACATTTAATCAGATCTTCTGGGCCAATTCAACAGGGGAAACTCCCATCTGAGTGGTTTTTAAAGGCTGCTTCAAATTTCTACGTGGAAAGGAGACTTTACTTTAAATAGATATCCCTTAAGATCGAGACAAAATAGAAAATTGATAAATGTAGGTTATTGTTCATCCCCATTTGCGCCCCCCCCACACCGCAAAAGATTCAGAGTTTAGATTCATGCATTGTGACATGTAACCAAAAGTCGACTGTGTATTGTTAGCACTATTACACCTGGAGGTATAATGTGGAATTAAAGAGAACTGGGGAAAGAAACTCTTTTGGTGGTTTTAAAATTAAAGACAAGTCCTGCTTTATCATAAATATCACTGTTTGATGAACATGGCTGTAAAGTTCCAGGGTTTTGTATTTGTTTTTCTGGAATTAAGTTAGGCTGATGGGCTGAAGATAAAACACAGCTACATCAACACACCCCAGCTCTTTATAGGATTATTTCTCAGACTACCTAAGATTTAACTTCTTTATCAATCTATTGTAGCACAGCAGATGTGATAATAAACATCTATATTTTGGGGCCATTTATTCCTGAGTATTTATAGCATTTGTAAAAACATGTACCTCTTGCAAGTCCTAGTCTTATGAGTTAAAATGAACAAACCTCACCCATTTCAGAAAAAGTGACTACATGAAAGTTGGCCAAATTCAAGAGCTTCATTAAAACTTATTTGTACATTTGTTTCTGAAACATTTGGAGTCTATGTTTAAAGAACTTTTCATGGCTCTTTTTATCTATACTTATAATAGATATTTGTTGTAATATTTACCAAAAATCCTGTTTAAGTTGCATTTTAATTTTTTTACCCATAACACCAACAGAATAGAAAAGAAAAGTAGCTCATTTTAAGTGACTGAATGAATAAAGTCAATACAAATTTTCTTTAACTCTAAAGAAGCCTATAATTTCCAAAGCAGTGATAAAAGTAGATTCAGAACCTGTATAATGAGTTTGGGGTGGTATAACTTACAATATCTGATTAATATAAGCTATATAATTTACTGAAAGAATTACATTTGTTTTGTGAGAAAAACAATCTTTTAAGAGGTAACAATGTCTTAATTATGTAGCATTACAAGGAAAGAGGTGTGCATATGTTTGTACGATAAAGCTAATGCCTATAACACTCAATGTGACAAGATATAATCACAATTCATGATTTCAATTTTCTAAGTAAAATGATAGTTATGTGCATGTGACATTGCCACCATGGTTGTTGGTACATTTCATCCTATGTGGCCTTCAGCAAGAGCATAGTGGAATTTCATGAGCTCTTGGCTAAATCTTTTCAAGATCATTCTTACCATTAGGTCTGTGTACTCAGCTAGTTTTGTGTCATCAACAGTCTTGTTTGCTTTTTCTAGCAGGTCCTTTAGAAAGTTCTGTTAAAACAAAGAACACTCAGATAAATTTCATCAATAGTGTGCAGTCTGCTTCTGGTTCCACATGTCTTGAAAACAGAACATACAGGAATGCAAAGGAAGCCTATTTTTGAGGGTAGAGCCAGGTGAGGAGAGGATCACAGAAGCAAGATTGAAACATGATCTGTGTGGCATTTCAGTAATAAAACGCCTGTGACAAGTATAATATCTGCTTTTTACTGAGATGGGATCCGTCATAATCTGAGCTATCTGATGCTTTTAGGATTTCAATGAAAAGAGGATCTGTATTGTGTAGAGATCGCAATTCAAACTTTAAAAACAACCAGCTCAATGGAATCCTTTCTACTTATATGATATTTCCAAAAGAACTCATGTGACTCTTCTGTAAGAAACACAGGGCTCTGTAACATGTGTGAAAAATTATCAGCAAACCAGATGGAGAGCTACCTCCAATTTCAAATGCATTTTATGTTCCCGTGGGCTGTATTTACATATCAGTTTATAGCTAGTGTGAAGCCTGTTTCTCTTATGGGCCAGGTGGTTAGCTTTTAGGTTTGACATAGTCTAAATAGCATCATTTAAAATGCTTCAGCGAACAGTACAAACTAAAACAGTTGGCCACAGATAATGGCATCGAATCTTTGAAGGATATATGAATCATATTAAAATGAAGATTAATGTGGGAAGGATGAGAAAAGATGATTATTAACTTGACAGTTGGAGCCTGAAGTGAGTTTAATTTTTTTAGGCAGACATAAATTGAAGTTTATTTTGCAAAGGCATGACATATAAATGACAATGGAAAGAGTTAAGTATCTCGTAGTCTTTCATTTTGACCAGTACTGTTCATTTGTAATTCTTTTTATTTTCTCAGAAAATAAATGAATGCAATTATGACAAATGAGTAGATTCTGTCCCCACATACTCCTGAAGGACTGAGTTTCTTTGAGTACTTCTGCTTGGCTGATTTGACATCCCTCTTTTCAAGAAAGGTGACATTCTTGGTTTGATAAATTTGTTTTTCACTTCAAATAATATTCTTCAAATCCAAAGTGAAGCATGGAAAATTCAAAGCTATCTAGTGAGGGTGAGTTTTATTTTTGAGCCTTCTGAGTCTTTTGTCAGAGATTAATTGGGTTAAAAAGCCTCATCAGAGACTAAAATGGTGGTCACAAAAATAGCCTAGGAAAAACCTTGGGATGCTAAGATTCAAAGTCATGTCTGAGAGCAAGTGAGCAATGTTTTACTCTATTATGGATCTTAAAATTAGCTTTCTTGAAAGATCCATTAAAAAAGAATGCCAACTTATCTTCAAAATTCTCCAGAGAGGAAGACTTCTATTTAGAATCTCTTTCTGAGAAGAAAATTTAGAACAAAGGAGGAGACTTTTAGAATATTTTGAGGTCACTGTTGGAAATGAGCTGAGGGTTTCATTATAAACTGAGATGATTTTCAAAGGATTTTTTTTGGTTTGATAATAAAAGAAGCATAATAGTGCCACTGTCACCTCGCATTCTCTGTTTGCAGAGCTGCATGGATGTGAGAGACATTGGTTTGGTTCACTTCGTGTTAAAAATATTTACACTTTCCAAAGACTGCAGTTGAATGTTTTTCAAGTTTGCAATGGTGCAGTTGAGTGTTTTACATGTTTGCAAGTTGTGCAAATGTACAGCTTTATTTTTAAAGTGGTATTCTTTTTAACTTTATCACATATTCTAGTCTAAACCTAGGTCCTCTTTCCTAGGCAGCTGTGTAATCTTGAAAACATTATTCAATCACACTGAACTTCAGTCTCTGTAAACTTGGAATGATAAAAACTGCCTTGCAAGTTTTCTATGAAGTTTAGATGTTAAAAGGAAATACTTCAAGTACATAGAACTACACATATTCAGATGCTCAATAAAACTAACTTGCTCCCTTTTTAGTCATTTTATGTTTTGATCTAGAGGAAATAACATCTTTTGGACTGAGATATCTTAACGTTGGTTTGAGGAATGGAGATTAAAGATAGATTCATGTTTCTGAAAAGGCTAATGGATTGAGTTCATGTATAGTATGATTATGCTTTGCATTTCACTAAACTTTCATATGCACTTACTTAGGGCTCATAATACCTCTGAGAGGAGGGTATTATTGTTCCCCTTCTAAAGATGAGAAAAGACTGATGTAGACATTTGCACTGAGGTTAAAACTTCATTTTAGATCTCTTTTCCTTTATATCCTCATCTTCCCACACCTCCTCCTCAGTACCTCTGAGATATGAATTGATAAATTTGTTTTCAGCATTGTGGTGTTTCAACATTTAATCCTATTAGGATTTCGTTGATGTTGCTGAAATAGGATTTCGTTAATGTTGCTGAGTGGTAGCAGAGACTATGGAATGTCTTGTGCAGCTTTTACTAGATCACTTAACTTCTCTTAACACTTTTGTTACTGGACTTTACAGTAATCTCATGGAGATCATGCAAAGATTAAACAATGTAGATAAAGTACTTGGTAAACATTAGAAATCCCCAAGTTTTTGTTTCTCTTTTGGAAGAGAAATGATATATGTTTAATGTATAAAATTTCAAATTTCAATGAAAAAGGTGGCTTACTGAGATTGTATCGTATCTATCTGTCTTGTCTATCCATCTGCCACATCTTTCATTTATCTATCCATCTATCTACCACCTTCTAGCTATTGATCTATCATTTATCATCTATCAATCTGTCTCACTAACATTTATTCTCTTTTGTGCAATTTTTTTTTTGCTTATGTGGTGCTGAGGAATCGAA
The DNA here is from genome assembly GCF_024711535.1 of Dipodomys merriami. NCBI lineage: Eukaryota > Metazoa > Chordata > Mammalia > Rodentia > Heteromyidae > Dipodomys > Dipodomys merriami. Next base: position 56,670,750 of record NW_027205603.1, read on the forward strand.
CCCAGGGCCTCAGGCATGCAAGGCAAGAGCTCTGCCACTGAGCCACCTTCCCAGCCCCTAACATTTATTCTCATCTATCTGTCTGTCTGTCTGTCTGTCTAACATCTATCTTTCTATCATGTATCTTATATAACAATTTGTATATAACACAGAAAATGCTAATTTCTCACTTTGCTGAACAGAATTTCAAGAAGTACTTGGAGTTTCTTTTTCGATCTGCTATTTCATTAATGATGTGAAAGAGTGGGTGAAAATGTGCCATTGCTCAACATTAGTTTCTTTTGTGGGAGGTATTTTTTTTAAAGCAGTGAAGCCCTTAGAGTTCATAATTGCATTTCAAGGGAAAGAAAAAAACTTAGTATATATTTTCATTTCCTTACCTTAAGCTCCTCAGTTTCTATGAAGCCACTGTGATCAGTGTCATATTTTCTCCAAGTCTGTAAGTAATTTGGATAAGGAAAACAAAATCTTTAAAAAGCCAACTAATTCTCTACTTCCACTAGCTTTCTTAAAGTGACACTTCTCTACTACCTTCATGAATTCCTCGCAGGACTTCAGCTGCTGGCATCGGAAGAGCAGCAGGAAATTCTCTTCTGTGGGTAACACATGAGCCAACTGGAAAAATTTTTACAGAGTGAGAAACAGTGGTAAGGAGCTTGAAAACAAGTCTTTGCTATCGCCTGCTGCTTAGTTTTGCTTCAACATGTTCCCTAGGAGCAATTTTATCGCCTAGAAAATTAGCAAAAAACAACATCAGTTGGTTTTCCTGTCTGGTATTTTTCTATTGTGTGTTCCACAGCATGTGTGCTCTGGACTGCTTGGTTCTTAGTGTCAGATAAGGGTGGTAGCAATGCCTGGTGCACATAGGAACAGAAGCATCGAGGTACACTCAAGGGTACATACCACAGCCAGAGATTTTGTGTGAAATGAAAGAAAAGAGAAGCCTGAATATGGGGGAAATGCAGTAAAAAAAATGCATTCTCAAGTCAGGGAAGAAAGCTTGCTGTGAGGTACAAAGGGAGATAGACTCAAGACAGTGTAAAGCTTTAGAAAGAGAGCTGGAAAAACAATTCATGAGGAGCAGTAGGAAATTGAATAGTAAGAAGAAATGTCAATTGTAAAATTGTTGGTTTCTGCTAAAAGGATATCCCCTGCTTGACTCCAGGGCTTAGGTTAAGTTTTGATCTTTACTACGTGACTCCGTGACATTTTTCCCTTAGATCTTCATTCCATGACCTCAATACTTCTCCCCTTTATTTATTTTTGAGGTTAACAGGACTAGATACCATTTTTTAAGATGAATATAATCTATCTATTCCAAGCAGGAGAGGGAGCTAGATTGATGGCCCCACTGCAGATGTGAGTTCTATTTCTGGCTCAGCTGCTAATGAGCTGTGGTCCCCAGCAACTCCCTTGCCATTTCTGACCTTGGCAACCCTTATCACTGAAATAAGGAGGTAAAGGAGAAAGCAATGTCTCTTAAATGTTTTTGGTTCAAAACACCTTCTATTGGAATTTCTTTATCTTCACTACCAAATAATAAATTCCTCTTCCTAATCCATTATATTTTGACTAATTTTCAGAAACTGATAACTTCTCCAATGCACAGAAATGGACCTTCATCCTTAGAGTTCAGACCAAGAAATTGTAGTGTAGGTTAAGGTCAGTATAAGTTCTAAAAGTTCTATCAAATGATAACAAAGATTATAGTAGTATAGTATAGTATAGTATAGTATAGTATAGTATAGTATAGTATAGTATAGTATAGTATAGTACAGTATAGTATAGTACAGTTCTACCAAATGATAGCAATGATTATAGTATTTAAATTTTTTCATCTTTTCAGCCAAACCCCTAAATTTAACATAAAACATTTTATTCGGGGCTGGGAAGGTGGCTCAGTGGTAGAGCGCTTGCTTTGCATGTATGAGGTCCTGGGTTCGATTTCTCAGCACCACATAAGCAAAAAGTAAAAAGCTGGAAGTGGCACTTTGGCTCAAGTGGTAGAGTACTAGCCTTGAGCTGAAGAGCTGAGGGACAGTGCTCAGGCCCAGAGTTCAGGCTCCATGACCATACCCCACCTAACCCCCCCCCCAAAACACCATTTTATTCAACTGTCCTGTTTTTAGATCTTTGAAATAGTACCTCACATTAAAACAGATAGTTTTATAGGCTGTATATGTGAAGATGATGCTAAGGGAAAGGGTCTTATTAGAATGGGTCTTATTCAACATTTCATTAGAATGTTTATTATGAATCAATCAGACAATATCTTATGTTGAAGCACAGGTCACTAGAGTACATAGATAATATGCGGATGAATCTAAAAGGTGAAAATAAATGTGTAGATTTGCCAGTAATTGACATTTGTTCCATAAACATAATTTATACTACCACAGTATGTGTGTGTTTTCTAGGTCTTACTAAATTCAAGACTCTTCTGTGTCCTTTGATTTCTTTGAATTTTTGAATCATAAAAGCCAATACCTGAAGAATAGCCTCAAATCCTCAGATCCCAAATCTTTTAGTTGATCCAGAAAGGTTGAATGACTTGGTTTGGTGATTGGCAGAATTTGTAAGTGGCGTCAGTGTGATTCTTAGTAAATTAGATCAACAGCATGATAGAATGAAGTGGTAGTTCCTTCGCTCTTGAAATGTACTTGGAATGCAAGAGATGCTTTTGAATGTGGTTTTTACATGTAACAAGATAGTCTGGCTTTGTTAGGCTATGTTTCCACTTATTAAAAACCAGAACCATCTTCCTTATCAAGTCCTTTTTCCTCTTTGTCTGTAAGTGGGCTGCTAGTGTAGACAGTAGGTAATAGTGATTTTCATTATTGAAGTAGCCAGATACTGGATAAATCAGGTCAAGAATAGGTCAGCACCTAAAGCTAAGGATGAAGGGAAGAAGGAGAGAGAATGGCAGTGGGAGGATTGAGCATGAAGGTCTTCAGAGGAGGCCTCTCAGTGATAATAAAATTTTCTGTGGGGGTTTTTCGAAACATTTAAGACTTAACAGAAGGCAAGGAGAGCTGAGTGCTGGTGGCTCATGCCTGTAATCCTAGCTACTCGGGAGGCTAAGATCTGAGGCTCACCGTTTGAAGCCAGCCTGGGCAGAAAAGTCCCGGTGAGACTCTTATCTCCAATAACCACTCAAAAACTGGAAGTGGAGTGGTGATAGAACACTAGCCTTGAGCACAAAGAGGCTCAGGGACAGCACCCAGGCTCTGACTTAGAGCCCTACAACTGACCAAAAAAAGGTGAGGAGAAAAGAAGAGCAATAGAGGAAACTGAGAGAAGAGAGGAAAATAAGAAGCGTATGTCTGAAAGAGGAAAGAAATATGTAAGAGGCAGAAATTTTAAAGAACAAGCTGGCTGATAGAAATAAATGGGACATGCACATTTTAGGAGGTTCTGTACAATACTGGATGTCTGGTCATATCATACAATGGTGATGATGAACAGAAATAGGAATTAGCCAATAACAGTACCATTAGTAGGAGATAACCAATACCATTAAATACCTTAATTTAATGGCATGTACCTTTTAAAGTTTGGGCTGTACCTTCTCCAAGCCATCTATTTCAGTAGAGAAGTTTCTCATCCTCGTCCCTGAGAAGATGTAAGCTGTGTAGGCCCAGTATGGTACGTGCCTCAAATGAATGCTGTAGCTTGATCGATAATTTTATTTCATTAAAAAAGTACATCCTTCACGATCAGAGAGACAAACAGCATATGTATTCTCTCATATGTGGAGGTTACATCTAAAATACTTGGACACAGTTGACCGAAGGAGATGCTATTAGGAAAGGAACAAAAAGGCAAAATGCCTATGTGCAGCTTATTATGCAAAATAGTTATCAAAATGAATTCCAGGAAATGAAAACAAGAGGCTTTTATTTTCTTTGTTGCTGTTTTTGTCTTTTTTGTTCATTTATATGTCTTTGGGAATGTAAAGAGAGGCACAGAAATGGAGGGACAAAAGGTGAACAAATGCAACTGTGGTACTCACTAGCCACTATGAAAATGAACTAAAGAACTTGTGGGTAGGGGATGGGAGGGAAAAACAAGAGAGTGAGGGAAGGCGTGGCATTATCCAAAAAGAAATGTACTCTTTATTTGTCTTATGTAACAGTAACCTCTCTGTACATAATCTTTATAACAACAATAACAAATTAGAAAATGTATTTCCTTAGCATGCTGTATAGTTAATATGTTTTTACTATCATCATGTTGCCTTATCACTTGAGTTTATAGTTAATGTTGAATAAAAATGGAAAAAAGTTCTCTTAAGAAAATGAACTTCTCCAAATCCACTAAATACATAAAAACAAAGACATAAATTCATAAATAAAATAATAATTTGACCAGCAGTGACTAACCATAAGATTAAGGATATTCAAGCATCTTTGTTTCATAAAGTTCACATAATTCACATAACGTTCAGAGGTCTCTAGAATGTCAACTACAAAGAAAGTCAAATTGCTTTTCATGTCTGGTGCAAATTTGAATGTTTCTTTGCCCGTGATATTTTTGTTTTTGATTATTTAGAAATGCTGATTGAAGCTGGAGGTATGACTCAAATGGTAGAGCATTTGGCTATCTGGCACAAGGGCCTGAATTCAAACCTCAGTGTTATCAAAAGATAGGGATTGTATCTACATACAATATATTAATTAGTTTAAAATTTCATTGGACTGTTGATGTGAACGGAACATGATAACTAACATCTATTGAACTGTGAATTCTATGCTAGGCACAATACTATCCTATCTTACAAACATTATAAATAAGTCTTAAACATGTAAAATATCATTAAAAACAAATTAGCCATTAAAAAAGCAAGGAATATATGTGGTTAAGATATGGCTATAGTAAACATCAATCTTTTTACTGTCTGTATCACAGTGTGGCGGCTCTGTGTAGACAGTTGCTTCTACCAATGCTCAGGAATCAGTATTCAAATTTCAGAGCTGGGTGTGGAAACTCTCTGGTTATAGCATCTAACACAATATCTAAACCTGCCAAAGGTCTTTCCTCGGTGGTGGATAGAGCTGTATTATTGTTATATTTGCTCTCATGGCTGCCCATAGAAGTGCCCAGTACTTCCTATGCCAAGAGTAATGGTGATTTCTTGGTCCTTGGCCTGCTTGCTGCCCTTTTCAGGAATTCCAAACATTTTTTCTGGATTGCAGAAGACTGTGGAAGATATTAAGGGTATAGGGAATATAACTGCATCCACAAACACAAACAGAATCCCTCAGATCTTCACTTATGGATATTCGTTGCTTGTTCCTGAGAATGAGGAATAGAACTCATTTCCCACTTGTCTGTCTCCTTGTGTTTTGCCTTCTGTTTATGTGTCCAGCAACTACAGAAATTTGAATTTGAATTGATTGATGCAATTAAGGAACTGACTATCTACAGTTGGCATAAGCTGGAAATAAGTGGAAGTAATGTTCTGTTGTAAACATTTCAAATAATTTATTTCTGAGCTTTAGATAAGTATTGGAGTAGGGAGTGTGATTTTCTACCTAGAGCTCCAATTGGGCTCAGGGAGTGTGGCTGTTGTCTCAGCTGTCAGGCCCCTTTGAGAGATTGCCTAGGCTGAAGACAGCTGCATCCCAAAGAGGCCACATCCTACGATTAATCCATATGGGTATAAAAGGCTGGATATTTGCAGTCAGAAATTAGGAAATCGCTGAAGGGAAGGTCGCTGCTTTGAGTGCCAGTGGGGTGAATTGAAATTTCTGTTAAGACTGCTTGCCCAGTATTTTCCTTTTCCCAGTACAGTTCTCTTTACCCCTCCTCCACAGGAAGTATTTCCCCAAGCACTTTGTAATCATCCTCCTTGGTGCCACTTTTCCACTCAAATCTGCTTCCAGGCAACTCAACATTAAAAACAACAAACAAACAAACAAACAAACGTTCCACCAAGTCTTTTCCTAGTGTAAAATGGATCCTTCACCCTATGTTTTTGAGTAGGTTGAAATCCCTGACGATAGCACATCTAATTAATAAACAGTGGAGCAACTATGATGATTGGTGAGAATTTGCAGTCACCATCAATAAGAATCTTAAAGTGAGACAGAGGATTTCAAAATTTTGTTTTTCTTGACAACTTCAAAGCATGTTGTGGATGCATTGCTAAATCACTACCTTTAAGAAGGGTGAGTTCATTAGAAAATAATGACTAAGATAGATATGTTAAAATGTATGGTAGGTACAATTCCTAACTTTTTTGGAATCTATACTTTTCCTGGGGCTTGAATTCAGGGCCTGACCATTGTATTGTCGCTGGCTTCTTTTGTTAAAGGCTAGTTCTCTCTTTTTTTTTTTTTTTTTTTTTTTGGGTCCGGTTGTGGGTCCTGAACTCTGGGCCTGGGCGCTGTCCCTCAGCTCTTCAGCTCAAGGCTAGTGCTCTACCACTTGAGCCATAGCGCCACCTCCAGCTTTTTTTTTTTTTTTTTGCTTATGTGGTGCTGAGGAATCGAACCCAGGGCCTCAGGCATTGCAAGGCAAGTGCTCTACCACTGAGCCATCTTCCCAGCCCCCTAAAGGCCAGTTCTTTACTACTTGAGACACAGCTCAGCTTCTGGATTTTTCATTAGCTTATTGGAAATAAGAATCTCACAGGCTTTTCCTGCCCAGACTGGTCTCAAACTCCTGAGTAACTAGGATTACAGGCCGCTGTCAGGCGACAATTCCTAAACTTTTAAGACAATTGTGATAAATGTTAGCTTTCTGGAACACATATTAGTCAAGCATTCATTTTTTTCACTTGAGAACCAGAAAACATTCTTCCTGATCAATGAGAAGTGAAGACAGAAAAATTTAAAGGCAAATAACTCATAAACTTAAAGCTATTTGAATTTAATCATTTGGGTTAGATAAATTATATAAGAGGTATGGGCTGGGGGAGAGTCTTAGCATTCAAAACAATAGAGTTTTCAGTAAGTTTTTATATTTGATAATAATGACAAATACATTTATTAACTTTTAGAGTCCTCCAAGGTTTATCTGTTTGTTAGAAGAATAATTTCATTTGATGCTAATACTCATAACAACCTCATTAATTAAGTACATATTTACATGTTTACAGCTTAGGAAATAGTGGCTCAGAGAGGACCAATAGTCTGCTCTCAATTAGATTATAGTATGAGGCAGACTTAAAGTCAGACAGTCTGATTTTTTTTGTTTGAAATCCATCATCACTTTCTACTAAAATCTACTAAGGGAAGTTTTTTATTAAAAAAATAAATTGCTAGATTTTATCCAATGAAATTCTCTCTCCTCTCTCTCTCTCTCTCTCTCTCTCTCTCTCTCTCTCTCTCTCTCTCTCTCTCTCTCTCTCTCTCTCTCTCTCTCTCTCTCTCTCTCTCTCTCTCTCTCTCTCTCTCTCTCTCTCTCTCTCCTTATGTTTGTGTGCTGGTCCTGTGGCTTGAACTCAGGGCCTGGCACTGTTCTGAGCTTTTGTGCTCAAGCTCAAGGTTAGCACTCTACCACCTCTGAGCCACTGCTCCACTTCCAGCTTCTTGCTGGTTAATTGGAGATAAGAGTCTCATGGACTTTTCCTGCCTGGGCTGGCTTCAAATCAGAATCTTCATATCTTAGCCCCCTGAGTAGCTGGTATTACAGGCATGAGCCTCCAGTACTTGACTCCTGTCTAGTGAATTTTAAAGTCAGATTACATGTTTGTCATTTCTCCAAATTCTAAGTGGATCACTATTCTGTCATGAAAATTACATTCACCCTGGCTAAACCTACATGCTCAACTCCTACTACAGAAAACAAAAAAGGAAATCTTCTGAGAAGATCATGACAGTCTCAGGATTAGAATAGCTTTTAGAACTTAAAAAAATTCAGTTGATGCACTAATGCGGACAGGTAGAAACACTAAGACTGGAATGGTTGGTAGGTTCCCACACATTACCCAAGGGAAAGAGAAAAGGTAATAGATTTGACCTCCAGCTAAGAGTAATAGGTGTACTTCAGAGTGAAAGCTCAGAGAAGAAAATTCCATTCCCTGTTAAACCATTCAGTCTTCCTAGTTAATGATTTTAATCTACCTTCTTTGCAATAAAACTATTAATTTGAATAAAATTGGAACATGTTTTACTGTCTCAGTATTTGTTAGATTATATCTGAATATCACTGCTTCTGTGTTGAGATCATGTTAATAATCTTGTTATTACAAAACTATTTGTATTAATTTAAAAATACATGTAAAGACATAAAACTATGAAATCAGAGTAAATATATGTTTTATATCACACACATTTTTATATGCTGCTTAGTAGCAAATGCATGATGGTTGGAAATGTCACTCAACTTTATCAGGTCAGAACTTATAAAATCAAGCACTATGCTTTTCAACACTTTAACATCAGTTTGGCTGGTTCTAACTGGGCAGGAGACTACTGCATGGATATTAATTTACCTTGATTAGATTTTGGTGAGTACATAAACATACCTATTAGGTGAGTGTAACATATAAACAAATCCAGTATCTTCCCTGAAAACAACAAAGTTATATGGTGTGCTTGATATAAAAAGGAAAGAATTTGCAATTTTGGATAACATAGGGTTTTATATTACTTTATAGCATTCAAAGATTTGAATGTTTATGACTCATATTGCATATAGGATTTCTAGGCAAGTAGTATTTTCTCATATTAGATATTGAATGAATAAACCTTATTTAATATAACTTTTTATTGTATGAAGTTCCACCATACTTCTCTTTCCATTTTCCAATTTCTCTTTCCCTTCTCCAATTTCATAACTTGAAATTCTTTTTTCTCCCAGCGATTTTTTTAAATCCTCTCTTTTCTTAACTCCAACTTAACTCTAGACTGCAAAGAAATGTGCATAGGAGCTACAATAACAATTCTGTTTGTGCTCTTATTCTCTGATTCTTTTTTGTCTAATGAATTTCACCTTTACCACACATAGTTCTTGGCTTCTAACTCAGGTTATGAAAAGAGTTTTGGAATCAGGACAGATCTAGTTCTGTATATAGTTATTCCTCTTCCTACCAATGGGATCTTGGAGACATCATTTAACCCTTGTGGGTTTTAGTTTCTTCAGCTCAAAATGAGAATTGAGTTAGTTTTCTCCCAAGGGTCCCATCTAGCAAAAAAGTTCCATGTATCTGAATACTACCTACCCATACTTACATGTTTCTTCTCTCCCTTCAGACACTTCTGGTTCAAAATGATCTGAAAAGTTCAATCATATGTGAAGTGATTTGCCCAAAAGACTTCTTTCTATATATGGCCCACAGGATAGTTGCACTTTCATGATGGTGCAAAGCAGTACACGTTTAGATGAACTGGATTTCAGATTTTGTTATTTTTCTGGGCTAGTAATGTAAAGCAGGATATTCTCTTGTGATACTGGACTGTCAAAGTGAATCACAGTTCCCAGTCAGCCATGCAGCCTTGAATGTCAGCAACTGTACTTAACAGTGTACCGTGTTGCTGAATTGTGACATTGGTAAGCTAAGTGTATTCAGAAGCTTATGATGTTTTCATCTTATGAGAGTTCATTGACACACACCCCATTTGAGAATTTAGGAGCATCGCTACTGTGTGAGCATATTTAACCCAGCAAAACTTAAAGGTCTTGCTGTCATAGAAGCTTGAAAATAGTTTCTGTTAGTACAGAAAATGTGGAGATTATCTACCACTTTAAATTATCTATTACTTTAGTGACCATCTCACATTAGTTCTTACTTCTAGATACTAGGCAAATTCTAACGAGGTTTCCAATTCTCAACTATAAAATATAGCCTCCCTTTCTAATTACTTTCATTTGTTGTTATGAGGATCAAATGAGATAATGTACTTGAAAACACTTTATACATGTTATAGCATCCTGCAAATGTGAATTTATGTAGATTCTTTCTTATTTTTATTGCTACAAAAATTCCTTAGTTCTTTACTTCAGCCTTTGTTACCTTCTTTAATCTCTTAACCTACATTTCCCTATTTTTCTTCACAGGAAACCTTTTCTTATCTCAAGTCTTATCTCAAAGTTGTAATGTCTTTCATCACATCTCTAAGACAAGGTACTGCTCTAGTGACCCCCAACTTCTCATTCATAGTAAGACTCACACAAGACACAAATGACTAGACAATATCATATACAGTAAAACCTGGATTCAAAATATATTCATCCATTTTGTCCTGATAGAAGCCTCAAATCAATGTGAACAAGACTCATGTTTTACACTATATAACTCAGCATCCCCAAAAAACAAAACAGAACAAATAGCTAAGGCTGCTCGTATCCTTTAAGAATAAAAACTTTAAAAAATAATAAATAAAGGTTAAAAATAAAATGACTGTCTTTACTAGGATTATAACATTCCAAACTCTGAAATAACAAAGCTAGAATTTTACAGATGTCAGATTTTCAAACTAGTTTTGTGTAAATTAGATTTATTATATTTCATTTAGGTTCATTTTAAATTTACTTCATTATTTTTAAGACAAATTGATTTTATTTTTGTTTGTTTATTTTGGGCCTTCTTACTTGGCTCAGGCTGACCTCAAACTCACTGCATAGTTCAGGCTAGCCTTAAACACTTGATCCTTTTGCATTTACCTCCCTAGTTGTGGGATTACAAGTGTATACTACCACCATGCCCAGTTATTCTGTTACTTCTGATTATTTCATATCTTGATTAGTTAGCTTCTACATCAATCTATTTATATAATAATGAGTTACACATAGGTTAAGGAGAAAGCTTATACTCAGGAGGGGGGGGGATTAATTGCAAAGATAATAATAGAATGCCCTCTCATTCTATTTGTAGTAACTGTTTAAAGGTAAGTGTATTTTATACCAGCATCATAAGTGTCCTAATAGGAACAATTATTTGAAAACCAGGTTAGTTCTCTTCATCCAAGATAAATTATAACTAAGCTTTTTGAGAGCCAGAACACTTGACAAGTTAATATGCTGGGAACACAATATAAAAATGTAATTATACTTGTGATTTGGCGTATTGCAAAATATGACCTTATTCACTTTTCTGGCTAAATATTTCTACTCAATTACTCTAATAGGCTGTAGAAATAAAGATAGAATTTGAGATAACATTCGAGTTTGGTAAAGCAGAAATAAGGAAAGCAACAGCTTTTTCACAAATCTGAGAATACAAAATGGATTCATCATCAAAGTTGTGCTTCTTTATTCTCAGACAAAGCAAACTACTCTCACTGTCAAAAGTCATTGTCAAAAGATATAGATAAGTGCTTTATCAACTATGCTGTGATCCTAGCTACACAGGAGGCTGAGATCTGAGACGGTGGTTTGAAGCCTGGGCAGGAATCTGTGAGACTCTTATCTCCAATTAATCACACACACACACACACACACACACACACACACACACACACACACACACACACACTAAGATCTGATTATAGCTTTAATGTTTAGAGATTCCAAAGAGGAGCTTGAAGGACTTAAAAGAAATATGTGCTTATAACAGATCATAAAATATTCACTCACGTTCATCAAACTCTTATGTTCTTACTAAGGCTGTGGGTCAATCCGAAGTAGAATTTCAGAAACCAGAATGAAGCTTTGTGCTATGAAATCATCACGGGGACTACAATTATTCATTTATTTATTTATTTATTTCAGCTGTATGGTTTGAACTCATTACCATGGCACTGTTCCTGAGCTCTTTTTGCTTAAGACTAGCACTCTACCACCTTGAGCCACCACTTCCGTTTTTCTGATGGTTTATTGGAAATAAAAGTCTTGTGGATTTTCTTGCCCAGACTGTCCTTGAATCACAACTGTCAGATCTTAACCTCCAGAGTAACTAGGACTACAGGCATGAGCAACCAGCGCCTGACAAATATTTAGTTTTTAATTTTAACAAAAGGATCACATTGTTAAACAGTCACAAATACTAATAAATCAAGTATGCAGAGGCCTTTTGGAGCAAAGGAGGGGGGGTGCAAGGTATGGGTGCTCACCCCAGAGTTGGGACTTGTTTGTCTAACAGCAGCAGTGCCAGCAAACAGCTGCATGACAAAAGACAGGGTCAAGTGCTTTTCATTCTCCAAGCCTCAGTTACATAATACATATTAAGTGTAAGCTTCAAATTAGGCACACTCACATGTTTCTAGGTATTTTTTGACTTGATAATTTTGAGCGGAAGATATATTACTTTGGTTAAATAGGCTTTGTTTCCCATATCATGCTTGATTTGGATGCAACTTCAAAATTGAAGCTAATTTATTCATTTTTAAGTCGGAAAAACACACCAGTTCCTTACCTCTACAATTCCTATTTTTCCATCATCTCTCTGCCCATAATGTTCCACAAAAGTTTTCATCTCAGGTGATAATTCCTAAAATTATATAAAAGCAGGTAAGAAGTTTGCAAATAAAAAACAATCATCTATACTTGGTGTTAATAAATTAATGGAAAGAAAAAAAACACAATTGGAGCCACATAGGATTATTCACATTGGTGAAACTTGTCAAGAAAATGACAGATATAAATACTACAGAGTATGTATTGGATTTTGTAATTATGATGATCGTTTTAGAGTCAATCACTGTGATTTATCGTCTTTATTACTTTTGAGAGTGAGCTGCTCTTTGCAAATGCAGTCAGAATTATTCAATTCACAATCGAGTGAATTTAAATGCAACAATGGCTATTAATATAATTTAAACACTTTTTTTCACTAGAGATTGGTTTGTATTTCCATAAGTACTTATCCTATAGCACTTTCCTATTCTAACATAATGTTTTATCCATGTAAAATGTTAATATGCATGTTTAGTTTGGACAAGTAAAAAACATGAGGTTAAGTCACTTTATAAGCAAAGTGACTCCAGCACAAAACAGGTGATTTTTTTTATTAAATAAATTAGTTATTAGGGGAAATATGAGCTTATAAAAGACGATCAAATTTTACTTTGGCCAAGAGACATATGATACTGATGACCTTCTTTTTGGAACTAATTATATGCTTATAATAGCTGCCTTTATCTGGAATGTAGGGAGTGATTTACTGAGCTGACTTATTATGATTTTGGTATAATAAAATATGCCTCAGAGTGACAAAGCAAATATTCCCTTCTCCTTTGGTCCCCCCTCTCAGAAGGTCCTATTACTATTATAATATTTTTACATATTGACAAATTAGAGAAATATGAACTATAAACTAGTAAGCTGAACACAGAGCTAGTCATCAGGAAGTTCAATTTTTTTTTTACCCTCAAATCTCAAACAAAGCCCATTTAAAATACCCTTGTTACATTAACTGAAGTTCATTTAAAATAGACCAGCCTTTACTGATATCCCAGTCTATGTTCTTGGGATAGGAAATTAAAGTCTCAGTTTTCATTGTCCCTAACTGGATGGTGGTTATCTACCATGCAAGTTTGCTGTAGGTATTGAGAGGTTAATATAATTTAAGGATATATTGAGGCTAAATTTCACAACTAGTATTTACAAAATCCTTTTTAAATTAATGTAAATATCTTTAATGGCTCTAAGGTAACAGTAAGAAAACAATTTAATTATATTGTAATCTTTAAATGATTCTTTTATGTGGCTAAGAAGCAATTTGCATTATTTAATTTTGGTACAGCAACCATCATAGAAAATGAAAATATCACGCGTGGCAACTGTAGGATTATCAGTCCTCAAGCTTTTATACCTACTTTAAGCAAACACCAAAGCATTCATCTGAAATCTTAAAACTGTTTAATAGAAGTAACAAACTAACACACTTGATACTTAGTTTGTCACATTTCTGAGGAACAATTGTGTCAAACATGCTTTTAAACAGTGCAAAACATGCAATCAATTAAGAATTTATAAAAAATGTAAATTTAAAAACTAGACACTATGTTTAGAGCAAAAGAGTTGTAGTTTCAGAAATTTATTGAGTTGTCATTATGTTACTGATGGTATATTCACTTGGTGATGATTTTAATGTTCTCATTATTAATATGAAAACAAACACATGTCTCCTTCAATGCACTGAAATCTGTAATAATACAAGAAACGATAAAACATCTGGCTTATATATATGGCTAACATTTGTGTTTTTTTTAAAGAGAAGAAATACATAGATATAGGATTACTCTTGACAGCATAGTGAAACATATGTCTAGTAATATGAACATCTCAATCCAGAACTTAATTTAGATTTATATTATCCAGTGCCAATTTATGTAATCCAGAAAAATACCTCAGAATCATGATATTAAGCGACTTGATATAACACGGTACCTCTGCTCAACTTTAGTACCATTGGGTTATAATCTAATAACTAGTTCTTCATATATTTCAAAGCTGGATCCAATGCCATAGGGGAAAAATTAAAACCTAACCTCTTGGTTGTTTACAAAGAGATGAGGATGAGGAAAATGAAAATTTGAAAAATGTATGCAGTTCATAAACATTTCTAAAATGAAAACAAATCTCAATATTAAAGTTGCCGCAGGGGAAATTTAAATATAATCATTTAGCTTCTGGAAGTATCTTTCAAGGTTTTCATTCTAAATTTTATAGAAAGTACCACTTTCCCAAGCAGAATTTTTGAAATACACATTCTCAAATAGAGAAGAAAACTGCTTTTGGGCCCATATGATAGCCCTCCATGAATTCATTCATGTGATAATGCATAAAGTGGCAGGACAGTAGAGCCTATAGTTATTTTTATTTGATCCCATTTTATTATGCATCTAGATTTATATTACATTAAATCTGGGTAGAAAGAATCCCTAGTGTATGACCTGGCTTAAAATCAATTTGTTCAAGTGATTTTAGCCACTGATAGTTCTGTAATGCATTGTAGTACATTTAGAACCCTCTGGGGTTCTTTTGAATATGTTATGTAAAGATATAAACTGTGCAAGTTTCAGTTTATATAGAACAAAATATAATTCTATTACTTCATTGTACATCTATTTTATTTTATCACTCAGTACTAGAGATAGTATTTGCTATATGTATATGTGTGTGTATATTTAGCATCTATAATATAAAAATTTCTTTCTAATTATAGTCCAAAAGGCTCATAGCTGTTAGCATCCAACTAGCCAAAATCCAGCATTGACTTCTGAAAGCCAGACTTACATAAGCCCCATTAGGTGGGTAAAATTGTTAACCTACTTTCTTCTATACAGCAATTTCAGCTGTTTAAAAGCTGGGTATATTTATTTTACTTTTTATGCTGACATCATTTCTTGACATTTATTGTCAAAGAATAAAATTTATAATTAATGAATTGTCATTCACTTAATTAACTAGTATCTTAAACCACAAGTGGAACTTATTTCCTGAAATCATTAGTTGCTTTCCAGCAGAGCTTTCCATCAGAATTTCTGTTTTTCTACAATTCGTTTCTGTTTTTTTTATATAAAATTCTTTTTCTTCTCTGACTTTCAGGTATTTCTCCTTCAACAAAATGAGAACGTTTTCTTGCAAAATTCTTGCTTGTTATGATGTTATACATTGCCCACCTTTCCCAGGTGAGGAGGGTCAAGACAGGATATTTTCTTATCCTCTCCCCACCCCTCAGCTACATCAACATCACAACCATCTCTGGCAAGAAAGCCATAATCTGCAGATCCGTTTCCTGACCACCAAGGGGCAGAGATGTATTTCTACCCCTTACTTCTTTAAGCAGTAAAAGGGAAGTTAAATCTTCTCTAAGCAACCCAGTGGTAGAGGTGGTGATGTGCTAAGCGTCTCATGTTATCCACACTTTCCTTTTAAGCCCTATTAAAGCAAGGACAAGTGTAGAAAATGTGTTTATTTTAAAGTCTGTTTAGAAATTGTAAGGTTTTATTTTTTTCCCCTTTAGGAAATTTCATTCTCTTTTCTCTTACTCTCCCCCCTACAGGTCTCTCTCTCTCTCTCTCTCTCTCTCTCTCTCTCTCTCTCTCTCTCTCTCTCTCTCTCTCTCTCTCTCTCTCTCTCTCTCTCTCTCTCTCTCACACACACACACACACACACACACACACACTTGTCTCCCACCAACCACTCCTTGTGCAATTTGGAAAGATATTCTCTCTCAATCTACAAACCGCTACACTCCCTGTGAAAGCCCTTGGCACCCCCACTTGCTTGCCTCATCTGGCTTTTTTTTTTTTTTTAAATAAAAACCAGGAATGTGTGTGTTTTGGCCTTCATCATGTTCCCCTGTCACGAAGTTGAACCTACCAATCCAGCCTTCTTTCGCGCTTGCAGGAGCTCCTGGATCAAGTTCTGCAGCTCCTTTCCTTCCAGGTAACCACTTCCTGCAAAGACAAAGAGGCGCCCGGGTGTCAGATAACGCATTCCAAGTTTCTTCTCCGACCTCTTTCACATCACAGCTACCTTTCTGGCAACCTGGGAAGTTCTGCCTTGTCTGGACATCGATGAACCAGAAAAGGGTACAGCCGCCGCTCTCTTCCCGGGGTGTCAAACTTTAGCTGCTCCGAGGACCAAAGAGAACAGATGGGGTGCAGCCACAGAAACTTTTGGGGACCAGTCTTTCTTCCTCCGCCCCCCTCCCTTTCTTGGCTTTCTCTCCCACCATTTATCGTTCCTAGAAAGACAAAGTTTAGGGTTTGGAGGTTGCATATAAGCAATATAAACTTTCAGGCTGATGGTTCTACAAGCAGTCGGGGATAAGAGGGAGAGGGAGGTACGCGGAGGGGATAAAAGACGCGAAGGGAAGAGAATGGGGTGCGGAGGCTCAGCGGAAGGTGAGGAATGGAAAGGGGACTGGAAACCATTGAAAAGAAGATAGTCACCATCAGCGTCGAAGTGGAGCCAGATCTCGAAAAACTGTGAGGCTGTGATGAGGGACGATTGCAGGTAGGATTCTGCCATGGTACCGCGGCGGTGTGTCTGTGCGTGCGAGTGTGTGAATGAGTGTGAGTGTGTCCGTGCGGGGACCTCGGGTGGGTGTCAGGGCTGAGCGGGAGGAGCTGGGCGGGCGCTACCGGGCGCTGTCCGCGGTGCTGCTCGGCTCAGGCGATGCTCCCGCGTTGCTCCCGCGTTCTCTCTGCACCCCGCACCCAGTTCTCAGCATTTATCCCGGCCCCAGGCCGGGCCACGCCTCCTCCTGCCTCCCATTCCCCACTCCCCGCCTCTTGCTCTCGCCAACCTTCTTCCCCTCCCTCCCAGCCTTCTCCTCGCTCAGGAAAGCTGGCTGGAGCAGGAGTTTGGCAGTCTGGGAAGCAGCAGGTGGTGGGTGATCCTTTGCTCAGAGATTGCATTTGGAAAACAGACTCATTTCTCCTCCCAGTCCCCTAGTCTAGGGAGCATCTCACCCCAGGACATTAATACAAAAAAGGACATCCTGAGAAGGGTTTGAATGACCGATGGAAGGGAAAAGCTGATCAAGAGTAAAACCACAGAAATGATGACGATGTTGGCATAGTCCAAGACAAGTGTTTGCTTGAGCAGAGTCAGGTGAAAGCTTGGTGAATACTAACTCGATTAATCCATTCAATAAATTGCTGTCCGTAATCACGCCGATGTGTGCTTGTAAAGATCATGTGAGTGTTTCTTAGTGTGGTTTTACAAATTAACTTTGCCATAGATTATGGTTCCCTCACCTGCCCCCCCCCCAACCAAATTGAAGTAGAATTGTAATTCCAGAGCAACAGAAATAAATTATAAAACCTTAAGATGTTGCAGAAAGAAGCGATGCGAGAGACACTATTAGCTACAGCCTTAAAGTTGAGAAAGAGTAAACTCGAGCCAAGGAAACATAGGACCTGGTTCCTACATAAAATTAATGAACCAGCCACACGGTTTACCAGTCTTAACATACACACTTTTTTTTCTATCCCTGGTAGATAATTTTTTCAGAAACTGGAAGTCTCTAGAATTAAAGAGAACTCACAAGTACAGGAAATCTTAAGTATCAATACAATAAAATTTGAACTTACACATACTGCTGACATGTTTAGTGTTTGATTTTCTGAGACTTTAAAATATGTGGTACAGGTATTCCAAGTTTCCGATTACAGTACTGCAAAAATAAAAAGGAACAAGAGAAAATTCAAACTTGCCCAGCATAAACTTGAAGTGAATTCATTAAGCACTGTACTTTTTTTTTTACCTTGTGTAATTGAATATGTACACCTTTAACTGTGTTTCCAAGATTGTACATATTTCCAGTAGTGGGCTTGTAAGTCTTTTTCTGATCACTATTTTCAGAGACAGCCCTGTTTTAATCATCTCAATACAGTCCTCATTGCCATAATACTTTGCAGTTCATAAATATTTTCACTTTAGTCATCATATTTGATTTTCCCATAGTGTCTCTGAGATTAATATTACTGAAGAGATAAGCTGGAATTCAAGAAGCTAATAACTTCATGTTCTCTGATTTAAAAGGACATTCCTTAAATGTCCATTTACTTACACTTTGATTCATCCAATGGACAATTATTGACAACTATTATACAAATGCTAGAAATATTGAAATAAAAGACAAAAATCTTCACCTTCTTGAGGCTTGAACCTATGGGAAATTGTAGTCACATAAACACACGTGATTGTGCAAATGTGCTCAAACTCTTTTCATGCATATACCTGTTATGCAGGTGGGAGAGTTGATGTTTAACTTAGTTAATTTATAGTTCTATATTGAAAACAGTATTCGGTGGTAAGTTATAAGGGAAAAAAGGTCATGACAATGAAAAGCCAGCAGCTTGTTTAAGTCTATTCTAATTCTTGGAAAATAATTCATACAAAGGGCTTGCTTGTTTACTATATTTGGGTACACAATCTTTGAATAAAAAATATAGCATATGAAGATACATTTTGAAGAAAGAGAGGGAGAGAGAGAGGGAGAGAAAGTGTGTGTGTATGTATTTGTGTGTGTGTGAGAGAGGGGGAGGGAAGGAAGGAGGGGGGAAGATTGAGAAGCAGAGCAGAGTATAGAATGATTTTTGAAGGCATCCTTTGACCTTTGTAATCCTGATCAGAGCTGACAATGTCTCAAAGTTTTAAGACCAAAGAAAAATTCAAAAACAAAACAAAAATAGGGTCCATGACTACATGAATTGATAAAAAAAAAACCCTAACATTTCTATTTGTTGTTGTTGTTTTTCTGTTCTGGGACCTTGAACTCTGGACCTAGGCACTGCCCATTAACTCCTTATACTCAAGGCTAGCACTCCACCACTTCAGCTATAGCACTACTTTTGGCTTTTTTCTGTGATGGATCAAAGATAAGAGTCACACTGGACTTCCTGCCTGGGCTGGCTTTGATCCTCGATCCTCACATCTCAGCCTCCTGAGTAGCTAGGATTACAATTGTGAGCCAGCAGCACCTGGCTTTTCTATTGTTTTGTTTTTCTTTTACAAGTAATTTTCTTTCTGTAAACAACAACAATTAAAAAAAACCTCACATGCTGTGGTAAAATTCATAAATATTTTCATTCACTCAGTACTTTTTATTTTAGAATTTCATCCTCAATTCCAAGTATTAACAGACAATGTTAAAAGGTTTATAAAGTGATATGAAAGGCATTTTTCAGAATTTCAGTTCCCCTCAGAATTTTCCTGCAGGTTAGGTTATGATTTGGGGTGGGAGTGAAGGAGCATAAGTTCTGTGGAGTTCTGGGCAAATGGTACATTTTTTTTCCCCTGTTTTCTTTGCCTGGAGTGATTTTGAGGAGGTTGCAATTCTTCACATTGCCACTAGCCTGGGTAATCAGTATGAAAAGCCCCATTAAATTTTTTTTTTAATTTTCTTTTTTGGTACTGGTGATCAAACCCAGGATGTTGCAATTACTAGGCAAGTGCTTTCCCACTGAGCTACATTGTAGCCCAAGCCCCAGGCTTTTGCAAACAAAAATATACATGTATGAATTTTGTATCTTTTTTTGTTTTACAGAAAAGGGACTATGTTCTCTATTTTAGATTCTAACTCGTTATCAATTAAAGGTTACTCCCCCAGTATTAATATCAAAATCGATTTCATATTATTATAGTTGAATATTTTATTAACTAACTCTAATGATAGTCATTCCAACTTTCCTTGTGTTTTGTTGTAAATGCTGCCACTAGAAACTTTATACATGTGTTTAAACTCACATGTTTTCTGATAATGAAGTCACTATTGTTGGTTCAAAGCAATGTGTACTGCAAATTTTAATGACATAACTAGTTATTCCTCTAGTTTGTAGCAAATCATACCCAAATTCACAAAGTATGACTATTATTTCCCTTTGAGGTTTGTTTTAATGTAACAAATACAGAACAAGTGGTTACCCTTCCTTTAATTCATATTTACTACTAATTATTAAAATTTATCTTTTATATTTTAAGATATAATGTCTATCCCTTAATTATAGCAGAAATGTAATTTATTAGTTCTTTCCTTTGAAACTCTTATTAGCCCCAGGTTGTTCATTCAAATCAATACCTCTTTTCAGACTTATATTTCAGATAATTTCAAGCTTAAAGTTTACTTTAGGGTCGGTACCAGTAAAGAAGTATATTTTAGATCCATAGATTTGAAGAAGGTTGAGAAATGATCCATTTTTTAATCCTCCAAATCCTTCAATTCATTAATCAAGATAGGAAAGACTTCCCAATTGTTCATGAATTCTTTGGTTTCTAGGATTCTGGGAAAAGCACAAGTGCTTTTAGTAATGAGATTTTTCCATAAGATTGGAGTTTCTAAAAACAGCAGTGCAAACAAAGTACCTTTATGACTTGGTTTATAGGCCTCAGTACCCAACATTGAGGTGACTGGGTTCATGATCTCATTTTGTCATAAAAAGTAAAAAAAAAAAATCTCCAGGATAATTAAACTGTACTTCCCATAACATGTTACTGAACTACTACATTGCCATTCATATTCAGACTACAGCTGACAGTTCCAATTCACTATGTAAGTTGGAGGACACAGGATTTCTCAAGTGTAATGAGTGTTTACTTAGCTTTCATTCAGAAAAGAAAACTCTTTTAAAAGTTTTTACTATAGGTTCAGTTGCAGGGGGAATATAACCAAACACTCTTAACCACTCTAGTTTATCTCATATATGTCCTTGATTAAGATTAAGCTTTCTGTGGGGGTGGGGGTTGCTCATGGCTTTACCCACTAGTAACATTTGAAACATCGCTCACCACCCACATCTTTCATTTTGATGTAATTTTCTCAAGGGTTGAAGGTCTGCATAGATTTAGTAAGAGAATTCTGTCTCCTGGTCTTGCCAGGTATCATGGGAAATACATTTCACTCTGAGTACCAACAGTTTTAAAAGAACTGATCAGTTATAGCTAGAGAAGAGAAAGTAGGAAGTCCTGGAAACTGGAGTATATAAAAGTTTTGGAATGCAATTAGAAAGTTTGGAGAAGCTACTTGTTTCATCAGGATTTATCTAAATACAGACATAACCTCCAGAAGGTACCAGAGGTATCTTCTACTGATGTTGAAACAGACTTCTCCAGGTCTTCTGCAAAGATTGGCATTTAAACAACAACAATAAATAGTGGGAAGATTCCCTTACAAGGATGCTTATTTACTCACTATTGACCACAATTTCTTTTTCCACAGAGCTTCAATGTTAAAGAAAACAGAACATCTTTGTTTAGCAGGGAAGATTATAGAAGCAGAGGCTGAGTGACTGGCAGGGAGAAGTGGGTATCATCTACTTTGGGGGGTGTTTTTGGTATTCCTGTTTCTGTGATCCTTCCAATCTTCTTAGCTCTATAAGTTTGTGATTGTTTATTCTGGTTAGTTTTGTGATACATAGGATACATTCATAAAATAGATTGCTTTTTTTTTTTTTTTGGTCAGGTCGTGGGGCCTGAACCCTGGGCCTGGGTGCTGTCCCTCAGCTCTTCAGCTCAAGGCTAGTGCTCTACCACTTGAGCCACAGCACCATTTCTGGCTTTTTTTATTTTTGCTTATGTGGTGCTGGGGAATCAAACCCAGGGCCTCAGGCATGCAAAGCAAGCGCTCTACCACTGAGCCACCTTCCCAGCCCATAAAATAGATTTCTAATAAGGAGTGTGGACTGTGGCCATGAGAAAAACGGTGTTCCCAGTGATAAACTGATAGACATGATGATTCTGAAGGTTTTGTCTTCATTAATTCATTAACTTCTTGAATTACATACACTGGTAAATACTACTAAGAATTTGTTAGTTTACCTTAACTCTGTTGTGTGTTCACTTGTTGGAAGCTCTTGGTTTAGAAATAGAAAGGGACATAAAAAGAAGAGGCAGACTTTATTAAATCTGTTTCTGATAGTGATATGTGAAATCAACAGCTTTTCACCCCTATGGCTATTTCCATCAATTCTACACTCTATTCTTTCCACATGTTCATATTTCTGAACTGTGATACACCTTACAGTTACTGTTCTATACTTATCAGGTTGACATGCGATCATCAAATATATTAAACCCATTGTATTTTAAACTTGAGGAAATTTGTTCATTCCCTTAAAAATGCTGAGTGGATGACCATTTATACAAAGAGCTGTATTTAAACCCTTAGGCCTAGAATCCCAACATGTGTTTTTACCCTTATTCTAATCTTTCCCTATCATACCCAACATTCCAGCCACAAAACCCACCTATATATTTTGAGAATGGGATGGCTCATGTTACTCCTTTTGTTGGAGAAACTTGCTTTGCTTTCCTCCCCCTGCCCCCACTCTGCTTTAGCATTTCTTGGCTGGATTGGTACTCATCAGTAGGCTTACACAAGTGTAGGTCTTGTCAGAGTGTTCTCTTGTTCTTTCATCAATGGATAAACACTTCTGTCTTTAGAGTAACTTTGAGTAGCTTTATGTTCTGTCTTCTCTACTTGGCCTCTCAGCTGAAATATACAGTCATTAATTAAATAGTTTTGAAAGCCAAACTGTAAGGAGTTATGTTTAGAAACATATTCAGCAAATAACAGCTGGGGAATTTATCACATCTTAAAAAATTATTCTGAATGAATACCTGATTAGGAAAAGCCATGACATGTTAAAAATATTTGAATGCATGATTATGCTTTTTTCAAATAGATCCTTGGACATTTTAAGAAGTATGAAATACACATGTCTAATGGAATGTCTTGATTAATGCATGCAGTAGTTTAAAAAATTGGTCTTGTAAAAATGCAATAGGTATTGGAAATGGGTAAGTAGGTACTCAAGGAAAGAAAGGTGTACTATTCAAGGTTTTCAGTCTGCTGAAGTCTGGTGTTGTATTTGTTTTAGACTCATGTCTTTCCAGACACTGCTTGCTGGTGCTCCATGCCCTGTCTATACTGATTCTTGCTCAGTTATTTAAGGCTCTCTTTTTTTCTACAGGGTCTTTGTCCATCAAGTTCTCTCTTCCTAAGACATCTTCAGGCACTTAGCTGGCCTAATGCTTGTAATCATTTGAGACTATAGTCAACATCACTTGTTAAAAATAAAGTCCTTTGATTTTGTGTGTGTGTGTGTGTGTGTGTGTGTGTGTGTGTGTGTGTGTGTGTGTGTGTGTGTGTGTGTGTGTGTGTGTGTACATGTGTTTGTGTTATACAGCACTGCCAAGAGAGCATCCTGTGTACTTTCTGGATCATAACAGTCATCATTTGATATCTTACTCTCTTCCCCCCACCCCCAAAGGTTAAGTTCTTGTAAAGACAAGAATCGAATTTATATTTTTTCCTGGTTTTACAAGTACCATAATAAAATATCAATTTAAAAGTTTTGCTCATGTTTTGAGACAAGTCTTGCTTGTTATTCAGTGCCAAGCTTGCTATTTATCACAGGTTGGCCTTAAACTTGTGATCCTCCTACTTCAGTCTCCCAAGTGTTGGAATTACAGGCATGCATCACTGTGCAGGTCTAAATGAATATTTTTAAGATGATTTATTAAATTCAGGAAAAAGATATAGATAGATCCATCTTTCTTTCTTTCCTTCCTTCCTTCCTTCCTTCCTTCCTTCCTTCCTTCCTTCCTTCCTTCCTTCCTTCCTTCCTTCCTTCCTTTCCTTCTTTCCTATGGAATTAAACCCAGTGGGTTTAATTTAAATGCACTGGGAACTAAGCCCAGTGTTTCCTATATGCTAAGCAAATACTTTATGACTTAAACTATGCCTCCATTCCTTTTGGTTGTATTTGTTTTTGAGATAGAAACTTGTCAGTTTTTTTTTGATTGGCCTTGAACATTCAATCCTCTTGCCTTCACTTCTCAATTAGTAGCTCAGTTTACAGATGTGCACTACCATATCTGGCTGTATTTCTTATCCTCTGCTTTTTCTATGGTTTAAATTCAAATGGAGATGAAAGACAGACACAGGTGGAGGTAATATGCATAGGGAAAATGCATAATAATTCATTGAAAACTAATATAAAAACTAATTAAATAACCACATCGAGGTATGGCTGAAATTAACTCAGGATATTAAAACCAGAGAATCCACAATTAAAACTGAACTCATTATATTTCAACTTCCATTTACCAGTCTGCTTCCATCCTGTACTTCATAGTGGTTAATAGTTACTTAGATCCCAAGCCACATGTCTAGGAGTATTTTTGGACCTGTCTGCCTATCATATCCAATTGAATTGTTCCAAAATAATTATAAATTCTCTTCTTCATCCCATATTTCATCCTTGTGAATTACAAGATTATTATAGCTCCCCTTTATTTTATTTAATAAGCTTCTTTAGAGATATAATTCTCATAATCAAATGGCACAGATTTAAATGGTGCATTTAACAAATTTTGATAAATGACATTGTCTTGAAAATGTAATCACAATCAAGATAGTGAACATAAAACTACCCTCAAAATTTACTGTGGCTCTTACGTCCATTCCTTACTTCCTACTTCTTTCAGCCACCTACCTCTTACCCATTTCCAGCCAACTACTACTGTTCTGCTGCTTGCTGTTACTATAGATTAAGTAAACCATTTACCTGGTGATAATGATTTGGCTTATTTTCTGTTCAGCACCATTAAAGACACAGTTTCTATGGACATCCACAAGCATGACTGTTTTATATGTACATGCTTCTATTCAGCTCAGCAATACATTTAGATGTAGAACGACAGAATCATAGGGGAGGTTTTTTAAACTGAATGTGAGATTTTAATTACAAGTATTCTGGGCAAAAGTCCTTTATTGCCTATATCATTTGTAAATATTCTTTTTATCAGTGTATAACTTGTCTTTTCAATAATCAAAAACAAGAAACAAGAACTTTAAAATTTAATAAAGTCCACTTTATCAAATTTTTCTTTTTAAATTTTATTTTATTGTAAAGATGGTGTACAAAGGGGTTACAGTTACATGAGTAAGATAATGAGTACATTTCTTGTCAAACATTGTTATCCCCTCCTTTGTTTTTCTCCTACTATCCCTTTCCTCCCCCACCTCTTCCATTCTCCCTGCCCCAAGTTGTAAAATTCATTTCCAACATAGTGTCTTGTGAGTATCATTGCTGTAATGGGTCATCCTGTGTCCCTGTTTCAGCATTTTGTTATTCCCCTTCTCTTCCCCAAATTAGATAAATGTATCTACAAGATGCAGGGTACCAAAATCAAATACAGGGACAACTGGGGATATACCATAGGGGAAGAATATACAAAAGAAACAAAAACAATTACAATACAAATACATTAAAAACAACAACAACAAAGAACCACTTGTGTCCATATCTTGGGGTTCATTTCACTTAGCATCATCTTATATGATCATATGTACATAGCTTTTGAGCTTTTCTGCTCATCCACCTTCCCCCAGTTAGAATGGCTATAATCAAAATTTTGTTTTATGTATGTTATTTTTTAATATTGCATCTAAGAAATAGTTGCCTGATGCAAGATCATTAAGATTTTGTTTTATGCTTTCTTCATGGCTAGAAGGGGAAATGTTATTCATTATTTAAAATATTACCAGTTCTCTTTTTAAAGAACAGAGATGGCCATGTCCCTTCCATTCAATGGCTCCCATTTCAATGCAATAAAGCCTATGTAATTTTATTTTGACTCTCATTACTTCTCTCAATGTTCTCCTTTATTTTTTGTGCTGGTTCTGGGGCTTGAACTCAAGGTCTAGTCACTGTCTCTGAGCATTTTGGCTCAAGGCTAGTGTTCTACCACTTGAGCCACAGCTCTTCTTCTGGGTATTTTCTTTGGATGGTTAACTTGGGGAGGGTAAGGGAAAAAAACAAATTGTTTAAATAGGGATACAGGTGGACCCATTGCAACAATGAAATATACAAGATGCTATGTTGAAAACCGAACTTTACAACTTTGCTGCAGGGGAGTGTAGTTGTGGAGATGGGAGAGGGCAGGATGGTAAGGGAAAAACAAAGGAGGAGGCAACACTGCTTGATAAGAAATGTACTCATTACCTTGCTCATGTAATTGTAACCACTCTGTATTGTATTTTCACAATAAAAACAACTTATTAAAAAAAAGAGTCTCATGGACTTTCCTTCTGGGACTGGCTTTGAGCCTGTGATCCTCAGATCTCAGCCTCCTAAGTAGTTAGGATTACAAACATGATCCACTGTCACCTAGCTCCAATGATCTTTTTTTTTTTTTTTAAATCTTTCTCCAGCATTTCCTCTGTAATGAATTACTTGCTTTTGCCTTCAGTGTTTTGTGCTTTTCATTTTTCCCCTAGTATCAGGACTTGATCTCACTGCCTTGTGTTCTCACTTGTTTCCAGGCCAGCTTTGGCTGGTTAGTTGGACAGACAGTCTCACGGTCTTTTGTGCCTGGGTTGGCTTCATGTCTGTGGCAAAGAGCATTGGATTTGATAAGGATTTTGGTGAATCTGAACATTACTTAGTGTGTTATGGACACATGATGTTAATTCTTCCTATTCACGAGTCAGAGACATCTTTCCATTTAATTCTGCCTGTCTTCATCAATGTTTTTATAGTTCTCAGTGTGTAGATCTTTCATCTCTTTGATTTAATTTATTTTATTCTTTTTGATGCTATTGCAAATGTATTTTTTCCTCTTTGGCTTGGATATTTTTGGTATAAAACCATGCAGTTGACTTTTGTTTAGTGATATTATATTCTGCACCTGTAATTCAATTTTGTCTCTTAGTTCTGACAGCCTCCTCTTTTTTTTTTAGTTTTTTTAAGGTTTTTTTTGGTTTTTTTATGTTGTACATTTTTATTGTAAAAATACTGTACAGAGGGGTTGCAGTTACATGAGCAAGATAATGAGTACATTTCCTATCGAGCATTGTAGCCTCCTCCTTTGTTTCTCCCCTACCACCTAAGGGTTTGTTTTATTTGTCAACAAAGATAATTTTACTACTTTCTTTAGGATTTGGATGTTTTTGGCATTAGAAAATTTAAATACGTTTATCTCTTTTCTAGTATGATTGCTCCTGCTACTAATTTACATTCCAACCAACAATGAGGGTTTGCTTTGCTCACATTCTTGTCAGAACCTGTTAATCATTCTGATAGTACTGAGTTCTTAACTTGGACTTATGCACTGGGCCTCTAGCGATTTGTCAACTACAATTCAGGTTTGCTTTTAAAAAACCAAAACCAAAACCAAAAACAAAACCAACTGTGTTAGTTCCCATAGAAATTCTTAAGATTCTCTGCTTACATTTGTAAGTTTTTCTCTTCACCTGTTATCTTTCCACTCTTCAGACAGTGATGTACCATTAATTGCAATAGATCAGGAAGAATGGTCATTTTGTCCAGATCTGCTCTTTAGTTGCTGCTAGGATAGAATGGAAACTTCTAAATTCCTTACATGCAGAACCAAAACACCAGCCATTAAGATTTTGAGAAAGAGGGAAACTTAGATTATTCTCTTGCTTTAGAAATTTCATTTTTCTCATGTAAAATATTATCATTAAGTAGTTGCGCAAAGGGGTTTCGATTTAACATGTTAACTTATGACTACAATATATCTTGATCTGGGCTGGGAAGGTGGCTCAGTGGTAGAGCACTTGCCTTGCATGCATGAGGTCCTGGGTTCAATTCCTCAGCACCACATAAGCAAAAAGAAAAAAACGGAAGTGGCGCTGTGGCTCAAGTGGTAGAGCACTAGCCTTGAGCTGAAGAGCTGAGGGACAGTGCCCAGGCCCAGAGTTCAGGCCCCACGACCGCGACCCCCCAAAAAAATCCCCAAAAAACAAAAAACAATATATCTTGATCATTGTAACTCCTCCCATCATCCTTATCACCTCTCTCTAAAACCCATCCATGCCCTATAATTATCTGGATCCATTTTTCACACACACACACACACACACACACACACACACACACACACACACGCACTGATAAAATGGCTGTATTCAACTATCTTTCTTTGTTGTTGTTGTTTTTGTCAGTCATGGGGCCTAAACTCTGGGTCTGGACACTGTCCCTCAGCTCTTCAGCTCAAGGCTAGTGACCTACCACTAGAGCCACAGCACCACTTCCCGCTTTTTCTGCTTATGTGATGCTGAGGAATCAAACCCAGGCCTCATGCATGCGAGGCAAGCATTCTACCACTAAGCCATCTTCCCAGCCCCAACTATCTTTCTTCTCTCCATTCACCTGTTCCTCCACTAACCCCCAATTAAGTACCAGCCCTCTCTGATAGAATGTTTCAGCTTCCTGGTATTCATTTTGTTATACTGTAATATATTACACCATTGGGGTCCTCTCAGTGACACCCAGACTTTAGTCATTTTGTTTATGTGTATATGCATATGATCCTGCTATATTTTCATATTTATTTATATTTAGGTCTAACTTCTACATATGAGAGAAAATATGTGCCTTTGGTTTCTTGGAGCCTGACTTAATGTAATTTTTTCCCAGGTCTGTTTTCATAATTTCTTTAGAAATGCTAACCAAGTTCCTGGGGCTTCAAGCATACTCATAGCATAATTCTGAAACTGAATTTACCATTCAAATAAAAATTTAAGGCAGTATACCCTAATATGTTCTTTCAATCAGATTCTCCCATAAAACATTTGATGTTTTTCAATGAATGCTGTCTTATAAATACTTTTGCTTTACATATTCGGTGGTATTCAATCCTGGCTTGGTTTTAAAATTTCCAAGGAACCCTATAAGAAAAAGGCTTTTGTTTGCATGACAATAGAAGAAAAGGAGGAATCTATAGTGCTGCCTTCTAATCATGTTGTGCGAACACAAAATATACCTGACTTTGTACATTTAAGTTTTCTAGCAGCCATCCCAGTCTGCAAATGCAAATACAAAGCAGGAAGCTATGATAGCTAACATCTTGTGTACGAGAAAGTGAAGAGATCAAAATCCAGAAAAAATATTTTTTAGGGGAAGTTTCTGTTTAGTGGGTGCATACCAAGAAACTTGAGGCACAAGCTAGTAGAGAGAGAAGAACACATGTCCCTTGTTGTCTACAGCTGGCCACTCAGCAGCCATAATAAATTCTGAGTTTCAAGAGTTAATAATAATTTAAAATCAAGTCAATCACAACTTCTGACACAGAAGACTGAACTATAAAAGAAAGGACATTCCTTTCATCTTTTCTCCAAAGCAAACATCCTGAGTTAATGACGTTTCTCATTACTGTGACCAAAATATCTGCTAAAAAAGCATCATAAGGGAGTGAAGATGGAGCTGGGCTCACAATTTCAGTGTGATCCATCCGGCATGGCAGGGAAGATACCCAACAGCTCACAGCACAGTGCATGGGACGCAGAGAGAGAGAGAACAGATTGGAGACCCCGTATCACTTCAAAGGCATGCCTCCGTGACATACTTTCTTCAGCGTGGCCTCACCTCCCAATGTTTCCACAACCTCCTCAATTAGTGGTCCTCCCCAGCTGGGGACCAAGGGTTCATAAATGATCCTATAGGGAACATTCCATACCCAAACAGCAACAATCTGCTCCTGTCTCTCAGAGGTGCACAGTCACCTGAAATGCAAAGTGTCTTTGGGTCCCCCAAATCCTAACATTTTCAACATTGTTAAAAAAAGACGAAATTCAGAGTCTTTGGAGTCTCTGTAAAATACAAGAGAATGTCTATACTTCCAGTGCACGATGATACAGAGCAATCATTCCCATTCTAAAAGGGGGAAATGGAGGGATTGAAAAGAGGACTGGAGTTGACACAACTGGTGGCTCGTGCCTGGAATCCTAGCCACTCAGGAGAGTTAGATCTAGAGCATGGAGATTTGAAACCAGCCCACACGTTAAAGTCCAGGAGATGGCAGGAGTCAAGGAGAGCTCATGTGGTTTACTGTAAGCCATGAACAAGCTGAGCGAGCACAAATTCCAAGTTAAAAAAAAAAGAAATATGAAAGGGACAAAACAAGACCAAAACTTAACAGTTCAAATTTTTACAATATTCTAGATCTATGGGTTATGGTGTTGTGATCTGAACTCCAAAGGGCTTGTTATGTACTTGCTGTTTGCATCCCAAAAGGTGTCTTTGGCAGATTTTCTCGGTAACTGTTCTATGCTTTTGGCATTACCTAACATCAGGGCTGTCCATTTTAGGATTCTTAGTCCTCACAGCTTTACACGCTGCCCTGGTCCAGGAAAAATGAGGGTAAAGGAAAATGATGGAAACAGAACAAAAAACCAGGAAAATCTGCCTTATGAGAATCAAAGGTTATTTCCTCATCTTTGTGAATATATTTTCTGGAAATTCATCTCTGGATATGTTCCAGAAACATTAAAGATGTTCTCTAGCTATCAGGAGGCATTTGAAAGTTGGGCTCTTCTTTTCTTTGTGTCTTAATCCAATTTTTTGTATGCTCAGGGCTGAAGCAGACTGAAAGATTTTACACTACACCTTTAATTCCTCTGGGAAAATCCTATTTTTATCACTTTTATTTTCTTTAAACGTCAGGCTTTCGCCCAGGAAAAGCAGTGATGAACACTGAACAAATACCTCATTAGCTAGATGGGATGCAATTATGATGTGCTTAGAAGTACCGCATTCAATACTCTGGCATTTGGTGCCATGGAAATTCAAATTAACTAAAACACCAATAATAATGTTTATGAGGATGGACATTGTTGTTTAGAAATTATTAGAACACAACTTGACAGAGCTTTATCTATAACTAGAGACATATATACTAAGTATATAAGTATCATGCAAATTTATCTGGTTAGAAGCCATTCTTTCACTTCATGAGGTATATTAGTATTAATAAAGTTGCATACACTGATTTTTCCATAAAGCAAATAATATTTTCTAGCCTATCCCCTTATATAGTTGGAAATGTTGTTTTTATTCCCATAGAAGATAACAAAACTAAGGGACAAATATTGAATTAAATTAAATGCATTTAATTTACTGATTGATCCCCTATTACCTACTCTTGCTTTCCCCAACTTCCTACCTCAATGGATTTTAATGAATTCCATTTTGCATTCCTCATTCACAGATGCAATTTATTTTGGCATTGTTTATATCTTTTAACGGCTTCCCTTTCCTCTCTCCTGTGCCTCTCAATGCAAACAGTCCCACAATTACACACATACTCTCTATGTACATATGATACGCTGTGTGCTTAGGTCTACCATCCACTTGTGAGAGAAAAACGTGATCTTAGTCCTTCTGAACTTGACTTATACTGCTTAACACAGCACAATTCCATTCTTCTTTATGGCTGAATAATACATCATTGTGCATATATGACACAATATCTTTAATCCATTCATCAGCTCTAGGGTAGCTGGGCTATTTCCATATCTTGGCTATTAGGAGCACTGCAACAATGAATATGGGTGTGCAAGTATTTCGATTGTATCCCGATATAAATTCCTTCGAGTAAATGCAGATGAATACTATCATAGGATAATTTGGTAGTTCTGTTTTTAGTGTCTTGAGGAGCCTCCATACTGATTATATTGATAATGATCACCTAATTTACATCCCTCCCCCTAGTGTCATAGGATTCATTTCCCCCAACATACTTGACAGCATTTATTGCTGTGTGTATTCTTTTATGTATCTGTATGTGTGTCCGTGCTAGGTCTTGAGTTCAGGGCCTCATGTTCTCCTTTAGAGTTTTGCTCATGGCTGGTACTTGAGTTCTGCCTCTTCTTCTGGCTTTTGGTTGGTTATTACAAGAGTCTCAAATTTGTCTACCCCAGCTTGCTCTGAACCAAGATTCTCAGATCTCAGCCTCCTGAGTAGCTGGCATTATAGGTATGAGCCACTGCCCAACTACTGTTTGCATTCTTTTTTAGCCATTGAAATGAAATCTTGGTGTTGTTTGATTTACATTTCCTTTATAGCCTGGGATATTTATTAGCCATCTCTATTGGCTGATTTTACATTACTAGAAGTTGAATAAGAGGCTTACAAGCATCTGTAGGTGTTTGACAACTGGATCTTGACTGTAATATGAAATTATGCATCTTAGTTAAACTTAGGAGGTATTGAGACTTTTCTGTCATGGTACCCAAGAACAAAGAAGGATAGAACCTCATTACTATTTCACAGAAGGTGAACTGGAACTCCACTGGAACTCCAGAGTTGGAGTAGAGTCTCTTTTTATTGCTAGACCTGGGTGGAATTTTAATATCCCAGCTAAGCCACGCTGACCCCACTCAAGCTGGGAGGGGATGGAAGGCTTTCTGTTCCTCAGTGTTCTCCACTGATTTCATTGCGGATGGTGATTACTTCACACAGGTATGAAGGCCTCCTCTCCCTGCTGCATCTCACTGGTGAGAGTGGTCTACATTCTTCAGGGATGGGATGTGGCCATAGTTTTTTTTTCTCTCTCTCTCTGATACTAGAAGTAAGTTTTGGAGAAAGTTTTGTGTTCTTATAGATGCCAAGTTTGGGTCTTTTAGTTAGAGAAAGGTGGCATTTCCTGTTCCTATCCCCTGTTATTTCCAGATTGTTGGTTTCTTTAGCACCTGATCTGTCCTACGCTGTCTACATATCTTTTTTCTTTTTAGACAAAAGTTATCTAGAAGGCCAACAGATAGAAATTTAAGGATTTTTAATTTCAAAAAAGTGATGAAAAGACTAGATATCAGAAATGTCCAGGAATGGAATCTTGGTAAGTGGGATTTCTATATTATTGCTTGGTAAGGGAAATTCAAGAATCAGAAAGGAAGCTGGACTAATGCTCAAGGAATTTTACAACTTCTATTTTATTTTATTTTTTGAGAAAGTGTCTCACTACAAATCAGGGTGGTCTTGAGCTCATGACTCTCTTACCTTACCCCTCTGATTGTGGGATTACAAGTGTGTGCCACTATACCATTCCAATTCTAAAATTCTATGATATTCTAAAACCAGCATCTGTAGAAAGCCACTGAAGAACATGTGGTCATGAGGCACTACAACTTGAATATGCATCCCACGATCCTTATATCACATTGTGTTTTCTTCTCTATTCACCCCTCCCTATAACTCTAGTGGGGGGAGATAGAAGGGTGGGAGAGGATATTAAGAAACTGTTCATCATGGACAAAGAGGTAGCAGAATTACTTAAGTGGTAGAACTTCAGCCTAGAAAGTATGAGGCCCTGTGTTCAAAACCCAGTACTACCAAACAGAGAAAAAATATCTACCATCACCGATATAGAATGTGCATATTTAAATAGCTTGAAATAGCTTATGAGACAAAATATTCATATTATGTTCATCGTGCTGAACAGCATGAGCATTTATACACCAATATTTTCTAGTATATAACTTAAATTACTTTTGTATATCTTTTAAAATCCTTTAGAATAAAAGTGGCATTACTTGTCTGTAAAATTAATGCAATTGCTTATTTATTTATATTAATTTTTAAGTTATTATAAAGGTGAACTAGAGAGGGGTTACAATTACATAACTCAGGTAAAGACCATATTTTGGGTGTACAGTGTCATCCCTTCCCTAGCTCTCTCCCAGTTTTTCCCTTCCATCCCCCACCCACAGATATGTAGTTCATTTTCAGCATAGTGTCTAGTGAGTACCATTGCTACATTTGTTCTCCCTTTGACCCTCCATTTCTGTGTCTCCCAAAGACATATAAGATTAAACAGAACAAAAAGGAAATAAAAACAGCAAAACATTTGCTCATTTATAACAAAGTATTTAGACTGTTTTAAGAACACTTGCACAGTCAATAAAATATGAAATTTGACTGCTATACTTAATGCAATTGTACTATGCACTGGTCTGTATGTGAGAGCTCATAATTATTCCTTGAGAAAATAGCAACAGGTTGGACCTAGAAGTTTTCTTAGTAAGCAGTAGCAGCCCTGAAACAAATTCTGGGAATTGTGAATTATGTAATCCCCTATGATGATGCTTTTATTATGGAGATAGGTCAATTGCATGAGATTTAAAAGCAAATACATTGTAGGGTGGGCATCTCCATAAAGTTTTATATGGAAAAATCTAGATTCTAAAGTACACAGCTTGAAAAGGTTAACTGGTTCATCCTTTAACCCTATGAACTTGAAATACATCTATATTGCCACAGGGGATGATAAGGAAGCTGGTCAGCATAATTAAAATTGTTCTAGTGCATACTTCTTACTTGGTTGTGGAATTACCTCAAGGACAATTATTTGCCATGTTAACATCTATGTACATGCTCAACTAGCCACACTGGGGTCTCCAGCAACACTAAAGACCAGTTTGAACTTGTTCCCAAATGTCGTTTTCATTAACATTAGTGAGTATGAAGTGCAAAAAATGAAGGAAAATTTGTTTGCATTTTCAGCTTCCATAAACTGCAATAGGAAAGAAATTATGAAATTGAAATATTTATTTCTTTACTCATTTGGGTTATATGAGTGTATTTTAATCTCAGGGCTTTGCACTTGCAAAAAAAGTACAGTAGGTAATCACTAGGCAATGACTGAAACTGTACCCCATTTCGCTTTATTTTTCTGGTTGGGTTTTAGACTTTTACTTGACTTGGCATGGACTGTGATCCTTCTACTACTGCTTTCCACATGGCAGGGATTGCAGGTGCATACCACTGTGTCCAGTCTGGTTTTAGAATAGGTTCCTTGTGTGAAATCCGAGACCCCATTTTGCATTAGCTTATTTTTCAGGTAGGGTTTTGTGCTTTTGCTTCACCTGGACTGGTGCCTTCCACATAGCTGCTTTGCAGGTATATAACACTATGCCAAATCTGGTTATTGCGTGGGTTCTTACTCATTTTTTTTTTTTTTTGCCCAGGCTGGTCTAGAACCATGATCCTTCCAATTCTACTTCCCACATAGCTGAGATTACAGGTGTGAACCACATCTAGTCCCTAAACATGTCCCTAGTCCCTAAAGATTTGATGAACTATTAATATTCTTAGAGAGTTTTTGTTACTATTTCATAGAAAGATCTGATTTTTCAGTATTTCTTTATATTTAAGTACGAATCTTATACAATTTTGATTACTAATATACACAGGCAACGATTAAGTAACCAGAAGTAAATGTTGATTAGGAACTTTACTGGGCTAATAAGACAGCTCTGCAGAATTGGCATGTGATAGGAATGAAAATTTATCTACCTATTTAATCTCCATCAAATTTGAAACAAAGTTAATTCTGTTGGCTTATTATTATTGTTTTTGGTGTGTGTGGTGCTGGTTTGAACCCAGAGCTAGTTCATGCTAAAGTGCTTTACCAGTAAGTTTCTTTTTCCAATTAATAGTTTAACTTTAATGGTTAATTTCAAACTTGATATTGTACAAATTTGATACTTGTATTACTTCTAAATATCTGTAAATTTGGGTATAAAATTTCTTTATTTGTAATTCAAATTCCCAAATCAATGGTATTTGTGTTTCTAGCTGGCCAATCAGGCCTCTGAAAAGATGTGTGAGAGGGCTCAGAATTTTCTAAAATTATATATTATTGTGATTTGAATTTTTATCTGCTTTCCTCACCATGTTGTTTTGTTTGCTTGTTTTTGTTTTTGTCAATAGTAATAATGAAAAATGTTTCTAAAGTAGAAAAATTTAGGTCTTGCCTATGAATTCTAATTTAGGTGATAACAAAATTCATAGTATGAATAGAATTCTATGCTTCCATCTGAAAGAATGACACCGTCCCATTTTTTAGGAAATAGACTTGGAAAAAAATCATATTAAGTGATGTAAGCCAGACTCAAAGAAACAGATCCCATGGTTTCTCTTATTTGAATAATTAGTATATGTCTAGGATAATCTTAGCAATGAGCAAAATAGCTCAACAGCTATGTACATCTGACTGTATAAGATGATGATAAGGAAAATGAACTCCAAGACATGGACACAAGAGGTTTTTCTTTGTTGTTGTTTTTAATGTATTATCTGATTTTTTGTTTCTTTGGTATGTTCTTCCCCTCTTGTTGTCACTGTATTTGATTTTGGTATGCTTGTATTTTTTATATATATACATATATGTATGTATATACATACATATATGTATATATATATATGTTTATTTGGATTGGGGAAGAGAAGAGGAACAACAGAATGGTGAGACAAAGGACACAGGAGGAACCAATGCAACAGTGACATACACAAGACAGAATGTTGGAAATGATCTGTACAACTTGGGGTGGTAAGGGGGAGTTAAAGTAGGAGAAAAATGAGGGAAGGTAGCAAGTTTGACAAGAAATGTTCTAATTACCTTATTTATATAACTATAACCCATCTTTATATCACCTTGACAATAAAAAATAGAAATAAAAACATCTTGTGGGAAAGCCAAAAAATTCATGGCATGGTCTTAGGCAATCATTTTATTTCAGTATGTCTTATTTTACTCAGATGAGAATTGAAGAGGTAGGAATAGGCTATGTTTTAATGCATTAATGTAGTTTACAAATTTTTAGAATTATAGGAATGGATGTAACTAAATCCTTTGAGGATGCAGAAAGTCAATTCTCTACTTACGGCCCATCTTTGTTCTTTTTCTTTTTTTGACCTTTATCCTTATTCCAGCATGTAATGACCTTCATTTAAAATGAAATTTTTCTTGTAAATAGAATTTAAGCCTCTTTCTTCCTGTTCTTGGCCTGCTGAAGAAAAGAAATGTTCACATTTGATTGTTTTTCCTCAGAAAAATTAAAGTATCTCACCCCATTGCTTAGAAAAGATTAAATGCTTCAAAGTATTACTAATATGTGTTGATATTTCACTATCATGGAACAGGTTAGAGTGAAGACTACTTATGAAAAGAATTCAAATCAAATGATCATGGAGCAAAGGCATGTTTAGTAGAATGATATCTTTGATTTTTTTCATGTTTGTTTGTAAGCTTTCTAGTCTGTAAAATGTGTGAATTTTCAATGGTCTTCATCTTTTATGTAAGTTTGCATGTGAATATCTTCATCAGTGAATTTAAAATAGCCAGAGAAAGAATTTAATGAACACCAGGTAGAGTATTGCAGCCAATGGGACACTGCAATGCTACAAGATGTCATGCTTTTATTCAGTGAGTACAAACCCAAGCATTGTGCCAAAAGTTCTCTGAGTAGTAGAAAATCTCTTCCTTAGAGTAAGATGGAGAACTTCTCTATATCTCTAAGGCACTGCTAGATATAATGCAGGGAAAAAAACAAATATTGGAATCCCAGAAAAGAACTTGGTTAGCTACATTAGTTACCTTTTCTCTTTTTCCTCCTGCAGTTCTAGTGGCTTGAAAGCAGGAGTAGAGCTACTTATTTCTTAAAAACTTGAGCGGTTT
The DNA here is from genome assembly GCF_024711535.1 of Dipodomys merriami. Classification (NCBI taxonomy): domain Eukaryota; kingdom Metazoa; phylum Chordata; class Mammalia; order Rodentia; family Heteromyidae; genus Dipodomys; species Dipodomys merriami. Next base: position 56,708,361 of record NW_027205603.1, read on the forward strand.
TATTTAACATGTCATAATTTCTCCCAAATATCAAATTAGTTTAATTTTCTTCTTACCTCATTAGTAACAATGGAGATGGAAATTAAATGCCCATAATCTATAGTCTGAGACATATTGCTTAAAAGATCTAGTCTGAGCTGTGTGAAGATGCATGGCAAAGATAAAAAGGCCTGGTTTGCATCCTACTCTAAGTCTCTGGGGAAAATATTTCATTTCTTTTTGTGCCTGCTTTCTCTTTTGCAAATGGGTATCATAAACATATCTAAGCCATTGTCAGATGAGTGGGAGGGGCATGTGGTTCATGCTGGTGTTTTTCTGCTTCTTCTAACTTCTTTGTCATTAGTGACTGAACTAACATTTGTGTTTCTATCCACTCATAGCACCACCAAATATAGTCAACCCAACTAACAACTATCTATTATTTAATAATTAGATAGCTAACCAATGCCAAAGATATTTGAGAATGAAATTCTCAAGCCTTTGTTTTAAAAAATCAAATAACTATTCAACCTACATTTCTGTCAGATTGGCTGCCATGTCTAATAGTTAATCCATGTCAGTTATTCAGTAGGTTTGGATGTTAAGATTATTGCTTATAAAGATTATGAGTTTGTATTGTATCCACCAATTAGTTTACTAAAGAAGAAAACCATCAACCAAATATTTGTTTAGAACAAAATTGCTTATACAAAATGAATTCAAGCTCAGATTCCTCTAGTTTTCAAATAAAAACATTCCATTCTATATTTCTGCTCTTGGAGAACCAGTTATAAACATTTTTCACATAAATGCCTTTTGTTAGTCTATCACGATGAAATCTAAGATTTAAAGGATAATTATACAACCATGAACTTTCAGAGACTATATACATTGCACAGAAGACAGTGCTATTTTCATGAACTATTGTACTTAAGGGGGTAAATATACCTTTGGAACATAAAAAAGCTTTTACACTGCTAGGCATAGAACGTTAACAGATTACATGATGTTAGAGGTACTCTTTTATGGATGAAAAAAATTCCATGTGTCTCTTGGTTCTGTCAATAAAATTTTATTTTAAGTGAAAATAGAATAATATTTTGATGATGTTAGTTTCAAGAGACTTACAAAGATAATATATTCGGTTGACAAAAAGCATGCTCTTTTCATTCAAGCGAATGGATATCTCTAACAGAAACAACATAGGCAGTATCTTCTGGTCAATCTGATGCAAATTCACATACCCCTGATCCTGTAAATGACCTCATTGGGTAGCTAGTAAATGTAAAAGAAGAAATGAGTTATTGTGTCTTACATAGTTAAAATGCTTAAGACAAAAATTGGTCATTTTCTCATGGAGAAAACATTAAGCTATCAGTTTTATTTTCTCTTCTGTTGATTTCTCCTCAACATTAACCTTCAAAATTGGAAGAAAAAAATAACCTTGGTTATCATTGTGTGCATAGTTGCTAAGAGTTTCTAGTATTTTGCAGCTATAGATATTGTTTTGTGACTAGATATTGTTTCTGAAAAACATCAAAACTCCACTATGTTGTAGGATCACTGTCAAATTTGTGCTTGGCTTCAAGTTATAAGTATATTCATAAGCTCTAATAAAAATCCAATATTTTACAGCTGCTTATGGATGATGTAAACATTTATTCCACCCAGTGACTTCATTGAAAGGAGTGGAATAAAATCATGAGCCAAAATGACTTTCACCCAAATATAAATATTTCATATATTTTCCCCTTTCTCTCTCTCTCTCTTTTTCTTTCTTTCTTTCTTTCTTTCTTTCTTTCTTTCTTTCTTTCTTTCTTTCTTTCTTTCTCTCACAAATGTCACAGTGAAGCCCATTAAATTGTAGAATTAATATATATATTAATGACTGTAATAAAAGCATTTAGAGACTATGAAGAGTTCTCGATCTTTGACAACTAATTTAGTATTTTTCAACAAAGAACATTCCATTTGATGTTCTTTGCTATTATGTTTCACTAAACGTCCTTGTGCATATACCTTTGTCCTATTATTTCTACAAGTATATTCTCAGAAATAAATCACCAAATTAAATAGTGCTTAAGTCTGAACGATTTAATTTTCTCAAGCTATTTTCATAACTATGTATCTGTGTCTATTTTCTTATGTTCTTGCTAGTACCGTGTATCTTAAAACTTTTAAGAACTTTGGGTCTAATACTCTGAAAGACAGTAAAACATTTAATACTGTTATTTGAATTTTTATAATTAATAATGGGAATTTTTTCATATTGTTTTCATTTGGATAACTGTTTTTTCTCAGACTCTAGTATTATTAAATATAGCATAATGCCAAGAAATACAACACTGAGATGTTAAAATCTATGTATCTTTTGCCTTTTGCATATATTGTGGTATTTCTTTGTTTTGTTTTCATTATATTTATGTTTTATGAAGTTTTTAATTATTATATAATTAGATGACTTTGTAGGATGGAATTTCTTTTTGCTTTGTCTTCTTCTTCTCTCGCTCTCTCTCTTTATTTTTTTTTGGTTGGTCCTGGTGCTTGAACTCTGGGCCTGGATGCTGTCCCTCAACTCTTCAGCTCAAGGCTAGTGCTCTACCACTTGAGCCATAGTGCCACTTCCGGTTTTCTGGTGGAGATTAAGAGTTTCATGGTCTTTCCTGTCTGGGTTGGCTTTGAACCATGATCCTCAGATCTCAGCCTCCTGAGTAGCTAGGATTATAGGCATGAGCCACCGGAGCCCTGCTGGGAATTTCTTATCTAAGAAAGATGTTTTTGTCCTTCTTCAGCATTGAAATAATAGTCTTTTAAAATAAAGATATTTTATACTAAAATTTGAGTATTCATTTATCTGGATTTTATGTGGCTACAAAGACAGTTTTTCTGACAGGTCAAGTATGTTAAACTTTTTTTTTTTTTTTTTTTTTGGGTCCGGTCATGGGGCCTGAACTCTGGGCCTGGGCACTGTCCCTCAGCTCTTCAGCTCAAGGCTAGTGCTCTACCACTTGAGCCACAGCGCCACTTCCGGCTTTTTTCTTTTTGCTTATGTGGTGCTGAGGAATCGAACCCAGGGCCTTGAGCATGCAAGGCAAGTGCTCTACCACTGAGCCACCTTCCCAGCCCGTATGTTAAACTTTTTTTCTACACTAATTTGAAATATTATATTTATGAAACAAAAGTTATATATATTTAAAAATATGTATTTTGTCTTTTTAATATCTTTTCCTTTGCCAGTGACAAAAAATGATGATTACTATGGCTTTTTTTGATCAATTGTGCTGACTAGTAAAGCTAACTCCTTCTGTGTTCTTGTTCTAATATATATTGATCATCCTCAGGAATATGTTTTTCTTCAAATAATTCACAGCCAGAATGTCAAATTGCATATCTTGCATTATTTCTACAAGGAAGTTAATTAGCAGTGTATTGCATTTATAAATTATCTTAGAGAAAACTGACATCTTTATAACTGTATTTAGTCTTGCCATCAAAGAATCTGTATTAAACGTATACAACTTTATTCATGGACGTCTTACTTAATTCTTGCTAGGCTATCTCCAGGATTTATGCAATCATTGCTTTAGTAGGATGGTGAACAGAGTTGTTGTTGTTTTTTTTTTTAAATTCAAACATCTAAGCAAGTTTTTTTAAAGTTTTATATTTACTGAATTTTTTTGTGTCAATATGTTAGTTACTATCCTCCATTTTTGCTCTGAAAGTTTTTCATTTTGTTCTCTTGTCTTTTAGGGGTAGAAAATTACATTATTTGCAAATCATGGTAATGTGCTTGTTTGCTTTTCCATGTTTCTTCTTGATTCATTGTATTGACTACAAACTTCAGAGCAATGTCAAGTAATAGAAATGACAGCAAATATTCTTCTTTTATCTCTGACTTTAATAGAAATCTGTCTGATTTTTTTCACCACTGAAAATGATAATTCTAGTTTTTTTCTGTTAGTCTGAATTATATTAGGGAAGTGCTAGTCATAGTATAGGGATGGACAAGTTACATGTAGGGCCTGTTTATAATGCATAGAAACAAGCCTGTGGTTTCATTTGTTGATTCTAATAATGTAAATGAAATACAGTGCTGAACTGGGTTTTCTAAGCTGAATTATCCTTCATTGAATCTATCCTCGAATCAAGTCAGCCTCATCGTGTTATAATATGCTTTTGCTATAATAATGGAGTTGGAATTCTGTGTTTAATTAACAATGTTTTTCACTGCTCTCTCAAGTGGAGTTATTTTATAGTTAATATGTAGGTGAGTGCCTCCTCACAGAATACAATTTTGATAACTGTAAAAATTAAGGCTGCATAAAATTAACAGAGAAATCTTTGTAATGGCTTAAATCCCATGAACAGAATCTACTTTAGGATTGGTCTCGAGGTCATATTAGTCTGGGACTATGTAGGAAAGGTTGCCTTCGTAATATTCTCCTCTATGTAAATAATTGTATCCCAATTTCTTTTTTCTAAAGTTCTCTCATTTGCTGTGCCATACCTCCTTCCTTTATCAGATTTGGAGGGAAACATGCTAAAATTTCCAATTGCAATTGTTGTGTCCTGTCTTGATAATAGTTTCTTTAAAACACATTATGTTTTATTGTTTGGAGAAGAGCTCAGATATAGGTTGTGTTCCAGGACTCCAGGGTAAATAATGTGTAGGAAATATATACAGGTCCGGACAATTGAGACAGAGAATGTAAAAAAACCACTGAAGGATGGGTTATCAATCAACTTATCACCGTGAGCAATTGGAGCTTTAAGCCCTCTGGGAGATTCCTGAAAGCAAGTGTAGAAAATATACTTTAGAGTTTTCTTGAACATTGACGGTGAGAGCTTGTGAATTTATTGATTCCTCTGGTCGTTATTGATTGACACCTACTCCATGGGTAGAAGGCATTAAATATCCATTTTTGAAATGCTTCATCTGCCATAAGCATGGGCTGTAGCAGTAACTGTCTTGGTGGATGAGGTGGTTGCATCTGGTGGCAACAATTCCATTTCACTTGGAATGGTGGGTACAAATGCATTGGCCACGCTTGCTTTCTGAGGACTTAGGATATGTTTCTGGAAATCTTTCAGTTTGGTCTCTCCAGTTGTTTCCTGAAGCTTATTTTGTTAGAAAAGACATTCTGTTAGCTCCATGATTTTTCTTCCCCAGACTCCCATATCATCTAAGGAGATTAAACTGCCCCTCAAAATGTTCTCCATTTATCTATTGTGACTAAGGCCTGAGCTTGTGAGCTGGAGTTTAACTCTCAAGATTCAGTCAAATTTTCATCATTGTTTAAAAGATTTTTACAGTTGTCATATGGAAGGAACACTTTTTGGCATTAACATATTTGAGATAACTTTAGAATTAAAACAATTTACAGATATTGTTGAGATGTTTACCTATCTTGTGTCTTCTTTATCAAATGATGTACCTTCAGCTTTCACAGTTTTTTTGTGTTTTCATATATATTTTTATTGCAAAAAATGTACAGAGGAGTTACAGTTACATGAGTAGGGTAATGAGTACATTTCCTATGGAACATTGTTACCTCCTCCTTTGTTTTTCTCCTACCATCCCTTCCCTCCCCACCTCCCAAACTCCTCCCTACCCTATTCCAAAATTGTAAAGTTCATTTTCAACAAAGTGTTGTGTATCTCTCATTGTTACAATGCCTCAACTTGTATTGTTATTTAAGCATATCTCTTCACCTCCCCAAATTATAAAAATATATATACAAGATGCAGGACACTGGAATCAGATAAAATGAAAACAGGGGTTATACCGTGAGAGAAGAACATTAAAAAGAAACAAGAGAATCATATAATGCATTGAAGTATGTTAAAAACAATAGCAAGAAAGAAAAAACCACTTATGTCCCTGGCTTTGAGTTCATTTTGCTTAGCATCATCTTATATGGCCATATGTACATCGCTTTTGAACTTTTTTGCTTGCTAGACTTGTACTAGTTATTGCAAATAAGGGAAACCATGGGACTATGTTTCTTTGGGCCTGGCTTACTTCACTTAATGTAATTTTTTCCAAGTCTTTCCATTTCCTAACAAATGGGGCAATGTCATTCTTTCTCATGGAAGCATATATACACCACATTTTCTTGATCCATTCATCTACTGAGGGGCATCTGGGTTGGTTCCATATCTTAGCTATGGTGAATAATGCTACGATAAACGTGGTTGTGATGGTAGCTTTGGTATGACCTTGTTTGTGATCATTTAGGTAAATGCCCAAAAGAGGGATTGCTGAGATATAGGGGAGCTCTATGTGGAGTCTTTTAAGGAACCTCCATACTGCTTTCTAAAGTGGTTGAACCAGTTTACACTCCCACCAACAATGCAGTAGGGTTCCCTTTTGGCCACATCCCCTCCAGCATCTGTTGTTACTAGATTTCTTCTTCATTCTAACTGGGGTGAGGTGGAATCTCAATGTCTTGGTTTGCATTTCTCTTATGGCTAGAGAAGATGAGAATTTCTTCATGTGTCTATTGGCCATTCTAATTTCCTCTTCAGAGGGTCTCTCTTTAAGTCTTTACCCACTTATTAATCAGGCAGTTGTTTCTTTGACGGTTTGTTGTTGGGTGATTCAATTTTTTGAGTTCTAAGTATATTTTAGGTATGAGACCCTTGTCCATTGTATGGCTAGTGAAGATGGTCTCCCAATTCATGGGCTTTCTATTGATCTTGCTAGCCATGCCCTTTGTCTTGCAGAAGCTCTGCAGTTTCATGCACTGCCATTTGTCCACTCTTTCTTTGATTTGTTGTGTTTCTGGGTCTCTATTAAGAACATTTCACCCTGTGCTAAGGAGCCCTGGTGTTTCTCCTATTCCTTCCTGTAATGTTTTCAGTAGCTTTCATAGTTTTTAAGAAGGGGTGATACGAATATTTATACAATTGTGAGGAACATTTATTCAATAAAAAGGAAAGGAGAAAGAAAACATGTTTATTGAGTTCCTTCTAGATATTGGAACAGATAGATTATTTGAACTCTGTAAGGCTTTCTAAAGTTTAGTTTCCTATGAGATAAGAATTGTTGGTTGCCTTTAGCAGGTGGGAAATAAGGGTTAAGAATGTTTGACACCTTGTTCTTTGTCATATAGTTAATTAGCAACAGGACTCAGATGGAATATGGATCTGTCTGGTTTCAGAATCAATAATTTCTTTTCAATAGCCAACTATTTTTTATAATGAACTTATTGAATAGCCATATTTCTTTGCTGTATATTTAATGAAAACCTGGAAAATTACTTATGACTTATTTGAATGTTTGGATATTTTAGATGCTTAAGCAGAAATACTAATCAAAATCTTTCTTTGATTCCCCTCTTCTAGCACATAAAAAATTTGAACAAATTGGAATTTACAGGCTCAGGGAGCTTCACGAATCTGATATCTGTCAGTGGACCTCAAAATAAAGTGTTGGATGAGGAGAAAGATATTGTCACTATTGATCCATTTTTAATATATTATATAACATTTTTTCTGAGACCCAATATTTAGTGATGCATAGGATTCTTTCTGAATTTGGGTAGATATTCTTGGATACTGGTAGTTTACAGGAAATACAACTTTCTAAGCATAACTTTTGTTTTCAGTGCACCATCTAATAGGCCTTGTCTTTAAGAGACAATTAATACATATGTAATATATTTTATTGACTAGTTTTCACTTCTTATCATTGGTTCTCCAAGCTTGCCTTTAATGTTTTATTTCTTAAACTACCCTAGCACCAGATGTTTCTCTGTTAAATTATAGTTGAGTCTGATGACTTCCCTGACAGGTGATATAACTTAGTAATTTATTAGTTTGAGTCTCTAGCCTGACAAGAATTTCAGGTGGCTAAATCTGTGTAGTGATTTCTCATGAGATGGAAACATTGATTTGTCTTGTGTGAATCTATCTGGATTTGTAAACAACTATTGTGTAGGACTGAAAATGAAAGTGTTCTGTTTTTGGAAATATTTATTAGAAAAATTATTGATTTTAGTGGGAGAAAGACAATAAGTTTATCATTATTTTATCCATTTATAAGCACATTATATAAGCCATGATTGAAATACTGTTCCTTAATAAAATTCTTTAAGCACACAGAAATGTTTTAATGGCCACTGATTATGGTGAATACATTATTGAAAAAAATCTACTGTTTTGTTGTTTCTTGGAATGCCGAGTTGGACTTGTTTTCATTTTTGCTAGTTCTGGGTCTTGAATTCAGGGCCTGGGTACTGTCCCTGAGCTTCTTTTGTTTAAGGCTAGCACTCTACCACTTGAACTACAGTACCACTTCTTGCCTTACACTGGTACTGAGGAATCAAACCCAGGGCTTCATGCATGCTAGGCAGGCACTCTACCCCTAAGCCACATTCCCAGCCCCCAAAGTGGACTTCTAATGGATTATGGTCACGCATAATTTCTTTGCTCTAGAAATTACAAAGTCAGGCTCTATGAACAAATCTGAGTGACATCTATGACAATTGAACAGGGGTATGAAATTATTTGATAAGGAAACATGAGTCACCCCCAAATCAGCTATGAGATAAATTTAGCATTGACTTGATTGTTTTGTTTTGATTGAGTAATGCTTTAAACCTACTTTAAATTAGTTATCAACATATAAAAGTTGGACAATTGTTCAGAAAATCAGGGTTTTTGTATTTGAGTTAGAAAAATTAGAAGATCTGGAGTTATCAGGTCCAAATAAAGTTATTGAATTCAATCTTCCATGTAACATTGTATGCCTTTGTGTGTGTGTGTGTGTGTGTGTGTGTGTGTGTGTGTGTATGTGTGTGCGCGTGCGCGCATGTGTGTGTGTGTGTGTGCGTGCGTATGTGTAAAAGAAGATGATTAATTTCTTGTATTTTATCAAAGGGAAAATAACTGATTAGCTGAGTGGGTGGTTCATATGAAAGTGCCTATTTCCTTCCCAAAGTGAAGATTATTCCATTCTTTTATAAAATACAATTTTTGAAAAAGAAACCAACTTAAAATACTATTATGTGAGCCATCATATTTAGAAGCATGATTGATCAAGGGGAACCTGTTTAATGAGAAACTTACTAGTTTGAGAAAAGGACTCATTTTTCTTAAACTGGTTCTATTTATGAACTAAAAAAAATCTGAGCAATACTACTGTGAAATTCAGTTTTTATCTCCAAGAATTAGTTTTACTTCTGGACCTTTGTTATAAATTGTGTTTATGAGAGAACATGTTTATGCATCAAAGACAGAAGAAATTAGCTATCTTAACCAGAAATAATTTTTTCATTTTTTATTTTTTAATCTAAGCATTTTAACACTATTACATATTGAAGATGTATCACATGATTCTCTGATATAAATATAGTGAAATGTTTATGGTAAAGTAAATTAATATTTCTATGATCTCATAGTCATCTGTGTGTGTGTGTGTGTGTGTGTGTGTGTGTGTGTGTGTGTGTGTGTGTGTGTGTATTTGTGTCTAGAGTATCTAAAGCCCTCTCTTTTAGGAAAAATCCCAAATATGATACATTATTAACTCTAGTTCTTATGTTGTAGCTCATTTTCTGGGCTTGTTTGCTTTTTATATCAGTTGACTTGCCTCTTCCCATGGCCCTACTTATATTAAGTGAAACAAACCAGATGCAGAAAGAAAACTATAGTACCATCTTATTTACATGTAGAATATTGAAAAAAGAAGTCTGTTCTTACTGTGGCATAGTATGTCTTTTACAGGCTCACGCCTGTAATCCTAGCTACTCAGGAGGCTGAGATCTCAGGATCCTGGTTCAAAGCTAGCCCGGGGAAGAAAAGTCTGTGAGACTCTTATCTCCAATAAACCACTAGAAAACAGGAAGTGGCGCTGGGGCTCAAGCGGTAGAGAGCTCGTCTTGAGCTGAATAGCTGAAGGACAGTGCCCAAGCCCAGAGTTCAAGCCCCACGACCTAACAAAAAAAAAAAAAAGAAACAACAATTTGAATTGGAAAATTTAATTCCAATTAGAAATTTGAGCTCAAAATATTGAAGAAACAGTTGAGAACCTCATGATAGTTTGGAAGGGAAAATTGAAGTATTTCAGTTAGGTTCTGTTGCTGCTGAAATGTATCACAAACATATAGCAAATATTGCATATATCATAAATGCCACAGGTCAGCTATTTACATATCTTAGAAATAAGAATATACTAGAGACTGAAGAACTTCTGTACATAAGAGGTACAACATTACAAGACAAACTATCAACAAGTAGGTGTTTTGAAATTTAAAATCTAGCCAAGAATATTAGAGATTGACTGTAGGTGGTACCTTTATGGAAGCATAGGTTCATATCACATTTGTAGACAAACATCTCCATTGGTAAAGTTTGGAGGATATGTTTATGTTGCTACTTGCCAAGAATTAAATTACACAAAAATTATTTAAAAAGATGGAGCCTGTCTTGGTTTGCAAGCTGGAAATATTCCTGCCTTGCAGTACAGATTACTCAATACTTGACCCACACAGGGTGGGGAAAATTCAGTGTGTATGGTGCTATGTAGAAGCATAATTTGGTTGGTTGGTTATGCACTTTAGTCAAGTGTGTGTGACAGTGCCAGTCTTGGGGTGTTCCTGAGCTTTTTTGTTCAAGGCTAGTGCTCTATCACCAGAGCTCCACTTTTGGCATTTTTGTGGCTAATTGGGGATAAGAGTTTCCTGGGCTTTTCTGCCTGGGTAGGCTTTGAACCACGATCCTCAATCGTCAGTCTTCTGACTAGCTAGGATTACAGATGTGAGCTACTAGCACTAACTTGGCGAAGATATTTTTTAAGAGTTGAAAGGGGTAAATGACAGTTATGGCTTAAACTATACACTCCAATTTTTGAAGTTGAGACAGAATTCCAAACAGCATTATCTGATTTTAAGGTTTATAAAATAAGTTAACATTTAATTTTAATATAAATTAAGCTCTCCAAATTAATTTAATTCATGAAAGGAGAATGGTCAAATAAAAGTTCCTTAATTTCAGAAGTAAGTGGTTGATAATGGGATAGATCCCTAGAATGATAGAAATGTAGAAAAATTATTGTGTCTTAAGGGAGACATGATTGTGCAAAGATTTTGTGCATGTCTAGATACATTTATCTTTGTGAATAGCTATTCTATTCTCCAACTAAAATGACCTAAAACTTTTCAGTGAAGAACTTATGGCTAAATTCTGTATTGCATGTACCCAGGTAAAATATACAATTAGTTATAGCCATCTGGGTATGAAAGAAAAGGGACAAATTTCCTAGTTTACTTCCCTCCCTGAATAAGCATTAACACAGAAGAAAAAAATGAGTAGTTAGTGATTTTGATTCATTATACTGAGTAATTTAATATGCACATCTAATATGTGATTTATATTTTCAGCTATAAAATATGTTTGCATAGGAGTTTGAGGCATGGCTTAATTGATAGAGCTCTAGCTAGTAAGTGAAAGCATCAGGTACCAAGTTTGAATCTTGGTCTTATACCTAAAAAAAAGACAGAAAGCAAAACACAAACAGAAGAAAATGTTTGTATTATTACTTATTTGAGCCATAATACAGCAGAAATAAAAATGACAGAGCTGTTGTACGGCTCAAGTGGTACAGTGCCAACATAGAAAGTGTAAGACCTGGGGTTCAAACCCTAGTACTGCCAATAAGTAAAAAAGTAAGTATGCAAATAAAGAAATAAGGTTATATATTTAGTAGTTGATTTTTTTTTTAAATAAAACTTAGTTTACTTACTCTTACATTACCATCCTGAGTCATGGACACCTGCATTTGAGAACCTTGACTCAGCATTCTGACTTGGCAGATGACAAGAAGAAATGTGGTTTGGCTCTTTAAATATCTGTAAAGCTGATGCTGATTGACTTCTCTGGATGTGTATTTGTCATGACAGTAGCCTTTGGCTGCATAGTGGCTGTTTACTTCTTCATTCAGGTCTCCTTAGAATTGTTAAAATTGTTGGTGTTCCTTTTTTTTTTTTCCTGGTTGTGGGACTTGAACTCTGGACCTGGGTGCTGTCCCTCAGCTCTTCAACTCAATGCTACCGCTCTACCACTTGAACCACAGTGACACTTCCGGCTTTTTCTGCTTATATGGTGCTGAGGAATGGAACCCAGGGCCTCATGCATGCAAGGCAAGCACTTTACCACTGAGCCACCTTCTCAGCCCATGGTGTTCCTTTTAAAATGTTATATAATTCAAGTAATTTGAAGCAAGACTTGAATCAAATAAATAAGTCATGCATTCTTAGCCAGATAAAAATAATACAATTTTGTCTTTCAGAAAAGTTCATATACAAATAATAATATCCTTAATAATTTCAGGATGACATTTCCTGCATTTGTTAGAGTTTAGTAAACTTAATAGTCATGATTATTGATAACAATTTTATTTTTTCTTAATTTTATTATGAACTCCACAAGTTCAGCTATAATATATATGTATATGTATAAACGGACATATTCTAAATATCCAGTATAGTGCCTGGCTCATAGTAGTTAGTCAATAAATGTCTGTGGAGATATTACTTCAAGGGTAGCTGAAACAAAGCCTAAGATTTGAGTAATGTCTACTGGCAAGGATAGGTAGAGTTGTGGTATTGGCAACAAACTTTGAGTCCTAGTGATTTAACATGTTAAAATACATTCTCGCTCCCACATGATGTTGTGAAGTTTGACAGGGCTTTGCACTTGGTTGATGATGCTTTACAGGCATTAGTAGTACCATATAGAATAGAGAGAGATTGGAGGATCATGCCTAGGCTGTTTTTCATTTGTTTTCTTGGCTAAAAGTATGTATGTGTATGCCTTTAAGAAAGTGCTAAGAGGTAGGGAAATGTTTAGGAATAAACATTACAATCACTATTATAGGATAGTGTGAAATCTAGAAGATATTGAGGGCCAGCAAATGTCTTATTTGGAAATATTCAGGAGAACGAAGTTTGATGGCCAGCATAAAGACTGAGCACATAGGTAAATGCTTCTTTTTTTATTTTTATTTTTTTATTGTGAAAATACTGTACAGAGAGGTTACAATTACATGGGCAAGACAATGAGTACATTTCTTATCAAGAATTGTAGCCTCCTCCTTTATTTACCCTTCCCATCCCTTCCCATTCTCCCTCCCTCCCACCCAATCCTCCCCCCCCCCAAGTTGTAAAGTTCGTTTTCGACATGACAACTTGTACTTCTCATTGTTGCAACAGGTCCACCTGTATCCTTATTTAAACGACTTGTTTTTCCCCTTCCCCTCCACAAATTGTACTGTCATCAAATACAATGAAAGCAGGGGTTATACTGTGGGGGAGGGACATACAAAGCTACAAAGAAATAATCTTATAATTGCGTTAGAAACAAATGCATGGAAGAAAAAAAACATTTAAAATACGTATCTTAGGGTTCATTTTCCGAACATCACCTTATCTGACCTTTTCTGCTTGACTCATACATATACTACATATTGCAAATAAGGGAAACCATGGGACCTATGTTTCTTTGGGCTTGGCTTACTTCACTTAATATAATTTTTTCCAAGTCTTTCCATTTCCTAACAAATGGGGCAATGTCATTCTTTCTGATGGAGGCATAGAATTCCATTGTGTATATACACTACATTTTCTTGATCCATTCATCTACTGAGGAGCATCTGGGTTGGTTCCAGATCTTAGCTATGGTAAATAATGCTGCAATAAACATAGATGTGCTGGTAGCTTTAGTGTGGTCTTGTTTGTAAACATTTGGATAAATGCCCAAAAGTGGGACTGCTGGGTCATAGGGGAGCTCTATGTGGAGTCTTTTGAGGAACCTCCATACTACTTTCCAAAGTGGTTGAACAAGTTTACACGCCCACCAACAATGAAGTAAGGTTCCCTTCTGTCCAAATCCCCTCCAGCATCTGTTGTTATTAGAGTTCGTGATTTTTGCCATGCTAACTGGGGTGAGCTGGTATCTCAATGTTGTTTTGATTTGCATTTCTTTTATGGCTAGGGAGGTTGAGCATTTCTTCATGTGTCTATTGGCCATCCTTGTTTCTTCTTCAGAGAAGTTTCTCTTTAAGTTATTGGCCCACTTATTTATTGGGCAGTTGTTTCTTTGAGGATTTGTTGTTGGGGGATTTAATTTTTGAGTTCCAAGTATATTTTAGATATGAGACCCTTGTCCATTGTATGGCTAGTGAAGATGTTCTCTCAATCCGTGGGCTTTCTATTGATCTTACTAGCTATGTCCTTTGCCATGCAGAAGCTTTGCAACTTCATGCAATCCCATTTGTCCAACCTTTCTTTGATTTGTTGTGTTTCCGGGTCTCTATTCAGAAAATTTCGGCCTGCGCCAAGGAGACCTAGGGTTTCTCCTATTCCATCCTGTAATGTTTTCAGAGTGTCTGCTTTGACTCCGAGGTCTTTGATCCATTTGGAGTTGATTCCTGTGCAGGGTGATATTTAAGGATCTATCTTTAGTTTTCTACAAGTAGTTAACCAATTTTGCCAGCACCATTTACTGAAGTGGATGTCTTTCTTCCATTCTATTTTTTTAGCTCCCTTATCAAAGATTAGATGGCTATAGGTCTGTAGGTTCATTTCTGGGTTTTCAATTCTATTCCTAAATGCTTCTTGTATGCTTATCAAAACATATGGATAAGTAAAAGCTGGTACGAGTTTTAAACTCCAGAAAAGTCCCTCTTGTATGCCATGCTTAGATTCTGTGTATCTTTAGAGTATGTGCTACTCTTTTTTTTTTTTTTTTTGACAGTTCTGGGGTTTGAACTCAGGGCCTGGACACTATCCCTGAGCTTCTTTTGCTCAAGGCTAGCACTCTACCACTTGAACAACAACAGTGCTACTTCTGGCCTTTTCTGTTTATGTGGTACTGAGGAATCAAACCTAAGGCTTCATGCATGCCAGGCAAGCACTCTACCACTAAGCCACATTCCTAACCCTGCTACTCATTTTGAAATGGTAAATATATCTATCTTGATTTTGCTGTGATGTGGTCAGTCCTTTCTGAAACTCATGGTGGAGTTCAATTTCCATTGTTGACATGTACATAGGCAAGTGGAAATACAACAGAAGACAAATACCTGGAAATTACATCAAATTTGAATTTGTAAAATTTAAGTCATTGAAAAACCTAGTTAGAGTGTATACTTCTGTACATATTTTTCTACTGTACAGAGGGGTTACAGTTACATGAATAAGGTAATGAGTACATTTCTTGTTGATCATTGTTACCCTCTCCTTTGTTTTTCTCCTACTATCCCTTTTCTCTCCACCTCCCTCCCTCTTCCTCCCCCCTGAAGTTGTAAAGTTCATTTCTAACATAGTGTTATATAAATATTTCGTTAACAAAGAACTTCAACTGTGCTCACAAGTAGAAAAAAGTCCATTGAAAAATTTAGAGTATATGCTTCTGAAAATATTTTGTTAACAAAGAACATCAATATACACAAAAATATGAACAACAGAAACATAAGCCATCAGGATGTTATAATGATCATCTTCATGGCTACTCACAGAGAATAACTTTTTTTAAATTTAAATTTTTATTTTTTGTGAGCACACTGTACAGAGGGGTTACAATTACATGGGCAGGTTAATGCGTACATTTCTTATCAAGCATTGCAGCCTCCTCCTTTGGAGAATAACTTTTAAACTTAGTGAAGTAAATAAAAAATTTAGGATAGGAAAAATGAGGTTATTGTATGGCTGCAATAAAATTTTAAATGTCTCACAAAAACCACCTATGTTCAGGACCTTTTGCTCTTTAACATTTTTATGGAAAGAAAACATTTGTCCATCACAGTCAGGGACATACTTCTTTAATAAAAGCAACTTCTTTAAGGACTAGATTTCTCTCTTGATTGAATTACTAGCAAGTGCACATTTAGGAATACTCAACTCAGCTTCACAATGAACTGACAATGCACACGCATTGCCTAAGGGACTTAATTTCACTATCACATAACCTATCCAGCAGCCTCCAAGATAGCTCTGCCCAAATTACAAAGAGTAAAGACATGATACTGAGTTACCACAAGCATCAGCGGAGGCTCTAGTTACAGGATCTGCTCCATGTTGCTGAATCAGTAAGAAAATGTGGTGCACAATATCTCAAGTGCAGTCTCTGTAGGAGGAATGAGGGCATAAGCATTCTCCTAGGTAAGGCACACACTTCTAGCAACATCAGGATTAGAAGTGGTGCTGTGTAAGAGCTTTATTTATTTGAATAATGATATTTGTGTCCTCTAAGAGGAAACGCATTTCACCTCCGCAAAACCCCATACATGCATTCATCCATTGTAATAAGCAGAAAACCTCTGTGAGTAGTAACTCACACTTCAGTGACTAGAATAGGGGAAATAAATATATTCTGAAACTCTGAAACTCTACCA
The DNA here is from genome assembly GCF_024711535.1 of Dipodomys merriami. Classification (NCBI taxonomy): domain Eukaryota; kingdom Metazoa; phylum Chordata; class Mammalia; order Rodentia; family Heteromyidae; genus Dipodomys; species Dipodomys merriami. The sequence continues at coordinate 56,724,733 of NW_027205603.1, forward strand.
TGTCACTAGTTTTCTTACATTTTAAGTAAGGCAATGAGACAGAAAGACCACTACTGTGATCTCTCTCTCTCTCTCTCTCTCTCTCTCTCTCTCTCTCTCTCTCTCTCTCTCTCTCTCTCCCTTTCTCTCTCTCTCTGTATATATACTTTACATATGATATGTAGGATATATATACTTTATACTACTACTAATGTATATTTAAGATACCATGAGAATTCATCACATGTCTTTTCTGTTCTTACAACAATAACGATGAGTATCTTGAAATAAAGGCTCTGGTTTTGTCTCCACCTTCAATTTTTATTTTGACCCCTCCCCTTCATCCTTTGCTTTAGTCAGGTCTTCATCACAACAATGAAAACCTAATGGAGTCTGCTTACTGTATTCTTTATCTGACTTATGTAACTGTAAACCTTCTATATATCACCTTTACAATAAAAATAATTACATTACTTTTAAAAAGAAAAAGAAAAAAATCATTTTTTTAAAGTGGGACACAAAGAACGGCACAGTATCTCTTAAAATCCTTTGCCAGATCATTCTTTCCTTGGTCATTATTGTCAAAGTCACTACCATGAATATGCTGATGGATACTAACTTGAGAGAGCCATGTTCAACCACCAATTGTCCACCAGGCTTTCCATGACATCACATTAGTGGACTGAAATGGGCCACAGTGTGTGCATTTACAATATGAAGACACAATAAAAAAAGTAATTCATCTTCCTATCAAAAAGTTTAAAAATATTACAAATATGAATTTACTTTCCAATGAAACTCCAGGTATTTAGAAAATATGAGTTTTTTTCAATTTATTATTTATCATTCCCTTTCACACATTTGTCCTTTCACAGTCTAGGTCAGAATACCCCAGAAGGCTCCTAAATATGTTTGTCATTTAAGTAGAAAAGTTGGGGCAAGAGCAGTTCTGTCTTCAAACACTAGTCTTGTAATCAATGGAATTGATTACACGGTCAAATTTTCCTAAAGTAAAAATTGCCCTGATTGTACTAAAGGAATAAGTATTTTTGTTTCTTAGCATAATTACTACTCTGACAGTTTTGGCTAGCTGTCTTCTTGACAGTACTTCTGAGGTTGACTTAGTTTATAGTTTCAGAGGCTGAAAATCCAAATGATGCAGCTCACCTAGGCAAGGGCTGTTGTATGGCTGTATCACCTCATGGTGCAGAATGCAGTGGTGGGCTGTGTGTGGAAGCAAGCAAGTAATCCCATCTCCAAACAGGAGCAGAGATGATTAGAAGGGTCATTCTTTTTCTAACAGCCTTCTCAGGATAGCTTTTGGAGTAGCCCAAGATTTACCTTCAAAAACCATATCCATTGACCCAGGCACTTTGCTAGGCCTTGTCTCTTTTTTTCTTTTTCTTTTTTAAATTTTATTTTCTTGTAAAGATGCTGTACAGAGAGGTTACAGTTACATCAGTAAGGTAATGAGTACATTTCTTGTCAGGCATTGTTACCTCCTCGTTTGTTTTTCTTTTTTTCTTTTTATCTGTCATGGGGCTTGACCTCGGCCTGGGTGCTGTCCTTCAGCTTTTCAGCTCAAGGCAAGCACTCTACCACTTGAGCCACAGTACCACTTGATTTTCTGAGTGGTTTATTGTAGATAAGAGTATCATGGCCTTTCCTGCATGGGCTGGCTTTGAACCATGATCCTAAAATCTCAGAGCCTCCTGAGTAGCTAGGATTACAGGCATGAGGCACCAGTGCCCGGCTCCTTTGTTTTTCTCCCACTATCCCTTCCCTCTTCTACCTCCCGACTCCCCTCTTTCCAAAGTTGTAAGGTTCGTTTTGGACATAATATCTTGTGAGTCTCATTGTTGCAACAGGTCATCCTGTGTCCTTGTTTCAGCATTTTGCTATTCTCTTTCCCCTCCCCAAATTAGATAAAGGTATAGGCCCTGTCTCTTAAAGATTCCACCCGATACCAGCAATAAGGGAACCCATACCAGCAGCAAGGGAACCAATCTTTAAATCTATTGTATTCTTGGAGGAACACAGTTAAATCATATCCAACCACAACATGTGCCCTACTTAAATTTGCTTTGCTACACTGAACTCCAGACTTTGAGGTAGTCTTAGTATTATGTTCTTAAAAAATTATCTCATAACCCCTGATGTTATTTGATTTCCTCTTTGTAAGGGATACTCTGAAGAAATAAGATATGGTTTCATTTTTCAACTTTCTACTTTCTTAAGCATATTTTTCATAAGTAAATCTTCCACAAATTTTTTTCTGAAGAAAACCAAAATAGGAAGGCAAATGTGTCCAGGACAAAGAGCACTACAGGGGGTGTTATCATGGACAACAAGTTATTTGTAGCTCTTTTTGACCTTGATGACATTAGAAACATAGGAATACTTAAACGGGCCAAATTTATTTTTTATTTTCCTACCAATGCCTGAATTGAACATTTTTATTCTTTCCTATAAAATACTAGATATTTTCTATGCTATCCAAGGTAAAGGCATTGCTCATGAGGTCCTTATAGAATAACCACTACCTACTGAAGTGCTGACTATATGAAGAAAAGAAAGATTTAAAAAGTTTACAATCTAGGAGAGAAAATAGCTCATCTAAATAGTATAACAAGCACTGGAACATTACCATGAATAATACTAGCTTATTACACAAAAGACATACTGATCAATTATACATGGTAATGATGAAAATATATTTTACTGCCTTGAGTATTGTATATGTAATGTTTCCACACCTTAAGAACCTGGAATTACTGAATATTGGGTAAGAATATAAAAGGTATCACATAGTAGAGGTATCAGTTATCCACACTCTTGGCACAAATTTGCTTCCCAATAAATATTTGTTTCTCATTTACATGCAAAGATTATGGATCATGTAGAAGATCATAGACATAATTATGGAAATAAATCATATAATAAATTACATGTATCCATCAACAACTTTTGCTTAGACACAAAAATCTGGAAGCATGTCAGAATTTCATAGGACCTCAGATAAACTTACCAGGTAATGATAGGGTTATTGTTCTATTAGCGAATACCAAATTTCTCTTCAAAAAGAGAAAGCCCTTGATAAGTCAATGTAAGATGTTTTAGCACATGGAACTATTACTGCTTCTAGACAAAAGTGGACAAGGACATCAGACTATCATTGGTGTGGGAGATTGTTCCAGCACTCACACTAGCAAGGTGATCTTTAAGCAGAAATGAATTGTGTAGGTCCTGCTTCTTAGGACCTTATTTCAGACTAGAAAGAGAAACTTCCCCTAGACAAACTGATCCTTCATCCTTCACTTTGGGTCCACTTTTAACACATATTCTCCATGACCCACTACCTTGCATTAGAAACCTTCTATCGATGTTGTAATATCAATCAGTTACTTAAGGAGTAATTTATATGACACTTTGAATGTTTTTTTTTTTTAAATTGTGAAAATACCGTACAGAGGGGTTACAATTACATGGGCAAGATAATGAGTACATTTCTTATCAAGCATTGTAACCTCCGCCTTTGATTCCCCTTCCCATCCCTTCCCATCCTCCCCCCTCCCCCAACCCCCACCCAAACCTCCCCCCTGCACCCACGCCCCCCTCCCGCACCAAAGTTGTAAAGTTTGTTTTTGACATAACGACTTGTACATCTCATTGTTGCAATGGGTCCACCTGTATCCCTATTTAAACGATTTGTTTTTCCCCTTCCCCTCCACAAATTACAACGACATCAAATACAGTGAAAGCAGGGGTTATACTGTGGGGGAGGGACATACATAACAACAAAGAAATAACCTTATAAATGTGTTAGAAACAATCGCATTAAAGAAAAAAAATTTTAATACATATCTTAGGGTTCATTTCCCTAACATCACCTTATCTGACCTTTTCTGCTTGATGGTATATATACACAATGGAATTCTATGCCTCCATCAGAAAGAATGGCATTACCCCATTTGTTAGGAAATGGAAAGGCTTGGAAAAAATTATATTAAGTGAAGTAAGCCAGGCCCAAAGAAACATAGGTCCCATGGTTTCCCTTATTTGCAATATCTAGTATATGTCTGAGTCAAGCAGAAAAGGTCAGTTAAGGAGTATTTTAAAAGATCATTTCAAACTGAATTTCTAACAGCAGCCTAACTTATGGTCCTTTCCAGAGAGATGTAGTTCTTTTCATATTCTCAAAGGACCTGGCAACAATTCTAGAAGCTAAATGAAACTCATGCAGATTACACTTCGTTGCTAGATCTTATACTATGTTCTGATAGAGATTGTAATGCTCATTGAATATTTGTTCCTAATAGTTTGCCACCACTTTGCACTTAACGATATACACATAATTTCAGCAAAGAAAATGAATGCAAAACAGCCTGCATATGATTCTTCAATCTCTGTATTCTATATGGTACTGAGTAAACTGAGATGCAATGCTTCGATTGAGAGAGGTATGTTTTTAGAGAATATTTAATGAAAATGTATAAATCACCAAGCAGATTCTGCTTCTATTACAGTATTTTCTTTAGCCTGCTCCTCTAGTTAATTTGTCAATTCCTCTTAAATTAATCTTGAAGTTACATTTATTAATTTTCCATTTCAAAATCTGTAACATAATATTTTCACATAAATTTTAATTAGTTTTTCACATAATAGAGCCTTTATGACTTCAGACAAAATGGGGGGGGGGAGATTGGAGTTAGCCTATTTCCAGAAACAACACAAAAATGAGCAAATTATAAGAAACTATTAAGCTGAAGACACTTGAACAAAGAAAATGAAGACAAATGACCATCTGAGATTTAAGAAAACGAGATAAGTCTTACGATCTGTCTGGTTTTTTGTCTTGGGGGAATTTTCAGGTTGTGGTTCAGGGAGGAGCTCACACAGAGCCCTCCTAACTCATCGAGTCCAGGATATGTAAATGAGTATCCAGGAAGATCTAGGAGGCTCTAATCTACAAACCTAAGTGCTAGAAGGAAGCAGAGAGGTCTCAAGGTCTGTAGATGGTCTTCTTGAGTAGTCAAATGATGAGTAGTGATTGGCACATGTTTATTTAGAGACAAAATGATTCTTCGGGCAAACATCCCTAAATTGTTTCAGGTAGAATGCTCAGTATTCAGCATGCCTGTTACCACTCAGCAGAAATGAAACCTAACAATTCATGCACAGATCACCTGGCAGATGGCGCAGGAAGCATTTGATAGGAACAAGCCACAGATTGAGCTTCTTCTTGTTCAGGAAGTCCTAAAAGCAAGACATGAAATGATCAAAGTGCTTTCAATTTACAGTAAAGCTCAAGGATATGTATAGCAATACAGAAACATTGCATACAGAAAGTTTGGTATCCAATACAAAATTATCAGTCATGGAAAGGAGCAAGAAAGCATGCTAAAATGTGAAGATAACACAACCAAAACCAATCTGGAACTGTCACAGTTAGCAGATTTGAATATATGACACAGATAGCTTGGCCTATACATGGTTGTATTTGGATTTCTCTTCCCAAGTGAGCTTCTTGTAATACATAGATGAGGGAGAGGAAGAGGGAAAGGGAAGAAGGTGGAAGGGATGGTGAATGTATATTTGTTTTCAGATTTGGGGCATTGTGGCCTTTATTTTTTCAACTATTTTTCTTCCTTTCTTTCATTTACCATTCTAGATCTTTGATTTCACTGTTGCTTCATTTTCAATTATCTCACATGGTGTTTGAGGCCCAGTGGAATTTTTTCACTTCTCTGTGTTTTTATTTTCACCTTAGATAACCAGTTTGATCTGTACTAAATAATAGTTTTTCTTCCTGTTTCCAATTTGATGTTGGGCTTGTCCAGTGCCTATGTCATTTCCTGTAATATAATTTTCAGGTCCAGAGTTCACATATTTTTATTTCTTTTTTGATATTTCCATTTGTGCATTAGTTATGGTCATATTTTGATTTAAGTCCTTGGTGGAATTTATTCTAGATAATTTAGTTTTTATTTGGAAGTAAAGCATTTGGGTCATTTCAAGTTTGATTTATATAGGCTATATTATATTTTTTCCAGGTCAAGTGCAATATTTCTGACCTTGTCACATGTCAGTCTCTTTTTATCATGTAATGCATACAGTGACTATTACATTTGTGTAGAGTCTAAGATTCATCTTGATTGTCTTTTTTATTATAAAGATGTTGTACAGAGGCGTTAAGTTACAGGAGTAAGGTGCTGAGTACATTACTTTTTGAGCATTGTTACCTCCTCCTGGTTGTCATTATTTTGGCTAATCATTCATTAGCTTTTATTTTATTTTATTCTGGCATGCAATAAGGTTACTAGTGGATCATCCTCATCTTTCTGAGGGTTGTTTCAATCCTACTTATTATTATTTTACTTTTTTTTGTCAGTTGTGGGGCTTGAACTCAGGGTCTGAGTGCTGTCCCTGTACCTCTTTGTGCTCAAGGCTAGTGGTCTACAACTTGAGCCAAGTGCCACTTCTGGTTTTGGGAGGTTCATTGGAGATAATAATCTTTTTTTTTATTGTGAACATACTGTACAGAGGGGTTACAATTACATGGGCAAGATAATGAGTACATTTCTTGGAGATAAGAATCTCATGGAAACTTTCCTGCCTGGGCTAGCTTTGAACTGTGATCCTCAAATTTCAGCCTTCTGAGTAGCTAGAACAATAAGCTGGGCACCAGCTTATTGTTTTACCTTTTAAGGAACAAGATCTCACTATACTGCTTAATATGATCTAACATTTTTGGGCTGATGTGATTCTCTTGCTTCAGCCTCCAGAGTAGCTGGAACTACAGGAATGTATCACTGTGCCTTACTCTCGAGGGCTGCTTTTAGGTACAATTTATGCAATATTAAAGCATTCTTTACACATATTGGTGAAACCCTACTTTAAACCATATTTACTTTATTTTATCTTTTATTCCTATGTGTAACAGCTAAGAGCATCACCCCAACAACTTAATAATCAAAGACTTGAAGAGTTCCCATCTTGATTTCAAGAGTTACTTCTCAGTAGGGCACTGGTGGCTCACATGTGAAATCATAGATACTCAGGAAGCTGAGATCTGAAGATAGTGGTTCAAAGCCAGGAAGGAAAGTCTGTGAGACTCTTACCTCCAATTAACCACTAGAAAACTAGAAGTGGTGCTGTGACTCAAAATGGTAGAGCACTAGCTTTAAGTGGAGAAGTTCAGCACTCAGGCCCTGAGTTCAAGCCCCAAGATTGACCAAAAATAAAAGGTTACTTCTTTTTATTTTATTTTATTTGTGAACATACTGTACAGAGGGGTTACAATTACATGGGCAGGATAATGCATACATTTCTTACCAAGCATTGCAGCCTCCTCCTTTGTTTATCCTTCACATCCCTTCCCAGCCTACCCCCTCCCCCCCAGTCCCAATCCTTCTCCAGCCCCCCCCCCCCCCCGCACAGACATTGTAAAGCTCGTTATGGACATGACAACTTGTACTTCTCACATTGTTGCAACAGGTCCACCTGTATCCTTAAACAACTGGTTTTTCCCCATCTCCTCCACAAGTTATACTGACATCAAATATAGTGAAAGCAGGGGTTATACTGTGGGGGAGGGACATACAAAGCAACAAAGAAATAATCTTATAAATGCGTTAGAGACACAAGAATGAAAGAAAAAAAACATTAAAATACATATCTAAGGGTTCATTTTCCTAACATCACATTATCTGACCTTTTCCACTTGACTCATACATATACTACATATTGCAAATAAGGGAAACCATGGGGCCTATGTTTCTTTGGGCCTGGCTTACTTCTCTTAATATAATGTATCCCAAGTCTTTCCATTTCCTAACAAATGGGGCAATGGCATTCGTTCTGATGGAGGCATAGAATTCCATTGTGTATATATACCACATTTTCTTGATCCATTCATCTACTGAGGGGCATCTAGGTTGGTTCCAGATCTTAGCTATGGTGAATAATGCTGCACTAAACATAGTTGTGCTGGTAGCTTTAGTGTGGTCTTGTTTGTAAACATTTGGGTAAATGCCCAAAAGTGGGATTGCTGGGTCATAGGGGAGTTCTATGTGGAGTCTTTTGAGGAACCTCCATACTGCTTTCCAAAGTGGTTGAACAAGTTTACATTCCCACCAACAATGAAGTAAGGTTCCCTTCTGTCCACATTCCCTCCAGCATCTGTTGTTGTTAGAGTTCATGATTTTTCCAATTCTAATTGGAGTGAGGTGGTATCTCAATGTTGTTTTGATTTGCATTTCTTTTATGGCTAGGGAGGTTGAGCATTTCTTCATGTGTCTATTGGCCATCCTTCTTTCTTCCTCAGAGAAGTTTCTCTTTAAGTCTTTCACCCACTTGTTTATTGGGCAGTTGTTTCTTTGAGGTTTTGTTGTTGGGGGGTTTAATTTTTTGAGTTCCAAGTATATTTTAGATATGAGACACTTGTCCATTGTGTGGCTAGTAAAGATCTTTTCCAATCCGTGGGCTTTCTATTGATCTTGCTAGCTATGTCCTTTGCCATGCAGAAGCTCTGCAAATTTATGCAATCCCATTTGTCCAACCTTTCTTTGATATGTTGTGTTTCCGGGTCTCTATTAAGAAAATTTTGGCCTGCGCCAAGCAGACATAGGGTTTCTCCTATTCCATCCTGTAATGTTTTCAGAGTGTCTGCTTTGACTTCGAGGTCTTTGATCCATTTGGAGTTGATTCTGGTGCAAATTCAACACGATACCTATCAAAATTCCAACTTCATTCTTCAAGGAAATAGAAGAGGCAATCCAAAAATGCATATGGAACAATAAAAGACCCCGAATAGCAAAAACGCTCCTCAATGGAAAGAACACTACTGGAGGAAGATCAATACCAAATTTCAAACTCTACTATAAAGCCATAGTAATCAAAACAGCTTGGTATTGGCATAAGAACAGACCTCAGGACCAATGGAATAGAATTTTAAACCCAGAAATGAACCTACAGACCTATAGCCATCTAATTTTTGATAAGGGAGCTAAAACAATAGAATGGAACAAAGACAGCCTCTTCAGTAAATGGTGCTGGCAAAATTGGTTAACTACTTGTAGAAAACTAAAGCTAGATCCTTATATATCACCCTGCACCAAAAGGTTACTCTTTATGTAATTTTATTTTCTTTAGTATCTTCAGTCATCTCAGTAATCCCAAACTCATTTCTTTTTTCTCAGGATTTTGTTGTTGTTTATGTTGTTCTAAGTGGATTTCATTTCTCCAGAACTGTGGTCTAGAAAATACCTTTAGACAGAAAGTTGTATTGAACTTGTGGCTTATGTTTTGTGTTATCTTCCTCTCATAGATCAAGAAGTCAACAACTTGTATATATTTCCACTTTTAAAATCATTTTTTAGTGTCTGTGCTACTTAGGTATAAATCAATCTCAATGTCTTATGTCTGATTGGCATCTCAAACTTCATGTGTTGTGAGGTAGAAAAAGTTAATTTCCCTTCCTTCAGATATCTACTTAATCCAATATCATTCCTTTAAAAACAATCCTTATCCATGGAAGTAGAAGAGTGCCTTTGAATGCTACCTTAGAAACCAATCAATTCTAAATATTTCTCAATCTAACATTGTTTAAATACAATGTATAATTTTTAAAGCATCATCTTGTGATTTATTGATTGATGTTTATCATCTCTCAATGACAAACAATGCTAGTTTTTATGTATGATAACAATGTAAATTTTAAAAATCACTTTTAAGTAAAAAACTGTCTGCTGAAATAAATATTAAAATATTAACACCCCAATTTGTATGTGAATATGGAAGAAAATTATGTTATATATAATATCTAAGTGACCAAAATTTAGTCTAGTCCAGGTGTCTGGCTTGATTAGCTCAGTGGTTTTGATCTTCAGTATCTCCCAAATGCCATGTGTGTAAGACAATGACCTCAGCCTGTGCTTCTACTGGGAGATGGTAGGACCTTTAGAAGGAGGAACATTAAATGGAGGAAGTTGGGTGACTGGGGATGCTCTCTTGAAGGACATATTTGCCCTCTCTCTCTCTCTTGCTCTGACCATCATAGAGCCTGAGATCTGGGCCTAGACGCTGTCCCTCAGCTCTTCAGCTCAAGGCAAGTGCTCTATCACTTGAGCAACAGCTTCACTTCTGGTTTTTTGGTGGTTAATTGGAGATCAGAGTTTCATGGACTTTACTGTCCAGGCTGGTTTTGAATCATGATCCTCAGATCTCAGTCTCCTGAGTAGCTAGCATTACAAGAGTAAACCACTGGCAGGAAATTTGTTTAACAGGATCCTAGCAGAGAACTTCCCAAACATGCAAAAAGTTAGGCCTATTCAGATACAAGAAGCCTTTAGAACCCCAAATAGGCCAGACCAGAATAGGACATCCCACCATCACATTATAATCCACACAGGATCAACTCTCAGACCAAGGAAAAGATCCTTAAAACTGTCAAGGAGAAACGGGTAATCACCTATAAAGGGAAACCAAATAGAATCACCTCAGATTTCTCAGCAGAGACAATCAAAGCAAGAAGAGCCTGGAATGACGTATGCCATGCCCTAAAAACAAACAACTATCAACCAAGAATACTGTACCCAACTAAACTCTCCTTCATAACCAAAGGTCAAATAAAAACCATCCATAGCAAAGAAAAACTGAAACAATATATCTCCACCAAACCACCCCTACAAAAGATACTTAAAGATGTCCTACACATAGAAAAACAACAAGACTACAAAAAGGCCAAGAAAACACACCCAAACTGAGAATCCAAGAACCATAGGAAGAACCCAGTTGCCACAGCCCCCAAGAAGGTGGATAACATTGCAGGAACTCCCAAACACCTCTCAGTCCTATCTCTTAACGTTAATGGACTGAACTCTCCAATTAAGCGACATAGACTGTCTAGTTGGATTAAAAAGCAGATCTACCACTTGAAGCACACCTCGAGCCTAGCTTTTGATTGGTTATTTGGGAGATGGAGTCTCATAGTCTATTCTGTCTGGGCTGGCTACGATCCTCTGAATCTTGGCTACTTGAGTAGCTAGGATTACAGATATGAGTCACTGGGCCTGGCTGATCTTTTGAACTAAAAATTTCTATGGTTGGAGTTCCGGGAAGATGGCGGAGGAGAAGCTGGAATCTGAACAAGCTCTCGCATAGAAAGCAGTTTTAGAGTTTCAGTGAACAGTCCTAAGCCAGAGAATCACACCAAGTGTGCCATCACAGGACAGAGAGTTAGACAAGAGAGGGGAAGCCAAGACAAGGAGACACATCTGAGCGCTTGCCAGCAGCCACCGCGGTGGTGGCATCAGGGTCATGGTGGAGAACGCAGCTGGGGCCATAACTGAGCGTTCACACATAGAGTCTGGGACGAAGGAGCCAGACACAGCGGGCGAGCAGATTCTACTCAACACCAGCAAGAACCGACAAGGAGTGGACATCTTCATCCTGCAGTTTGCAGACCAGAGACAACCCAGGATCCAAGACTTGGCATGAGTAGAAGCCCGACGTCCTCACTCTTTCTCAGGGAGCAGAGGAGGGAAGGCCACCCCTCCCCCCCCAGCACCGGTGATCTCCATCTTGGATACCGACAAAGCTCGGAGGAGCTGCCAGCTCCAACCCAGGCCTTGGAATAAAACGAGTCATTTAGCAGGTCACAAGAACATAACGGCAGCGAAGTGACCTGCCAGACTCGGCTCCATCCAGGGAAAAGTCACCCAGCTCAGGCACCAGCCATTGGAGTGGCTTTCCTCACTGGGTAACCAGAGCCAGAGGCTGCCCCTCCCTCTAGCAGCCTCAACAATCAATTGAAAAACAGAAAACCTGAGAACAGCTCCAGGCTGGGCTCTGTGAGTTTTTTTCACAAAATAGCCCCAGGAAAAAGCGTTGAAAGGCCTCAACTCTACCCAGAACCTAGCCTCACCACTGCATCCCCCTCTTTTGTGATTCTCAAAGCAGATCACCCTCCCAGTAAACTAATCTGGGAGGGGGATCTCAAAATCTTGGGTAAAGCAGAGCATTTTTCTGCCTGTTCGGACAAACTGACTTAAGAAACCAATCAAGCCACAGGACCTCAAGCTGACCAGAGACTCCAACAAGAGGCTGGTTACAGACAAAAGGGAGATAAGATACAGGATTCTTCCCACCCCTCCCAAAAAAATCAAAAAAAAAAAATCAAAGAACTTTTTTTTTCTTCCTCTTCTTTTCTTTTCTTTTTTTTTGGTACCATATGTATATATATATATATATATATATATATATAAAATTTTTTTTCCTTTTCTAAAAATTTTATTAATCTTTAATTTTTGCCTTTATTAAATAATTGTTTTCCAGGAACTTTTTTTTCCCCTCTTATAATTTTTATTTTAGGAATACATGAATGTGCGTTTTCCTTTCTTTTCTTGTCTTCTTTCTCTTTTTCTTTCTTTCTTAACTATCTTTTTGTTTTTTTAGTCTAGCTCTACTGAACTTCTGATCTTTTTTTCTCCCTTTCTAATCCTTTTCACCTTTTCCTCTCTTTTGATCTTCTTTATGTGACTTAACCCTTGTCCTGCACATCCTCAGACAAACCCGTAGTTAACTAGTAGACCCTATCCCCCATTGTGTACACACTTAATCCACAAATTTATTACTCAATTCAAAACCTCTGAGAGTTAAATTACTTAATAGCAGTACTACCTCTTTATACCTATATAATATTTTAAGCATTTTTTAAAGTTTTTCACTTCTCCTCTATGTCCCTACCCTTCTATTAATATACTCACATTCCTCTCTAAATAGATGGTCTTTTAATCTCCATAATAATATTAATTTTTACTTTTCTATTTTTTTCTGGTCTCTTTTCATTCCCCTTTCCCTTTCTTCTTCTTTTTCTCTCTCTACATGCATCCTACCCAACCTATTTCCTGCATTTGGATTAGGACATAGTTAACTCTCCCTGTGCCTCCCCACACCAATCTATTCCTATTTTTTACCCACATCTCTCCCTAACCCTAATAATTTCTGGTTTTTCCAATTCTTCTCTGCGGTTCGAAGCCCATTAACATATAGTTGTTTGATGTTGAATAGATGTATCTGTTGAACTAGATTGTATCTGTAGACTATTAACTGTACAAATGCAAACTTTGATTGATGGTTGCCTTAAGATAGTGTTCTAGCACAAAACTGGTGCTATTTTCATCTCAAATGGGCAGAGTAAGCCGAAAAAACACTAGAAAAATGGCAAATCCGGATATCTCAAGTCCCAATCTTGATAATCAGGGGTCAGAACAGATAATGAATAATCCAGAGGAGAGTTTCCAAATAGCTCTACAAACACTGCTGGCAAACATGATAAATGAGAAGTTTGACAACTTACAAAGGAATCTGTATGAACGTGAAAGGGAGAGAGAGGAGGCATCCCAAAATCTTATACAGGAATATCATAAGCGTGAGGAAGCTACTCAAAAACTGATACAGGATTTGCGTGAACAACTTGAGAATACTCAAAGAGAAAGGGAGGAATGGCATGAGCAGGCTGAGAACACTCAAAGAGAACTGCAGGAATCCCACGAACGGGAGGAAAGAGAACTGCAGGAATACCATGAACGGGAGGAAGCTAATCAAAGAGTAATACAGGAATTGAGAGACCAGGTAGAGAATACACAAAGATCAATAAAAGCATTCATGGAATCCATTAACAAAGAGCTGAAGGAAGTCAGGGAGACCACAAAGGGAATGCTGAATGGAACCCAACAGAAGGAATGGCAGACCAAAGAAACCATAACCAATCAACTAAGTGATTTGAGAACAAACACTGAACACCAAATTAAGGAAGTAAAGAAATTCATACAAGACCTAAAACAGAGCTTCAACAAAGAACTTGAAGCCTTCAAAGCTGACCAATTAGAAGGAAAAGAGATAAAAAAACAAAGTTAGAGAGTCTTGACAGCAGGCTAGACCATGCAGAAGATCGAATCTCAGGGATTGAAGACAGCCTAGATATTATAGAGAAAGAACATACAACCATCCAAGACAAGTCCAAGAAATATGATAGATCTATCCAACACCTGGAAGACACCATCAGAAGGCCTAATCTAAGGATAATGGGTGTAGAGGAGCACCTAGAAACAGAAGTTAATGGTCTAGGAAATTTGTTTAACAGGATCCTAGCAGAGAACTTCCCAAACATATAAAAAGATAGGCCTATTCAGATACAAGAAGCCTTTAGAACCCCAAATAGGCCAGACCAGAATAGGACATCCCACCATCACATTATAATCCACACAGGATCAACTCTCAGACCAAGGAAAAGATCCTTAAAGCTGTCAAGGAGAAAAGGGTAATCACCTATAAAGGGAAACCAATTAGAATCACCTCAGATTTCTCAGCAGAGACAATCAAAGCAAGAAGAGCCTGGAATGATGTATGCCATGTCCTAAAAACAAACAACTATCAACCAAGAATACTGTACCCAGCTAAACTCTCCTTCATAACTGAAGGCCAAATAAAAACCTTCCATAGCAAAGAAAAATTGAAACAATACATCTCCACCAAACCAGCCCTACAAAAGATTCTTAAAGATGTCCTACACATAGAAAACCAACAAGACCGCAATAAAGGCCAAGAAACTGCACCCAAACTGAGAATCCAAGAACCATAGGAAGAACCCAGTTGCCACAGCCCCCAAAAAGGTGGATAACATGGCAGGAACTCCCAAATACCTCTCAGTCCTATCTCTTAGCGTTAATGGACTGAACTCTCCAATTAAGCGACATAGACTGTCTAGTTGGATTAAAAAACAAGACCCTTCTATCTGCTGCCTGCAGGAGTCACATCTTGCCCGTAAAAACAAACACATTTTCAATGTTAAAGGCTGGAACAAAATCTACCAAGTAAACGGCCCCCATAAATAGGCGGGAGTTGCAATCCTAATATCAGATAAAATAGACTTCAAATTAAAATTCGTGAGAAGAGATAAAGAAGGTCACTACATACTAATTAAAGGATCTCTCCTTCAGGAGGATATTACAATTCTAAATATCTATTTGCCAAACAATGGAGCACCCAAATTTATCAAAGAAATACTACTTTCCCTCAAATCCCATATAGATCCAAAGACATTAATTGTTGGGGATTTTAACACACCACTCTCCCCACTAGATAGATCAACTCGGCAAAAACTCAACAGAGAAACCGCAGATCTAAACAGCTGCATAGATCAACTAGACTTAACAGACATCTACCGAACATTTCACCCAGCAGCATCAGAATACACGTTTTTCTCAGCACCACATGGAACGTTTTCCAAAATAGACCACATTTTAGGCCACAAAACAAACTTGTCTAAATTCAGAAACATTGAAGTTATACCTTGCATCCTCTCTGACCACAAGGGAATAAAATTAGAACTCAACACCAAAAGCCACCAAAGAAAGTCCGGTAACACATGGAGGCTGAACAACACACTGCTGAATCATGAGTGGGTCATGAAAGAGATTAGAAAGGAAATTCAAATGTTCATGTTATTCAACAAAAATGAACACACAAATTACCAGTTCCTCTGGGACACAGCAAACGCAGTACTCAGAGGCAAGTTTATAGCTCTGAGCTCCTACATCAACAAATTGGAGAGATCTGAAACTAACAATTTAATGACACATCTAAACCTCCTTGAAAAAGACCAGCAAGATAAACCCCAATCTAGCAGACGGAAAGAAATAATCAAAATTAAATCAGAATTAAATGAATTAGAATCCAAAAAAACTATAGAAAGAATCAACAAAACAAAGAGTTTGTTCTTCGAAAAACTTAACAAAATTGACAGACCCTTAGCAAATCTTATCAGAAAAAGAAGAGAACACACCCAAATTAATAAACTCAGAGATGAGAATGGAAACATCACCACGGAAACAACCAAGATTCAGAACATTATAAGGGAATACTTCTCAAAACTTTATGCTAATAAGTTTGAGAACTTGACAGAAATGGACCTTTTCCTAGCAAATATTGACATGCCAAAACTAAACCAAGATGAGTTAAACTATCTTAACAGGCCCATATCAAGCACTGAAATAGAAACAGCAATAAGAGACCTCCCAGCTAAGAAAAGTCCAGGACCAGATGGCTTTACAGCAGAATTTTACAAGGCCTTCAAAGCAGAGCTCACACCAATACTCCTCCAACTCTTCAATGAAATTGAAAGAGAAAGCTCACTACCGAACACATTCTATGAAGCCATCATAACCCTCATCCCAAAACCAGGCAGGGACTCATCAAAGAAAGAGAACTGTAGACCCATTTCTTTGATGATATTGATGCAAAACTTCTCAACAAAATTTTGGCCAATCGACTTCAAGAATTCATCCAAAAAAATCATACACCACGATCAAACAGGATTCATTTCAGGGATGCAAATCTGGTTCAATATACGCAAATCAATTAATATTATTCATCACATCAACAGGAGCAAGAATAAGAACCACATGGTCATCTCAATAGATGCAGAAAAAGCATTCGGCAAGATCCTACACCCCTTCATGATGAAGGTTTTGGAAAAATTAGGAATCCATGGAACATTCCTCAATACAATAAAGGCTGTATATGACAAACCTACAGCCAGCATTATACTCAATGGTGAAAAACTAATGCCATTTCCTCTTAACTCAGGAACAAGACAAGGATGCCCACTCTCTCCACTTCTCTTCAATCTAGTATTAGAATGCCTAGCTACAGCAATAAGACAAGATGCAGACATAAAGGGGATCCAAATAGGGAAAGAAGAAATAAAACTCTCCCTCTTTGCAAATGACATGTTCTTGTATTTAAAGAATCCCATAGACTCCACTCCCAAATTACTCAAGCTGATTCAAAACTTTGGCAAAGTAGCAGGTTATAAAATTAACCCCCCAAAATCAATGGCTTTTCTGTATGCCAACATTGAGAAAAGTGTGGCTGAAATTAGGAAAGCAACTCCATTTGTAATAGCCCCACAAAAAATAAAATACCTAGGAATTAACTTAACTAAAGAAGTGAAGGACCTCTATGATGAAAACTTTAAAATCTTGAAAAAGGAAATCAACACAGAACTAAAAAAATGGCAAAGCCTCCCATGCTCCTGGATTGGCAAGATTAACATCGTGAAAATGGCAATACTTCCCAAGGCTATCTACAAATTCAACGCAATACCTATCAAAATTCCAACTTCATTCTTCAAGGAAATAGAAGAGGCAATCCAAAAATTCATTTGGAACAATAAAAGACCCCGAATAGCAAAAACGCTCCTCAATGGCAAGAACACTACTGGAGGAAGATCAATACCAAATTTCAAACTCTACTATAAAGCCATAGTAATCAAAACTGCTTGGTATTGGCATAAGAACAGACCCCAGGACCAATGGAATAGAATTTTAAACCCAGAAATGAACCTACCGACCTATAACCATCTAATCTTCGATAAGAGAGCTAAAACAATAGAATGGAAGAAAGACAGCCTCTTCAGTAAATGATGCTGGCAAAATTGGTTAACTACATGTAGAAAACTAAAGCTAGATCCTTATATATCACCCTGCACCAGACTCAACTCCAAATGGATCAAAGACCTTGAAGTCAAAGCAGACACTCTGAAAACATTACAGGATGGAATAGGAGAAACCCTAGGTCTCCTTGGCTCAGGCGGAAATTTTTTTAATAGAGACCCGGAAACACAACAAATCAAAGAAAGGTTGGACAAATGGGATTGCATAAAGTTGCAGAGCTTCTGTAGGGCAAATGACATAGCTAGCAAGATCAATAGAAATCCCACAGTTTGGGAGAAGATCTTTACTAGCCATACAACGGACAAGGGTCTCATATCTATTTTTTTTTTTTTTTTGTCGGTCATGGGGCTTGAACTCCGGGCCTGGGCGTTGTCCCTCAGCTCTTCAGCTCAAGGCGAGCGCTCTACCACTTGAGCTACAGCGCCACTTCCGGTTTTCTGGTGGTTTATTGGAGATAGGAGTCTCACGGTCTCTCCTGCCCGGGCTGGCTTTGAACCGCGATCCTCAGATCTCAGCCTCCTGAGTAGCTAGGATTACAGGCGTGAGCCACCAGCGCCCGGCTCATATCTAAAATATACTTGGAACTCAAAAAATTAAACCCCCCAACAACAAATCCTCAAAGAAACAACTGCCCAATAAAAAAGTGGGCGAAAGTCTTAAAGAGAAACTTCTCTGAAGAAGAAAGAAGGATGGCCAATAGACACATGAAGAAATGTTCAACATCCCTAGCCATAAAAGAAATGCAAATCAAAACAACATTGAGATACCACCTCACTCCAATTAGAATTGGAAAAATCAAGAACTCTAACAACAACAGATGCTGGAGGGGATGTGGACAGAAAGGAACCTTACTTCATTGTTGGTGGGAATGTAAACTTGTTCAACCACTTTGGAAAGCAGTATGGAGGTTCCTCAAAAGACTTCATATAGAACTCCCCTATGACCCAGCAATCCTACTTTTGGGCATTTACCCAAATGTTTACAAACAAGACCACACTAAAGCTACCAGCACAACAATATTTATTGCAGCATTATTTACCATAGCTAAGATATGGAACCAACCCAGATGCCTCTCAGTAGATGAATGGATCAAGAAAATGTGGTATATATACACAATGGAATTCTATGCCTACATCAGAAAGAATGACATTGCCCCATTTGTTAGGAAATGGAAAAACGGAAAAATTATATTAAGTGAATTAAGCCAGGCCCAAAGAAACATAGGTCCCATGGTTTCCCTTATTTGTAATATCTAGTATATGTATGAGTCAAGCGGAAAAGGTCAGATAATGTGATGTCAGAAAAATGAACCCTTAGATATGTATTTTAATGTTTTTTTCTTTCATGCATGTGTTTCTAACGCATTTATAAGATTATCTCTTTGTTGCTTTGTATGTCCCTCCCCCACAGTATAACCCCTGCTTTCACTATATTTGATGTCAGTATAACTTGTGGAGGAGATGGGGAAAAACCAGTTGTTTAAGGATATAGGTGGACCTGTTGCAACAATGAGAAGTACAAGTTGTCATGTCCAAAACGAGCTTAACAATGTTGGTGCGGTGGGGGGAGGGGGGGAAGGAGAAGGATTCGGATTGGGGGGAGGGGGTAGGCTGGGAAGGGATGTGAAGGGTAAACAAAAGGAGGAGGCTGCAATGCTTGGTAAGAATATACGCATTATCCTGCCCATGTAATTGTAACCCCTCTGTACACTATGTTTACAAATAAAATAAAATAAAATAAAATAAAAAAATTTCTATTGTTATACCTAATAATGAAGAAAATTTCATTAAACAATTTCCTATTTTGGGACATTTTACTTCCTTAGTAGGATAATGCTATTAAAGCTGTTCTTTTTTGCTGATGCTCAATTTCCAAAATAATGTCTTATTCAAGAGATTACTCTTAACTTAATAACTCTATGATAACATTTGTTTGAGAAGACTTTCTTAAACATTCTTGCCAATTTAGCTTATTAACAAATATGAAATTAAATGTTGAAATATTTGGTGCTACTTTTGTAAAGGATAAAACTAGCATTGCAAATAGCTGTTTGTGTAGCTTTTTGCACGAGTACTATAATTTAGAACAAGTGATTGCCCTGTAAAACAATTCCTTTGTGACTAATATTCATATTTTTGACATCTTCTCTGTGATTGCATTTCCATATATATAAAACCATGAGCATATATAAAAATACAACTTCATTCATTTTATCCATTTGTAAATCATGTGAATACAATTGCTCTTCATTATGCACTTCATTGGGTCTTCTCAAAATAATATTGTCTACATTACTTATGCAACTATAACCCATCTGTACATCACCCTGACAATAAAATTTTAAAAAATACTATAACTCAAAAAAAAAAAACAAGAGCAAGATCCTTCAATCTGCTGCCTTCAGGAGTCACACCTTGCCCATAAAACAAACACATTTTGAAAGTAAAAGACTGGAATAAAATCTACCAAGCAATATCATATAAAATAATATCAGATAAAATAGACCTCAAATTAAAATTAGTGAGAAGAGATAAAGAAGGTCACTACATACTAATTAAGGGATCTCTCCTTCAGGAGGATATTACAATTCTAAATATCTATTCACCAAGCAATGGAGCACCCAAATGTATCCAAGAAACACTACTTTCCCTCAAATCTCACATAGATCCAAAGACATTACACCACTATCCCCACTAGATAGATCAACTTGGCAAAAACTCAGCAGAGAAACCGCAAATCTTAACAACTGCATAGATCAACTAGATTTAACAGACATGTACTGAATATTTCACCCAGCAGCATCAGAATACACATTTTTCTCAGCAGCACATGGAACATTTTCCAAAATAGAGCACATTTTAGGTCACAAAATAAACTTGTCCAAATTCAGAAACATTGAAGTTATACCTTACATTCTCTCAGACCACAAGGGAATAAAGTTAGAACTCAACACCAAAAGCCACCATGGAAGCTGACCAACACACTGTTGAATCACCAGTGGGGAAGAGATTAGAAACAAAATTCAAAGGTTCATGATATTCAACAAAAATGAACACATGAATTACCAGCTTCTCTGGGATACAGCAAAGGCAGTACTCAGGGGCAAGTTTATAGCTCTGAGTTCCTACATCAACAAATTGGAGAGATCTGAAACCAACAACTTAATGAGACATCTGAACCTCCTTGAAAAAGAGCAGCAAGATAAACACTAATCCAGTAAATGGAAAGAAGTAATTAAAATTAAATCAGAATTAAATGAATTAGAATCCAAAAAAACCATAGAAAGAATCAACAAAACAAAGAGTTGCTTCTTCGAAAAAATTAACAAAATTGGCAGACCCTTAGCAAATCTTCTCAGAAAAAGAAGAGAACACACCCAATAAATAAACTTAGAAATGAGAATGGAAACATCACCACAGATACAACCAAGATTCAGAACATTATAAGGGAATACTTCTCAAATCTTTATGCTAATAAGTTTGAGAACTTGGCAGAAATGGAGCTTTTCCTAGCAAATATCGACATGCTGAAACTAAACTAAGATGACTTAAACCATCTTAACAGGCCCATATCAAACATTGAAATAGAAACAGCAATACCTCCCATTTAAGAAAATTCCAGGACCAGATGGACTTACAGTGGAAATCTACAAGGCATTCAAAGCAGAGCTCACACCAACACTCCTCCAACTCTTCAATGAAACTGAAAGAGAAAGTTCACTACCGAACTCATTCTATGAAGCCATCATAACCCTCATCCCAAAACCAGGCAGGGACTCATCAAAGAAAGAGAACTATAGACCCATTTTTTTGATGAACATTGATGCAAAACTTCTCAACAAAATTTTGGCCAATCGACTTCAACAATTCATCCAAAAAATCATACACCACGATCAAACAGGATTCATTTCATGGACGCAAAGCTGGTTCAATGTATGCAAATCAATTAATAGACTGTATATGACAAACCTACAGCCAGCATTATACTTAATCATGAAAAACTAAAGCCATTTCCTCTTAACTTAGGAATGAAACAAGGATGTCCACTCTCTCCACTTCTCTTCAATGTAGTATTAGAATGCCTAGCTATAGCAATAAGACAAGATGGAAACATAAAAGGGATCCAAATAGGGAAAGATGAAATGAAACTTTCCCTCTTTGCAGATGACATGATCTTGTATTTAAAGAATCCCACAGACTCCACTCCCAAATTACTCATACTGATTCAAAACTTTGGCAATGTAGCAGGGTATAAAATAACCCTCAAAAATCAATGGCTTCTCTATGCCAACCATGAGAAAAGTGTGGCTGAAATCAGGAGAGCTTTGGATGAATTGTTGAAGTCGTTTGGCCAAAATTTTGTTGAGAAGTTTTGCTTCAATGTTCATCAAAGAAATGGGTCTATAGTTCTCTTTCTTTGATGTGTCCTTGCCTGGTTTGGGGATGAGGGTTATGCTGGTTTCATAGAATGAGTTCAGTAGTGAACTTTCTTTTTCTTTGTTGCTTTGTATGTCCCTCCCCCATGGTGTAAACCCTGTTTTTACTATATTTTATGTTGGTATAATTTGTGTAGGGGAAAGGAAAAAACAAATTGTTTATATGGGGATACAGGTGGACCCATTGCAACAATGAGATGTACAAGACGTTATGTCGAAAAATGAACTTTTTAACTTTGGCGGAGGAGGAGGAGGGGGATGGAGAGCGGGGGGGGGGGGATGGGAAGGGATAGGAAGGGGAAACAAAGGAGGAGGTAACAATGCTTGACAAGAAATGTACTCATTACCTTGCCCGCGTAATTGTAACCCCTCTGTATGGTATTTTCACATTAATAAAAAATAAAAAAAAAAATTTAAAAAGAGTAAACCACTGGCTCCCGTCTTCTTTCTCTTTCTTTATTTCCCATATGCCATGACATGAGCAGGTTTGGGCTCATGTTCCCACCCTAGGCCCAAAATAAAAAGTCAGCTGATTAAAATCTAAACCATCTGAAACAATGAGCCAGACAAACCTATTTTTCTTGCAAGTTGATTTACTCAAGTATTTTGTCACAGAAATGAAAATTTGACTAGCATAATCATCTTCAAATAATTTTCTTGAGTACTTCCAAAATACTTTGTAAAGGTTCAAGTTTTCTTGTATATTTTAAAGCTGCATCTTCAAGTTGTTTGCTCTGAGAAGTGTTGGTATTTTTTTTGTGTGCATAAAGTTAATAATAAATTAAGTGATGATACTAATTACAGAATCAAGAACTTTCAGTTATTGGAGATTGAGCTTCAGATTAATAGTAAAATTGGCCTAGAACTGCTTTCAGAATTAATGATTTTCATTTTACATTATGAAAATGGAAAATCTGGAAAATTTGTACATCAGTCTTATGTTTTCGATTATACTTAAACCCCTGTGGAGAGACAGATTAAAAATCATAATATCACCACAGATGAGAAAAACAAAAACATTTAACAAAGATTTCAGTGGTATTGTTGTCCTTTACCATGGTAACTGGTCTCTTACAGGAGGCCGCCCAATGAAACAGGCCTCTTAGTACTCACATCCTTTGGAGTCACACCCTGTTAGCATGAGCTTGCCATAAAATGCAGAAGCAATGATACTGAATGAGTTCTGAGGCTGATCAAAAAAATATGGGTGTCCTTTATATTTACCGGGAGCATACACTTTGGGAAAACCATCTACTGTATAAGAAATATCCTATTCAAGATCAAGAAATTGTGAGGATTCTCAAACTGCCTTGTGGAAAGTTTCATTAGGAAATGAAGAAGGAAGAAAAGGAGGAAATAGGGAAGGAATCAAGAGGTAACATGGAGTAAAGGAGAGGAGAAAGAAGGGGACAGCAAGAAAGATGCCTGGGGCAGGCCAGGGCCTAGATGAACCAAATGTATCACCTGGTGTGCAAACATCTGACTGAATGACTCATATTAAACAGCTACCCCTATTAAGCCCTCATCCCCAGACACTATCTGACTGCAACCCCATGAGAACTGCTTATCTATGCACATTCACCTCATGCAAAAATGACATGATAAAAATTGTTGTTTTAAGCTATTAGTTTATGGGCAATGTTATTCATTGAGCTGCTACAGATAACCAGATAATTGCAGCAATGACTGCTAGAAAAGAAATTAGCTGGGCGCCTGTAATCCTAGCTATTTAGGAAGCTGAGGTCTAAGAATCAGGGTTCAAAGCCAGCCTGGCAGGAAAGTCTGTGAGACTCTTATCTCCAATAAACCACTAGAAAAACTGGAAGTGGCACTGTGGCTCAGAGTGCTTGCCTTGAGCTGAAGAGTGCAGGGATAGCCCCCAAGCCCAGAGTTCAAGCCCCACAACCGACAAAAGAAAAGAAAAGAAAAGAAAAGAAATGGTTTATACTTCCGGTAAGCTTTTGTCTTTCACAAGATGACAGACCATACAAGCTATTTTGCTATTAAAGAATGGTTATTATTTCAAAAGTTTTAAGCTGGGTGCTAGTGGCTCATACCTATAATCCTATCTACTCAGAAGATCCTCAGATTTCAATCTGAGATTGTGGTTCAAACCCAGACCGGGCAGGAGAGTCTGTGGACTCTAATCTCTAATAAGCTACTAAAAAAAGCTAGAAGTGACTCTAACTGGTAGAGTGCCAGCCTTCAGAGAAAGAATCTAAGGGACAGCATCCAGTCCCTGAGTTCAGGTCCCAGGACACACACGCACACAAAGTTCATTTTTCTCTCCTCTAAGAATGCCTACACATTTGGGGGATGAGATGACCTGAAAATTATTGAATAAATTTACCATATTTTTATTGTATAATTTAGAGACTTGCTTTAATTGGACATGCTTTTTTTAAAAATTGGACATGCTTTGACTTGAAGAATTTGAATATAGTTGCTTTCTTTTTAATGGTTTTATTTATAGTTACATACAGATTAAAAAATTAACAATACATTTGTAATCCAGGCTCAATTATTTCAGAAAAGACAAAAGAAAATGTCAAGCTTATTTTTTTTTGATGACACTGGGGTTTGAATTCAGGGCCTCAAACTTGCTATACAGGCACTCCATTAACTTGAGCCATCCTCCTGACCCCATCCTAATGCGTACCCATGGCAACTCCTGATTTCTGGTTATGGGTACTATTTTAAGGATCTGTTTCAACTGAGTGCTCACTTGTTTATCCCATGCTTTATTGAAAGAACTCTTTCTCTGTTCGAATGGGACCAAACTTTATTGATATTTGTGTGGAAGGTTGTCTGCCTCCAGATGGTGTTTTCAGAAATCCCTTAGTAGTTAGCTCTTATTTTGAAGTTTTGATTCAGTGTATTCTTGCTACTACTTCCTATTCTTTCTGTTGTACTCTTTCACATTGGTACCAGAGTTGCTAGGTTAGACATTACTTATCTATATGATGCATTCTAAACAGCTCAGCAGAATTACTTCTTTTGTGGCTGTATAGTGGCTTTATTATATAATATCATTACTGGAGATTGTACTATTTAGAAGATGTCTATATCAGTTATCTTGATTCTAGAAATGGAAAACACTAATTTCCTTGAAGCAGTAATTGTTCCAAGTACATGGAAGTATAAAAGCATATATATCTATATGACAACATGTAAAACAAAGTTTTGGTTTGGATGATTTGTGATTTCTCCTTTCTATTTTTAAATTATGGCAGACACTAGGAACCAAAGAAAAGACTGCAATCCAAGCTAATAAATGCAAACTGTTACTGTCAAGTGGATAGATTATTTCACTTAGTATAAACTCCTAAACTGCATTTCATTTGTGGTTATATATAAAACCAGCGAGCTAAAGATACTGCACTTTGCTTAGAAATATAAAATGCTGTTTTATAGCAGCATGTGAACTACAATCCAATGGAAAAAGTCTCTTAAAATTTTAAAAGAGAAAAAAGAAGGCAGTTGATAACAGTTTTCTTATTTTATATTGGAAAAGTCCATTCTTCATCCAAAATAGGAAGTAGAAAGTCTTGTGGGAGGATACAGGTGAAAGGGGATACATGGATATAGGATATAGTCTGCATCCAGGTATATTTTTTAAACAATGGTACTGTTGGGTATCGAATGCTAACCTTGGTGTCAAATAACCTCTGATTTATTACTGGCTTCTATACTCATGCTTACGTTATATAGAATCACTCACCCAGAAAGTCTTATGAATTATTAAAATGGAATCCTCTTCATTGCATCTATCTGAGAAACATAGGGTTTATTATTCTCATATAAGTGAGCAAGATTGAAGCATGGAAGAAAGGTTACTTTTCATAATGACACAATAGTAACCCAGCCAGAAAGAGTTTCTAACCCTGTGAAGGAATAAATTCAGATTTAATGCTAAGGTAATATTTCAAAAATATTTAGAAATCAATCAATGAACACCCCATGCACACCATTTGCTTACTATGTTTACCTCTCCATTTTTTCTTGCAAACTAGTCCTTCCTCCCAAAGATATATTCTGTTGTTTGGTGAGTGGTTTTGGGAGGGGAACTTACTAATGACTTATTAGAGATAAGACAGCTTCTGTGTTTAGCTCCTATTTATACACTTCTTGGAAGTTTCAGTGGGCCCTCCTCTTTGCCATTATGCACCATTTTAAGATGGGCCACTTCTGGGATTGAGAAGACAGAATTCTGCTTCTCTTGTTCCTTCATCCTAAGACCATATTAGATCTATGCCAAAAAAATTATTATACTCCTTTAGTAGTAAATAATGTTTTTCAGTGGTTTTATCTTTCGTGTTTACTCAGATTTCCAATACAGTAAAACATACTCAGGTGCAATGCTTTTCAGCTGATGCCAAGGGGTAATTGGAGCCAGAGTCTATTCTACCCCATTCTCAGGCACTCAGTGCAATGCATACCTTGTAGTGGGTAGATACCAATCAATGAAGCTTTAGTTTCAATGTGACACAGTTGTTTCAGAATTCACCTTGGGTTTAATGTTTCTAGCTGTATCCAGAAGATTAAATTATGTCAAGTGTCTTGGTACTTATATAGGTAGGCATATTTAAAAAAATAAAAAGATGGGCAACTAGATTTAAAAAAAAACAGAAGAGGAAAAATTCTTTCTTTCTTTTTTTTTCTATATTCTCTCCCCAAGATAGTCATGATGAGGTTGTCTTGTCTTAGAAGAAATCTATCTTTTGGGGGATTTAGAAAAAAGATAAAATATAATAGATCTTTAATTGGTATTTTATTATCATCATTATTGGTAGCTATTAGTATTATAATAAGGATGTTAAATAAGCAAAATTCAAGCTATTTAATACAAGGCAACTATTTTGTCTCTAAGTCAGGGACAATACTAGATGGTGCATTTTAAATCTGTGCATGGGCTGTTCTAACTAAATGTGGTAAAAGGATACAGAATAGGAAATGAAAATCTTGATTGTAATATTTTAAATTAATGACTTAAAATTCCTTGGCCTACAACACCAAAACTAGTTAAGAGTTAATAGAACTATTTTACAAAGTACTTAGATTCACTATGACAGTTAAAATATCTCAAATATAGGCCTTTGAATACCTAAATTATTTACTCCAAATAATTGGCTAGAGTTACTCATGAGTTTCATTATGATTAGCATGCAATCCTGGGGTCCTTCTAAAGAGTAATAACAATAAAAAAACAGAAAGAAAGGAAAAAAAGATGCAAATTTCCTTAAAATAGTCTCTTGGCTTTCTGTAATTGACTGTATTTTTAGCATACTTTCTAAATGTACATTGATTAGCAACAGAAGACTATTATTCATGTGCCTATTTATGATGTGAATTTTCTAAGTGGAATATCTTAGATGTGTTTTAGGAGGAACAAGACAGGTGGCAAGGGGGCTGCTAGTGACTAATTTGTCTGTTACTATGTTGAGGTGGCTGAAGTGCTATGTTGTAGAAAGCTACTAAGTAAAAGACATCCTGGCTATCCATTTAAAAACACTGATTTTGTCTTCTCATTTTTTAATTTCTTTTTTTTGAAAAAATTAATGTATTTTTAAAATTTATTTGTTAAGGCTTATCTACTACCAAAACGTAGTAGAGAGCCAGTAAAAACACAATAAATTTACCCCTTTTCTGTTACTTTTACTACTGTTTCTCCACCTTCTTCATTGCCACTTCTTCCTCTCTCTGTAAACATTGGTGCACCCCAGAATTTCAATCAAATGTCTCCCTCTTTTTATCTGTATCTTCCATATAGAATCTATAATTCTGGCTCAATTATCTCCCAGCTCAAAGAAACACAGTTCATATTATTCAACATCTAATGCTTTTTGGGCAACCAATGTATATTGAGAAAAGGAAGTTGAGTGAAATTTCATTCCTGGAATGAGTTGAAAGCACATTAGTGCCCTTGGATGAAATGTAGCTCTGTAACTTGGCATTTATTCAATGTGATATACTCAAATAAAGTATCTTACTTTAAAAATCTTTCTTGTGGTCATATAATGAATTGACCGCTTTCACTGAATGATATGGGATAATTGTTTAACCTTCTGCATCTGGATTTTTTTCCTCCTCATTAGAGTAGAAAATATAATGTTAAACATGATTCTCATAAAGATTAAACGAGATAACTTGTACCAAGAACATTTTATATTGCCTGTCTTAAAATAGAGCCCTAATCAATGGTAGATATTCATCATCATTATTATTACTAATAACCTAATAACAGGGATATTGAGTAGTCAAACTTCATGGTATTTAATCAGAATCCCCTTCTTTTGGAGGTGCTGAAGTTTGAAATCAAGGCTTCATGCTTGCCAAGAAAGCATTTTACCACTTGACCTATGTTTCTGAACCTTTAAATTGTTATTTTTCGAATTGCCTCTCAACTTTTCCCCATATCAGCCTGGATTGTGATTCTCTTATTTATGCTTCCTGTATAACTCGGAGGACAGGCACAAACCAAGCTTTTAAGTGGTTCAGATGGAATCTTGTGAACTTTTTGCCTGAGCTGATCTTTCACTGTGATCTTCCTAATCTCAGCTCCCTGAATGGCTAGATGTGTGCCACTGTGCCTGGCTCAGAAAACACCTTTATACATTCTTTCCAATTTCCCTTTCAAATATATTCATGGCAGAACACCAATAAACTGGTTTTGAGATTTAGGCAGTACTACAGATTTTGGGGCCACTGAATTTAATGGAAATTGAAATACTGAACTTAATTTAAACTTAGATATTTTTCTCCTTTTCCTAGCCAGGCTGTGCTGCAGGAGAAATCTTAGGCTTGGGAAGGAAGTAGTGGAAGTTTTGCATCATAAATAAGCATGTTGAAAACATGATTCTTAGGCAAAAAAAAATCACTTTAGAAATTAAGTTAAGAAAGGAATTTACTACATAAAACCAGGAATATTTACTCTCTCTCTTGTCTCCTATCTTTCTAATCAAGGTTTGTTAGCCTTCCTGGCTGAGGGTAGGAAAACAGCAGGAAAGAGCTCTTATTTATTTAATTTATTTGTATTGTAAAGGTGATGTACAGAGGGGTTCCAGTTAAATAAATCAGGTAATGAGTATGTTTCTTTGTGAAGAGCATCACCATTTCCTTCCTTTTCTCCCAAATTTTCCCTATTTTTCCCCTTCCTCACCACAAGTTGTATACTTTGTTTCCAGCATAGTATCTAATGAGTATCACTGCAGCATTTATTCAGTTTGTCCCAACAATTCTGTGGTCCCCCTTGTCTTCCTCCAAACTGATAAACTTACATATAAGACAAAAGGTACAGAAATGAAAAGCAGCAACAAAGGATAAAACAAAAACAAAACAAAAGTAAAAAGCAAAATAATATTGAGCCGTTGTGATCCTCTCCTAAGAATATCCTCCTTTGATCTCACTGATAATGTGAACTATTGATCATGTTCAAACGTATTTTTTATTTTACCATCCAGTGTGTTTACTTTTATATTTATAGACACATTCTAATTACCACAAAAGAGGGAAATCATGCACCTATGTCTCTTTGGGTCTGGCTTACTTTGTTTCATATAATTTTCCAAGTCTTTCCATTTCCTTACAACTGGTGTATCATCTGTTCTGATGGAAGCATAGAAATCATTGTGTATATATACCACATTTCTTGGGTTGATTGCATATCTTGGCTACGGTAAACAATGCTGCAATGAACATGGTTATGTTGGTAACTTAAGTGTGGCCTTGTTTGTAGCCTATTGGATAAATGCCCAGGAATGGGATTGCTGGGTCATAGGGATGCTCTATGTTTAGTCTTTTGAGGAACAGCTATATTGCTATTCAGAGTGGTTGCAGTTTACATTCCTACCAACAGTGCAGTAGCATTCTCTTTTGGCCGCATCCCTGTCAGCATCTGTTATTATTCATTTTCTTGATAAAGGCCATTCCAACTGGGGTGAGGTGGAATCTCAATGTTGTTTTGATTTGCATTTATTTATGGCCAGAGATGTTGAACATTTCTTCATGTGTCTATTGGCCACACTCTTTCTTCTGAGAAGTATCTCTTTAAGTCTTTAGCTCATTTACTAATTGGGTTGTTGTTTCTTTGAGGGTTTGTTTTCAGGGGTTTAATGTTTTGGGCTTTAAGTATATTTGAGATATGAGGCCCTTGTCTCATGCATAGCTGGTAAAAATCTTCTTCCATTCTGTAGGTTTTCTATTTATCTAGGTGGCTATGTCCTTTGCTATGCATGCAATCCCATTTATATAGTCTTTCTTTGAATTTTTTGTAGTTCTGGATCTTAGGAAGCTTTGATCATGCCTAGGAGCCCTACTGTGTCTCCTAGCCTTTCTGTAATATTTTCATAGTATCTGGCTTTAATTAATTCTGGTACAGGGTGATATATAAAGATCTAGCTTCAGTTTTCTGTATGTATATGACCAATTTGCCAGCACCATTTGTTGAAGAGGCTGTCTTTCTTCCATCCTATGTTTTGGCTCCCTTATCAAATATTAGATGGCTTTAGGTCTGTGGGTTCACTTCTAGGTCTTTTATTCTGTTCCAGTGGTCCTCAGTCCTTTTCTTGTGCCAGTACCAAGTTGTTTTTATTATTATGGCTTTGTACAGAGTTTGAAGTTTGGTATTGATATTTGTCCAATAGTGTTCTTCCTTTTAAGGATTGTTTTTGCAATTTGGGATCTTTTATTAAGGCAAGATCTTATATGATGATATTCCAGTAAAATATTTCAGATGAGACCTTCAATATACCATCTGCTTGACTCCTTGGTGCTTTATATGAAGTTCTCACTGAGAACATTTGAGTTTTCCTATCAATAATGAGCAAAAATATAGCTTCCTTCAGCTGTGTCACCCACAGGAATCTTTTTCCTTTCTATTTTCTACAAGGTTTACTATGGGAAAATTCAGAAAGATGTTAGATTAACTATTTATCCTATGAATAATATTGGCTGAGTTATTGGCTGAACTCAGTGAGTGTTTCATTTTTCGCTTTTCTATTGCTGTAGCATTCAGAATTCATCTCTGACTCTTAGAATTTCCTGGCGGGGGCCAGGTAGGCCCAGTGGGTGAGCTTGTGCTTGTGTTTTTGCCTCTAGAGACATTGAAGGCCCTTTCTGAGAGCTCCACTAAAGTTCTTCCCCCAGACCCCAACCCCACTACTGTCTTTTAGAACAGCTTTTTTCTTAAGTCTTCTCATTTGCTCTCTGTGATGGTATGTTTGTTTTGTTGTTGAGGGACTTTAAAAATATACTTAGAAATTTCTTTGAAAATTTGCATTTTGGTGGGATATCTTGTGTTTCTTTTCTTTTCCACTGTATTATGTTAACAATTTTATGTCAAATTTTAGGTCTTTCACAATTCCTTTAAAAGAGTTTGTGAAAAAGTGACCACATTGGTCAGTGCACTGTCTGCTATTTAGTTGTACTTTATGGCTTTCTTTTCCCTATCTTTGTTTAAGCCTACTTTTCTGTCTTGATCTTTCCAAACATTTCTTATCCCTGCTTTATTTTTATTGGATTTTTACCTTTCTTTGTCTAGACCACATCACCTGAGTAACTTGGTTTAGAAAACTACTTTATGTAGAGTTTTACACTTTGTAGATAATATTTGCATTTTTAACTTGAAAGAGTGAGCAGTGTAGAAATTGCAGGTGCTTTGGGAGAAACCATGGAGAATACTTCTAACTCCTCAAACCATCATAGTCAACTGCCTCCTCAGCTTATGTCAAGGTCTGGCTTTGCCAATTCCCCACCTACATGGGCTACATCAAGAATAACTTCCTTCTTGATAGTTATAGCTAGAATGCTCCAAGAAGGACCACATTTAGGAAGGATGCTAGTTGATCTCCTGTCAGTCATTGTTTTATTTGTGGAAACAATCACTCTCAAACTGGTTATCAAAATCTTAGAGATTTGAATAATCTGTGATTTTTTTTTTGTCGGTCATGAGGCCTGAACTCTGGGCCTGAGTGCTGTCCCTCAGCTCTTCAGCTCAAGGCTAGTGCTCTACCACTTGAGCCACAGAGCCACTTCCGGCTTTTTTTTTAATGTGGTACTGAGGAATGGAACCCAGGGCTTCATGCATACAAAGCAAGCACTCTACCACTGAGCCACCTTCCCAGGCTTAATCTGTGATTTTTATAATTATTTGTGCTTGATGATGGTCAGAGAAAACAAAGTGCCTTGTTTCCTTCTATTCTCATACCACAATCAACAACCTTTACCAATTCATGATAAATGATATTACAAAAATAAAGAAGAGATATACAAAATAAGGTACGGGGACTGAAGAAGTATGGGGCTCTCTATCCTGTAGAGATGTCCATGAGTTTAGGTATCTGAAAGCTCCTTGACTCCTGTCCTTTCATTTGTTTTTAAAATGAAGACTTCATTTCATAGGCATAATTGAGGCATGAACAACCATGTTGATATGTAATTGCACTCTGATAAATTTAGTTAAAAGTGAATTGGATCCGAGAACACTCAACTCATGTTCACTAAGGAGTTTATTGCTTGTTTGCTCTCTGAGGAAGAAAAATAAATCCTGCACCTCCTGGTGTTAGAAATCCTCTGTGTTGATTTTGTTATGGGAGTAGAGGCTATTGTCTTGTTAGATTCTTCTTAGTCTCTGCATATAGCATTCCTTCCTTCAGTATGTGGGATGATTCTTTTGGAGAATTCCTGGATAGCCAACTCCAAGACAGAAAAGCAATGGAAGATTAGAATCCCGATGACTCTCCATGGGGAAGAGAAACTCTAGTTTCTTTTCCCTTCCTTGGGGAGAAAATAATGAAGCAGAATTGTGGATGAAAACCACAATTCTTGTTATTCATATTATCATACCTGGTGAAGGAGAAAGGAGACTTGATCAACTTTTCAGTGGAAAAAAGTGGAAATATTTTCCCTTTATTCAAAAATCAGAGAAAGGAGTAATTCATGATTTTTAAGAAGAAAGCGAGTGAAAGAAACTACTTACCTGGGAATTAGTGAGAAATAAGGATTCAAGCAATCAAAGGTATTTTTCTTTGACTTGGAGTAGTTTAAAATGATAAAAATCATTTCACTTAAACTTATTTATCCATTGTCAGAACCAGGGCTTGAATTTAGGGCCTTTTGCTTTTTGCTTTTCTTGCTCATGGCTGGTGATCTACCACTTGAATCATACCTCCAGTCCAGTATTTGATGATTAATTGGAAATAAAGTCTTACAGACTATTCTGCCTGGGCTAGCTTTGAACCACTGTCTTCTAGGTCTTAGTCTTTTGAGTAACTAGATATGAGATATTAATATCTGGCTTATTTTTGTTGATATATCATAAATAAAAGCAATCAAAGAGCAAAAATGATACATAGCAATTAATTTTATTACTACAATTAAAATTTATATTATATATACTACTAACATTTTTAAAATTTTTAATGAGTTTCTTATTGTGAAAATACTGTACAGAGGGGTTACAGTTACATGAGCAAGGTAATAAGTACATTTCTTATCAAGCATTGTTGCCTCCTCCTTTGATTTTCCCCTACCATCCCTGCCTTCCCATCTCCATGACAACACTCTCTTCCACCCCTCATCAAAGTTGTAAAGTTCAATTTTCAACATTATATAGCCTTTTGAACACAATTATTTTGAAGTACATAAATGCTATTTGTTTCTTAGCATAAAGAAGCAAAATTACTAAGAAATTAAATTTTAGTTTGTAGAAAAATTTATAAAAATATAATATATTTTAAGAAACTTAACATTTGAATATAGCCCAAATTTCAGTAAGGATGAAGTATGAATTTAGGTGAATTCAGTAGCATTTATATTCTATTTTATTAGCAGACAAGTATTTCTGGAAAGTCATCAGTATGACTGAATTAAGCCTTATCAAATGCTTAAAGAATTACTTCTCTTTACTTCAAATTATGTCTCCTATGACAATTGTCTTCTTCACCAAGTTTTTATTGGATCCTGGCAGCTCAGGCTAATCTGTTTCATAATTAATAATTTCTGTTGTTCCAACACGTGAGACTACAAACTTAAGCACTGTCTATGTTCTGGAGAAAAAAACCACATAAACAATGAGTAAATCTCATGCATATTAGAAAAATTATTATTCAGGAAATGAATTTTATATTTAAGACTAGATTTGAGTCACTAATTTGAAATTCAGACTTCTGAGTTTCAAATATAAGCATGAAATTAAAATGATAAACCATAAGCTTAGCTCAAATTGCAGTAATTCGTAAGGACAAAAATTAAGATCTATAATTTTATTTTTAGGAAAGAAAAATAAAGGAGAAGAGCAGGAACCAAATAAATCTCAGTGGCCTATCAACTGGTACAATGAGTAACTAAAGAAGGCCATAAAAGTTACCAGTAAGTCATTCAATCATAGACTTTGAGACAGAGAAGGACTCTTGAGAGGTCATGCAATCTAGTTCTTTGCTCTCAGAGAAATAGAATATCTTAGCCTTTCAATTCCAGCCCTTCTGTTACTCTGAAAGATTTAAAAATGGATTACATAGTTTTTCAGGTCAACAACAAGTTACTGAGTTCTACTATATAAAGTCTAAGAAGAGAGCAAGATGACTAAGAATAGATATATTCCCTTACCTGTAGGAGATTATAAGCCAAGTATGGAGACAAACACATAGGTCTATAATTATACTCTTATAATTTTAATATGTTGGGCAAGTATGCAATGAATTCTGAGATAAAAATTTCCTTCATTGTTATTTAAGCTTATGACTTCTTATTCTATGTTCTAGGTAAGAAAAATGTGACAAGAACAAAGAGAATGTATTAGATATGTCTGATATGTCTACAAAATATCCATTTTGATATTTTTGAAAGTCTAGGGAAAAATGTAGATTTAAAAAGGAAAGAAACAAAGGTAAATTTGTGAGCAAGACAGTAGTTGACCAGAAAAAAACAATAAAAAGCTTTTTCTAGTTTTTTTCCTTGTAGTACTATTTAGTATTTTTTATTGTAACAATAGTGTACAGAGAGGTTACAGTTGCATAAATAAGGTAATGAGTACATTTTCTAGGGAGCATTGTTACCTCCTCCTTTGTTTTCACCATACCATCCCTTCCCTCCCCACCTCCCCAACTTTCTCCTACCCCGCCGAGTTGTAAAGTTCATTTTCAACATAGTATCTTGTACATCTCATAGTTACAATGGGTAAACCTATATCCTTATTTCATCATTTTGTTATTTCCCTCCCCCCCCCCAAATTAGAAAAATGTATATACAAGATGCAGGACACCACATCAAATCAGTGAAAACAGGGGTTATACCGTTGGGAAAGAACATACAAAAGAAACTACAAAAACGCATAGTACATTGTAAATCAAAGCATTAAATAAAACATTAAACATTGTTAAAAACAATAGCAAGAAAGAAAAAACAAGTTGTATCCATATCTTGGGACTCATTTCACTTAACATCATCTTATATGGTCATATGTACATAGCTTTTGAACTTTTCTGCTTGTCCTAGACTTATACTAGTTATTGCAAATAATGGAAACCATGGGACCTATGTCTTCGCTATGGTAAATAATGCTGCAATAAACATAGTTGTGCTGGTAGCTTTAGTATGGTCTTGTTTGTGATCATTTGGGTAAATGCCCAAAAGTGGGATTGCTGGATCATAGGGGAGCTCTATGTGGAGTCTTTTAAGGAACCTCCATACTGCTTTCCAAAGTGGTTGAACAAGTTTATATTCCCAACAACAATTCAGTAGGGTTCCCTTCTGGCCACATCCCCTCCAGCATCTGTTGTTTTTAGAGTTCTTGATTTTTGCTATTCTAACAGGCGTGAAGTGGAATCTCAAAGTTGTTTTGATTTACATTTCTTTTATGGCTAGAGAAGTTGAGCATTTCTTCATATGTCTATTGACCATTCTTATTTCCTCTTCAAAGAAGTTTCTCTTTAAGTTTTTAGCCCATTTATTTATCGGGCAATTGTTTCTTTGAGGATTTGTTATTGGAGGATTTAGTTTTTTTAGTTCTAAGTATATGAGACCCTTGTGTGTTGTATGGCTAGTGAAGCTCTTCTCCTAATTTGTGGGTTTTCTATTGATCTTGCTAGCTATGTCCATTGCCATGCAGAAACTCTGAAATTTTATGCAATCCCATTTGTCGAACCTTTCTTTGATTTGTCGTGTTTCTGGGTCTTTATTAGAGTTTCTAGAGTTTCTCCTATCCCATCCTGTAATGTTTTCAATGTGTCTGCTTTGACATTGAGGTCTTTGATCCATATGGAGTTCATCTGGTGCAGAGTGATATATAAGGATCTAGCTTTAGTTTTCTACAGGTGATTAACCAATTTTGCCAGCACCATTTACTGAAGAGGCTGTCTTTCTTCCATTCTATTTTTTAGCTCCCTTATTAAAGATTAGGTGGCTATAGGTCTGTGCATTCATTTCTGTATCTTCAGTTCTATTCCATTGGTCCTGAGGTCTGTTCTTGTGCCAGTACCAAGCTGTTTTGATTAGTATGGCTTTGTAGTAGAGTTTGAAATTTGGTATTGATATTACTGCAGCACTGTTCTTTCTATTAAAGATCATTTTTCTTATTTGTGGTGTTTTATTATTCCATATGAATCTTTGGATTGCTTCTTCTATTTCATTGAAGAGTGATGTTGGAATATTGATAGGTATGGCATTGAATTTATAGATAGCCTTGGGAAGTATCGCCATTTTCACCATGTTGATCCTGCCAATCCAGGAGCATGGAAGATTTTTCCACTTCCTAAGTTCTGCTTTGATTTCCATTTTCAGTTTTTAAAGCTTTCATGTAGAGGTACTTCACTTGTTTAGTTAATTCCTAGGTATTTTATTTTTTGTGGGGCTATTACAAAAGGAGTTGTTTTCCTGATTTCAGCTGTACTCTTCTCATTCTTGGCATAGAGAAAAGCTGTTGATTTTTGAGGGTTCATTTTATACCCTGCTACTTTGCCAAAATTTCGAATCAGCTTGAGTAATTTGAGAGTGGAGTCCATGGGATTCTTTAAATACAAGATCATGTCATCTGCAAAGAGGGAGAGTTTTACTTCATCTTTCCCTACTTGGATTGCCTTTATGTTTGCATCTTGTCTTATTGCTGTAGCTAGGCATTCTAATACAAAATTGAAGAGAAGTAGAGAGAGTGGACATCCTTGTCTTGTTCCTAAGTTTAGGGGAAATGGTTTTAGCTTTTTGCCATTATATATAATGCTGGCTGTACAGCGTATAATATATTGAAGAATGTTCCATTGATTCCTAATTTTTCCAGAGCCTTCATCATAAAGGGGTGTTAGATCTTGTGAAATGCTTTTTCTGAATCTATTGAGATAATCATATGGTTCTTATCCTTGCTCTTGTTGATGTGATGAATTATATTAATTGATTTGTGTATATTGAACCAGCTTTGCATCCCTAAAATGAATCTTGTTTGATCGTGGTGCATGATATTTTTGATCAGTTGTTGAAGTTGATTTTGTTGAGAAGTTTTGCATTGATTTTCATCAAAGAAATGGGTCTATAGTTCTCTTTCTTTGGCGAGTCCCTGCTTGGTTTTGGGATGAGGGTTATGCTGGCTTCATAGAAAGAGTTTGGTAGTGAACTTTCACTATTAATTTCATTGAAGAGTTGGAGGAGTTTTGGTGTGAGTTCTGCTTTGAAGGCCCTGTAGAATTCAGCTGTAAATCCATCTGGTCCTGGACTTTTCTTGGGTGTGAGGTCTCTTTCTTGTAGTTCTTTACTAAAAAGAGCCAAAATGAGATGTACAAGGCACTATGTTGAAAAACGAAATTTACAATTTAGGCAGGGGTGGGGGAGGGGAGGAGTGTAGCTGAGGAGGTGGGAGGGAAGGGATGGTAGGGGACAAACAAAGGAGGAGGCAACAATGCTTGATAAGAAATGTACTCATTACCTTGCTCGTGTAACTGTAAACCCTCTGTACATTATTTTCACAATAAAAAAACTTATTTTAAAAAAGTGAATAAAAATAGACTGTTTTCAGCATTTTAGATGTTTTCTTTGTTCTTTCTTTCTTTTTCTTTTTTGTTGGTCCTAGGGTTTGATCTCAGGGCACAGGTGCTGTCTCTTTTTCTTTTGCTAAAGTCTAGACTTTTACCACTTGAGTCACAGCTCTGTAAGTTATTAAATCCTCAAATATAATTAACTTCCAGTTCCAAAGATTAGTTTTGCTTGCTTTGAGTTTCTTGTGAGTAGAACCATATTCTTTTGTGTTTGCTCTCTTTTGATTCCACATTGTGTCTGTGACTCATACATGAAATTGCACATAGCAGTGGTTTATCTTGTGGTTATATCATTTCATGCTAAAACTTGGATTTTTTTCTGTCTTAAAGCTATTAGTATAAATAATATTCTTGTATTTTATAATTGTATTTTATAATTCTTGTATTAGTATAAATAATATCCTTGTATTTTATCTAGTTCAAGTAAGTCAAGTTTATTTTGGCTTTACATCTAGCAGTGAAATAATGGATTTTTTCAGTAGGATTTTTAAAGTGTTTGATGAATTTATAATTGTTTGAGAATTCCAGTGTCTCCACATTTTTGGTGTCACTGTATGTTTGATTCCTATCAAACAGACATTCTTGTGAGTATATATATAGTGTCAGTTCCCTGATGTTGATGTGCATGCGATTGAAGTAATTCTGACATAATAGCATTTTCCTATGTATATTAACATTTCATAGATCAGCTCTGGTGAAGCAATTTTATGACTTTTTTCCTCTTGTTTATAAGTATTTGTTTTATCACAAGACTACTTTGTTTCATAAACAAGTTCTAGCTAATACCTATGTTGAAGTAATTTCTCACAGTATATTACTTGCATTTTTAGTTTTTTTTCTTAAAAAGTATTGAGTTCAATGCAGTACAAATTTATTAGTTTTTTCCAGCTTAGAACTCAAGGCCTAGGTGCTGTCCCTGAGCTTTTGTGTTCAAGGTTAGCGTGTTACCAGTTGAGTTACAGTTCTACTTCTTGCTTTTTTGGTGTTTAATTTGAGGTAAAAGTCTCAGAGATTTCCCTGCCCAGATTGTCTTTGAACCATGACCTTCAGATTTCAGCTTCTGAGTATCTAGGATTACAGGTGTGAGCTAAGGCTGGCTGGCCAGATTAGTGCTTTCTCTTTTTTGTTTTCTTCTTTTACAGTGCTCAATTTAAGAAATCTGGCTATTCCAGGGTCAAATTTTTAATGCAATCTTCTAGAAATGTTATTGTTTGGCTTTTTACTTTTAGTGTTTGATTTGATTTTCATGTCTGTGTCAGTTATGGTTTAACTTTTTTTTCTAAGTGTATAGTCCATTAAACTTTATTTACATTGCAGACCTTGTTTCATTGCAAGTAGTAATTTTGTCTTAAATTAGATGATTAAGTATATGTGAATCAAAATCTATACACTTCGTTCCATTTTGCTGGCATTTTTTTTCCACAGGTAGATTTCTGATGTATGCCATGTTGTTTATATCAATAGGCTCCATGATTAATCTTAACATCTAGTGGTATAGATCCTTCATCTTTTTTCATGGTCTTTTATTATTGGGCCTTTGAATTTCTACAGAAATTTCAGAATCAGCTAAGTAATTGTAAAAAAAAATTGTAAAAGAAAATCCATTAGAATTTGATTGAAATTGTGCTGAATGTAGATGTACCATGAAGATGGTATATCTTTTTCAAAATATAAACGGTACTTAAAAATGACTTTTAAGGGGCTGGGAAGGTGGCTCAGTGGTAGAGTGCTTACCTTGTATGCATGAGGCACTGGGTTTGATTCCTCAGCCCCACATAAGCAGAAAAAGACAGAAGTGGTGCTGTGGCTCAAGTGGTAGAGCACTAGACTTGAGCTGAAGAGCTGAGGGACAGTGCCCAGGCCCAGAGTTCAGGCCCCACAACTGACAAAAAATTGATTTTTAAGGTTTTGTTCCTTATATATATATTAATCTTTTATCTAGAGACCTAAATACAGTTCAATTTGGTAAACTTCATTATATTTTCTAAATATGTAATTGTGTCATTCACAAATAATGATGATTTTATTAGATTTTTTGTTTTTACTCTTTAAATGTCAGGTTTTGTATCCTTCCTTTCCACTCTAGCTAGATCAGTGAGTGCAAGGCTGAAGGTAAGCAGTGATAACAACTTTTGCTTTTGGGCCTGACTCAGAGAAATCTTACCCTTTCATACTTAAGCTTGGTATTTATTGTGGTCTTTTTTTTTTCATGTTTGTGAGTAGCTATTTTGTATTGAAGTTTAGAAGATCTCTTTTACTTGTAACTTTCTTAGAGTTTTAGACATGAGTTAATATTGAATTTTATCTGCATCTTATTTCCTTTATTTATATTTTATTGGTAAATTTTAAATATTAAACAGAACTCATATTTTTGGATCAATCTAACTTTGTTGTGATCAATTAACCTTTTAAAAACATTCTATTTCTTTTCCTGACAGTTTATATTGAATTATTTGTGTTTATATTAGAGAGAGGATATTATAATATTTTTATTATTTTCTGGTATGAAATTTATGCTATTCTTTCCAAACAAGATG
The DNA here is from genome assembly GCF_024711535.1 of Dipodomys merriami. Taxonomy (NCBI): domain Eukaryota; kingdom Metazoa; phylum Chordata; class Mammalia; order Rodentia; family Heteromyidae; genus Dipodomys; species Dipodomys merriami. Next base: position 56,765,219 of record NW_027205603.1, read on the forward strand.
GTAAATATTTTATATTTCCCAGCCTTTAGTCAGCTTATATAAATTCAATTTATTTCTTAAATATTTAACAGAACAAATCACTGAAAATTATCTGAGCCTGAAGCTTTCTTTCAAGGAAAGCAGTTTTATTTAACAACAGAATTTGTCAGTTAATGCCTTTTCTATTTCTTATCGAGTCAGCTGTATTATTCAAATTCAAAAATTTGTCTATTTTTCAAAGATTTTCACCTTATATTAAGGTGAAAAAATAGCATAGAATATTTGAATTCAGTGAAGATTCGTATTGCAAAACAAGTAGTTTTGAATTTTTGTAATGATACAAAATTGTTCATAGACTTTACCATTAATATGGCAAAAAAAGGGCCTTCCTACTCTCAGAAATAAAGCAGTATCCATAAAAATACCAAGAAAGGTGCAGCTATGTTTAAAAGTTAGCTTTTGCCAAATAGATTATTCCACAGTTTAGTGGTTCAACACGTTGACAACGCTCAGTTGTTTAGTTCTCAATTCTGAGTTAAGGACTTTGGTCTGGACCAGCTCAGTCTGACTAGACTATGTAGGAGTCTGTGGCTAGGTGGGTTAGCCAGTCCTGGCTGGCTTATGGCTGGGTGGTTAGTGGTGTTTTCATCAATGGATATGTGATCTTGTGACCTCTTATCCTCAAAAGCTTGCTTGGGCTTGTTCTCTTAGCACTTACAGAGTTTCCCCAGAAGCAGAAGAACAAAGGCTCTGTGCTTAAGCACTTTTTCTCTGCCTGTGTCACAGCTTGCAATAACCCAGCAGTCTTCAGCCAGGTGGCCAAGCTCAGTTTCAGTGTGTGAGTACAGGAAAGGGGGAGGAGAGAAGGCATCCAGAAAACAATCAGCCCACCACAGAGTGTTTAAGGTATGCTTTCATACCCCGTTGCAATGAAAGACTTGCTTTGCATACATGTGAAATAAAACCCTACTACGGAACAGTGGTGGTGTCTTTCATTCAGAGGCAGCCGAGTTATAACTGGTAAATGGGACAAATCAAGATAACTTAAGTGCAGCTGGAAATAATCATTTGCATGAGGATTGTGGCACCAAAGGACATGTTTTACATGCCTGAGAAAAAGAAAGGCATTCAATAATCTTTGCCCTGATAAAAGGTGAATTTAATTCAATATATATGGTGAGAGAGATGTGTATTTATAGAAACTGTCCAAGAGCCTGTTTTAATAAAGGGATATAGTTGAGCTAGGTCTACAGAGGGTCTGTAGGAAGTGAAATATCCTTGTAGGGACTATCTTTCTCCTCAGATGAAAGCAGAAAAGGCTCTAAATTGGGTCAGAGGGCTGCATGACAGAGAAGGAAAGAAACAAGAAGTTAAGAAATTGCTTGAGAAATAACTGCTATCTAGGGAGAATAATGTTAATGAGCGATGCTTTTTGAGAACTATGAGTTTTGTATTTATTTCTTTTAATCTTTGTTATAATTCTATTTTTCAAAAATATTTACAATGCTCAATTATCAGAGAAAGGCTTATTGAGAAAAATAAGGCAAGAAAGACTTTCCACTTAAAAGGCACTCTAGTCTATGGCTTATAGAGCACACTGAGATGACAGAATGTCCAGAGGACACATACAGAGAAGCCTTGATGTAGATGAAAGATGCAAACTATGTAGAAAGATGCAAGCTATGCATTACATTGGAGGTAAAGAAAATATTTACATGGTATAGAATTTAAGAGTGGACGAACAGAAGCCCTAAGGAAACACTGATGGTAATTAAATCCTACACAAGGGTAAAAAATATCTAACCCTAGCTGCTTGCCAGTGGCTCATGCTTGTAATCCTAACTATGCATGAGGCTGAGATCTGAGGATAATGGTTTGAAGCCAGAGCTGTGAAACTCTTTCCTCTAATTAACCACCAAAAACGTCAGAAGTAGAGCTCAAGTGGTAGAGTGCTAGCCTTGAGCATAAAAGCTCACAGAGAGTGCCCAGGGCTTGAGGTTCAAGCTACAGTACTGGCATGTACACACACACACACACACACACACACACACACACACACACACAAATACATATACATACCTCAAGTAGGAAATATAAAATGAAAAGCATAAAGTCAAAACCTCTTTGAATCTTCTAACAGATAAGAAACCAGTAAGATGTGATTATAACAAGGGCAAATAACTTAGAGAAAAAGAGGTCAAGGTCATGATTTTTTTCCTTGATTCTAAGAACAGAAGGGAAGCACATTAAAATTTTTTCTCTCTCTTTCTTTCTTCATCTCTCTCTCTCTCTCTCTCTCTCTCTCTCTCTCTCTCTCTCTCTCTCTCTCTCTCTCTCTCTCTCTCACACACACACACACACACACACACACACACACACACATACATAGACAGTAGATGTTTAAATGTTGTGTCATGCCTGTTTTAGAAAACCATGTAGTTGGAAAATATTTCACTTTAAAAAATGTGTTTGCAGGCCGGGCGCTGGTGGCTCACGCCTGTAATCCTAGCTACTCAGGAGGCTGAGATCTGAGGATCGCAGTTCAAAGCCAGCCCGGGCAGGAGAGACCGTGAGACTCCTATCTCCAATAAAAACCACCAGAAAACCGGAAGTGGCGCTGTAGCTCAAGTGGTAGAGCGCTCGCCTTGAGCTGAAGAGCTGAGGGACAGCGCCCAGGCCCAGAGTTCAAGCCCCACGACCGACAAAAAAAAAAAAAAAAAAAAAAAAAAATGTGTTTGTGTTCTTCCAAACACAAGAAAGAAAGAATAAAAGAAGAAAGAAAAGGAGAAAAGTTTTTCTTTCTTTTTCTATGTTTCCCTCCTGTCCCCCCTCTTTTTCTTCCTTTCTGTCTTCCTCTTTCTTTCTTGATAAGCATGATGTTAAGATATTTTGGCCTTCTTTGCAATGGGTTAAAGCTTAACAAAAAGCGAATGTGCTGGAACGCTGGAATTATATACAAAGAGTGTGTGTAACTTTGGCCACAAATTCTTCCAAAGCCATACAACATAGTAGATTATAGGAGATGGAAGGTCTGGAGGTGTGGCTTGCTACAGAGGAGAATATTGTTAAGAGGCTGGGGGTAGCTCTAGAAGGGCAAGTGATCCCCCTTGCCTCTCAAATATAGTTCATGGCCTGCAGCAGCAGCAGGCCCTGAGGATTTGGTAGAAATTAGGGCTCTTAGCCCCAACCTCACACCTAATAAATCAAACTCACGAGTCAGTGTTTTAAAAAATTCTCCAGGTGAACTGGGCCAGAAGACATGCTGCATAAACAGACTAGAAAAATAAAATGATGTCAAAAGGGAAGAACATAGCTGTCTTCATTAAATAGAGAGGTTCAACCAAAAAATCTTTTTTATCTCACAATCACACACAATCAATGTATCTCATTGTTTTTTAATCACAAAGCATTCCTTTTCTTATTCTCAGCTTTCCATTTATCTATGCCCCATGTTTCAAGCAGTGTTTGTCAGCAGTGACATGATGGCTGGGCACTGCCAAGTGTCCCCTGGAAGACAAAGTTTTTCCCAGCTGAGAATGAGAGATTTAATGAAAAACAAAAAGCAAGCAAAGTATAGTTATTGAGATAATGGCGCTCTGTTCTTACTCATCCCAATAGACTTAACTGAACACAAGAAGACAAGGCAGGAAGGGCTTTTCCCAGATTTTTCAAAAGCACGTGCAGTTTACAACCCAACTTGTCAATGTTTTGATCTTAGACAATGTGAGGGTTATTTATTTTTTTCAAATATCAATTCTATAATATAAAAAAACTTGGTAAACCATTTGCTTTTCAGAACATGAAATATAAGCCAGATATGGTGATATGGTGAGCTTGTATCATCCCAGCTACTCAGAAGGATTGTAAGTTTGAGGACAGCTTGGGCAGTTATTGAGACTCTATTTCAAAAATGCAATTAAAAACAAAAAAGCCTGAGAGTGTGCTTTATGGTAAAGAGCCTGTCTAGCATGATCAAGATCCACTACTACAAAAAAATACAATAAAGGAAAGAAAGTGCTTCACAGTTTGGCAGAGTACTCGATGAATTATACACCTGTCATCATCAGTGTTGGTTTCATTTAGTTCTAGCAAAAATAACAAGAAATGTCCATTATATTAGACACCTTTATTGTAGATAAAGATATAATTTCCGTTGTACTACTTGAAATATTTGAAATAGTTTAGTACCCTCTTTGCTATTACCACTGAATTCCAAGTGCTCATAAACCCACACTGAGAATATCAAATTAAATTCTCTTTAAGATCTTTTGCAGGTTCAACAGTCTTACATTCTATTTACATCTATATCTAACACTTCAGATTTTTTGTTTGTTTGATCTTATGAAACCCATACACTTTCTCATTGTTGAAGTGGGTCTACCCATACCTATTTTTCCAGGCTCCAAATGTTTTTAGAGCTCTTGAAATCCATTTATAAGTCTCAGGCAAACACATCTCAAAAAATATGCGGACAGTTTGGCTTTTATTTACAGTAAGGGGTGTGGGCAGGTAGGGCTGACAAAATCTATGTGAAGAGCGGATCTGAGGTTGACACAGGGAAGGTAAAAGAAGCTAGTCTTCAACCCTGAAGTAGTTAAGGCTAGTAAGAATATTTTAGCACTAGCTTGTGTGGCAATCAAGGAGAGGGGCTGTGACAGAATCCTGTTATATCAACAAGAAAGAGAAAACTTACCAAGAGGGACAGGTAAGGAGAGTAGAGCTTTGTTCTGCTGAGGACAAGGAAAGACAAAAGTGATGTTGCTGCATTTGGGCCATAAAATAAAATTTAGATGAGGAGACAAGAGAATATACTATAGGAGGGGCATTCTGTGAAATTTTAGACAAATAATCTGTGTGAACTGCCACTGAAACAGACTGTACGTACCCCATATCGTGGGACTTGAACTCTGGGCTTGGGCACACGTCGCAGAGCTCTTCAGCTCAAGGCGAGCACTGTACCACTTGAGCCAGAGTACCACTTCCGGTTTTCTGGTGCTTAATTAGAACTAAGAGTCTCAAGGACTTTTCTGCCGGCTGGCTTTGAACAGCAATTCTCAGATCTCAGCCTACTGAGTAGCTAGGATTACAGGCGTAAACCACCAGCTCCTGGCCCATATTTTGCTTTTAATGACTGTGTAGAGTGGAAATGGTTTCAAGAGTGGGGAATTGTTTTAAGATCAGTAAGAGGCCTCGAAATGTGGGAAGGAATATGAACTGGTTCCAGAACCCCAGTTTCACAAGGTACTGAATTCTAACAATGTCACGACCATGAATGAGCACTATCAAGTACTTATAGATGTGGAGAGTCACCTCTAGCTCTCAAAAATCTCTGCCAAATTCTGCTGATATGTAAGAATTCAAAGTGCACATTGATGATCATTTCTCCTAATTCAGAGAGAAAAACTGAGTGTCTACAGAATGGAGCTAAGGATGTTTTGTTATAACGAAAAGGAAGGTTTCCTGTACCTTATCCCTATTTAAATGATTTGTTTTTTCCCTTCCCCTCCACAAATTATACCAACATCAAGTACAGTGAAAGCAGGGGTTATACCGTGGGGGAGGGACATACAAAGCAACATAGAAATCATCTTATAAATATGTTAGAAACAATCGTATGAAAGAAAAAAAACATTTGAATACATATATCTTAGGGTTCATTTCCCTAACATCAACTTATCTGACCTTTTCTGCTTGACTCAGACATACACTAGTTATTGCAAATAAGGGAAACCATGGGACCTATATTTCTTTGGGCCTGGCTTACTTCACTTAATATAATTTTTTCCAAGTCTTTCCATTTCCTAACAAATGGGGCAATGTCAGTCTTTCTGATGGAGGCACAGGTAGACCCATTTCAACAATGAGATGTACAAGTCCTTAGGAAGAAAAACGAACTTTACAACTTTGGTGAGGTAGGGGGTGGGGGAAGGAGGATTTGGTGGGGGCGGGGTGGGGGAGGATGGGAAGGGATGGGAAGGGGAAACAAAGGAGGAGGCTACAATGCTTGATAAGAAATGTACTCATTACCTTGCCCATGTAATTGTAACCCCTCTGTGTAGTATTTTCACAATAAAAAATAAAAAATAAAAAAATTAAAAAAGAAGAAATAATTCAATTAGTAAACGGACAAATGAACGAAACAGAAAGTCCTCAGAGGTACAAAGGGCTAATAAACACATGAACTGGCCAACACCCATAGCCACCAGGAAAATATAAATCAAATTAACATTGAGATTTTATCTCACCGCAATCAGAATGGTCATCATCAAGAATACGAACAGCAGTAAATACTGTGAGGATTTGGGAAAAAGAACCTTCAAACAGTGTTGGTGAGAATGTAAACCAAAGAAACATAGGTCCTATTGTTTCCCTTATTTGCAATAACTAGTATATGTCTGAGTCAAGCAGAAAAGGTCAGATAAGTTGATAATTATTCAAATGCTTTTTTCTTTCATGCAATTGTTTCTAACATATTTATAAGATGATTTCTATGTTGCTTTGTATGTCCCTCCCCTACGGCATAACCCCTGCTTTTACTGTATCTGATGTTGGTATAATTTGTGGAGGGGAAGGTCAAAAACAAATCATTTAACTAGGGATACAGGTGGACCCATTGCAACAATGAGATGTACAAGCTGTTATGTTGAAAAATGAACTTTACAACTTTGGTGGGCGGGGGAGGATCCGGTGCGGGGAGGTGGGGGGAGTATGGGAAGGGATGGGAAGGGGAAACAAAGAAGAGGCAACAACGCTTGATAAAAAAATGTACTGGTTATCTTGCCCATGTAATTGTAACTCCTCTGTATGGTATTCTCACAATAAAAAATTTAAAAAAATGAAAACAGTATTACATATAAAAAAAAAAGAAAAGGAAGATTTCAAGGAGACTTTTTAGAGGTTTCAATCTGAGAGCTCGTATCTTTAACAGCACTGTGGCCTGGGCACGTGTATTTGCAAGTTCTGCCGCAAACATGTAGTAAAAAGTACTGACTACACCATTTGATGGGCAGGAAAGAACAAAATGAATATAAAAAGGAGACCAGAAAAGATAAATTATCGTCTGCTTAAGTATATGAGTTTGGAATCAGATAGTAATAAGACTGAATATGTGTTTGGTATGACCTTTGCAAGATTATTTATTTCCAAGACTTAAGTTTCCTGTCTATAAGCATAAGAATGTATATTTATATATGCATATTATATATGTATATGTACATTAGACATATATACATACACAGATTTATGTACATACACATATGTATGCACCTACATATATGTTTACACACATATGTATATATCTACACATACACATATGTGTGCACACTTATGTATATATGCATATACATGTATAATGTATATGTATGATATGTGTATGCATGAATAAATGTATATATGTATATGTATATAGAATTACATGTATATATACACATATATGTACATATATCTTAGGAGTATCATGGACATTAAACACATAAAAAAATAAAGCATTGAAAATACCCAGTGCATAGAAAATCCTTTACTGTATGATTGTTATTATTCAGTGTTCACTATGTTCTAAGCACAATTCACATTTTTATTCACTTGTACCTGACAACCATAATGTGAAGTAGATGTGGTTGCATATGTGCACTTTATGTATTTATTGTTTTGAAATTGTGGGTACATTTTATTTTTAATATCTTACTGTATCCTTTATATATTCTACTACCATGGAACTATACCTCAGTCTTAACTATGCATATTGTAATGCTTTTAGAAATACTACGAGAATATATGAAAATAATGGATGAATAATAGTCATAGAAATAATCTCTATAGCTTTAATATAGTTAGTTAATTTTGTCTTTGCTTTTGTTTTACAGTATTTCAGATTAATCCATGGTCTCAAAAGTGTTCAACCAGTGATCTCCCCCTTGAGCCATATCCACAGCTCTTTATTTGTATTCTGTTTTTAAGTTGGGGTTTCTGATAACCTACTGAGTGGCCTCAAATTGTCATCTCAAGTAAATGGGATTGTAGGAATGAACCATCATGCCTAGCACAGCTTTAGCATTAACAACTAGTGAGATATAGTCATTCTTTGGAGATAGAATATATTTTACTTGACTCTGTATAGTGCTTTCTAAGCTCTGTGGATTGATGCCAATGTGTCTGTTAAAATGATTTATAGAATCATACATTGCCTTGGTGGTGATGAAGATTTTCTGTACTTAAGCGTGTAGAAAATGGCATTTCAGGAAGAATGGGTTAGTTGAGTATACTACTCAACAAGGTGTTGAATTCAGTTTCTGGAGTATCATGGGAGATTTTGCTTTGTATGAATGGGGATGGGAGCCTGAAGAGTAGGTAACAATGTCTGTAGAGTGACTTCTACAGCTCCCAGAGCCATTGTCCTCATGCCCTAGAAACTTGCTCTGCGGGCTAGAACTTGGCAGGGCAGCCATGCCTGGCAGCCGTTCCAGCAATTGTTCAGTCCAAGACTAGCTTTTAAAGGTAATTCCTTTGATGTAAATGATAATCATTTCCTGCAATTTAGTGCCCCAAATATTCCTGTTGTATGTGGGTGGGTGGGGGGGTAGAATTGGGCTTTTGCCTAGCATAAAGCTATTGTGCAGCTCTAGATTTTTTCAGGTGGGAAAATTCAGTTGAAATTCATGTCTGGGCAAAGTCTGTACTTGTATAGGCATTGGGGCAAGAGAAATGTCAGAAGGTGATGTTTATCAGAAAAGATCTCTAGATCGCCTAGAAAAGACCTCATCTCTCAAACTCCTGCACTCTTCTTCAATGTTGGTTCCTTGGCATCTCTTTTTTTTCCTTAGGAGTGTGTGTGTGTGTGTGTGTGTGTGTGTGTGTGTGTGTGTGTGTGTGTGTGTGTGTGTGTGTGTGTGTGTGTGTGTGTGTGTGTGTGTGTTGTGTTTGTTTATTACTTTTGACATTAGAAAATTTCCACTTTGTCTTTACTTTAGCCAGTTAACCTGATCTTTGGAAGTAGAATTACTTGGATTTACATCCTGCCTTGAGGCTGTGAGACTCTGGGATATTCTTCCATGTTCCCAGGAATCTGCTTTGTGTTCTCAACTGATGAGAAAGAGCATTTTAGTGCATGCAAGACTCTATGAACCGTTAGTTACTTTAAAAAGTTCAGCACAGTGCTGATCACAGAGTGAGCTCATATACTTTTTATTACTTCTCCTAAGGGGGCTTATATTTAATTTTTTCAAAAACAGTATAATTAGTAAACTGTTTTCCACAATTAGCATAAAAATTGGTCACCATGGTAATACCTGTTACATCTCCAGAGTAAAACACATTATAGCCTACTTTGGTATATACATATTGTTTTGTTAAAATATTTTAAGGATATATGACAAATAAATTTCAAAAGAAACTTTTGTGGGTCCTCCAATTGGGTCCCATAGAATAACAAAATGAAATTCATGTTCAGATACCAAGATATTTTCCAAATGGAGAAATGTTCAAGGGAAAGTGTCTTCACTTTCAGTGAAGTGTTATATCAGAAACAAGCAGGTAGAACACTGGTGAAAATATATAATAAAACCTTAGGTTAACATTTATGTTTCATCACTGTCCACACTGGTATCAAAAATGTGCAAAAGATGGATCTGGGAAAGTGGCTCAGTGGTAGAATGCTTGCCTTGCACACATGAGGCCTTGGGTTCGATTACTCAGCACCACATAAGCAGAAAAAGCTGGAAGTGGCACTGTGGCTCAAGTAATAGAGCACTCTCCTTGAGCTGAAGAGTTCAGGGACAGTGTCCAGGTCCAGAGTTCAGGCCCCAAGACTGGCAAAAAAAAAATGTGCAAAAGAGATGAAGGTAATTTTTAAAGCTGAAACAGGAAGAAAGCTTGAGATGTCTTAAAATTAAATGGAAATTTATATTTAAGTTTTGATCTTCAATTGTGTATATTGTAAATCACTGCCCACTGTTAAAGAGATTTTGTGTTGGGAAAGGAGATTGAGACAGTTTAAGGAAACAGGAACACTCTGAATTTATTCTTGAAGAATCTCCCCGTCGGTTAAAATATACTGTTCCCCTACATGGGACAAACATAAAGCTGACATACTCATCATGCAAATATGTATGCTTAGAATACAGAATTATAGCATATGTGAAGACTGTTTATCATTTCAGGACCACCTACAATTATAGGTGTCATCTTTATAGCTATTGTCGAATACAGTGTCTCTGACAAAGTGCCACTACTTCTTAAAAACATTCAGGTCCTTGCACTTTTTAGGCAGACCACTTGGGCCACTGAATCAGTCCCATTTTTGTATTGAATAGTTGTGAGAGTGAATCTCTCTTTATGCCCAGGCTAGCCTGGACTGTGAACCTCCTATTTATGCCTCCTTCTGTTGCTGAAATAGCGGGCATGTGGTACCACACCCAGCCTGTGGTGAGATGGGAGTCTTGTGAATTTTTTTTTTTTTGTCTGATGGCCTTGAAGTGGGATCCTCAATCTACACCTCCCAGGTAGCTAAGATTACAGGCTTGAGCCACCAAAACTGATTAGTGTAACTGCTGTTTTAACTTTGGACTGAAAATTTCTACTATTATTTACACCAAGAACTTCTAAGCCTATAAGTTGCTCAAAGTGCTAGTTTCCAGAGCTCACAGAGCACCTGTGATTTTCTGTCTTCTCACTGGGTCTGTTCTTCAGCCATGAGTTATCATAGTGTCTCTCTCTAGTCTTAGATTCTCAATAACTATGTATGGACTAGGTCACAAGGAATTTGAAACCAGCTATTTCCAAGAGAGGGACAGTTTGTATCTTTCATGTATAAAATAAGAAATTTCGCATTATTCATTCATATTCAATAGTGGTACTGTTTAAACTCTAGTGGTGCTAATGGCAGGTTATGTGGCAGCAAGCCAAGCACAATTGAGAAGGCTGACACCAGGAAGCAAACCTGTAATCAGAGGAATTTGACAAGAGTCATTGGAAACCAAAGTTTGATGTCAGAATCTGAGCTTGGGAATAATTATACCTCCTTACAAGGGAATTGAGAGCAACAAGCGGTTTATAAGGTCTCATCTTTCCTAATGTCTGACCTTGCTCAGGTATACTTGAAATGTCTGGGCCCATCAACCAACCATCAGTGAACTTAATCAAAGGTGGTGCCCCACCATCTAGGATAGAAAAACATGGCATTTACATAGCAATTACTGTATGCACAGTATAATTATGTTTTATCTTTGTGCATACTAAAACTAGCCCTAAGTCTAAACTTATACATATATGTGTCCTTTGGAGAATGCTTGATATTATTGTTTAGTTATAGGGTAGGGCCTCAGATTAATAGTATTATGTACCTTAGGCACATTTGATATGGAATCAGACACGAGCAAATTCTAGTTTTCATACTTTCTGGTCTTTGGCCAATCACCCAATCCCTCTAAACCTTAGTATTCCTACAGAGTTGTAGTGCAGATAAAAGAAAATATTTAGTATAAAGGACTTATTACTGGTTCTGGCACTACTACTTAGTAAATGATCATAGTCATTATCAGTGTTAGTAGCAGCAGCAGTAACAGTATAAGTAATTGTAACAGTGACAACTTACAAGTTTAGAGGGAGGTTCTATCCTCAATAGAATGGATACTATGTCAGTCATTTGGGAGAAAAGTGAAGATTCAGATAGGAATCTAGATCTCAGAAAGTCCAAGTTTTAGATAGGAAAAGTAATCTCTACCCTTTTTTAAGGCCTGGATTTGAGAAGTAGTCTTAGTGTTCAAACAACCTTGTAAGTTACAAAAAATAAAAGCTATTTGGAGAGCTGTATAAAGTTACCTAATGAGGCAACTATCTGAAGACCTATGATATATGGTGACAGATCAGACAACAGATCATCGTCCTCTGTCTTCCACTCTTCTCTGGCTGCTCTAGTTTTTACTTCCCATCTCACTTTTGCCATGGACCATGAAGACAAGAATTTTCTCTATTTGATCTCAACCTTTATGGAATTTCAACCTCACGTAACTCTCCTGCAGGAATTCTTTTTCTCTCTTCCAAAAAGTCAGTGAGGTTGAGGCAAGAATCACTGGCAATGAGACCCCCTCAAAGCAAATAAAAGATAGGTGTCCACAAGAAGATTCTCCTTTTCTTGGTAACCCTGCAGTTTTTGCTTTTTAAAATTTTTATTGTGAATGCTTGCTGAGTTCCAGTGGCACTTCATCACAGATTACAGTGCCCAACTCGATGTTTATGTGTCTTTTTTCCCTATTAGATCATAAACTCAAAGGTAGTAACTTGGATGTACATGTAAAAAAATCACCAGAAACTTGAGACAACAATTTGCAAGAGAATGTCCAGTAAATTTGTCTACTTTTTTTTAAACCAAATTATACATTCATAGACCTTATTGCACCAGCATTGCACTTCCCTACCCCATCAGATATTTTGGAGCTGCAGATATTTCTGTGTGCTATCAGAATGAAGACTCAATTTGACTCTTAGCAGAACTGGAGTAATTAAATGCCAAGGTTTTCAATTCCCTGCAAACATACAGCTGGAGGTTGTCTCTGGCACTCTGAAATGCAGCTGACATAAAACTTTGTTAAAGTGTCTTGTTACATAGAAAATAGTACTTAAACTACCAGATCAGAATCTAAATCTTTGAAGCATTTTTTTTAACAGAAGCTAGATGTGGAAAATTAGAAGGTAGGTCCTATAAATGTGGTGTGGTCTTGAAAGAAAGCAATGCTGGAAGATTCAAGGATGAGGCATCTATACCATTCTGTCCTAATGGTGAACACGGGCCCAGAAAATGTAAAACATGATCTCAAATTTATTAATGCCACTGCAGCCACATTTGCTTCCTCATTAGGCTGTAAAATAGCATTTCAAAGTGCTTTCATTTTCTAAACTAAAGACTGGCCCTTTATATTTCTTGAGAGAACATATGTCTCTTGGATAAATAAGAACCTTTTTCTTGTGTATAAAGCATTTTCTCTGAGTACAGATCTTTCCCTATACATGGAAAGCAGCAGATTTGACAACTCCCTTCTGCACAGACCATGGGGCACAGAGCAAGTGCTTCCCAAACAGGTGGCAGTGTGGAATGAGAATGATGAGAGATAAAGGCCAATAGACAGCATCTAACAATGCTTGTCTGAATTGCTTCTGAGTCCAAAGAACATTACAAATAGAACAAAGAAACTTTGTACTTGTTAGAAAGTGTAGCCAGGTACTGGTAGCTCATGCCTGGAATCCTAGCTACTGAGGAGGCTGGGAACTGAGGATAGCAGGCTCACAGCCAGTCTCAGCAGACAAATTCTTGAAACTCTTCTCTCCAATTAATGATCCGAAAGCCAGAAGTGGAGGTGTGGCTTGAGTCTCGAGTCAAAAAGCCAAGTGAGAGCATAATGCCTTCAGTTCAAGGCTGGCATTAAAAAAAAAATCAAGCAAATCTTACTTAAATAAATCCTACTTTAATAAACTTAAGTTCAGTGGTAGCACAGCTAAGGTTAGAGTTCTATAACTCATACACCCAGATCCTTGACAATATTAAAGCATTTCCTGGAGGAGACCTGCACATCCACCATACCAGCAGCACACAACAAAACTGTAAAACCCACTTCAGAGGTTGGTTAAAAGCCCCAGCTGACTCAGAGGCACAGAGAGCAGCAGCCATTTCCTGAGGACATCAGAGAAGCAGTAAAGAAAGGAAGTCTACAAGGGTCACTCAAGCCGCTTTATACCAGGGCACAGCAGCTTCTCCAGAGGTACCCAGGAAAGAGGGTAAAATGCCACAATGGTGAGAGACTCACTCTGGAGCTTCACAGGAGCAGGGAGCAGGGCTGCTGAATTTTCCCTATAATCTTCCACTGGGACACTAGGCCGCATTGACTAGTGGGTCGCATTGGTGATCATTACCCAGCCTGGCTATAACTGGGTTATGACTAGGGGCATCAGCCCACATTGTGTAAGCATGCCCATGTGGGTCTACATCATGGTACCAGCAAATAAATACATAAATAAATAAAATTTATGGTCTCATCTCGTTTTCAGAAAATTAGAAAGCAATACCATACATAAAACTTGGCAGCTTAGCTAGAATTGATACAAACAATTCTAACAGAAACTAGGGATGCAGAAACAATAAAGTTCAGGGCAGGAAACAGTAGTAACCCAAGGAAAGGGGGAGAAGTCCCTACTAATAAAATTAGGGACTAAAGATTGGAAAAGTGTGAGCAGGAGGTGGCTGGAAGTGGGAAGTGGTGAAGATCTCTGAGGACTGAGGAGCTTGAGGGACAGGACAACACTTCTTAGAAGAATGGAGGACAGTACAACAACTCACGGGGAGCTCAAAAATTACAAACAACTTAGAGTGTCTGAGGACTTGTCCTCTTCGAAAAGGGCTGAATTGGCTGAGATGGAGAGAGGAAGGGCAAAGACATATCAAGAACCAAAGACGCCCAGGGTATTTTCTGGAGCACAATCTGAGGAGAAAGGCTAATTGAACCTCGAGCAGGTCTGAGAGGAACAGGGCTCCCCAAGGGCACAGGAATTGCTGCACTGGGGGCTGGTGGAGGTAAAGCAGCTGCAGAATGTGAGGCCAGAGCCTAGGATCAGGGAAGAAGTGGAGAAAGGAAATTGTAGGAAAAGGATTGCATGGGCATTAGATGGGACATCGCCATCAGGTGATTTCTAAAATGTGCAAGTATGGGGCAGAGCTGTGAGGTGAAAGGGGAAGGGCTGTTAAGTCATAGACTGATCTCTACTGCCCATATCTTAACTATCTCCTTACCCAGGGACATTGGCCCTCTAGAACAAGGGGGTCTAGAACACAGCCTCTTAGACCTGAGAGGTAACTATAATTATGTGATGGAGAATTATACATTGAAGGTACAGTTATACTCACACCCAGAAAGCTGTCCTCATGACCTTCTCCCTTACCTTTTCCTCCCGGACCAATGGTGTGTGAAATCTCAGCCTCACCACATTCTATGGTACCTAGAACCACCCTGGAATTCTGTCTCTGGCTCATACCACAAGGAGGAGTTGGAGGAGATGGTAGTGCATGGTGATTGATCAGAGACTGTATTTGCTGGAATCATGTAAAGTATCCTCCAACCTTTTCCTCCCACCCCTGATAAGTCTGAACAAACTGGACAACAATTGGCTACCACCAAAAAAAGTTTATCAAGAGAGAATCAGACATACTGTTCCTACAGAAGCAAGGAAGAAATAAACTTAAAAAATTACAGCAACCCTAAAACAATCACTGCAGGTAAGTCACCCAAAGAGGTACTCAAAGACTACGACATGCCCAAAGACTGAAATATTCCTGTGCCACCATTTTGCAGATGACCTTTGGTTCCCTCTCAATGTCCCTTCCCCTCATGATGTCATGACTAACCGTATCATTTAATGATTGTGATGCTGACAATGAACCAAACACTATGGTTGGAGTTCAAGAGCTTGAAACCATTTTCTGAAAAACTTGATGGTCCTATGTTTGAGATCACATTCAATCTAGACTGGGAGAATCTCCCAGGTTCTGAGGTTATGGATGATCTCCAGAGTCTATATGAAGAGCTGGCAGAAGCCCTTGAATCATGCTGTAAAACAAGCCTACAATTGACCAAGGAGGTGGGGAAATTGGACAAACCAAGACACAAAAAGGAAGGAATACCAGCCAAAGTTGGTGGAAGAACAAGAGGAACTGAAAAAATGACCTACAGCTCTATAAACAAACCATTGAGATACTAGTATCACAGAAATAGAATGATTTATACACAGCCTTGGCCCACATACAGCAGGCTGCCTCCCAGAACTAATGGGAGCTACAGCAACTTGCCACTCACCCGCCATCTTCTCATCTATCATGAATCAGTAGACTGAGTGAAGAACTAGATTGTACTGGATCTCATCCAATTGATGGGAGGCCTGAACAGAAAAAAGCCAGGATGAGAATTTGTTCTGTCTGTTTTCCTAATGGATCATTAATATCTTCCTTCACTTGAACTGGAACTTACATCACCAGCTCTCTTGGCTTTCAAGCTCCTTGACACAGACTGAAGCTATGTCACTGGCTTTCTTGTTTGTCAGCAACAGACTGTGGGACTTCGCAACCTCTAGAACTATGTGAGCTGATGAGCCAATTTCACAGAGCAAGCAAACACATAGTCACCATTGCTTAATGATGGAACATTTTGAAAAATGTATCATTAGGAGATTTTGTTGGCATAATTAAATCACAGAATGTACTTACACAAACTAAAACTGCTATGACACCACTAGTGATATGACCTTATGGTCCCATCACCATAGTTTACCCTTTAGTGACCAAAACACTGCTGAGCAGTATATGATTCTACATACATTTATAGATAGAAAATAGTCTTAGTTCTCTTTCCCTAAGAACCCTAATACATTAACTAATGCCATATATTACTTAAGGTTTGCTGTTAACACCTTGCTTGTAATGTACACCAATGAACTCACTACAAAATGATTTTCTAGAAGACTAGTATCTACTGCTCACAAAACATTATAGAGTAACTACTATAAACTATACATTTTACTAAATAATGATGAATATTTAATTGTTGATGTGGAAATGTATAAAAGTGCACTCAGAATAAGGCAAGTACTGGAGGTAGTATGAGATATGTAAAGAAAAAGATATATGTGCATAATTATCAGTAGATTTATTAGGATTAATGGTAAAAGTTATAATGAAAGAGCAATATGACATACAAAAGAGACATACAAGGATATGTTGTATGTTTGACAAAATATGTCAGGTATAATAACAAATACCTTCCAAATGCTGGTTCTTCCATAGAAGAATTTGGAAGAATATATTAGTCTTCTCTAGAAAGTAAGGGAGTTGAGTGTGTATTGCATGCAGAGAGTTGCTTAGTGAAGGGTTATGGTCAAAATTTTCAGGGATGGCTAATCTTAGATAATCTATTTGCACTTAAAAACACACATAGATCAGAACACAATGGTTGGAGACTATATCATTCCACTCTCACCAATGCATAGATCATTCAGGTAAAAATTCAACAAAGAAACTTCAGATTTAAATGACACCATTGACTAAGACTTTTTTTTGTCAGTTGTGGGGCTTGAACTCAGGGTCTGGGTGCTGTCCTTGAACATTTTCTCTTAAGTCTAGTGCTCTATTACTTTGAACCACAGCACCACTTCCAGATTTCTGGTGGGTAATTTGAAGATGAGAGTCTCAAGGAATTTCCTGCCCCAGTTGGCTTTGAATCATGGTCCTCAGATCTCAGCCTCCAGAGTACTAGGATTACAGGCATGAGCCACCAGCACCTGGCCTATTTACAGGGTTCTTCATCCAGCAGATGCACTATATCCAATCTTCTTTGCAGTCTGTCAATTATCTCCAAAATAGATAATATTTTAGGACATAAAGCTAGTCACAACGAATTAAAAAATGACATAACTTCCTCTATCCTGTCAGTTTAAAGAAAATCTTCTATTATGTCACTTTAATAGTAAAAGAAACTAGAAAATATTCACCCTTGACCTAAATGTAGAGAGCTTTCTTTAGTTAGAGAAGAAGTGGTAGAAGTGAAATAGATTTGGCACATGCAAAGGAGCTGTGAGTTACCTAATAACTGGAAAAATAATGGGAACTCAATCCTACCAATAAAGGCCTGAATGGCTTTCATTCCCTAGGAAAAGGATTCTCTCTCAGAGAGTCTAGATAACAGTCTAGACATCTCACAGTTTGGTTTTGGTCCTTGGGAACTTCAGAAGGGACCAGATAATACTGTTCCTGAAATTCTGACCTAACTGATACTGAGATAATACACGTGTGCTATTTAAAATAATTAAGGCCATCCATTAAAGACAGCTGTGTTCTAAAAAACATTCCCAGAATGAAACAATTCTTACCAACAATTCCTTGGAAGGTTGGAAAGGAGAAAGCTGTGGCTAGTGCACTCACCATAGAGAAAGATACATCTGCCTTTCTTCTCTGTTTCTCCCGGGTTCTGAGATACTAGATGCTTTAACAGTAGATTATGTGAAGCTTCAAAAAAAAAAAAAAAAAACCAAACAAACCAAGGTAGAAGTTTAGGAAAAAGTGAAGGAGGCCAGACTGGAAGACCCTATATTCTACAATGTCCACATAGAAATAATGTATTGATTGCCAGCAAAATCTTTCTTAGAAAATTATCCGTGTAATCCTATTTATTTAAAAGTGTAAGAGATTTAGCAGAAGACCACATTTAAACATATCTGGACCAAAAACTATTATTAAAAATGCCAGTCTCAAACCATTTAAACATAAATCTAAATATGAGCATTTAAGTTTGAAAAGCACTGAGATATGTTTTCTGTAACTTTAGAAGTGTATTTGTCCTAACTAGAAACAATAATTATTGACTAGTTTTCTCCAGGATCTATGGATTTGAGTGAATTGAACGATCTTGTTGTTAGAGAACTTGCAGTTAATAACTATACATTATAAAATAGGAAGATGAAAAAGTTAGAGCAAATAAGGGACAAGAAGCAGATGGAAACCCAGATTCCACTAGATATGAGATGCCCTGTCATTTTTATTTCATTAGTACTTTGTAGTTTTACTAAATGGATTTTCTTTGTTCTCATGCCATACATTTTTCTGTGTCCTCCTTGGTCATAATGTCATGAAACACTCCAACTCCTCTTCTCCAAAATTCCTGCAATACAATTTTTAATTCTTTCATTTCAAAGAGAAGATTTGTAAGAGGAGTATTACAAAAATATCACAATGAAGGTTAGATACCTTTAGAGGATTTCTGAGAAATCACTTCTAAGTAAATTATTAGAATTGTAAAAATAATTTATATCATAGTCTTTAAAGTCCTACCATTTATGATAGTTTCTGTTACCTTAGAGAGATCATTAAGTTCTGTTTATTATTTTTCAAAAATATTCTAACAAGAAGGTTATGAAAATATGTATTTCACGGGTGCCTATTTAAAGGTAGAACTGGAAACAAAGACAATTTAAAAATAAATTGCCAAGGTATCTCATTAAATCTTTTTGAAGAACTAAGAACAGAATAATTTCCTTTTTTCCAAAATGAAATATAGGCATACTTTGATTATAATTATGTGGTTACTGCTTATTAAAAGAAGATATCACTAGAATCAAAATTAAAACTTTCTGGAAAATACCACTTCCTATTTCAAACAAAAGGAAGTTTGAACACACTGTTCTTTTGTATAAGATGTTTCTATCCTGGACTTCATGAAGCACAGAATGTGTTTTCTGCTTTGAACAAGAAGGGTATGACTTGCTAGATTTTTGTGGGCTCATCAGCTGCTATTTGAAGGCCTCTGTAGTTTTGCACAAGGGATGCAACGTTTTCCTCTACATCTTGTTTCTATTTTCTCTACTGCAGGCAAGGATGAGATGTAAGGTTTTGGATCCTTAGGCTTTTTTCTTCTGAAATATTCTCCTCCACTTTTTCATGATAAAAGGAAGTGTTCAAACAAGGATCCAAGTTGTATCTTATAGTTGAAACGGTATAAAAATAGGTCATTCTCTCAGCATTTCCTCTGACAATGTGCCATTTTCAGTTTTGCTCATATGGAGGCCTACAGGCAGCATCTCTGTGTGAAGAACCCAGGATTCCTTGGAAGGGTTGTCTTCCCTATGTTTGCTCTGTTAGACGACTCACTTCCCTCAGTTTTTGTTCTTAAGCAGTCAGACTCATCTTCTCATGTCTAAATCTAGTTTTCTTCAGTCAAATTATGCCAATAATTAAAATTATGCCACTTCCAAAACTCTGTTTTAGTAAGTTCTCACATTCCTCAAAGTCCCTGATTCTTAATTTTAATCTACCACTCTCAAGTTCATGGAGTAGTATGGCTTTTCTCACTACCTGCCAACAGTCAAATCTGTCAGGTATATTTGACATAGGCTCTTGGTTTTTGACATGACTTATTTTCTGAGCATCTAGGTTCTATATCTGAACTTCTTTCTGTCTTAACTGATCTTCTAGCTCAATCTCCCTTGCTGATTCATCTTTGCCTCTTGAGCACACTTTTCTTTTTTTTTTTGTCAGTGTGGGGCCTGAACTCTGGGCCTGGGCGCTGTCCCTCAGCTCTTCAACTCAAGGCTAGCGCTCTACCACTTGAGCCACAGAGCCACTTCTGCCTTTTTCTGCTTTATGTGATACTGAGGAATCAAACCCAAGCAAGCACTCTACCACTTGCAAGGCAAGCACTCTATCACTGAGCCATCTTCCTAGACCTCTTGATCACACTTCTTATGTGTGAGATTCTCAGTACACAATCTTTGGCTCTTTTGTTTTTAAATCAAGATTCTCTTCTTCTTTGTTTCCATCTTGTCTCACAGCTTAGCAACCACACAGAGACCTTTCTCCTTGACTTTAGACTTATACATTCAGCTCCATTGGATATCGAATAGATGCTGCCAACCAGGAAAACCACTGCTGTCTTGTTTCTCTTAGACAACCAAAGATTCAGAGCACCACCATTTCCTATGTTCTCAGGAAAATCAACACACTTTCACTCTGTAAATCCTGTTGGAAAAACATTCAAAACAGAGTCTGATTTCAAGCACTCACTGTTTTTGTTAGGAAAATGGAGGCAAAAAGAAAGGAATAGATCAGATTCAATTCTCAATGGGCTAGCACTGTTTATTACCAGCAAGGAACACAGACATTCCTGTGAATATACAGGTTGTGCAAGGAGAGACTGTAGAGGTTGTGCAAGGGGGTGGGTTTTTACCGGGTCTGAGCAAGGAAACAGAGGTTAACGAAAAAAACCATTAGGTCAAGGGAGATGGGGGCTTTTCAGTTAGACCCACAATGGAATGTTTACAGCTAGGATTAGGTGGATTGCCCTGCCTGCGTCAAGCAGTCTGTGAATATCTTTGGTAGTTTGCCTGACATCTGTATGCACCTGGGAAAATAGGGTGGGGGTCAATCTTCCATTTCCACTGCTTCAACTCAAACCTAAACCTCTATAATGTGTCACCTGCATACGGCCACATCTCCATGTGTGGTGTTTGTGCCTCCACTATCCACGTTTGGACAGTCTTTCCTCATAGAGCTGTGAATAATTTCTCTGAGCATAATAATGATAACAAACATTTGTCAGACACATAATGTGTATCAGGTCCTGTTCTGAGGTCTTTACCTATAGTTGTTCCTTTAAATCTATTGTATATATATGTATATGTATGTATATATATATATATATATTTCATTTTGTACATGAGAAGACAGAGGATAAGAGAAGATAGGAATTTGGACAAGGATATACAGCTAGTAATTGACTGAGTGTGTTGGCTCCATTGGTTGAACTCTTAAATGA
The DNA here is from genome assembly GCF_024711535.1 of Dipodomys merriami. NCBI lineage: Eukaryota > Metazoa > Chordata > Mammalia > Rodentia > Heteromyidae > Dipodomys > Dipodomys merriami. The sequence continues at coordinate 56,786,533 of NW_027205603.1, forward strand.
GATGCTTTATTATTTTCATTCACCTTGCTAAAATGTTTTTCAGGTATCTCATTGCTTACTGGACTAAATCCATCCTGTTCCTATGGCTGCACGGTAGTACACAATTAGCCTGGACTCTCTTTTTGGTGTAATCGTAGGTCCTATTTCTCTTTCTTCTCTCCTCTGACTACATGCTTGCCACACTGGCTTCTAATCTATTGCCTACTCTGGTTTCAGTTTTCTAGTTTAGCTGTTTTTTTTTCCTCACAGTGTACCTTGGATGTCAGATCTTTGCATGGCAGCTTGCATTTGATGGTGAATCTTATTGTGAATTTTTCATTTCCAGAATTCCTCTCCAAGTACTCTTCTTCCAGACATTTTCTTTGAAGCACATATAGATCCCTGAATGCACATCTCTTACTTACTTGTATCTCTTTCCCTGGATTATAGCATGAACTTCTTTAGGGATTTTTCATTATATGCTTCTGTAATCCAATGCTTTGAAGAGAGTGCATGTACATGATAAAGGGCCAGTGTGAATTGGAGAGAACCTCTCTGATGGAATTACTGTTGAAGGTAAAGGGACATTGTATTCAGGAAATCCTTATGTAAAGTATAAAGTTCTTCATACAAAAGGGATGCTATTGTGTAAAGCTGGAAACATGACTAGTGCTCAGACTTCTTCTGACCTGAAGGCAGGTCAGAACTCATTGAGGAAGAAGAACAAGTAACTGTCACATATAATTGGGCATTAAACAAGAAGCAGGACTTTTATAAAAGGTTTATATCAAATCAAGGAACTGTGATGTGAAATCCCTGGAAAGTAGTATTCAGCTATCTCTAGGGTGTATACCCACACACACCTTGTGTGTGTGTGTGTGTGTGTGTGTGTGTGTGTGTGTGTGTGTGCATTATACATTTTATCTGTTGGGAGTGTGCCTTCTAACTAGAGATTATGGCATGTCTGGACAGGGTTATTATGGCTAATTAGTTCCCAGGGCCCTCTACTACATAGTCAGCAGAAATATTTTTACAGTTCTCTTTTATGAGCTCCTGGGGCTATAAACATCTCCACAGATTCGGAGCTTTACTCTAGGGCAATTAGCAACTGGCTGGGAAAGGCACTGTAAGTAGTGACTACACGGACACATTTGATTATAGAGAAGCACAATGTTTCTGGTTACTATTTTTTTGAGAACCAGTGAATCACTGTAGTCTCAAAGGCAGGGATTCACCTAGGGCCCAGAGATTCCAATTTTAGATAAAAACGTAAGAATCATGTGCATTTTCTGTTTCACTCAGCATTCCAATAAACTTTTGCCATTATACTGATGATTTTCTTTTGGCTTTTACTTTAGATGCTCAGATTTAGCATCATACCCAAACTGCAAACTGTGGTGGAATAGCCAGGTTCATAGAGATGCACAGAGACAACATTTCAGAGGAGAGTTTGAGAGAAAGATGGCTTATCTCCAGAAGGCTGACAGAGGATAGGTCAAGTATTTTCAGTGCCCATGAATATATTCATTCGTAAGGGAATATTTCTCCTTTCCCTTCCTGCAACACCTTCCTAATACTAAAGATCTAAGCCAGCTACTCCTGGGTACGGTTGCCTAGAGACTGTTGCCTAGGTCAGGTACGCAACCATTGTTAACCTCTGGCCATTATGGTTACCTGAGGATCTGGGTTTCCAGACAGTCTTAAACAGAAAACAATATATTTTTTTGGGGGGGGGGGTCCAGTCGTGGCGCCTGAACTCTGGGCCTGGGCACTGTCCCTCAGCTCTTCAGCTCAAGTCTAGCGCTCTACCACTTGAGCCACAGCGCCACTTCTGGCTTCTTTTTGCTTATGTGGTCCTGAGGAATGGAACCCGGGCCTCAGGCATGCAAGACAAGCGCTCTACCACTGAGCCACCTTCCCAGCCCCGAGAACAATATTTTATGCGGCTTCATATGATACACTCTGTGTACCCAGTGAGACTTAGCCATGAAGAAACCAAGTCTCGGGTTCCTATGATCTTTGTTTCCTTACTGACCTTCATGAGTTTTCGTATTAATCTCTGAAAAACATTAAGGCATTATTAAGTTTGACGGGAGCCAGTTTGTGAGTGTGAAGTAATCCTTGCATTCTCTGGAACTCATTCCCTCTCGGGATGCATTTCTTCATATTCAGGCTCCAGGTCCTATACGCATAACTGTCTCCTGAGCCATGAAATTGATAGCACAAGTCAGTGAGACCTTCCATATGACAAAGGCAGTTTTCAGGATCTTTGGGGAAGTTCTTACCTTCTGCTGTCTGAGATTCCCCATGGTCTCCCCATTCTTTTCATACAGTAGAGATGATCAGAGTAGACTTATTGCCTAAGAGTAGGACTAAGCTGAAGTGAGAAAATAGACTTCTGGAGGAAGATGTGTGTGTGTGTGTGTGTGTGTGTGTGTGTGTGTGTGTGTCTGTCTGTCTGTCTGTCTGTTTATGTGTCTGTGTACATTCACATGCATGTGTGCATACCTGTGTTTTGTTTTTGTTTTTGTTTTTGTTTTTGTAATGATAGTGAACTCAGGACTCAAGTTTGCTCTACCAGTTTTTTTCCTGTAGTTTGTTTTTCAGATAGGATCTTACCTTTACTTTGTTAGGACTGTCTTAAGACTATGGTTATTTTGTCTTTCCCTTCCAAATTGCTGATATTACTAATAAGTGTTACCATGAGCAGCTCCACTCATGCTCTTAGCAAGGGCTCTTGTGTGTTCCTGAGTTTGCTTTATCTTCACACACAAATTATGCTTTGACTTCACAAATAAGGGACTGAGACACTTTTAGGCATGTGTTCTTAGAAATCAGTATCATTTTTCCTTGTTCCAATGTGATTCTGACTTTTGCCATCACTCAGAATATCTGTGTTTCTTTTCCACTCTTTATCCCTGTCATACCCATAATTCCAAAAATAACATCTGTAATTTGCTCCTGTGTTTAAGTCAGAATTATGAAACTTCTCAGTTTCCAGTCTCGATCACCTACCTTTTTTAGATTGCCATCTTCCCCTCCTTGTGATTGCCCCTCCAATGAACATGAGGGGTTCCTATTTAATCTGTTGTAGTATTCATTTTGTTTATTTGTTGGGTTGTAGGTTCTAGTTCTTAAGTCTGGACTATGTAATCTGTCTCAGACTGTGAAATTATTTAGAGAGGTAGCTCTCTGAAATAGGACAGATAGTAAAGAAAGGATTAGTGGACTATGCAGACACCTCTCACCAAAGATGAATTATATTAATATCGATGTATTTGTTTGGTGCCTTCTTTATGCCTACAGAAAAATTCTTGAATCTACTAAGGTCAGTGTCTTTATAAAGTATACACTTTGATTAGGGTAAATTAAACCATGTAACTGACAAATAAGTGAAATGTTTATGTGATGAGGAAAGGGGCTTAAGAAAGACACATAGAATTGTAGGAAAGATAGAAAATGAAAATATACAAAAAGTTGTTTGAGTACTTATATACTTCACTTTTTTCCATTGTAATTGTTTATGTACTGGATTTTAAATTTAGAGGTTTATAGTTACTAAATAAGTGCTCTATTAATTGACTCCTCAGTTCATTTTTGCTTTGGTTATGTTTCATCTTTTGCCTATAGCCATTCTCAGATCAATCCTCCTATCTATGTCTACTGTAAAGCTTGGAAAATAGGGGTCAACTCCCATACTCAGCTTATTTTGTTGATAAGGAAGTCTGACTTTTTTCCCTTGGCTCTCCTTGAACCTCAGTCCTCCTGATTTTTTGCTTCCCAAATCGCTTGGATTACAGAGTGAGCCACTGCACTAAGTCCATCCATGTAGCCATCTTGAGGATAAATAGTTGTTAGCATCCTATGTTTTATGAATGCCTTTTTTTTTTTACCAGAATCAAAACCATGCCAAAGAGATGACCATAAGCATTAAAGTTATCTGGTGAAGTCAGAATTTGCTGCACAATGTCGTAGGCTCTGGAACTTAAAAAGCAATTTCATTTTCAGAACAAATTTAAACAGCCTGATTTTGGGTTTTGCCACATGATTTTTGTTAGGGGATGGAACATTAGAAGCAGGTTTTTATTTTGATAGATTTACACAAGTTCAGGAAACTTAGAGAACAGGAAGGTGCATGACTTCATAAGTTTGCAGCAATATGCCTGACAATTCATGATAGAATTTGCTTATAAAGTGTAAGTGAAGTGGAAATACAGACCCTTAGACTAGTCCTGCTCAGGATTATTTTTTTCTCATACAACTAAAAAAAAATTCAGAGCAGAGTGGTTTCATTGGAGGCACACACAGAACTGGGTCCATCTGTCTGCACCACAAATAGAAAGCTTGTCACAATGGAGACAATATTAGTTAATCTTTGCCCAGAAAACATGAAGTGTTAAGCTTTGGTTGCATTCCTTCAAAAGTCGAATGATGTTTAGCTGTGGCAGAACCAGAAAATCATATTAACAAAGAAATTATATTGCCTTGAAACACAGCCTGTAAAGACTCTATTAGTTCAATTCTCCTTGGCTCTGTTGGTCAATTATATAACCTCAAGTCTAGGCAGAATTGTAAAGTGGTGGAATGAAATTAGTGTACTGGCCTTTTTTTTAGACACCCCCTCCTTCTTCCAATGATAGACCAGTGGAGTGACAGCTCTGGCTTTGGCAGTATGGTCAATGGGAACATGAAGGCGGTAGAAAACCAAGATAGAATCAGCACCTACTCCTTAGCTATGTGTCTTACTGCTACAGTAGGCTGAATATGTAAGGAAAAGAGCATCTGCAAGGAAGTATTCTTTTTTCGAATAGGGTCTTCCATGGCCATCCTTAGACTTGCAGATTCACCTTATTTCAAGAACTTGATCCATTCTAAAGATAAACCTGCAGATGGGGAAACTGGATGCTTCATTATTTACATCCTGCCTGTTGCTGTTGGGTGTGGGGTGGAGGGACTAGAGTAGATAACACTTGATAAGGACTTCAGCTCCAATTCGGAGGAGGAAAATTGATCTCAGGTAAGCCCTGGTGGTGTGCTCAACTTGGCTGGTACTGACCTGTGGCTTTACATTTCATTTAGAGATGGTGAGAGAGTTTGTGGCAAAGATAATGGCAAATGCTACAAATTCGAGATTTTTTTCCTAAGCAATTAGATTTACCCACATGCTACTAGATAAAAATCTTAAGCATGTTGTAACATCTGAGCAGTCTTGCTTAAAGGGATAAGGTGACATTTTGTTTATGTAGTTCCTCAGTTTTACCTCCACAGCAGTAGCAAATATAATATTTCCTCTCTGACAGTCTCCCTGTCCCTGTAAACCTTCAGAGGAGATTTGGACAAAAGGCTGGCATCACGTGTGGAACTTAGGTAGAAAGATTATAGGAGGGTGGCGGTTATCCTCTCAGTTTACTGCAAAGTCATTTGACTTACTTGCTCTGCTCATGGATCACTTGATAGCCATCTCTATGTTCTCTCTCTTGAAGACTTTTTCTAGGCATTACAGTTCTTTTCTCTAAGATTCTTGCTCTATTAATGCAGTTATTATATTTCTTAAGTATAATTTTTTCTCAGGTACTTTGTCAGATTTGGAGGAAGGAGGCTTGTTTGGGACATGCATTTGTACCAAACTGACTTTCCAGAAGGTGAGAGTTACAAGTATTTCAGTTGGAATCAGGGTAGTTTTTTTTTTTTTTTTTTATAAAAGAGACAACAGAGGGGGAGAGAAAAAGACATACAGAGTTAAGAAAATATTTCTTACTGTCAAGTTTAGTTATCCTCAAACATTCTCTGGATGGTATTTTGACATGTTCTTGGTAAATCATTCTAATATCTCTCCTTCATTCTAGGTGGATACTTATTTTTATTCAACCTGACAACCAGCAAGAATTCTGTTATAAATGACCAGTTTAGGAAAGCAGGGATGTTACCAAGGGGACAAAAAGAAGTGCTCTCACTCCACTGCAAGTGAAACTGTGAAGTCGATAACATTTTTATGTCTTTTGATTTCTCTTTCAGGAGTTATTTCTTTCTTCAGGGATTTCCTCAACTTAAAAATTCATGCTTCTCTAGAGTATGACTTTGTGGAATATTCCATTCCCATTCTAAGGAAGTTCAGAATGAGCACATGGCATTTTATTGATATAAGCAAGTTTCATATGGGTTGAGAAGGAGGAAAGAGGTATTGAATATCCATTATACAAAGAGTTCACATTCATTAAACATCTACAGACTAGTTGTTTTCCCAAGAGCTTTGCCTATGTTAAACTAATTTCATCCTTGCAACAGTCCTATTCATAGTAATAATATTGCTATTATATCTTTTGGGATATAGTGAGGATCAGTTATCAAACACAATTAGTAAGTAATAGAGGCAATTTTGCATGTATTAGTGTTGTCAAAATGACCACTATGGTGTATGAAAAATAATTTTATTCATCTCTTTATGTATATATGTATAGAGAGATTAACAAACCACATTGTTTCATTGTGCTAGCTTTCTTGAAAAATTGTAAAGAAATAGTATAGTCTCAAATATTTCAAAAATCTGAATGGATTTTGAAAAATTACATTCAAACATAATGCAGGTTGATGAAAGAACACATAGGGGCTTCTCTGGAAAGAGGAGTCTATAATTCTATGTGCTTTACCTACTTTTTTTGTTGGTTGTGGGGCCTAAACTCGTCTTGGGTGCCGTCCCTCAGCTCTTCAGCTCAAGGCTAGTGCTCTACCACTTGAGCCACAGCGCCACTTCCAGATTTTTCTGCTTATGTGGTGCTGAGGAATCAAACTCAGGGCTCATGTGTGCAAGACAAGCACTCTACCACTGAGCTACCTTCTCAGTCCCCCCTACTTTTTTTTTATAGGTCACAGGTCTTAAACTCAGGGCCTGGGCACTGTCCCTCATCTCTTCAGCTCAAGGCTAGCGCTCTAACTTGAGCCACTCACCACTTCCAGTTTTCTGGTGGTTAATTGGAGCTAAGAGTCTCATGGACTCCTGCTCCAGCTGGCTTTGAACCCCTATCCTCAGATCTCAGCCCCCCACACCTGGCCTTACTTCTGAAAGGATTTTTCTCAGAGGATTTTCAAAGATGCAGGACATACAACATCTTTGGAAAGATCAATATCTTTTGACTAGGGGCTAACAATCCATTTGTTTTCCTATTCTTACACCATCGCTCACATCTACATCTATACCTGGAACAATAGATCAATGCTGGAGAAAAAATTGTTCACCTTGCCAGCATGATTGCTAAGATTCCAAATGAATTCTATTACTCAGCAAGTGTAGTGCATTTCCCTAGATCATTCATTCATGTTAGTCCTGTCACCTGTTCCATCCTTTTCCTACTCTGTTCAAGATTTCCCAACTTGCATTTCTACTTTGCAGAGAAAATAGAAGCAGATAAGAATTTTCATGTGCTCTCAACTCTGCCCAACCCCCTGCATCAGTCCCACAAGCTGATGGACCTTTCCTCCTGTGTGATCTGCTCGCTCCTGACAAGAGGCAACATTCACACTTGTACCCTGAGTTCTAGCCCTTCTTTCATTACCAATCTTTCCCTCTCTCATAGATTACACAGCCTTATTTATTCTGTCGTAAAAACATGAACTATTTTCCCTTCCACTATTTAGAACAAAAGTCACCAGAAGAGTTATCTATTCACATTGTCTCTAAACTTACACAACTCACTCTTTTCCAGTCAGTGTTTTCCATTTCTGTCTTTACTGAAACTATATACTGATCAAAGATAAAATTGTTTTGAATCCCTATCTTTCTGACATCAGTCATGCATTCATCTATTTCATTATGTGTGAAAGTATGTTCTAGTACCTATTATTTGTTGGGCTTCTGGAGAAACATGCTCCTGTTTTATTTAAGCGTGTATTACTTGTAGAATGTAATGATTTTGCGAATGACAGTTGTGCACAGGAATACAATGTACTTTGATCGTGTTCACCTCCTTCTACTGCCTTTCTTTAGAGTCAGTTCCATGTTCTCCTTACTTTTTCTTCCCCTTCATTTTATATCTTTTGTCCCCTAAAGAAATCCCTAAAAGAGAAACCTGTGATAATTGTCTCTATGAGGCTGGCTTATTTCATTTAACACGATGATTTTTGAGTCCTATCCATTTTCTTGAAAACCCATATATGGCTTGAAAATCCAGATGTTCCTGGCTGAATTGAATGGGAATCTACAGTGAATTTTTCGTATCTACTTGATAGCCACTTGAGCTGATTTCATAAATTTGTGATAGTACAGTGATAAGCATGTTGTAATCTTTTATTTTTAACATATATCCAGAAGAAGAATAAATAATATGAGAGTTCCATTTTTAAGTTTCTTTTTTTTTCTTTTCTTTTTTTAAAATTTTATTTTATTTTATTTGTGAACATACTGTACAGAGGAGTTACAATTACATGGGCAGGATAATACGTACATTTCTTACCAAGCATTGCAGCCTCCTCCTTTGTTTACCCTTCACATCCTAAAATTTTATTGTAAAGGTGATGTACAGGGGGTTCCAGTTACAAATGTGAAGTAATGAGCACATTTCCTTTAGACCAGTGTCACTCCCTTCCTCATTCTCTCAGTAGTTTTCTTCCCAACCATCCATACTGATTTCAATAGTGGTTAGGCTAATTTACACTTCCATCTACCCTACACATGGATTTTTTTTCCCTCATTCTTACTAAAAGAATTTTTTTGATGATAGCCATTTTGACTGGGATGAGACAGAATTCCTGTGTAGTTTTTATTTGCACTGCTGATGATTAATAATATCAAATATGTTAATTATTGATATTTATATTTATATACTTATTTGTACTTATATGTTACAGTATTTGATGCATCTGTAAGTCTATTTGCTCATTTTTTGAGTTATTTGTTCTTGTGAGTTTTAGTGTTAGAACTTTTTTGTTATTATAGGGCTAATGTATAGTAGGTTACAGTTACATAAATCGGGTAAAGACTACATTTCTTTTTGGACATTGTTGTCTCCCAGTTTTCCCTGGCATCCCCACTTACAAATTGTATAGTTCATTTTCAGCACAGTGTCTAGTGAGTACTACTGCTGCCTTTGTTTACCCTTTGTCCCTCCATTTCTGTACACCTCTTACCCTCCCAAACAGATAAATAAACAAAAAGAAAATAAACAACAACAAAGACCTTGCTTTATTTTTGTTTATGAATTCTGATATTAATTTGCTGTGAATATCTGGCAAGGATTTCTTCCCATCATGTAGGTTGTCACTTTACTTTTGCTTTGCAGAGCTTTGTGATTGACTATAATCCCATTTGTCAATTCTTGCTATTATTGCCTCAGCTTTGTGCTCCTATTTTGAAAGTCCTTTACTATGCCTGTATCTTGAAGTGTTTCCCTTGTTTTCCTCTAGTGGTTCCAAAGCCTAAAGTCTTACATTAAGATCTTTGATCCATTTTGAGTTGATTTTTGCTCAGAGTGAAAAATATGAATCAAGTTTTAATCTTCAACTTTGCTTTGCTTTGTTGTATTTCTAGATCTTTATTATGAAAAATTAAGCCTTTGCTAAGGAGCCCTATAGTTTCTCTTATTCCTTTCTGAAATGTTTTCAAGGTATCTGCTTTTACTTTGAGGTCTTTGAGCCATTTGGAATTAAATCTGGTGCAGGTGATATGTAAGGATCTAACTTCAGTCTTCTACAGGTGTTTAACCAGTTTTGCCAACACCATTTACTGGAGAGGCTGTCTTTCTTCCATTCTAATTTTTGGCTCCCTTATCAAAGATTATGTGGCCATAAGTCTGTGGGTTCAGTTCTATTCCATTGGTCCGCAGGTCTGTTCTTGTGCCAGTTACCAAGCTGTTTTGATTACAATAGCTCTGTAATAGAGTTTGAAGTTTGGTATTGTTATTCCTCCAGCACTGTTCTTTCTGCTAAGGATTGTTTTTGCTATTCAGGGTCTTTTATTATATGAATTTTTGGATTGCTTTCTCTAATGCATTAAAGAATGATAGGTATTGCAAAAAAAAAAGAAAATTAGATACGAATGCATTGACAATTCAACCATTTTAGTATTTTTGGATTTAATTATTGAAGACTTGTAAACTTGAATGAACAATCTGTGTTTTCATATATCTTGTTTTTCTACATTATGATTTACACATCTGTTGGGCTGGATATCTCTTAATTTCCTGGCAGTGTTCTCCATTTTCAGGCCCATCAACATGTTGAGACTTGGAATCTCTCTCAAACTGCACCTGCCAGCTGAGCATGACCACTGCTTGAGGTTTGATGCCCCCTTTACACCAAAGTGCTCTCAGTGCATATGTGGATGCGAGAACTGGTGAACAGTAACTGATTTCCTCCAAATCTCTCTGGGGTCTCTAAGCCTGTAGAAAACGGTCAAACCCAAGCTATCTGTCTTGGTAGTATGAGACATGAGCACTGAGTAATTTGATATGCCCTGGACACACTGGTTTTTCTCCAGACCTGTTTGGACTCAACAACTACTCTCACCTTCTCAGTGATTGGGCTGATGTTTCCAAATATAAGCATCCTCTACTACTCTCTGCCTACATGTCTTCTGGTACAGACTGGTATCTGTCAGTAACACATCCAAGTCCTAATCAGTTGCCTGGGCTTTCTTCTCAAAATGATTGGTCACCTAGCCAACTGGCTGGGGCTTGGAGTTATAAAAATAAGGGGTTTCTTATATCTCTAGATGAAAGGTCTGACTGTAAGACCTTTCTTGAGATGATTAACTACCATGGCAACAGCAAGGAAGCTAGGCAGTACAGGGGATCCTCTGCTGTCTGCCTGCTGCATGGAGCACAGATCTTCCATCTTAAATTGTGTTTTTGCACAATGCTCAGCCTGATTTTGTTAGCATTCCTTTCACAAATAAAAAGCTTAATATTTCTGGATTTCACTTGTTTTCTATTATATACTGCACTCTCATGACTTTCCACACTATTTATTTCCCTCTGTAGCCGTGCACCTGCTTATTCATTTCACACTCGGGGAGGCACAGGAGAGGGTCGAGTGTCTGAAACCTGCCTCATTTCCATTCCCCCCAGTGCACTATTCCCCATCTCCCTCCTTATTTGGCTTCTAAATGTGAGTGTGAATAGCCCCCAGGTTTCAGTTTGTGATTTTCTCTCTTTTTACTATTTTGGTCTATGCCATATGTCATTCCATGTTGGACTTCTGAAATATATACTTCTGAAATACAGTCTATTATCTATTTGACATAGTCACTTGGATGTATAGTAAATATTTAGATTTAATATTACGATACTATGACTCCTACTCTCTCCAAACTCCAAATCTGCTCTGTTTATTAGTATTTTCCACCTCAGTTAATGGAAACATCATTTTCCCAACATTCTTGACTCTTTATCTGACAACTAACATGAAATCTATTAGTAACTGATATAAAATTTGATTACTTCCCCTTCCCTGGGCCTCTCCAGGCTAAAACATACTTTATCTAGATGATGCAGTTGTCTTTTAACATGTCACCTTGCTGGCCACCTGATGCCTGATGTATTCTCAACAGAACAGCCAGAATAATTCTGCTTAAACATGAATAAGATTACATCAGTTTTCTGTCAAAAAAATTCCCAGTGGCTTTCAAACACCTCAAGTAGAGAAAAATATTCTTAAGGCCATCTTCACAGCTCTGTGCTATCTGGTTCACATTATCTTTTGCATTTCCACTGACCAGATTTCTTCATGGATCTCTGTCTTACCTGTTGTAAGTCTTTAATGAAAATTTACTTTCTCGATCATTTATGACATTGGTCATCTTCTCTCTTCTATCCCTTGAAACCTCCAACATGCAGAAGTTTATTTATTTATTGTCTTACTTCCCAACTAGCATATAGTCCTTATAGAGATGTAAAAATTTTAATTCCTTTTGTTAGTTTGTATATTATTTCTATTAACCTAGAAAAGTCTATGGCACAGAATACGTAATCTATGATTATGGGTGGAATGAACAAATGAACACATGAACAAAAAATCCAATACTATGCCATTTAGATAGATGGCCCTATCCAAGACTTGTTTAATAATGGATAAATGGCACACAGTACAAGATGAATGTAGTTGAGAACATTAGACTAATAGGAAACAAAAGTAGAGCCATAGAATGAAGTAAAAGGTTAGACTAAATTATGTACCATGAACTTCAATCTAAGTAGAGTAAGTAGATCAGAGATTTGCTCTAACGCATCAGCTAAACTATATGAGAAGAAAAAATAGGTGGTATAACAATTCACAGATCAAAGATTAAGATGCAATTTCTCACACAAAGCAAAACTATTCAGAATCTATTTTTCCTAAGATTTCTAAATAGAAAAAAATATAGTAAGATATAATGAAACTTCATCATCAACTCCTTAGAGTGTTCCTCAACCAGTTAGTAATATGGTTCCATGACATAATTATGTATTAACTTTGAGGGAATCTAGTGCTCTATCACTGTTGCTTAGGTTCAGCATATTTTAAGAAAGTAGAAGAGTGTGCTGCAAAATTTTCCTTGAATTCTTATTCTACATGTTAACTTTACAAATATTTACTGTTAACCATTAAATGGCTTCATATTATGGTATATATATTATATGTACATAAAATTTATCCCTTATGTACAAGTATCATATTTCCCCAAACACTGATTCTATTAGTCAAATTTTGAAAGCAGTTGTGAGTTTGAATTGTGTTTCTACTCTAGAGCCTAGAGTGTAACTGTTGATATAATATTTCTATGAGTTTAAAAATTATGAGGTTGTAGATGTTATTTTGTGCTTTAGACTTAAGTGAGTCTGAATTTGACATTTAACTGTACCACTTGTCACCAAATTGGGCATAGTTTAAAATTATGTCTCAGTTTCATCTTCAAAAATAATGCGCACACTGCAAAAACACACAGATGTGATTTGGATAAACCGGATATATAAAGCACTTAACCCAGAACACAGTATTTACAAGAGGTCATAAATTAAATGATTTTTATTATCAACTGACCTGTAGAAATGAAACGGTCTACCAAGGCTTTAGTGGAAGTCTATTCAAGTTTCACTTGGAAATGGCTAAAGTGATATTAGGGTATCCATGGGAGAGGAAAAAAAATATAACTTAAAAAGCAGGCAAGAGACAAGCCACTTTGTTTACAGGTGAAGGAGTCTAAATTTACTATCAAGGATGAGAACTATGGATAAATTTTAAGTTTGAATATGACACAGATTTATGTTTTACTCTGTTGAAAGTAGTAGAATAAATCAGATGTCCAGAAATTTGAAGACAAGGGGGTGACATAGCTAATTAATAATCAATATAAAAAGTTTAAGCCAAAACAATGGTGAGTGGAAATAGGAAAGATGGAATCATTTGTTATTGTACTTCCTTTATTTTCTTACTTTGTGTTCCTTTCTTAGAATAGTATTCCATGAGTAGCCCGATTTTTTAACATGACCCAGTGCTTCTTTTATGACAGTACTTTATTGTCAGTTTATCACAATAAAACATTTGGTATCTAAATCCAAACCTTGATTAATGTGAGTATTTCAAGCACCAAGCTAGAAATCATAGACAAAATTTCTTGGGTAGGAAAGTCTTCTATAGTTTTCTAATGTTCAAGTACAGCTCTAAATAATTCTGTTGCTGGTTAACATTGGCCTCTGACATAGCTCACATTTTCTAAAACATTGTAACAATCCTATATATTTTGAGCAGGTAGCTATCCTTTGATTAAATAAAAAACAATGTTACCACAGTGGGTACTAGAATATTATCTAGCTGCACTTCTGATATTTTTACTAGATGGGTCCACAGTCAAGTGTATCCTGTCAATGTATTCCAATAGAGAAGAGGGAGGCCGCATGGTGAATCACAAGCCTAGAAAGACTGGATTACTAATCCAAGCCCTTTTTCGGTTCTGTATCTGTGGTAATTTATAGGCCCTTTGTGACCGATGGGTCCAGTAGTTGTGAGAGGGGGAGATGATGAAATAAGAAAGAGTGAGGAGATAGTAAGAATGAAGAAAGCATTATCTTGCTATTTTGCTTTTAGTTTCCTATGATAGTGGGGGAAAGCCCATAGAAACTTAAAGAAGCCAGAATTTGTACTGGTTCATTGTGTGTAGGTTACTTCTTGTATTCCCAAATGTAAAATTCATGTAGCCTCATTCTTGCTAAGTATAAATATAAATTTTTTTTAAAAAGGTAACCCTTAAGGAATTGAATTCTAAGTGAAGAGAAAATAGTGAACAATAGAAACCTAAAAAATATGGTATTGATGTATAATATATGATTGCTTATATAAAATAACCCTATATAATTATATATATAAAAGGTAGTTTGACACTTCTGGATGTTGCATACTCCTTATAACCCTATGTAAAATTATATATATAGCTGAGTGCTGGTGGCTCACGCCTTAAATCCTAGCTACTTAGGAGGCTGAGATCTGAGGATTGTGGCTGAAAGCCAGCCCTGGAAGGAAAGTCTGTAAGAGTCTTATCTCCATTAAACCACTCAGAGAAGTGGAAGTGGCACTGTAGCTCAAGTGGTAGAGCACTAGCCTTGAGTTGAAGAGCTGAGGGACAGTACCCAGGCCCAAAGTTCAAGCCCCATGACCCACAAAATTATATATATATATATATATATATATATATATAATATATATATATATAATTGAGTATAATACATTATTAGCTATGTGTAATAAATACTATTGATTATATAGTAAAATATATCTGTTATCAATAGATTATTAATAACTATGAAGCAGATACAAATAAGTGTATATTTCAGGTAGTAAATATATAATGAAATGAAGATCATAATGTCTTCCTTTCTTCTAAATACTGCAAAATCATAAAATATGCAATTTCTGAAAACATTTTGGAAAATATGTATGCTATGTAAATGTTTCTCATTCACATGTAAGAGGGACCGAACACATTTTGCATTATGAAATGGATATGAACCTCTTAAGAGACAAAGATGGAATATTTATGAATTATGAAGGTACCTTTGGGTGTCGTTGATTGGTAGTGAAGATGAATTGCCATTGTCATTTTGACTGGATTGAGATGTACCTAAAAGGTTAGTCAAGCACATTTCTGGTTCTGTCTGTGAAAGTATTTTCAGGGAGGGAAGCCTAAATGGGAATGGCACTAGCTAATAGGCTGAGGATCCAGGCAGAATGAAAGACACAGGAGGAAGCCCAAAGCAGACATTCCTTGCTCTGCTCTCTGGCTGCCATGTTGCATGTTTGTTCTTCTTTCACCCCTTCCTCACCAGCACATGTTGAAACCTGTGAAACTGTGGGCCAAAATAAATGTTTTTTGCCTTAAGTTATTTGTGTCAGATATCCTGTCACAGCAATGAAAAGTGACTAGCAGATGAGCAGATGAGCAGATACTGTAATAAGTATCCACCTCTACTCCTCAATATCTATATCACCTACGTCTATTTGGAGATGCTTTCAGTAGGGTTGTGAACTACATTGCAGAAGTGACTGGGAACTGTTTTTCCTTACTGGAACAAGTCTGCATAACCTCTTCCTTTAATGCAGTTCTCTTTTACCTTCTCCAAGTAACTCAGGGAGAAAGGAAGCAAAGCAATAGGGCAGCTGAGCACTTTTGCAAGCTGGTTTTCTTTATTGGCTGTTTTTTGCTAATTCTTGAGAACTTCTTGCACTGATTCAAGAATGTTTTCTTACATTTCCTTTCTTTAGATGACAATGAAGTTAATGCTGTGCTTGCTTATTTTACAGTAGTTTTGAAAAGTTCCTTTAGAAAGATTGACATCACATTACCTTAGGAAGTATAATCTTTTATTGAAAAAACAGACAACTTAAGAAGTATTGTCTACTCTAGTTATTAGACTATGGTACTATTACTATAATGCAAAAATCTTACTTGAGATTGAAACATCATCAAACTGTGCCAATAGCAAATGTATTCCCAGTGTTTGACAAATTACCTATCCCTTCAAGGAAATTTGCATTTCTAGGCAAAGCTTACCCTATTAATGTGTAATTTTACTTTTGTTTTTAAGGAATTGTCATGATGGGTCTAGAGGTGAAAAATTACTTAAGAGTCAGACTTTTCCTGTTTCCGTTCTCTGGGATTATATAAAATCTAGCCAGCATCAGTTGTTAAAATGCACAGACCTGCCTGCCTTCCAAGAATGTGACTCATTCACATGAATAATGAAGGTAGGTGAGATTATCTTTTCAAATTCCTGGTGAATGCCTTATTTTTCTCCCCATTGTCTACTCACATGGAAAGCTGAAAAACAGCACCTAGAAATAACCTAAATCTAAAGAAGATATCACCTGATGAAGAAGTTTGGGGAAGCAAAATGATGGTGATAACAGAATATCAACAGCAACACAATCTTAATATTTGGGTTAAATCAATTTGTATACAACAATAAATTTTTTCCAGGAGAAGAAAGATAGAATGATTGAGCCTTAAATATGTTTGACAGTTGCGTATATCCCCTACTATTTTTGCTCAGGCCAGCTTTCTGATCGCACTGAAGCATAAGAAAGTATAGACTAGAAATGCAACTAAGGCTCATTACCTTCATTTTTGTTTATAGAAGCAGAATGTAACCAGGAAACAAATAGTAAATGATGTAGAGAATGAGGTAATAGGCATTCATGACTCAAACACAGATGGAATCAGCTTGGTGATTTAAGTATGGGAACAGGAGAATCAAGGGGACTCATACTTCAAGATATGTTTATAATACTGTAACTGCCATATTTTCTATCATTAACAGAAAGGAGTCTTGAAATGGGAGAAAAACATACGAATGATTTTCTTGTAAAAGAACAGTGCTCTCTGAATTTATTTCTTAAAGGACATGGAATTCTGAAGCAAAAACCAGGAGAGTTTCATAGATAGACTTTGTATTGTCTTTCAGCCCTTGAAATGATCAACAAACTCATTGGCTTCCTTGTAGGTTTGGACTTTGGTGATGGTATGTGAAAAGAACTAAAGCGTCTACAATATTCTGAGTCTCTTATCAAAGTGGATGAAACAAAGGTGCAAAAGAAATAACATTATTTTATTTTATTTTATTTTATTTGTGAACATACTGTACAGAGGGGTTACAATTACATGGGCAGGATAATGCGTACATTTCTTACCAAGCATTGCAGCCTCCTCCTTTTGTTTACCCTTCACATCCCTTCCCAGCCTCCCCCCTCCCCCCCCCAATCCCAATCCTTCTACTTCTCCCCCTTCCCCCCTTCCCCCCCCCCCCCGCACCGACATTGTAAAGCTCGTTTTGGACATGATAACTTGTACTTCTCATTGTTGCAACAGGTCCACCTGTATCCTTAAACAACTGGTTTTTCCCCATCTTCTCCTCAAGTTATACTGACATCAAATATAGTGAAAGCAGGGGTTATACTGTGGGGGAGGGACATACAAAGCAACAAAGAGATAATCTTATAAATATGTTAGAAACACATGCATGAAAGAAAAAAAACATTAAAATACATATCTAAGGGTTCATTTTCCTGACCTCACATTATCTGACCTTTTCCGCTTGACTCATACATATACTAGATATTGCAAATAAGGGAAACCATGGGACCTATGTTTCTTTGGGCCTGGCTTACTTCACTTAATATAATTTTTTCCAAGTTTTTCCATTTCCTAACAAATGGGGTAATGTCATTCTTTCTGATGGAGACATAGAATTCCATGGTGTATATATACCACATTTTCTTGATCCATTCATCTACTGAGGGGCATCTGGGTTGGTTCCATATCTTAGCTATGGTAAATAATGCTGCAATAAACATTGTTGTGCTGGTAGCTTTAGTGTGGTCTTGTTTGTAAACATTTGGGTAAATGCCCAAAAGTGGGATTGCTGGGTCATAGGGGAGTTCTATGTGGAGTTTTTTGAGGAACCTCCATACTGCTTTCCAAAGTGGTTGAACAAGTTTACATTCCCACCAACAATGAAGTAAGGTTCCTTTCTGTCCACATCCCCTCCAGCATCTGTTGTTGTTAGAGTTCTTGATTTTTGCCATTCTAACTGGGGTGAGGTGATATCTCAATGTTGTTTTGATTTGCATTTCTTTTATAGCTAGGGAGGTTGAGCATTTCTTCATGTGTCTATTGGCCATCCTTCTTTCTTCTTCAGAGAAGTAAAAAATAACATTCTATCCTATCACTTTTCCTCTGTATATTTGTGATTTGGTCATTAAACTTCATATAGCTTTGTCTAAAATACAGGTGAAAGCTGGGTACCAGTGGGTCATGCCTGTAATTCTAGCTACTCAGGAGGCTGAGATCTGAGGACATAGCTTCCAAGTGAGCCAGGACAGGAAAGTCTGTGAGATTTTCCAATTAACCACCAGAAAACTGGAAGTGGTCCCGTGATTCAAAGTGATAGAACTCCAGTCTTGAGTGAAAAAGCTCATGAAGAGGGCCCAGGCCCTAAGTTCAAGTGCCATGACCCCCACCCCCCAAAAATAGAGGTGAAGTTAGTTCAGTCTTCCCTTCTTTAAGAACTGTTATGTGGAGCAAATGGATAATAATATATATGAGAGAACATTATTCACTAACATAGCTGTAGAGAGCATTTACCACATGCCAGGTACATTTGAAAGGACTATATGTATTTACTTCCTGTCATTTAACTTTACAACTCTGTAAAAGGAAAATGATTACTTTCCTTATTTTACATAGGGGAAATTCAGATACATCAGGCAACTTGTTCAATGTCATAGCTAGTAAATGATACCACTGGCACTGTATTTCAGAGTAGGTGCTCTTTATTACAATGCTGAAGTCTGTAAAACATTTAAGTATGAACTGTCTCCTGCTTCATAAATGATGACCAGTGGAAATAATCTAAAGATTATCTCAAATTTACAGCATACATTTTCTTTCTTTTTTCTTGCTGGTTCTGGGGCTTGAACCCAAGTCCGGGGCTCTGTCCCTGAACCTCTTTGTGCTGGAGGATAACACTCTACCATTTGAGCCACAGCACCACTTCCAGCTTTTTCTCAGTAGATTATTGGAGATAAGAGTCTCTCAGACTTTTCTGCCCTGGCTGGCTTTAAGCTATAATCCTCTGATATCAGCCTCCAGAGTAGCTAGGATTACAGGTGTGAGCCATCAGACACCTGGCAGCAAACATTTTCTTCAGGGTAAAGAATACAGTGATCACGTGGGGATGCCAGCTGGTAGGATGCCTTAAGTAGGAAGTCTCATGGTTTCAAAGCAGTCTTCAGATTGATTAGATATTCCATACGTAGATTTGTTAAGGTAACCTCAATCTCAGTTGGCCTCAAACCAAACCATATTTTAAAATTATTACAACCAGGTCAGCCTTAACGTGGCTGGCTAAGCCGATTTAAGAAGGATCTAATGGCGCTCTCTCTAGTGATAGTGTTTGTTCAGTGTGGCAGCTCTGGTTGATTCTGCCCTGGGCATATGAAGTGTGGGAGTGGCCATGGTTCCCTACTTTCCCAAAAGAGCACCTTGAGGCTTGGAACATCAGAGAGTTGAGGAAGGTGTTTTCTAGAACAGTAAAGATCTATATTTGCCTTACCAAGAGTATTTTTTGCCCTTTCTTTTCCTGGCCTGGCAGCATGCACTGTTTGAGCTACAGACCTCTAGTGCTTAGATGAGATGTAGAGCAGGGAGAATGACAGCTCAGGGATTCCCACGACATCTAGAAGTTAAGAGATAATTGCCGATAAGGTACTCAGAACACAGAAAAGAACTTCTCAAACATACTGCAAGGAAACTGAAGGTTTTTAAACACCTTCAGAATCTGTGTAAATGTGTTTTTCCCCCCGGGATGATTTGTAGGTTTCATAAGATTTTCATACAGAATCATGACCCATCCAAAACTTTAAAAAAGCAAAAATGATCTTTAAACCCTTTAGTATAGCTGATTGCTTTTTAAAAGCTCTTGAGAATGTAAGACATAAGACATAATATCTTCCAGCTACCCTTGTTTCTTGCAAAGGCCTACCACTTACCTATTTCCAAATTTCTGAGGCACTTTAAATTCATTTACTTCAGTTTTAATCTCTATGGTAACAGATGGAAAGTAGTGTGTTGACAGGACTGTTGCTAGGTAAGCAAGTGATTGTCTGGTTTCTGGACTAATAGCCTTGACTGCTTTGATCTCTCCTCATTAGTTTATTTTTTAACCCTTTAATCATTTTTGTGTCTCTTTACTGATATCTATCCAATCTAGCTAAATCCCTCTCATACTATTGAGATAGACCACATAGCTCCAACTAGTATCCAAGTAATGCCAGACAGGCCACTTCCTCACCCAGAAATCTTACCCGTGTCTTTTATACCACCACCAGTTTCTTGACTTTTTGAAATCACAGAATTGAGATGTATGTAGACTTCAGTTGTTTGCTTATAGTAGACCTTGTTTCTCTTCTGGATATTTGTTACAAACATTTAAAGATAGGACTTTAGGGCACATATTAATGATACTTTCTTAGCTAAGGGGCGTGAGGTTAAAGGCAAAGCACTGATAGAATTAAAATTATCTACTAATTTCTCAAAACCCTCAAACTATATTTACATAGACCTCTAAAAATTCCACTATAGATCTGAAGTTTGTCGGAAACTTTGTCACTTGTCTTCTCGTACCATTCCCCCTTTTCAATAGCTGCAACTTTTTGGTTTCACAATCAACTGCATTTTATATTAAAGGGAAAATTCTACAAATAAATAATTCATGCATTTTAGTCTTATATTTTGAGAGCAATGCTGAAATCACAAGCCATTCATTCTATCCTTCCTAGGACAGGAGTAATCCTGGAGTGTATATCCAAATGGTATGTGCTACTCACCAAGTAGTGACTTATTAGCTATCTGGGTTATTAAATTTACTACAGTGGTATTGTATGCTTGTGTTCAAATCACTCTTACTTAGTTATCTAACACTACTTCTCATAAGGCCTACTTTTAAAATGATATTTTATTGTTTTTTTTATTGTAAAAATACCGTACAGAGGGGTTACGATTACATGGGTAAGGTAATGAGTACATTTCTTATCAAGCATTGTTTCCTCCTCCTTTGTTTCCCCTTCCCATCCTTTCCCATCTCCCATTTCCCCCCAACCCCTGCCAAGGTTGTAAAGTTCATTTTTCGACATAACAACTTGTACATCTCATTGTTGCAATGGGTCCAACTGTATCCCTATTTAAATGATTTGTTTTTTCCCTTCCCCTCCACAAATTATACCAACATCAAATACAATGAAAGCAGGGGTTATACCATGGGGGAGGGACATACAAAGCAACAAAGAAATCATCTTATAAATATGTTGGAAACAATTGCAAGAAAGAAAAAAAACATTTGAATACTTATCTTGGGGATATTTTATTGTTAAGATGCTGTACAGAGGGGTTCCAGTTACATGAGTAAGGTAATGAATACATGTCTTGTTGAACATTGTTACTTCCTCCTTTGTTTTTTTCTCCTAATATCCCTACTTTCCTCCCTTATTCCTCCCCCCTCCAGAAGTTGTAGAGTTCATTTCCAACATAGTGTCTTGTGGGTACCAATGCAATGGGTCATCCTGTGTCCTTGTTTCAGCATTTTGTTATTCCCCTTCCCCTCGCCAAATTAGATAAATGTATACACAAGATGCAGGGTACCAAAATCAAATACAGTAACAACAGGGGATATACCATAGGGGGAATGAAACAAAAGAAACCAAAAATCACATAGTACACTTAAAACAACAACAAAGACCTCTTGTGTCGATATCTTTGGGCTCATTTTGTTTAGCATCATCTTATATGGTCATATGAGCTTTTTCTGCTCATGTGATAAGATTATCCTAGTGATATATTAATTATTGCAAATACGAGAAACCATGGGACCTATATTTCTTTGGTTCTGGCTTACTGCGCCTAATATGATTTTTTCCAGGTCTTTCCATTTCCTAACAAATGGGGCAATGTCATTCTTTCTGATGGAGGCATAGAGTTCTATTGTATGTATATACCACATTTTCTTGATCCATTCATCTACTGAGGGGCATCTGGGTTGGTTCCATATCTTAGCTATGGTAAATAATGCTGCAATAAAAATAGTTGTGCTGGTAGCTTTAGTATAGCCTTGTTTGTGATCATTTGGGTAAAAGCCCAGATGTGGGATTTCTGGTTCATAGGGGAGCTCTATGTGGAGTCTTTTGAGGAACCTCCTTACTGCTTTCCAGAGTGGCTGAACAAGTTTACACTCCTACCAACAGTGCAGTTGGCCACATCTCCTCCAGCATCTGTAGTAATTAGATTTCTTGATTCTAACTGGAATGAGGTAGAATCTCAGGGTTGTTTGGATTTGCATTTATTTTTATGGTCACAAGACCTATTTTATCCACCTAGTTTTATCACAGAATGTGGACACTGTATCATTTCACATCATCACAATGCATGTATATGTGTGTGTGTGTGTGTGTGTGTGTGTGTATGTGTGTGTGTGTGTATACCTATGTATATACCATAAGACCGGAGAGTCATCACAGTTACAAAACTGATATGAGAGTATATTGCTGTAATTATTCTATTTTATTATTAGGTATTGTTTTTTAATGTCTTACTAATTTATATATGTGAACTTGGCTGTCATTAAGGTATGCTTGACAGTATTAAAAATAATATATTGCAAATAAGAATTCGATCTAGTATTTCTTGTTCATCCCTGAGTTAGGACAGCATCCAGCGGCACTGGGAGCACTGGCTTCTAAAGTGGAGACTTTCAGTCTCTAATCTGTCTCAGTCCATACTTGTTGAATTTTTGACTCCTGGAATCTGATTAAGATTTGCTAGAATGTGGTAGGAATTCTTGTACATATAACCAAAATATACATTTATGACCAGATGAGAACTGTTATGCTGTGATGGCATAGATTGAATGTGATCGGAGAAACGATGTGTCTTGTGTGCCTTCTCATACTTCAAAGAGACTATTGGGAATTGATAGACTCCCTTGCATTCTGAAATGTAAGCATGAAATAAAAAAAGGCACAGTTATATATTACACTGGGGTGGGGGTGGGACTATGCTCTAGCTTGCTCCAGATGATTAAAAATAAAAGACATGAATGTAAGGTTTGAGACAAATACTTCCTAGCCAATAACACTCTGCCTGATGTTTGGGCCTTAAAATTAGACTTTGGGTCATAAATGTACTGAAGGGAAGTCTGTTTAAGTTTCTGAGGATTAAATGACTTCAATTACTTTGATAATACTGGTTACATTTGCCAAACCATACTAAAATATTATTGAAATATTCTTTTAAGGAACAAATATTGGGCTGGGAAGGTGGCTCAATAGTAGAGTGCTTGCCTTGCATGCATGAGGCCTGGGTTAGCAACACATGAACAGAAAAAGCCAGAAGTGGTGCTGTGGCTCAAGTGGTAAAGCGCTAGCCTTGAGCTGAAGAGCTGAGGGACAGTGCTCAGGCCCAGAATACAAGCCCTATGACCAACAAAAAACAAACAAATATTTACAAATATTACCAACCGGAAATAGGATAATAAGAACGGTTTAATCTTTGCTCATCTATTTATTAGTTTGCTCATCTATTTATTATTCTGTTCAAAGGACTCAAATTTATATGTTTCAGTTCCTTTAAATAGTGAAATGGAAATAACTAGTTATTTCAAAAGATAATTAAGAACAATAAATGAACTGATACACAAAATGTCTACAACATGTTAATGGCTTAATAAATACTGACTACTATAATTTTGCTGTTCAGTGAATTTTCTATGTAATAGACAAACTTTCAGACATCACACTTATTGTGAACTAGCTTGTTTTAGGTTAGTGTTTACAAATATTAGGGAATATTATATGGTAACATTTTCCTATGTAAGAACTTATTATCTTGACCTCAATTTTGTATATTCAATTTTAAGCTACAGTTTTGTGTAATCTTTTTTTATTTTTTATTTTTGGGTCCGGTCGTGGGGCCTGAACTCTGGGCCTGGGTGCTGTCCCTCAGCTCTTCAGCTCAAGGCTAGTGCTCTACCACTTGAGCCACAGCACCACTTCCGCCTTTTTTCTTTTTGTTTATGTGGTGCTGAGGAATCGAACCCAGGGCCTCAGGCATGCAAGGCAAGCGCTCTACCACTGAGCTACCTTCCCAGCCCTTGTGTAATCTTCATTACATTTTTATTTAAAGAATTTTTACTGGGAAGTATCAGGAAATGAATGTCTTTATTATAATGACCAGGGAGAGACAACATCATCATAACTCTTTAAAATTGATTACTATGAAGCTATCCCTGCTGGAAGGTGAAATTTGTACAAAAGACATTGATTTTTTTTTTTGCCTTGCTTTACTGATAGAAGGATCTCTTTCCATGAAGAAAGGTACTTGATTCAATAAAGGTCAGAGACAGAGTAGCTGGGCCGAGACAAACTTCTGTGTTTCCTGTCTTGCAGTTTGTCTCTTCTGTTTTTCTTTTGAGGAAAATATTCTACAAGTAGGTGGAAAAACAAGTGCTTTACCTAAATATGTCATTTAAAGCAGTGATGTGTTAAACCTGGAGCCCTCACTCTCAAGTTCCATTCAGGATGCCTGGAAGAAAGGAAAGGAAATCATGGGCTTACCTGATTACGCTCAGGAACTGGGCTTGTTTTACATCAGAGGCTCTGGATTCAGGATTGTGTGAACTTGTCTGAATTTCTTCTTGAAACTAGGTACTCAGCTGCTTTTGAAAATTATCTTATTTATCAACATTATTTAATTAGTAAGTAGTTGTAAACAAGACTTGTCACTAACCGAAGCAGTTTATGACTACAACACATCTTGATTAATGTCCCCTTTCTCCATTCTCACACGGCTGCCTTTCCAGAGTAGAGCTGATTACCCTTTGGCTTGTTCTTGGCTAAGAAATATTTTTTTCAAGTTATACATTGCAAGAAGATGGAGCACTCATTACTCAGAGCCCCTGTGTTCTCCTAGTTCAGCAGGATCCCAAAAGAAGAGCTTTCAGGGAGCATTAAAAATTCAAATGGCATGTCTGGAACAAGGCTTTCCAGCTTACTGGCTTTTTCTTTATAGATCTGTAAAAGGGATTAAGTCAAAACTCTGAGCCCATGGGGAAACCCTATCTGTGAAACTATTGTCTAAATATGTAAATATGTTATATATTTGCTGTGGTTATGCAAAACACATTGAGAGTTCATCTGATCCTTTTCCCAAATGCTTTCTTAAGCAAGCCAAAATGACACAGATTAGCCCAGTGTGGTCCCTGTGATCTTAGGAATGGAGCCATAATTTGTAAAATAGTAAATTAGAGTAAGGGACATATTTTGAGGTTTACTGATACAGCCTCAAAAGAAAACAACCATCAAATATTTTAATTCTACTGATATCTATGAAAAAATAGCATTCTATGTATCAAACATGTAGAAGTTTATTCCTACACAAATGAGCAAACACTTGAAAGAACTACATTTTCCCAAGGGTGATTGGGCAGTGTACATTCACACTTATCAAACATTCAGATTAAATAAGTTTGTCACTTATAACAGTTACTGGTTAGCTCAAAATATTTATTAAATTACTTTTAAAATTATCTTTAAGTAGTCATACAAAGGAGTTACCACTCAACAAATAATTTTGTATGTAAATTTTGTAGGTATAATGCAGCTTGATGGGTTACCTCTTTAATCATTCTTCCCTATCCTCCCCCCAACCAAACCTTTCCCCTCAATTCATTGAATACTATGACTACATTCTAATCCACCTTCCTTCTTTTCTTCATTCATTTACCTTTTTCACCTTGACCTTCACACACACCTTTTAAGTTCTAGTTTCCTGGTATCCATCCTGTTGGACTGTGAGTTAGTTTTGCTGAGGAATTATACCATTTGAATTCTTCCCTGAAAGTAGCATACGTCACTTAATTTGTGTACAGCTGCATACAACCCTGTTTGTTACTTGAATTTTTTGGGGGGGGGTTGGTCATGGGGCTTGAACTCTGGGCTTGGGAGCTGTCCCTGTGTTCTTCAGCTCAAGGCAAGTGCTCTACCACTTGAACCACGGCGCCACTTCCAGTTTTCTAGTGGTTTATTGGAGATGAGTCTCACAGATTTTCCTGCCTGTGCTGGCTTTGAACCATGATCCTCATATCTCAGCTTCCCGAGTAACTAGAATTATAGATGTGAGCCACCAGCGCCCAGCTGTTACTTGAATATTTATAAATTTAAATAATTTTTAATATATATTTTTATTGTAAAGACTACAAAAGGGTTACAGTTACATGAGTAAGGTAATGAGTACATTTCCTATCAAGCATTGTTATTCCTCCTTTGTTTTTCCACTATCACCTCTTCCCTCCTCAATGTTTCCCTCCCCACCCCCAAGTTGTAAAGTTCATTTTCAACATAGTGTCTTCTACATCTCATTGTTACAATGTGTCAACCTGGATCCTTATTTCAGCATTTTTTTATTTCCCTTCCCCTCCCCAAATTAGAAAAATGTATATACAAGATGCAGGACACTGGAATCAAATAGTGACAACAGGGACTTAACTATGGGAGAAGAACATATAAAAGAAACAAAAAAATCACACAGTACATAAGTGCATTAAAAACAATAGCAACAAAGAGAAAACCACTGTGTCCTTATCTTGGGGTTCATTTCGCTTAGCAGAATCTTATTTGGTTATATGTACATAGATTTTGACCTTTTCTGCTTGTCTTAGACATATACTATATATTGCAAATAAGGGAAACCACGAGACCTATGTTTTTTTGGGCCTGGCTTACTTCACTTAATATGATTTTTTCTAAGTCTATCCATTTCCTAACAAATGAGGTGGTGTCATTCTTTCTGATGGAGGCATAGAATTCCATTGTGTGTGTGTGTGTGTGTGTGTGTGTGTGTGTGTGTGTGTGTGTGTGTGTGTGTGTGTGTGTCACATTTTCTTGATCCATTCATCTACTGAAGGCCATCTGGGTTGGTTCCATATCTTAGCTATATAAATAATGCTATGATAAATATAGTTGTGCTGGTAGCTTTAGTATAGCCTTGTTTGTGATCAAAAGTGGGATTGCTGGGTCATAGGGGAGCTCTATGTGGAGTCTTTTGAGCATATTGCTTTCCAAAGTGGCTGAACAAGTTTACACTCCCTCCAACAGCATAGTTGGGTTCCCTTTTGTCCACATCCCCTCCAGCATCTGTTGTTATTGGACTTCTCATATCTAAAATATATTTAGAACTCAAAAAATTAAATCTCCCAACAACAAATCCTCAAAAAACCACAACCATCTGATTAATAAGTGGGCTAAAGTCTTAAAGAGAGAGGTGGTGAGAGGGAATGATGGTAGGGGGAAAATAAAGGAGGAGGCAACAATGCTGGGTAAGAAGTGTACTCATGCCAGGCACCAGTAGCTCCGCCTGTAATCCTAGCTACTCAGGAGACTGAGATCTGAGAATCATGGTTCAAAGCCAGCGTGGGCAGGAAAGTCCGTGAGACTCTTACCTCCAATAAACGACCAGAAAACCGGATGTGATGTTCTGGTTCAAGTGGTAGAGTGCTTGCCTTGAGCTGACGAGCTGAGGGATAGTGCCCAAGCCCAGAGTTCAAGCCCCGTGATCAACAAAAAAGAAAAAGAAAAAAAAAGAAATGTACTCATTACCTTGCTCATGTAACTGTAACCCCTCTGTACAGTATTTTCACAATAAAAACTTAATTTAGAAACAAAGAATGGCCAATAGACACATGAAGAAATGCTCAACTTTTCAAGCCATAAAAGAAATGCAAATTAAAACAACATTGAGATTTCACCTCACCCCAGTTAGAATGACTATAATCGAGAAATCTAATAACGATAAATAAATTTTCTAAGAGTTAAAGAAAATGAAAATGGGAATGATTTTTTAAATCAATTCCAGCATAGCCCAGACATCATGAATAAATTGTTAGAAATGATTGTATGAGGGATAGAAGGACAAGTACAAATGGATTAGAATGTCTGAAGGAGAGCTGTACAATGGGCAGGTAAAATCGAATAAGGAATGATGGAAAAAGATATGAAAAAGCAGATATAGAGAATGTATCTCAGGATCTTAGGATGTGTCAGGCAACTGCTCCTAATCAATCAAAAGTATTTTTCTCTCCTGCAAAATTACCAATGCTCATGCAAAAAGAGAAACTCTTTGCTATCACTCTCCTGATTGCTCTGTGAAATTGTATAAAGTTAATTTCTAAATCAGAACTAACTAGTCTTAGCAAAGAGAATATTTTATAACTAATAATTGAGCTGATTCTTCAGATGTTACTAGTATTCATTCCTTAAACAGTACATTAAGTGATAGTTTAAATCACAGTAACCAAAATGGTTCTTTCAAGCTGGGCGCTGGTGGCTCATGCCTGTAATCCTAGCTGATCATGAGGCTTAGATCTGAGGATCACTGTTCAAAGTCAGCCTGGGTAAGAAAGTTGGTGACACCTTGTCTCCAATAAGCCAATAGAAAACCAGAAGTGGCACTGTGGCTCAAGTGGTCGAGCGCTCGCCTTGAGTTGAAGACTCAGGGACAGCACCCAGGCTTGACCAAAAACAAAAACAAACAAACAAAAAAGAACAAGAAAGGTAAAAAAAACCACAAAACAAAAAAACCCAAAATGTTTCTTCCTAGCTCTAAGTAAGCAGTTTGATTTGAAAAATGAAGACTCAGAACATCTTGATTTCTATTAAGATTTAAGTGGGTCATCAGAAAACATGAAACAAGTGGTTGTTGATGTTTTGTTAGATACAAGTTAGATTTTTTCTATGTGCACATTCCATACAACTTACAGTTTTAGAGTGGCAAATTCTACTATGTCCACAGACTTGTTCTTAAAAGCAATAAAGATGATCTTTCAACTAAATGCACTGAACAATTTGTGCATAACATTTCAATAAGGGAGTATAATCTTACTTAAGAGTACTGAAACATTCACAATTAAAGTTGCTATTTTTCAGTTTTTTCTTTTCTTTTTATTTTTTATTGTGAAAATACTGTACAGAGGGATTACAATTACATGGGCAAGAT
This sequence comes from Dipodomys merriami, assembly GCF_024711535.1. Classification (NCBI taxonomy): domain Eukaryota; kingdom Metazoa; phylum Chordata; class Mammalia; order Rodentia; family Heteromyidae; genus Dipodomys; species Dipodomys merriami. Next base: position 56,815,568 of record NW_027205603.1, read on the forward strand.
AATGAGTACATTTCTTATCAAGCATTGGGGCCTCCTCCTTCAGTTTTTTCAAAATGTGAAGCCATATTTACTGAAATATTTGAATATATAGAGATTTAAGGTTATATCCTCCTTATATCTAAAAGATAGGTATAATTATTATTGGCTATACACAAGATCTTCAAAATGTTGATGATGTACAATTCATGCTTTCAAAGTGTGATAACTTTCTTTGAAAATACATTGATAATGAAAATGGAGAAAAGAATTATGGGAAAGTAAAGCTGACAGTTTAAAAAGAGGCCCCATAGAGGTGGACCCATTGCAACAATGAGATGTACAAGTCGTTATGTTGAAAAATGAACTTCACAACTTTGGTGGGGGGGGGAGGAGGATTGGGTGGGGGGGAACGAGGGGTGGATGGGAAGGGATGGGAAGGGGAAACAAAGGAGGAGGCTAGAATGCTTGATAAGAAATGTACTCATCATCTTGCCCATGTAATTGTAACCCCTCTGTACAGTATTTTCACAATAAAAAAATACTTCACATCTAAATTAAACTGTCCAGTTGCTAGGCAAAAAAAAAAAAAAAATAAAATTTAAAAAGGCCTCAAAGTGTTTAGAAAAGGATTTAAAAAAGAGGAGGGAAGAGGCCTTAGGAAAAATTAATTCCTGACTTTTTCTTAAAAGTCAATCTTTATGTCCCAAATTAATGATATTACAACGTGGAAGTGCTATTTATATTATATCCGCTCCCTAAGGTAGGCACTGTGGAATTTCAAATATGTTAATTTGGTCATTACCACTAATAACCCTAATTAAGTAAAAACTTTGACTTCAGAAAAACAAATGATTAGTGTTGGCACTGGAAGTGTAAATGAAAATGTGATTAATGAATTTGTTTATTAACCATTAACACTGCTATGTTTCAAATTCTATGCATGTATTTGATTATATTGATCAGTCATAGTATATATAGTAAATTTTATTATGCAAGTAGTCTCACAAAGATTATGTGCAAACTTTGATTTCAATTAACAAGAGACTGAACCATTTCCTTTGTTCATTAGTTGGTTCCTTCCTTCTTTCCTTCATCTCTCCAATCTTTCCCTTTTCTTTTCCTTCCTTTCTTTCTTCTTCCTTCCTCCCTTCCACTCCCCCCCCCCCCCACCTTAACGAGCAAAGCATATTCCTTTAGGACAATTTAAAACATTTAGAGAGAATACATTATTTAAAAAATGGAAGAGAGAGTTTTGGAGTTTTTCTGGCTGCTGGTGGCTCACACCTATAATTCTAGTTGCTCAGGATGCCATGATCTGAAGACTGAACTTCAGCTTGGGCAAGAAAGACTGTGAGACTGTATCTATAAAAAACTACCAAAATCAAAAAGCCACAAATGGGGCTGTGGTTCAAATTGGTAGAGCACCAGCCTTGAGCACAAAAGCTCAGGGACAATGCCCAGGTCTTGAGTTCAAGCCCCAGGACTGGAACAAAAAAAGAGAGTTTAAAACAAATTCACAATTTTATTAGACTCAAATATGAATAGGAATATAAATTATTATAAAAACTTTGTGAAAATCTTTGTGGCAGGTCTTACCTAGGGAGAACGAAGCATTATTGTCTTTCAAAACAATGAAAAAAGATTCTAAACAGTAACTTCACTCCAATTGAAACTAAATCAGAACAATAACCTTCATGTACTGAGGAACATTTGCAAAGTATATTTTAATCTGCTCAATTTGACTCATGAGGGCAGTGACAATGTCTTTTTTTAAATCCCTGCTTCTCACTTAATGCCTAGTACTATTTAAGAAAAATTAGGACTAAAATTGAAATACTTTAAAAAAAACTGAGTTTTTCAATTGGTTCAAGTGGAACAAAAACATGAACATATTGAACTTAGACTTACATATCATCTTCAAGTTTCAAGATAGTAGAAACAATGTCAACTTTTCAAAGTAAAATTGTATGAATACAAGGTTGCCAGTCGCCTGTAGCTCATGCCTGTCATCCTAGCTACTCAGGAGACAGATCTGAGTATCTCGGTTCAAAGCCAGCCTGGGCAGCTAAATCTGTAAGACTCTTTTTTCTTTTTAAATTTAAAGTAATTTTATTTGTGAACATACTGTACAGAGGAGTTACAATTACGTGGGCAGGATAATGCGTATATTTCTTACCAAGCATTGCAGCCTCCTCATTGGTTTACCCTTCACATCCCTTCGCAGCCTCCCGCCTCCCCGCCAATCCCAATCCTTCTCCTCCCCCCCTACCCCCCCGCACCGACTTGTAAAGCTCTTTTTGGAATGACAACTTGTACTTCTCATTGTTGCAACAGGTCCACCTGTATCCTTAAACAACTGGTTTTTCCCCGTCTCCTCTACAAGTTATACTGACATCAAATATAGTGAAAGCAGGGGTTATACTGTGGGGGAGGGACATACAAAGCAACAAAGAGATAATCTTATAAATGCGTTAGAAACACATGCATGAAAGAAAAAAACATTAAAATACACATCTAAGGGTTCATTTTCCTGACATCACATTATCTGACCATTTCTGCTTGACTCATACATATACTAGATATTACAAATAAGGGAAACCATAGGACCTATGTTCCTTTGGGCCTGGCTTACTTCACTTAATATAATTTTTTCCAAGTTTTTCCATTTCCTAACAAATGGGGCAATGTCATTCTTTCTGATGGAGGCATAGAATTCCATTGTGTATATATACCACATTTTCTTGATCCATTCATCTACTGAGGGGCATCTAGGTTGGTTCCATATCTTAGCTATGGTAAATAATGCTGCAATAAACATAGTTGTGCTGGTAGCTTTAGTGTGGTCTTGTTTGTAAACATTTGGGTAAATGCCCAAAAGTGGGATTGCGGGGTCATAGGGGAGTTCTATGTGAAGTCTTTTGAGGAACCTCCATACTGCTTTCCAAAGTGGTTGAACAAGTTTACACTCCCACCAACAATGAAGTAAGGTTCCTTTCTGTCCACATCCCCTCCAGCATCTGTTGTTGTTAGAGTTCTTGATTTTTGCCGTTCTAACTGGAGTGAGGTGATATCTCAATGTTGTTTTGATTTGCATTTCTTTTATGGCTAGGGATGTTGAACATTTCTTCATGTGTCTATTAGACATCCTTCTTTCTTCTTCAGAGAAGTTTCTATTTAAGTCTTTCGCCCACTTATTTATTGGGCAGTTGTTTCTTTGAGGATTTGTTGTTGGGGGGTTTAATTTTTTGAGTTCCAAGTTTATTTTAGATATGAGACCCTTGTCCATTGTATGGCTAGTAAAGATCTTCTCCCAATCCGTGGGCTTTCTATTGATCTTGCTAGCTATGTCATTTGCCCTGCAGAAGCTCTGCAACTTTATGCAATCCCATTTGTCCAAACTTTCTTTGATTTGTTGTGTTTCCGGGTCTCTATTCAGGAAATTTCGGCCTGAGCCAAGGAGACCTAGGGTTTCTCCTATTCCATCCTGTAATGTTTTCAGAGTGTCTGCTTTGAGTTCAAGGTCTTTGATCCATTTGGAGTTGATTCTGGTGCAGGGTGATATATAAGGATCTAGCTTTAGTTTTCTACATGTAGTTAACCAATTTTGCCAGCACCATTTACTGAAGAGGTTGTCTTTCTTCCATTCTATTGTTTTAGCTCCCTTATCGAAGATTAGATGGCTATAGGTCTGTAGGTTCATTTCTGGGTTTTCAATTCTATTCCATTGGTCCTGGGGTCTGTTCTTATGCCAATACCAAGCAGTTTTGATTACTATGGCTTTATAGTAGAGTTTGAAATTTGGTATTGATATTCCTCCAGCAGTGTTCTTTCCATTGAGGAGCGTTTTTGCTATTCGGGGTCTTTTATTATTCCATATGAATTTTTGGATTGCCTCTTCTATTTCCTTGAAGAATGAGGTTGGAATTTTGATAGATATTGCGTTGAATTTGTAGATAGCCTTGGGAAGTATTGCCATTTTCACGATGTTAATCTTTCCAATCCAGGAGCATGGGAGGTTTAGCCATTTTTTAAATTCTGTGTTGATTTCCTTTTTCAAGATTTTAAAGTTTTCATCATAGAGGTCCTTCACTTCTTTAGTTAAGTTAATTCCTAGGTATTTTATTTGTTGTGGGGCTATTACAAATGGAGTTGCTTTCCTAATTTCAGCCACACTTTTCTCATTGTTGGCATACAGAAAAGCCATTGATTTTGGGGGGTTAATTTTATAACCTGCTACTTTGCCAAAGTTTTGAATCAGTTTGAGTAATTTGGGAGTGGAGTCTATGGGATTCTTTAAATACAAGATCATGTCATCTGCAAAGAGGGAGAGTTTTATTTCTTCTTTCCCTATTTGGGTCCCCTTTATGTCTGCATCTTGTCTTATTTCTGTAGCTAGGCATTCTAATACTAGATTGAAGAGAAGTGGAGAGAGTGGGCATCCTTGTCTTGTTCTTGAGTTAAGAGGAAATGGCTTTAGTTTTTCACCATTGAGTATAATGCTGGCTGTAGGTTTGTCATATACAGCCTTTATTGTATTGAGGAACGTTCCATGGATTCCAAATTTTTCCAAAACCTTCATCCTAAAGGGGGGTTGGATCTTGTCGAATGCTTTTTCTGCATCTATTGAGATAACCATGTGGTTCTTATCCTTGCTCCTGTTGATGTGATGAATAATATTAATTGATTTGTGTATATTGAACCAGCTTTGCATCCCTGAAATGAATCCTGTTTGATCATGGTGTATGATTTTTTTGGATGAATTGTTGAAGTCAATTGGCCAAAATTTTGTTGAGAAGTTTTGCGTCAATGTTCATCAAAGAAATGGGTCTATTGTTCTCTTTCTTTGATGAGTCCCTGCCTGGTTTTGGGATGAGGGTTATGATGGTTTCATAGAATGTGTTCAGTAGTGAGCTTTCTCTTTCAATTTCATTGAAGAGTTGGAGGAGTGGTGTGAGCTCTGCTTTGAAGGCCTTGTAAAATTCCGCTGTAAAACCATCTGGTCCTGGACTTTTCTTAGCTGGGAGGTCTCTTATTGCTGTTTCTATTTCAATGCTTGATATGGGCCTGTTAAGCTGGTTTAACTCATCTTGGTTTAGTTTTGGCATGTCAATATTTGCTAGGAAAAGGTCCATTTCTGTCAAGTTCTCAAACTTATTAGCATAAAGTTTTGAGAAGTATTCCCTTATAATGTTCTGAATCTTGGTTGTTTCCGTGGTGATGTTTCCATTCTCATCTCTGAGTTTATTAATTTGGGTGTGTTCTCTTCTTTTTCTGATAAGATTTGCTAAGGGTCTGTCGATTTTGTTAATTTTTTCAAAGAACCAACTCTTTGTTTTGTTGATTCTTTCTATAGTTTTTTTTGGATTCTAATTCATTTAATTCTGATTTAATTTTGATTATTTCTTTCCGTCTACTGGATTGGGGTTTATCTTGCTGGTCTTTTTCAAGGAGGTTTAGATGTGTCATTAAATTGTTAGTTTCAGATCTCTCCAATTTGTTGATGTAGGAGCTCAGAGCTATAAACTTGCCTCTGAGTACTGCCTTTTCTGTGTCCCAGAGGAGCTGGTAAGTTGTTTGTTCATTTTTGTTGAATAGCATGAACATTTGAATTTCCTTTCTAATCTCTTCCATGACCCACTCTTGATTCAGCAGTGTGTTGTTCAGCCTCCATGTGTTACCGGACTTTCTTTGGTGGCTTTTGGTGTTGAGTTCTAATTTTATTCCCTTGTGGTCAGAGAGAATGCAAGGTATAACTTCAATGTTTCTGAATTTAGACAAGTTTGCTTTGTGGCTTAAAATGTGGTCGATTTTAGAAAACGTTCCATGTGCTGCTGAGAAAAACGTGTATTCTGATGCTGCTGGGTGAAATGTTCGGTAGATGTCTGTTAAGTCTAGTTGATCTATGCAGCTGTTTAGATCTGCGGTTTCTCTGTTGAGTTTTTGCCGGGTTGATCTATCTAGTGGGGAGAGTGGTGTGTTAAAATCCCCAACAATTAATGTCTTTGGATCTATATGGGATTTGAGGGAAAGTAGTGTTTCTTTGATAAATTTGGGTGCTCCATTGTTTGGCGAATAGATATTTAGAATTGTAATATCCTCCTGAAGGAGAGATCCTTTAATTAGTATGTAGCAACCTTCTTTATCTCTTCTCACAAACTTTAATTTGAAGTCTATTTTATCTGATATTAGGATTGCAACTCCCGCCTGTTTATGGGGGCTGTTTACTTGGTAGATTTTGTTCCAGCCTTTAACATTGAAAATGTGTTTGTTTTTACAGGCAAGATGTGACTCCTGCAGGCAGCAGATAGAAGGGTCTTGTTTTTTAATCCAACTAGACAGTCTATGTCGCTTAATTTGAGAGTTCAGTCCATTAACGTTAAGAGATAGGACTGAGAGGTATTTGGGAGTTCCCGCCATGTTATCGACCTTCTTGGGGGCTGCGAAAACTGGGTTCTTCCTATGGTTCTTGGATTCTCAGTTTGGGTGCAGTTTCTTGGCCTTTGTTGCGGTCTTGTTGGTTTTCTATGTGTAGGACATCTTTAAGAATCTTTTGTAGGGCTGGTTTGGTGGAGATGTATTGTTTCAATTTTTCTTTGCTGTGGAAGGTTTTTATTTGGCCTTCAGTTATGAAGGAGAGTTTAGCTGGGTACAGTATTCTTGGTTGATAGTTGTTTGTTTTTAGGGCATGGCATACGTCATTCCAGGCTCTTCTTCCTTTGATTGTCTCTGCTGAGAAATCTGAGGTGATTCTAATTGGTTTCCCTTTATAGGTGATTACCCTTTTCTCCTTGACAGCTTTAAGGATCTTTTCCTTGGTCTGAGTTGATCCTGTGTGGATTATAATGTGATGGTGGCATGTCCTATTCTGGTCTGGCCTATTTGGGGTTCTAAAAGTTTCTTGTATCTGAATAGGCCTATCTTTTTGTATGTTTGGGAAGTTCTCTGCTAGGATCCTGTTAAACAAATTTCCTAGACCATTAACTTCTGTTTCAAGGTGCTCCTCTACACCCATTATCCTTAGATTAGGCCTTCTGATGGTGTCTTACAGGTGTTGGATAGATCTATCATATTTCTTGGACTTGTCTTGGATGGTTGTATGTTCTTTCTCTATAATATCTAGGCTGTCTTCAATCCCTGAGATTCGATCTTCTGCATGGTCTAGCCTGCTGCCAAGACTCTCTACTTTGTTTTTTATCTCTTTTCCTTCTAATTGGTCAGCTTTGATGGCTTCAAGTTCTTTGTTGAAGCTCTGTTTTAGGTCTTGTATCAATTTCTTTACTTCCTTAATTTGGTGTTTAGTGTTTGTTCTCAAATCACTTAGTTGATTAGTTATGGTTTCTTTGGACTTCCATTCCTTCTGTTGGGTTCCATTCAGCATTCCCTTTGTGGTCTCCCTGACTTCCTTCAGCTCTTTGTTAATGGATTCCATGAATGCCTTTAGTGATCTTTGTGTATTCTCTACCTGGTCTCTTAATTCCGGAATTACTCTTTGATTAGCTTCCTCCCGTTTATGGGATTCCTGCAGTTCTCTTTCCTCCCGTCATGGGATTCCTGCAGTTCTGTTTGAGTGTTCTCAGCCTGCTCGCGCCATTCCTCCTTTACTCTTTGAGTATTCTCAAGTTGTTCACGCAAATCCTGTATCAGTTTTTGAGTAGCTTCCTCATGCTTATGATATTCCTGTATAAACTTTTGGGATGCCTCCTCTCTCTCCCTTTCACGTTCATACAGATTCCTTTGTAAGTTGTCAAACTTCTCATTTATCATGTTTGCCAGCAGTGTTTGTAGAGCTATTTGGGAATTCTCCTCTGGATTGTTCATTATCTGATCTGGCCCCTGATTATCAAGATTGGGAATTGAGATACCTGGATTTGCCATTTTTCTTGTGTTTTTCCGGCTTACTCTGCCCATTTGAGATGAAAATAGCACCAGTTTTGTGCTAGAACACTATCTTAAGGCCACCATCAACCAACGTTTGCATTCATACAGTCAATAGTCTACAGATACAATCTAGTTCAACAGATACATCTATTCAACATCAAACAACTATATGTTAATGGGCTTTGAACCGCAGAGAAGAATTTGGAATACCAGGAATTTTTAGGGTTAGGGAGAGATGTGGGTAAAAAATAGGAATAGATTGGTGTGGGGAGGCACCGGGAGAGTTAACTATGTCCTAATCTCAATGCAAGAAATAGGTTGGGTAGGATGCAAGTAGAGAGAGAGAGAGAAAAAGAAGAAAGGGAAAGGGAAATTAAAAGAGACCAGAAAAAAAAATAGAAACGTAAAAGTTAATATAGTTTTGGAGATTGAAAGACCATCTATTTAGAGAGGAATGTGAATATATTGAGAAAACAGGAGGGAGATAGAGGAGATGTGAAAAACTTAAAAAAATGCTTAAAATATTATATAGGTATAAAGAGGAAGTACTGCTATTAAGGAATTTAAGTCTCAGAGGTTTTGGATTGAGTAATAAATTTGTGGATTAAGTGTGTACACAATGGGTGATAGGGTCTACTACTTGACTATGGGTTTATCTGAGGATGTGCAGGACAAGAGTTAAGTCACATACAGAAGAACAAAAGAGAGGAAAAGGTGACAAGGATAAGAAAGGGAGAAAAAAAAGATCAGAAGTTCAGTAAGCTAGCCAAAAAACAAAAAGATAGTTAAGAAATAAAGAAAAAGAGAAAGAAGACAAGAAAATAAACGAAAACGTACATTCACATATTCCTAAAATAAAAATTATAAGAGGGAAAAAAAAAGTTGCTGGAAAACAATTATTTTTTCAAAAAAAGGCAAAAATTAAAGATTAATAAAAGTTTTAGAAAAGGAAAAAATTTATATATATATATATAAGGTATCAAAAAAGAAAAAAAGAAAAAAAAGAAGAAGAAAAAAAAAGTTCTTTGATTTTTTTTTTATTTTTTTGGGAGGGGTGGGAAGAATCCTGTATCTCCCTTTTGTCTGTAACCAGCCTCTTGTTGGAGTCTCTGGTCAGCTTGGGGTCCTGTGGCTTGATTGGTTTCTTAAGTCAGTTTGTTCGAACAGGCAGAAAAATGCTCTGCTTTACCCAAGATTTTGAGATCCCCCTCACAGGTTAGTTTAAAGGGAGGGTGATCTGCTTTGAGAATCAAAAAAGAGGGGTGATGAGGCTAGGTTCTGGTAGAGTTGAGGCCTTTCAACAAACAGTAGCTTTTTCCTGGGGCTATTTTGTGAAAAACTCACAGAGCCCAGCCTGGAGCCATTCTCAGGTTTTCTGTTTTTCAATTGATTGTGGAGGCTGCTAGAGGGAGGGGCAGCCTCTGGCTCTGGTTACCCAGTGAGGAAAGCCACTCCAATGGCTGGTGCCTGAGCTGGGTGACTTTTCCCTGGATGGAGCTGAGTCTGGCAGGTCACTTCGCTGTTAAGTTCTTGTGACCTGCTAAATGACTCGTTTTATTCCAAGGCCTGAGTTGGAACTAGCAGCTCCTCCGAGCTTTGTCCGTATCCAAGATGGAGATCACCGGTGCTGGGGGCGAGGGGTGGCCTTCCCTCCTCTGCTCCCTGAGAAGGAGTGAGGATGTCGGGCTTGTACTCATGCCGAGTCTTGGATCCTGGGTCCTCTCTGGTCTGCAAACTGCAGGATGAAGATGTCTGGTCCTTGTTGGTTCTTGCTGGTGTTGAGTAGAATCCTCTCGCCAGCTGTGTCTGGCTCCTTCGTCCTGGACTCTCTGTATGAGCGCTCAGGTATGGCCGCGGCTGCAGTCGCCGCTGCGACCCTGCCGCCGCCGCGGCGGCTGCTGGCAGGCGCTCAGATGTGTCTTCTTGTCTTGGCTTCCCCTCTCTTGTCTAACTCTCTGTCCTGTGATGGCACACTTGGTGTGATTCTCTGGCTTAGGACTGTTCACTGGAACTCTAAAACTGCTTTCTATGCGAGAGCTTGTTCAGATTCCAGCTTTTCCTCCGCCATCTTCCCGGAACCTGTAAGACTCTTATCTCCTAATAACCACCAGGAAACTGGAAGTGGTGCTACGTGCAAGTGGTAGAACTCTTGCCTTGAGATCAAGAGCTGAGGGACAGTGCCCAGGCCCAGAGTTCAAGCCCCACAACCGACAAAAAAATTACACATCTTCTTTACAACTTTGGTGTGTGTGTGGGGGGGGAGGATTGGGTGGGGGGATGGGGGGAGGCTGGAAAGGGATGGGAAGGGTAAAGAAAGAAGTAGGCAACAATTCTTGATAAGAAATGTACTTATTATCTTTCCCATGTAATTGTAACCCCTCTGTACAGTATTTTCAGAATAAAAAATAAATAAAAATTAATTTAAAAATTACACATCTTCACGGTACGCATATATATACATATTCACATCTGGAAGTTTCATTCATTGTTTACCAATTGCACTCATTTCCTCCAACTTCACACTTTCCTCTTGCTGCCTGGGGTGATCCACAGTATTTTAATTATAGTACATGGACATTCTTTGACAGAGATGGTATGCTACTAAACCTTATATGAAGATAATTCCCCTTGTGCTTCTATCTCCTCCTGTTTTTTTTCAAATATAGGCTTCTTTTAAGTGTTGGGTTTACAGGACGGTGATTTAAGGTCTTAATCATTTAAGTTTTACAACTTCATCTATCACCTAAGTGTTGCTACACATCTAGACCTCTATCTAGATCTCTATCTAACGTCTTGCTTTTATCTCTATTAGAGTCTTGCTTTTAGTAGCTTGGGGAATCCAAGATTTTCCTACTTTACTGTAATCATCAGAGCAAACCTAAATAAATTAAATATATTATTACTACCACTTAGCTAATTTGTTTACTTGTCAGGGCTTCCATTTCTAACATCTTTCTACATTCTAATACTTTCTCCCCATTTGTATAGTCTTATAGGAGGTATTAATCTAAACAACACATTTTAATGTCTTTTTTGTGGCTAGGATCCTAGAGGTAATTGAGGTTCCGTATGCAATCATGAACTCTTGGGAAGATGGAGGTGATTCTTTTTTACAGTAGTATGGGCAGAAACAGCTCAAGCAGACAAGAGTGCTTGCACTTGGCATGTTGACTGCCATTATTAAGATCCTAGAAATGACATTGACAGTGATGTCCTCACTTCAAGGAGGAAACAATACTTACTTATCCATGAATTTTGCTTCCTTCACCAAACACTGACTAATATATCCATAGCATTTCTTCTTACTGTGAAAATTCAATCCTGGATAACATCACCTCCATAGACAACTGCCATATTATCCAATATGCAGAGGGCTCCCAGACTCAATTCCCTATGCTGACCTTTGAATTTACCTATGTTCTCACATTTCCATTTGCAGACACATTGATGATCCATCATTACAAACCTGACTTCTTCTTTTTGTTGTTATTGTTGTGGGTTGTGGGACTTGAACTCGGGACCTGGATGCTGTCCTTGAGCTCTTTTTGCTCAAGGCTAGTACTCTACCACTTGGAGACATAGTGCCACTTTCAAACCTGACACTTGGAAAGTAAACTTTATTTCAAAATCAATTAAGAAAGTAATAGTGTTATTTGTAATAGATTTGTATTTGTTATTTGTAATAGATATTCCTCCTATAATTGCATTATTCTGTATCTGTTAATTGTTCTACTGCTTTTCTCTAAGCACTCAGGCTTGAAATATTACAAGTCATTTTTAATCTTCTCTCTACCTCTAATTTTCAGTCATTTTCTGTTCAGGAAATTTAAGCACTCTTCATTGAGTTACTGAAATACATTGTTTACCACTCTCTGTGTCTCAGCTATCTCCCTCTTTTATTTTTTTTCTCTTGCTGTGACACATTGATCTTTTTTAGAACTCCATGTTGAGTAACTCCTTTTGCTCCTGTTAAAAACATTAGTGATTTCCTCTTATTTATTAAGTAAGCTTCAAACATTTTATCCTGGTATTTATGCTTCTCCGTGGACTTCTTGTTTTAATTTATAGTTCACTGTTTTTTGTTTTGTTTTGTTTTCTGTTTCTGGTGCAAAGTAGTCAGGATGGGGTAGTTAGGCCATGGTAATCACCATTTTCCAGATTTCAGTGGTTTAAAGCAACAAATTTGGATTATGTGCCCAGGAGGCTGAGCTGGACCTCTGATCTGCTGTAGTCTTTTTTCATACTCCCTGCATGATGGAGTAATGACTTTTTAAAACATTACTAGTCCTGTGGCGGAGGGAACAGAAATGCCAGTGGATGTGGAGCTGGGATTAAATGTTCTAACCAGACATAATCACATGGTTAATCCCACCCTTTCTCCAGTGAGAGAAGAGACAGAAATACCATCACTGCATTCTTACACTCAAGGGCTTTATTTTATAGATCTCTTTCTCCCTGCTATGCTAATTATTGTTGTTAATATAAATATTTCTCTGTCTACATCAAGGCCATTCTTTCAGATGAGCTTTCATATGTCCCTATCCATTCAGACTTCCTGCATCAGCCAAATCACTGTAATCTCTTCCTTTTTACACTCTTAAAATATTTATGCACCATCTAACATTATTCCTTCATTGTCTTTATATTATCAGATGAAATTTGAAAATTAAATGCTTTGCTCCTTTTCATAGAGTTAATGTGCAATGCTTGTTTCCCTTCATTCTTGTCTGTCAATCACTGTGATTTTCACCATACCTTTCATTTGCAGCCTCTCAAAAATTTTAAGTGCTATGGCAAATAATGCTGCAATAAACACAGTAAATGAATGGATCAAGAAAATGTGATATATATACACAATGGAATTCTATGCCTCCATCAGAAAGAATGGCATTGCCCCATTTGTTAGGAAATGGAAAGACTTGAAAAAATTATATTAAGTGAAGTAAGCCAGGCCTAGAGAAACATAGGTCCCATGGTTTCCCTTATTGCAACTAGTATATGTCTGAGACAAGCAGACATGATCAGGTAAGTTGATGTTAAGTGAAAAGAACCCCAATATAAGGATTCAAATTTTTTTTTCTTTCTGGCTATTGTTTCTAACATATTTATAAGGTATTTCTTTGTTGCTTTGTATGTCCCTCACCCATGGTATAACCCCTGTTTTTACTGTATTTGATGATGGTATAATTTGTGGAGGGGAAGGGAAAAAACAAATTGTTTAAATAGGGATACAGGTGGACCCATTACAACAATGAGATGTACAAGATATTATGTCAAAAATGAACTTTACAACTTTGGCATGGGAGGTGGGGGGAGATGGAAGGGATGGGAAGGGGAAATAAAAGAGGAGGCAACAATGCTTGACAAGAAATGTACTCATTACTCTGCCCATGTAATTGTAACCTCTCTCTATGGTATTTTCACAATGAAAAACAATTTTAAGTGCCTTGAGAATGGATGACTCTTGATCAAACTTGTAAGAACAGAAATGAATAGCATTTGAAGGCCTCCCAAATGAGTTCTCTAGAATCTCTCTCTTTTCTTCTTTTTGTTTGTTAGTTGTCAGGCTTGAACTCAGGACCTAGACACTGTCTGTGACCTTTTTTCTCAAGGCTAGCACTCTATCATTTTGAGCCACTACTCAACTTCTGGTTTTTAGAACATTAATTGAAGAGTCTCATGGACTTTCCTGCCCTGGCTGGCTTCAAACTATGATCCACAGTTCTCAGTCTCCTGAGTAGTTAGGATTACAAGCATGAGCCACTAGTACCCAGCTCTACAGTATCTTTTATTCATATTAATAATTATATTTATTTTAATATTTTTACATTACAATATATTTATATTTATTTTTGAATATTTATCAAATATTTATATTAAATATATATTGAAAATATATTCCAATATTTATATTGATAATATAAATACCTAAGGTAGAACATATTTTAAATGAGACCAAGTTACTGGTAAACACTATTTTAACATTTAAAACTGTATTTTAGCCAGAAGGTGTTATTGTTAAATAGGTTATATGACTTAGGTGAAAGGTTACTACTACATATTAATAGTAATAATCTATTAATAGTAATATTATGCTAATTTGCAGGTGTAGTGGCCTGATCCTATAGTTGTAGTTACGTGGGAGGTTGAGGCAAGAGGATTTCTTCAGCCCTAGAGTTTGAGACCAGCCTGGAAAACATAGTGAGACCCCCCATCTAAAACAAATAAATATTTAAATAAATAAATAATTTTTAGTGGCTAGCGTCTCAATTTATGGCTCATATGTCTCAAATCTTTAAATATTGCTGCACAAAAATTACAGGAAGCAGAAAAGTTGCCAGCACCATGAAAATAGGAGATGACAGCAATATTTTCAGGTTATGTTTCAGGTTATATATTGATTTCAAGATGAATTTCTCCATTTTTATCCATTATGTCTTTGGGCATTCAATATAGGGGAAAAAAGGATGAGAAGTCCATTTGTACAGAATGAGTTATATAAAATCAGAAGATCAGCCAAAGTGAAGCAGACAGGCAGGAGGTTTGGGGATGTACAAACTATTGCTTGTGCATCTTTCTGTTACTTAACAAAGTGGTTAAGTAGCACATTGATCTTCACAGGACAAGAAATTGTGCACACACTGCAGTCATCTCATCTTTATGCCTACAAATTGTGTGTTATGCAGAACTGAATTCTTTGTTAGGAAGAAGAAAACCTCTGCATCAGCTTTCAGTTCTGATTTGCAGTTATATCACATTGGGTTGGGAAAAATTGATTTCCTTACTTTTTTACCTGATATGTATTGAAATTATTTATTAAATATTAAATTACATAGAAAGATTGACAGCAATTGACTAAGATAAAATGAACACCCTATATATATATATATTTATTTATGCTATCAACTTATTAAGTAATAGAACAAGATCAGTAAAGAGTAGAATGTCTACATGTATCTCTAAATAATATTTGGTTTTATATTATTTTAAGACATATAAATAGAATTATATTTGTTCTTCTCTGATTTACTTTTCATACAGTACTATGTCCCTAAGATTCTTTGTTTTTGATATACATAGCTGTACTACATCTATTTTATTGATGTAGTTTTTCATATAAGAATATGGCAAAATGTAATAATTCACTCAATATTTGGTGAATATGTAGATGATGCTATTGTTTGTACTGTGGTTCTCCCCCTACCCCCACCACACACACACACACACACCAGGCCTATACCTTAACGGATTGTTTACCAGGTGGTACTGTTGAGAGTTGCTGGAACCTTTATGAGGTGGAATCTAGTCAGAAATCTTTTAATTTTATTGTGAAAATACCATACAGAGGGGTTACAATTACATGGGCAAGATAGTGAGTACATTTCTTATCAAGCATTGTTGCTGCCTCCTTTGTTTTCCCATAATCAGAGATCTTTAAGTCATTAGGAATGGGCCCTGAGAGAGGACAGTGGGATTCTGGCTCTGTCCTCACTCTCTCTTTGCTTCTAGGCCATGAGATGAGAGGTTTGCTAATTGATTTATGTCTTGATGTGCTGTTCCATCATAGTTACAAATGGTAAAGGGCCAATCAGTAACGGACTGGAACCTCTGAAACTATGAGATGAAATACATCTCTTCTGTTTCAAAGTTAATTATCTCAGGTATTTTGTTGCAGTGACAGAAAGCTGACTGACATTGATTGATTTCCTGCATTGTGCAATTCCAAAAATACTCCTATAATTTTTTCCTGTCTTCTGGTGTATTTGTTCAATAATTTATTTACTACACGTACATAAAAGTCTTACTTAGTATGATTTCCCTTTAATAACCAAAAGATATTTTTCTGCTATAACCCATTACATTAATTAATTATAAACTTGGTATCTGTATTTCTAATATATATATATAAAGTGTTATATATTTATATATTTTTAAATAAGTTTTTTATTGTGAAAATACTGTACAGAGGGGTTACAGTTACATGAGCAAGGTAATGAGTACATTTCTTATCTAGTATTGTTGCCTCCTCCTTTGTTTTTCCCCTACCATCCCATCCCTCCCACCTCCTCAACTACACTCCCCCAACCCTCCAACCACCCCACCTCATGCCCGCCTAAATTGTAAAGTTTGTTTTTCCAACATAGCATCTTGTACATCTCATTCTTGCAATGGGTCAATCTGTATCCCTATTTAAACATTTTGTTTTTTCCCTTCCCGTCCCCAAATTATACCAACATCAAATACAGTGAAAACAGGGGGTTATACCATGTGGGAAGGACATAAAAAGCAACAAAAAATCACATGGTACCTTATAAATACGTTAGAAACAATAGCAAGAAAAACTAGAAAAATCCACTTGTGTCCCTATCTTGGGGTTCATTTCGCTTAACATCATCTTATCTGAGCTTTTCTGCTTGTCCCAGACATACTAGTTATTGCAAATAAGGGAAACCATGAGACCTATGTTTCTTTGGGCTTGGCTTACTTCACTTAATATAATTTTTTCCAAGTCTTTCCATTTCCTAACAAACGGGCCAATGCCATTCTTTCTGATGGAGGCATAGAATTCCATTGTGTATATATACCACATTTTCTTGATCCATTCATCTACTGAGGGACCGCTGGGTTGGTTCCATATCATAGCTATGGTAAATAATGCTGCAATAAACATAGTTGTGCTGGGAGCTTTAGTATGGTCTTGTTTGTGAACATTTGTGTAAATGCCTAAAAGTGGGACTGCTGGATCATAGGGGAGCTCTATGTGGAGTCTTTTGAGGAACCTCCATACTGCTTTTCAAAGTGGTTGAAGTTTACACTCCCACCAAAAATGGAGTAAGGTTCCCTTCTGTCCACATCCCTTCCAGGATCTGTTGTTATTAGAGTTCTTGATTATAGCCATTCTAAATGGGGTGAGGTGGTTTCTCAATGTTGTTTTGATTTGCATTTTTTTTATGGCTAGAGAGGTTGAGAATGTATCTATTGGCCATTCTTTTTTTTTTTTTTTTTTTTTTTTTGCCAGTCATGGTACCTGAACTCTGGGCCTGGGCACTGTCCCTCAGCTCTTCAGCTCAAGGCTAGTGCTCTACCACTTGAGCCACAGCACCACTTCCAGCTTTTTCTGCTTATGTGGTGCTGAGGAATCGAACCCAGGGCCTCATGCGTGCAAGGCAAGCACTCTACCACTGAGCCACCTTCCCAGCCCCCCTATTGGCCATTCTTATTTCCTCTTTAGAGAAGTTTCTCTTTAAGTCTTTAGCCCACTTATTTATTGGGCAGTTGTTTTGTTTTTTAGGATTTGTTGTTGGGAGATGTAATTTTTTGAGTTCTAGGTATATTTTATATATGAGACCCTTGTCCGATGTATGGGTAGTGAAGATCTTCTCCCAATCCGTGCGCTTTCTATTGATCTTGCTAGCTATGTCCTTTGCCATGCAGAAGCTCTGCAGTTTCACGCAATCCCATGTGTCCAACCTTTGATTTGTTGTGTTTCTAGGTCTCTATTAAGAATATTTAGGCCTGTACCAAGGAGACCTAGGGTTTCTCCTATTCCATCCTGTAATGTTTTCAGAGTGTCTGCTTTGACTCCAACGTCTTTGATTCATTTGGAGTTGATTCTGGTGCAGGGTGATATATAAGGATTTAGCTTTATTTTTTTATGAATGATTAACCAATTTTGCCAGGACCATTTACTGAAGAGGTTGTCTTTCTTCCATTCTA
The DNA here is from genome assembly GCF_024711535.1 of Dipodomys merriami. Lineage (NCBI taxonomy): Eukaryota > Metazoa > Chordata > Mammalia > Rodentia > Heteromyidae > Dipodomys > Dipodomys merriami. The sequence continues at coordinate 56,833,142 of NW_027205603.1, forward strand.
TTTTTTTAGCTCCCTTATCAAAGATTAGTTGGCTATAGGTCTGTGGGTTCATTTCTGGGTTTTCAATTCTATTCCATTGGTTCTGAGGTCTCTTCTTGTGCCAGTACCAAGCTGTTTTGATTATTATGGCTTTGTAGTAGAGTTTGAAATTTGGTGTTGATATTCCTCCAGCATTTTTCTTTCTGTTAAGGATCGTTTTTGCTATTGGAGGTCTTTTATTGTTCCATATGAATTTTTGGATTGTTTCTTCTATTTCCTTGAAGAATGAGGTTGGACTATTGATAGGTATTGCATTGAATTTGTAGATAGCCTTGGGAAGTATTGCCATTTTTCACAATGTTGATCTTTCCAATCCAGGAGCATGGGAGGTTTTGCCACTTTCTAAGTTCTGTTTTGATTTCCTTTTTAGGTTTTTAACGTTTTCATGATAGAGGTCCTTCACTTTGATTAAGTTAATTCCTAGGTATTTTATTTTTTGTGTGGCCATTATGAATGTAGTTTCTTTCCTGATTTCAGCCGCGCTCTTCTCATTGTTGGCATACAGAAAAGCCATTGATTTTTGAGGGTTAATTTTATCCCCTGCTTCTTTGCCAAAGTTTTGAATCTGCTCGAGTAATTTGGGAGTGGAGTCCGTGGGATTCTTTAAGTACAAAATCATGTCATCTGCAAAGAGGGAGAATTTTACTTCATCTTTCCCTATTTGGATCCCCTTTATGTTTGCATCTTATCTTATTGCTGTAGCTAGGCATTCTAATTCTAAATTGAAGAGAGGTGGAGAGAGTGGACATCCTTTTCTCGTTTCTGAGTTTAAAAAAGAAATGGTTTTAGTTTTTCACCACTGAGTTATATATATATTTATATAAATTTATATGTATATATACTTATATATACATATATAGTGTTATTTATATACATATATATTGAAATTTCAGTGCTGAGAATCAAACCTAGTGCTTTTTAATGCTAGGCAAACACTCATCACGGAGCTATATCTTCAGTTTTCTGATAATGTGTCTAAATTAAAATGTGAATAACAAGTTTATTTCAGTTCACATTTACATAGAATGCCTTTCCAACATGATCTTACTTTTAGCTTAGACTCTTATTCATAATACAATAGGTTTAAATTTTTGTTCTTCTTAATGGGGAGTAGTAGCTCATCTTTATTGATTGGCATTACTGTAGTATAATAATAATTGGCAATGTTAGGTATTGCAATTAATCAAAAGATGATTAGAGCATCTATTTATATATCTACAAAGATACTAGATCATATAACAAGTTTGTCTCCATTTTATTTTTGTTCTCAAGATTGGACCCAGGACCTCTAGTTTGCTTACATAAACACTCTCCCACCAGAGCCACACCTCCTGCTCTTTTGACTGAATTTTGTTTTTGAAATAAAGTTCCCTTACTTTACCTAGTTCAGCTTTGAACATATGAGCTTCATCCCTCCACTTCCAGAGAAGCTGAGATTACAGATATACATCACCAGACATGATATTTCTTTGTTTGCTTCTTTTTTTCTTGTTTTCTTTGAAATTTGTTGGTTTCCTTCCTAATTTTGAAGTGATATATTCTATTGATAATGTTTTGATGGCTCCTCTAAAGATTTTAAGATGCATGTTTAACAAAACAAGGTCAAATATTTAGGAAATCCTTTACTCTTTTCTCAAGCATTAGAATGATTGCCTGAAATCTTTAACTAGAATTTTTTTCAAAATTTAATTGTAAAATTCAATATGCAAAATTGTATGCATATACCACACCTTTTCCTTTATTATTGTTATTCCTTTTTTCATGTTGGAATTACAACAGAAGATGACTTTTCTTATGTTGGAAGCAAATTTCTTAAGATGTATTGTAGTGAGGTGTATTGCTGGCAAATCTTTTTTAATTTTGGCTAGTAAGATAGTTTATAAATTGATAGTTTGTGTGTGGGGGGGATACAGTAAAGATAATATTCTGACATGTGATCCAGAAGCATACTTGCCCTAGTATTTGTTTATTTTTATTTTTATTTTTTATTGTGAAAATACTGTACAGAGGGGTTACAATTACATGGGCAGGATAATAAGTACATTTCTTATCAAGCATTGTAGCTTCCTCCTTTGTTTCCCTTTCTCATCCCTCCCATCCTCCCCCCTCCTCCCCACCAAATCCTTCTCCCCTCTCCCCCCCACCAAAGTTGTAAAGTTCATTTTTCTACATAACGACTTGTACATCTCATTGTTGCAATGGGTCCACCTGTATTTGTGAAGTATGAAAGCAACTGGAAAATATTATCAATAATAAATAACTCAAACAATACAGAACTATTGTAATTATGTCTGAGGAAAAAAGATTTGATTTGTTGTAGTGATGAAACGAAAAATAAATTTAGTAATAAATACAAAATAACTGGCTGAAGGTAGCCATTGGATCCACTGAAATATTGAGCTAAGAGTACATTGCTATTGTAATTAGTATTATAATAAACAGGTTATATGTAGATAATGGAACTAAATTTTAAGATACTAGATATTGTAAGAGTACCAAAGTCCTCTAACTACCAGTGGAAACTAACATAATAACTAAAATGAAATGTGAGTATAAAAACCATAACTACAATATCTCTTTTCTATCTCATTTCCTTTCAGTGTAGTGAAATCCTTAAGATACAGTATTTCGTATGACAAAGAAAGACTTATTAGCAGTTCAACCATTCTTTCACCTTTGTTTCTATTAATTAACTTATAGAAAATTAAGTTAAATGTTTTCTTTAAATATCACTTATGTTTTAACTCATTTTTAGAAAAATTCTCTTCTCATTCTATTTATCTTATTATAAAGTGCTTGAGTATTTGTAGGAAAGGTAACTTGAGGAACATTCACCCAATTATTGATTAATGGTAGTCATTTCTGCATAATAGAATTTAGAATTATTTCTAATTCAATTTGTGTTCTTTTCAGCATTATTTGAATTTTTATCATGAGTGCAAGTCAATTTTATTCAAATAAATCATGCAGATTTTTCTCCTTTAAGAAATAAATGTGACAAATACCAGTAGTTAAATGTATTAACCCATTTTAAAATTCCTAGAACAGGAAATAGAAATTTTTTTCTTTAAAAAGGCTTTTAATTTTCCCCCCATAGAATTCATATAGAACATTTCTCCTGAAATTTTTATGGGAGGATTAGACAGATATTGCTTTTCTTCATTTCTAAGAGTTTCAAATGTGCAGCTGACTGAAATAGGGATATTGATTTAGCCTTTAGAGTTCCTCTCCCTCTAGGTTTACTTCTTCCCATAAGCCCATATCAGTGTCGTCAGTTCTTATGCCTATTTGTGGGTTCTTCTGTAAGCCTTTCTTATTTCCTCAAGTAGTCTTTCATCCCTCAGTACCAGAAAAACCTGAATGTCAACAATAACTTAAACTCTGATATGACTAAAGTTAGTGTTGAGGGAATATTTGTCCTGCTGTGGCTCCTTCCTCATCATCTGTACAACTATCCAAAGATGAGCCAAATTTGGTGGTTAATAGTTTACAAGGATCTCAGTCTATAAATATAATAGTTATTTTTAAAGGTCTAAGTATCATATTAATTTTTGGTTAGCTTATAACTGCCTTAGTATGATTGAAAAAGAAATACATTCTAATGTCAGAGCCAATCACATTTGATTCCCCACAAGATTACTTAAATGCAATCACTGGCAGTTATTTTATCTGTTTGATTCTGTTCTTTATATCCTAAATTGAAGACTTCAATGACTATAAGTGTTGAGAATTCAACATGCTAATATGCATAGCGCTCATGGCTTTAGACCAGGTTATTTAAAAGTAAATGTATAGTAGAGTTTCTTTCGAAAATGAAGTATAAGTAGGCAAGTTATTCATAACTTTGCACTTCTTCATTCAATCTTGGATTTACTTTTAGATGTAGACTCAAGGTTACTGGAAGAAATGGAAAAAATTTCTAGCAAATATTGATATGCCCAAACCAAACCAAGAAGATTTATACCAACTGAATAGAACCCTGTTATCTTGGATGTAATGGAGAGATTGATTACTACAATGGTACAGAACAGAATTAGAAGTACAATGCTCAAGCTCAATACTGGATTCTATCTTTGCTAGACGTATTACACTTTAGTTTCACCATCTGAATAATTCACAACAGGTAGTTTTTAAGTTACAGATTTGCTCTAACAGGTAAGTGAGTTAGTCTTTGTAAAGTGCTTGGAACATTTCATAAGGCTATGTTCCATAGTTAAAAAAGAAATGACCAATGTTAGGATAGTTTGATATAATTATGGCTCTAAGTATTTTTACTTTGTGGTCAGTTCGCATGTACTGTAACCCCTTCTTAAACACTTTCATTCATGTTTGGGCCTTTTATGTCTAATCTTGCAAGTGTTAACTTAAACAAAACTTGTCAGCATGGCATCTTGGATCTCACAGAGGATGTTGTCAAGGTCTCTTTCTTTTCTCCCATAAGTGAGCTCTAGGGAGGAGAGGATTCAACCTCAGTTACCAGTGAAACCTGAGCTCCTAACACTGTGTCTGGCCAGTCCTTATTTGATAAGAAGGAAGTACTCTTCTTACTCAACAGCACATGAGCTATTCATGGGAGGCTAGCAGATGCAAATAAGGAGGTTTTAGGTTTCTCTTTTAGCCTGTTAGGACCTGAAGTTCTCTCCGAATGTGTGCTAATTTCTTTTTGCCACTGACAGGCAAGAACATTCCAATTTCTCTTGATACCAACACTTTGACCTCCTAGATTGGTTTCTTGCCTGAAAAAAGGGAAGATTTTTCACCCTTAGAGAAGAAAGGAATCTTTTTCTCCAAACAGAAAGCTACAGTGGACTGAACCTCTTTTGAGATTTACAAGTAGTTTACTTACAGTTTCTTGTCAGTTGAGGTTTACCCTGGAAAGCAGCTCCCACAACTGAATCAGACTTCTGTTGTCTGCTAGAATGTCTTTCTGAAAATCTGGAGTTCCTTCAGATCAAGGCTATTAAATCAGAATTTCAGGGGCTTGTTAGTTATAGTTCCACAGTGGTTTCCTTACAGGATTCAAGTGGCCTGATTATTGGCAGATATTAGTGACTCCTTTTTCCACAATTTTGTTCATCAGGTACTTCTTTGAAACTCCTGTGAATGAGGAAGGATCCTTGGAGAGGGGAGTGAAATTATATTGATGGCATTCAGATAAGATGCAACTCAAGCATTCTTAGGCACTTTATTTCAATCAAGTATAATACATCACTGAAAAAGAATGACAAATGGACACTAATGCCAACATAATCATTTCAGAATAAATGGATACAAATGAGAATAAATAAGATTTTAGCATTAATGTTAGCATTACCATTCATAATCACAAAAACACCCACAGAGGAAAAGATACAGAAGTAAGGGGTTATAGTCTTTGTTTCCTTATTATTCAGTCTAGAGAAAAAGAAATACGCTTGACCATTGTAATATATGTGATGCTAAATTCAATAATGCTAAAATGCCCAAGAGAAGAGAAATCCATAGAAAGATATCCAATAACTCACACAGGTAATCAGAGGAAAGCATCTGCAAAAGTCCATGAGAAGCGACCATCAATATTTAACAATATCCCTTCCCAGCCTCCCCCCATCCCCCACCCAATCCCCTCGTCCCCCGCCCCCTGCACCAAAGTTGTAAAGTTCCTTTTTGACATGACAACTTGTACTACTCATAGTTGCATCCGGTCCACCTGTATCCTTAAACGACTTGTTTTTCCCCATCTCCTCCACAAATTATACCGACATCAAATATAGTGAAAGCAGGGGTTATACTGTGGGGGAGGGACATACAAAGCTACAAAGAAATAATCTTATAAATGAGTTAGAAACAAATGCATGGAAGAAAAAAACATTAAAATACATATCTAAGGGTTCATTTTCCTAACATCACATTATCTGACCTTTCATGCTTGACTCATACATATACTAGATATTGCAAATAAGGGAAACCATGGGACCTATGTTTCTTTGGGCTTGGCTTACTTCACTTAATATAATTTTTTCCAAGCCTTTCCATTTCCTAACAAATGGGGCAATGTCATTCTTTCTGATGGAGGCATAGAATTCCATTGTGTATATTTATCACATTTTCTTGATCCATTCATCTACTGAGGGGCATCTGGGTTGGTTCCATGTCTTAGCTATGGTAAATAATGCTGCAATAAACATAGTTGTGCTGGTAGCTTTAGTGTGGTCTTGTTTGTAAACATTTGGGTAAATGCCCAAAAGTGGGATTGCTGGGTCATAGGGGAGTTCTATGTGAAGTCTTTTGAGGAACCTCCATACTGCTTTCCAAAGTGGTTGAACAAGTTTACACTCTCACCAACAATGAAGTAAGGTTCCCTTCTGTCCACATCCCCTCCAGCATAAGGGATGTGAAGGGTAAACAAAGGAGGAGGCTGCAATGCTTGATAAGAAATGTACTCATTATCTTGCTCATGTAAATATAACCCCTCTGTACAGTATGTTCACAAAAAATAAAAATAAAAATTAAAAAAAGAAATTTCCCCTGGAGCTTAAGCAAGGTTTATGGCATATACGTTTGTGCTTGAGGGACAATAATGAAATTTTCAAATCAAGGAAAATGCCAAAATTGATTTAAGCTCCCTTTTCTTGGAATATACCTTTATTTCAAACACCATGAGAAATAAAACTTATTTTTCTAAAAAAATATTTAACAATATTTAGATCCATTTATCAGATCTATATTTGTCCACATCCTATCCAGATCAATATTGAGCTTACTGATTTGTTTTTAAAGAATGTTGCTTGGGATTTGTGATGCCACCCTAAAAAAATGTTTACTTAGTCTGGGAATGAGACACACTGGGTATCAGCAACATAAAATGTGAGCTTCGTAGCTCTATCTTTTTCTATAGGTATGGTGGCAATTATTTTCATTCTACGTTTGTGTGGTGTCAGATAGCCAGCCAGTCAACAGCATTTAACAAGTGTCCACTGTGTACTCCGAGAAAGAAAAGAAAACAGCTCTTGTCTTTAGGAAGAATGAAATGGGAGAGAATGAATGAAATGGGAGAGACAAGGCAAACATGGGGAAAATATACTGTGGTTCTTAGAGTCTAAGCTTTGCTTTGTTGGTAATAACAAAAATGGATTCACTCTCTCAATTCTTTTGTTTGAAAGTGCTGGGGGAAATGTCCTTAATTTTAGGGGTTTCTAGAGGATTATCTGAACAAATATTTACTGTATTTATTTTAGGAAAATTCCTCAGGTTTTTAAGTTCATGTGTTCTTTTTTACTATTAAATTATTTAGCAAGACATTGAAAAAAAATCTACTGATACACAGGAAATGTTGACCTATATCCTGAGGTTGGAGCCAGATATAGGGTAAGCATTACTTCTTGAAACATGTGGACACTTTTGATGATACTAGTTTCCTTATGACTGAATTGCAGATTAGATGATAAGCAAGTGGGAGAGTGATGTTTTCCCACATTAACAAGAAATGTCTGAGTGGTTTCTTCCAAGTTTGGTGTCTGGGTAGCTATTGACACCCAGGGCCACCAGTAAGAGCTGTGCAATTACTCAGTACATGCATAGTTCCTATCAAACATATGGTTCTAACTTTGAAGAAGGCTACATTTTTTTTCATGCAAAGATACCAAATTTGTCTTCAGTATCTTGCTGTCTGCCAGCTCTCCCACCACCATCCTTTTCCAGGTTCAGAATTTCTCTTTCCTGCCCTCTTCCAAAGAATGCTTTAGTAATGACATGCCATTCTGATGGAATACCTACTTCTTTATATTACGCCTCACCCATAAGCTCACCTCTCCCTTTTCTAGAAATAAAAAAGAGTCAGTTGTTCTAGTATGGTCTAATATTTGCATCACAGAAAGATTTCTGAAAGTAAAATCAATGTTTCTAGTATGGACTTATATCATATGGGTACACAAGAAGAATTTTCTGGGCTCTTGATTACTGTTCTCAGCCTAGCCTGTTCTCATCATGATGGAAGTGAAAATTTAGGAAACATCTGGTAGATTATTAAATTTCCAGCAAGAAAATTGTACCATTCCCTTTCTATCTCAATTTTTTAAAAATCAATTTCCTATGAAGATGAAAACAAAAAAAGTGGACAGAATTTTCTTTCTTTCTTGAATCATTATTTGCTTATTTTCATCCATCCTTGTTTTTTATTTATTTACTGATTGATTTTTTTTCTTTGTCACTTTTCTTTGGACTCTTTTTCTGAACTTTCCACTCTGTTTTTCAATTTTAATTTCCTTAAAAGTCCTTCATGTAACTTCACATTCAGTGACTATCTTAACTGGAATAAATTTCTGTTAACTTTAAACACAAATAATGAACTTTCAAAACTGTAGTGTTGATTTAACGATATTATGTGGCCATAATGAATGAATTGATTGATTGATTCATTAATTGATCACTACATTCATTAATGTCACAATGATTGATGGAATGCTTTTAATAAGTCAGATAATGTTCTGGGGGTAAAAAGAAGAATTAAAATGATACCTGCCCTCAACCTCAAGGATTTGATTAATTTAATTTGAAAAAGAGACCTAGATACTAAAAGTAACAAGGCAGTAAAAGATTCAAATAAAGTAGAAAACATTACTTAATTTCTGATCTGGCTAATCTTAATATGCCAGGTCTTTTCCTTGTTGTGAGATCGTCTCTTGCATTGGCCCAAGGCTGATTTCTAATGGTAAGGGAATTAGGTTGGAAAGAGATAGGAGCTGACTTCCAGCAAACACTATTACAGGCTTCATATTTCACTTTACTTTCATCCATTATCAAGGCTATTATCTAGTTCAGAACTTGATAGGCTGAAAACATCCTAGTTTCTGTTCTTGCATCTTAAAGTAGAAAGATCAGGTGCTATTTCCATTAGTTGTATATCTCAGGCTGCCATAGAGGCTGCTCCCTTGGTAGATTTAGTTTCGTCACATTACACTGAATTTTTCTTGAAGAGGAAGCAGCTGGAATGAACAGAGAGTTGAATTCTGAGATTGTGGAAGTGAGGGCATTTGTAAGCAATTTGGAGTAGGAAGAAGAACAATCTCTAAAGCATTTCCGGTAGTAGTCCTGAGATATCATTTGCCACTCGCTCCTCCTCCACACCTACCTCATCCCACAACTCATGAGTGAACATGTTCGTGTTCCAGTATTCGTTTTATGATTGACTGATTGTATTGTAGTTTGAACAGAGGACTTCACTCTTTTCAGGCAGGCACTCTACCACTTACACCATATCCCCATCCCTTCTTTTGCTTAAGTTAGTTTTTTTTCTAAATAAGTCTTGTGTCTTTTGCACAGGGTCAGTCTAGAACTACAATTCTCCTATCTATGTTTCCCACATAACTGGCAAGACTGGTATGTGCCACCATGCACTGACTTACATTTTTTAACATGATTAAAAATAAGGAATTACAGTGGTTGCTTCATCTTTCTCATGAATCTTATGCAAGAGTTAGGAAGATTGTTCTATATCTTTTTAGTTTGGGTACTGCAGTTTAAACTCAGGACCTCATACTTGCTCAGCTTGTTTACTCAGATACTGCTACTTGAGACATGCATCAACTCTAGGTTTTTGCTGGTTATTTTGGAGATAGAGTATAACAAACTTTTCTGTCAAGGCTATCCTTAAACCTTGATCCTCCAGAACTTAGCCTCCGTAATTCCTAGGGTAATAAGCTTGATCTACCAGCCCCTGACATATATCTTATTAAATTTACTTATGGTAAAAATTCTACATCCTGTTTAATTGTTAACACTATGAGTAAGCATGAAAAGTAAACTAAGTAGCTGAAGAATGTGTATAACTCATACTTGAAAAACACATTTGGCTGAATTGGCTGTATGTTTCAGAGCACAATATGTGTACATGTAAAAATTTGGTGAAGCCATGCTATAAAGTGATAATTTGTTCATTAATTCTGTCATTCCATATGCCAATTACTGTAGGTACTCCATTCCAAAAGGTCTCCTTCTTAAAGGAACTCTGATTTGAATGGGTGACAGAACAAAGAATTATCACACAGTGTAATGACCACAGTGGGAAGAAACCCAAATACACCATCCAAACAGGAATGAAGAAGCTGCCAGGTCCTCCAATGGAAAAGGTTCTTGAGCTCCATTTTATTTTTTTAATTTAATTTTAGTGTAAGGTGCTGCACAGAGGGGTTATAGTTACATAGGTAAGGTAGTGAGTTCATTTCTTGTCAAACTTGTTACTCCCTCCCTCGTTTTTCTCACATTTTTCCTCCCCCCAACCCCTTCCCAACTGGTATAGTTCATTTCCGATGTATTACCTTGTGAGTATTGCTGTTGCACTGGTTCACACTTTGTCCTTTGTCTCATTATTTTGTTGCTCCCCTTCCCTTCCCTGATTCAGATAAATGTATATATAATAATACCCAGTGTACTAAAATAAAATACAATGACAACAAGGAATAAACCATAGGGGGAAAACACAAAAGAAAAAATATCACATACTACATTAAAAACAACAAAGACCCTGTGTGCTGAAGTCATATATTTGAGCACCTATGGGTGGTGTTATAGAGACCAATGTATGAGAAGGATGACACCATTATACAGGACTGAGTCAAGGAAGTACAAAGTCTTGGGAAGTACAGTGTGGAAATTAGAATTTATTTTGTGAGCAATTAGTTCTTTGAGAAATGGAGCATCATGGAAAGAATTTTACTTTTGGAAAGATTGTTTTCCAGTACAGAGGATGAATTGGAGTAAGACTGAAGGCAGAGTGGCCAAGAATGAACTATGTAGGTATAGATACAGCTTCTTGTGGTTAGATCATTACGCGAACACATTGGATTTGGAAATGGCGTTGTAGCTCAAGTGGTAGAGCACTAGCCTTGAACTGAAGAGCTGAGGGACAGCACCCAGGCCCAGAGTTCAAGGCCCATGACCGACAAAAATCAAACCAAAAAAAAACCACGTTGGATTGATCTGTACCTTTATGGAGCTTCTGCTAAGTTCAAGGTATTTCTGTAGACAGCTATGTGAGAGACAATATGTGTTTCTACTTTCCTTTTACTCTTTTTCTTTTTGCCTTTATTCTCTTTCCTTCCTTCCTTCCTTCCTTCCTTCCTTCCTTCCTTCCTTCCTTCCTTCCTTCCTTCCTTCCTACCTCCCTCCCTCCCTTTCTCCCTCCTTCCCTCCCTCCCTCCCTCCCTCCCTCTCTTCCTTCCTTCCTTCCTTCCTTCCTTCCTTCCTTCCTTCCTTCCTTCCTTCCTTCCTTCCTTCCTTCCTTCCTTCCTTCCCCTCTTCCTTTCCTTCCTTCTTCCCTTTCTTTTTATCTTTCCTTCTTTCCTTTCTTTAGGGTTTGAGCTCAGAGTCTTGTGTTTGCAAGACAGATGGTCAACCACCTGAGCCTCACACCCTCAGTCCTTTTTAGCTTTAATTATTTTCCATATAGGATTTTGCAGTTTTGCCCTGTCAGCCCAGACCTTGATCTCCCTGTATATACTGTGTAGCTGGGATGATAGGTGTGTTCCACTGTGCCCAAGTTGCCATTTTCCTTAGCTAATTAAAATAACAAATTTAAACTAATGTTTACTCAATTTCTTAGTGTCACCACTATTAGTGTGCTGAAATTTGACAGATATGTACCTTTTATAGATTTTGAATTCTTTAGATGATGCTTAGCGTCATTCATTTTTCAAAGAATAATATTTTTCTAAAAGAACATTGCACCATTTAAGCTATTAACTTTTTGTACCAAAGGCAACTATAAATAAGCTTCTAATGAATAGGCATATTAATCATTTGCCCTGCTCATAGATCTTATTCACACTTTATTTATGACCTTTGCTACAGCTAATGATTTCTTTCTTACTGTTATACATTTCTATACTTACTTATCATAGTGCTGCCTACCATTTCTCATAACTAAGATATTTAGAGTGATTTTTTTCCTAGGCTAGAGAAGTAGTAACCAATGTACTATCCTTTTATGAGATTAAAAAGGGATATTGTAGTCGGACACCAGTGGCTCATGCTACTTAGGAGGCTGAGATATGAGGATTGCGGTTCAAAGCCAGCCTGGGCAGGAAAGTATGTGAGACTTCTATCTCCAATTAACCACCAGAAAACTGGAAGTGGTGCTGTGGGTCAAGTGGTAGAATGCTCGCCTTGAGCTGAAGAGTTCAGGGACAACACCCAGGCCCAGAGTTCAAGCCCCATGACCACCACCACCACCACCAACAACAACAAAAAAGAAAGAAAGAAAGAAAGAAAGAAAGAAAGAAAGAAAGAAAGAAAGAAAGAAAGAAAGAAAGAAAGAAAGAAAGAAAGAAAGAAAGAAAAGAAAGGAAGAAAGAAAGGAAGGAAGGAAGGAAGAAAGAAAGAAAGAAAGAAAGAAAGAAAGAAAGAAAGAAAGAAAGAAAGAAAGAAAGAAAGAAAAGAAAAGAAATATTGTGTTAAAAAATAGCTACCAGGTCACTTAATTTTATTGTTGTATAGATGATATGTACATCTAAAAACATCATCCTTCAGATTTTGTTTCAATACCTAAATGTATTGCACATTTGAATCTATATTTTCTTTATAAGTTATCTTTATAAGGTTTTAATGTTGCTTCTGGCAGCCATTTGCATTATTTAAGCCAACTTCATTGCTCACGTCTACATTTGGTGGGATTAACTTTCCACCTTCATTCTTATAATTGCATCCTTTATTTTTCTCATTGTTGGTTTCCCACTGTTGTTTTCAAGAAGATGGATGATCTAAGAGTTGACTGCTGTGATAACTAGATTTTTTATTTGGTATTATAGGCATTATATTTATTTGGTATTGAGCATTTTTTAATCTCTAAAAGAGAATTTATAGGGAGGTGGAGTCAAAAGGATAAAGTTGTCTAGGTGGGAGACAATAAGCAAGCTGTTTAAATATACAGCCTAAATCTTGAATAATCACTAGTGCTATTTGATAAAAAATAATTATCTCCTTTGGGCTTCAGCTTAAGGTAAATTATGTTCTAATGAGTCATGACCCAGTCTATGTTCATTGTCCTCTTACTTATTATGGCCAAGATCCAAAAAATTATTGATTAAGGTCAAATTGTTAATAGAAATCTTGTCACTGTAATATCTGTTATTATGTTTTACACTCATGTGTCAACTTTTTCTGTGGTGACTCTCACAGAATTTAGTTGGAATTTTCTGTTCAACATATATCATGGTCTTTGATATAAGAATAATGCTTTGAAAGAAAAAGCTCCATGGAAGTTGTAGACATGGATCTCATGCAAAGAGAAGTCCAGTGGTGGATATAAACACTAGATTAATGTTTATGTCAATTCTTATAATAATTAATCTTAAAAAGCTTGGCTAAATTTCTCTAAGTTACCTATATTTTCTTATACAATAGACAGTTAAGAGACTTGAGGAAGAAAGTAGTCTGGGATCTAAGTCCCTATCTGTTAGGTCAACATACTTCTGTTGAACTCTGAGAATGTGTCTTACCCTCTCAAGAGCATGCTATTTCTTTTACTATGAGATAATGGGCAATAATGCTGCCATGATGAGACTTGATTCATCTTTAGTGGTTGTCAGTCAGATTTTTCAAAGCTTCCTAAACAGGTAAATATTTGTGGATACTTTCAGCATATAGAAGAAAGGGGATTTGAATATTGTTGAAAAGATTCAGCATGACATTAATTTCTTTTCATCCTTTCAAAATTTCTTTCAGCTTTCCATCTAATTCACTCAAACCTATCTTTACCATACTCATGCAGTAACTATTCCCTGCATACTTATCCCCTGTTGGGGCTTTCTGAGTTACCCCTGCCACTGTGCCTATGTTTCCATTTAATTTTGAAGTCCCATTATTTGGAAACATTAAGATTGCTATCAAAACTCTAAGACCAAAGTCAATGAGTCAAAGGAACAAGAGCATAAAACATCTCTTCCTCCACTATGTAAAATTTTTATATTGATTTTGCAAAGGCCAAGAATCCTATCCTCCTTTCCCTCTTCTTCAATGTTAACTCACTCTGAAATTTCAGCTTTTAAGGTTTTTTTTCCTTTTTCTTTTTTCAGTACAATGTGCAAAACTGATAGCTAGCTTTAGCTTTTGGCAAAAAATATAAAAGTTTCATCTTCTTTTGTACTCTTTTTTCTTTCATATTTTGGCTGAAGTGATCCCCTTTGAATATCTGTAGGTCAGTTCTAACTGGTGAGCTGATGGCAGTGGAGGTGTCTGCACTTGGGGGATAACTCAACTTTGTATCAAAGGAAGCCAAGCAGCAAAGGTCAGGCAAGAACACAAGTCCTAATGTTCCCATGAGCCCCAGGCTGGCATGCTGTGGAATCTGAGAACCTACTCTCTAGAGACAGGGAGAACATTGCGTTCCTGTCCAATCATCATCCACTGCAGCTCAGGGTAACACAGGCATGCCCCAGTGAAGGTCAGCTCTTCTGTGGTAAATGGACAAAGAACACAAAACAGCTTAAGGTAGAAGTGAGGGAAATGGTTAAGTCTAGAGAAGAGAGAGCTGTAAAAACTAAAGGAATTAAAATTTTCCTCCTTGATCATTTGTATGGGATGTCTGGAACAGGATGAAACCTCATGACTTAGAGAAGAGCCAGTCTAAGCAAATAGATCACCTTGTTTACATGACAACCTAGAAAGATGCAAAACATCAGGGTTTTAGTTAACTTTACTAAATCTACAGAACTGATCAACATAGCAAGAAAAGAAAATTTCAACAAATACTTTTCCTATGCCAAAGATTATTTTTGGTTTGCATTTGTAAACTTAAGATAGACCTTTGAGTTAGGAGTGAAATAACATTTTTTTTGTGGTTGCATTTGTTGTAGTTGAATAGACCCTACTAAACTAGATTCTTAAGGTAATAGTTTTCAAGTTGTACGCAGGATCCACTATTTTTCTTGCTTTATATGAAAACCATCGCACGCAGGTAGTTAAAAAAAGCCATAGGAGATAATATGTTCATAGAATGAAAATGAAATATCCTTGATAATGTGGTTCTTGAGGATAGAAGACGAGCTCAGTGTTAGATTTACTTTCATTTGAGTCATAAAATTGGTGGCCAATTAGTGAAGGTTGGAATTGTGCAATTTAGACTCATATACCCAAAGACTCATTCTTTCCTTCATTTAAGGAGAATTATCACAGTCAATTATCCCTCTACAAAGTTATATTTATCTCATCTTCATATATATATATATGTCTTAGAAATGATGGAAAGATGCTATGATTCATGTCTGTGATGACGTTCTACTCACAAGGAACTTGAATTCATTGTCCTGACCCATTGTAAAAGCATAGTATTGTTATTCAAACTTACCCAAACTTCTTGTGAACCAGTGAACAGCCAAATTGCATTCCTGAATATCTAGAACTAATGGCTTTCACATAGAAGAGAAAAATGTGGTATTTACTTATGTGTTTGTGGAAGAAATATTGTATTTTCAAAATGAGAGGCCAGAGGTAATTACTTTCTTTCATAAGAAAAGGGAACATGGCACTTAGATACTTTCCACAAACGAGTTAAATGTTAGCCAAACAAACCAGTAGCCTTAGAAACGTCACTTCTTTGTGTGGAATATATAAGTAAAGATTATAGAGATAAATCTTATCTCAGTGTTCCTTAATGCCATCTACACAACACACTAAGAAAATGCACTTTAGAATATCACCTGAGAACAGGTCATGGAAAAATCCAGTGAACCCAGTCACACTGTGACGCAGTGTGTGTTAACACTCCCAGGGAGTACAGAGGTGCTACCTGGGGAGGCAGACTCAGCACATACCTTGACCTTGTGTGAGTCAAGTAGTTATGCCTTGCTGGTTTTCCCATCTATAAGGTAGCAGTGGTGATACTATCTTGCTGGTGTTGTACAAACATTACTGCAAAAGCAGTTGGTTAGGATTCTTAAGGAATGCGCTGTTAAAAATAAGTCCTTATTGCCATCTCTTCAGGGCATAGAACTCATCTCACAGTCAGGAGCTATTTTCCCCTTCAAAGTGTCCCCTAGTGCTTAGAAAGGGCAAGGGGAAATCATACAGGGTTGCTTGGCTGTATTTCAGTCATGACAAGGCAATATATTGATATGTAGGTAGAGAAAAACAATTTTTTGTGCATCTGGCTGTGCCTACCACAAATAGAAGTAAATAAAACTGAGTTCAGAAAAAACAGGTGCTTAGTGAACAGATAATTACTTACACTGTGCTTGACATGCACTCCTCAGTACACTAGAAGAATGTCTAGGTGATTTTCACAGAGCTTGCTAGGCAAGCATACTCTCAAGGCCATCAGATGGAATATTATTTTTAGAAACCAGTCCTGAAAGAAGAAAAACAAGCAAGACAAATAATGATATATTAAAAAACAGAAAAGAAACATACTGAGATCAATAGGTTTCCAGTTTGAGTGAGAGATAGATTAAAATGCTGGAAATGCTGTTATTTTAGTTCTGGCTTCTGTACAACAAGCTCATGTGCTAAGTGTTACCTAACAGTGGGTACTGGGGAAATAGAAAGTCCATGTTTGAATTCTATATGTAATTTCCCTGAAATTCTGCACAATGAAAATAATAACTTCGTGAGAACCCCATGAAAAAACATTTCTGCTCAGAGAAATACAAATTTTCTTTGAAGAATGTACACCAACACAGGAACAATGGGTCAAGACATTTTACGGTGAATTTAGTTGATTAGAACTGATTAGTGAAGACGTTGAAGTGATGACACAGATCAAGATGCATTGTACACATCAACTGTTTTGTTAAATTGCAAAAAATTCAATACATAACTTAAAATTATGCTAAGTAAGGGAAGAGGTAGTTTGAGAGGGTGGATGAGGATGTTGAAAGGGGTGACATTGATTAAGATGCATTGTATTCATAAACTGCTTTGGTGTATAGCAGCTCCTTTATACAACTACTTAAAGATAACAAAAAAAAGTAAAAAAAAAAGATAACTGTTAGTGATTATGACAAAACTCAATTCTTATGTGCCATTAATAAATTTAGTTTTGAATGGCATTTAGTGTCCATAATCCATGTATATGAAATCTAGAAGAGGAAAGATAGATATTAGGGCCTTTTACCTATAGTGGTTTCAAATAGACCAATAACATTACTTTCAAAGACAGTAATGCCTAATCATATAATTATTTGCTTGTTTATAGATTATTAATGAATAGCATGTCTTTGTTTACTGCTGCACTTGTTTAGATGTTAATTACCTGTGGAAAGAATTAAATAGCAATTCCTGTCATTAGAAAACTTGAAGAGAGTCTGGTAAGTTAGTTAAAATGTAAATGTAGACGAAGTTGCCTAAGATGACAATTTTCCTTCCCTATTAGAGACAGTTCTATATGCATTGTTCCTTTGGACTCTTCTACAGATAACATATTCCCTAGCTTAAGAAATTTGAATTTAAATTTAATACATTCCCTTTGAAGTCTTGGTGTGTGTGTGTGTGTGTGTGTGTGTGTGTGTGTGTGTGTGTTTTAACATAGCCAGACCACAGATGAAGAAGCAAAGGTCTAGTAGTTCCCATTACACTCTTTATGCACATCTTGCTCTTCTCAGCCTTCATGTCTTAAACCATTTGTCAATCCACTGAGAAAAATATATGCATTTTCTACAAAATTCTCTCAAGTTATTGGTTCTTCAGTTAGCCAGTAGATATGTTTTCTGCTAGAAAGTATAGAAAGACAGAAGGCCTTGAAATTGTTCAGCTAAGTAAAGCCAGGAGTCCTGGATATCTTAGTTATCCTACCCCCCATCTCTCTCTCTCTCTGTCTCTCTCTTTCTGTCTCTCTGTCTGTCTCTCTCTCCCCTCCCAACCCCCCTCTCCCACCATCTCCCCTCCCCTCTGTATTGGGAACAATCATTGGCTTAGGAAACTAACAGTGCTCAGAAGTAGCTCTGATGACTCAGTTTGCCTATGTATGTTCTGCCAGTGGCAGAATTGTTGGCACCTGTGTAGCTCGTCTAGTAATTCCAGAAAATGGATAATAAAACCTTCGTGTGATTCAGCAGTGGGTGGAAAATGATATTGCTGAACTAGAAGGATTTGTTTCTATAGGCAAAGAACTTGGATATATTTGTCTGGATTATTTAATAATAATATATTTTGTGTTTATAGAAGGCATTCATTTATATCTCTCTCTGTGTCACTGGTACATTCTACTGTGTTATTTAAATAGCCAAAGATGCATGCTACTACTTGATATTTTTGAGTTTTTGATACTGAATTGGGGAAAACTTTCCTAATCAGCACATTAGAAGACTGTTTTAAAGACTGGCCTCTAAGTATGTTAAAATTTAAGTGAATATTTAAAAACACTATCCCCTTCCCACTTTTATTTCAGAAGTCAAATTAGGGCCCATTCCTCCTGTAAAATTACACTTAATACCAACTCATCCAGCTGGCAGAGCATCTTACTCAACTTACGCCACAGATAGAATGCTATCTTTGCGTAATTAAAGTAAGCACAGACAATTGCTGCCATAAGGTACTGTTACTGTAATCGTAAGCAGCCATTAAATTAAAGGTAATTCACAGTTCTTATTACCACAAAAAGCTGTATGAAACTTTTGGAACGCTGCAATCACAAAGAAGTAATAACACCTATAGGTCTGAATTATTTCATCCTAAAACTTTGAGGATAGACCTGGTTTTTATCTCTGTTCCCAGTCATACTGCATTACATAGTTATTATGTAAAAAAAGAAGAAAATGAAATTTTAATATAAGCCTTACAGATACAAATTTAATGTGAGTGAGCCTTAAAAAACAGGAGTTTTGTAAGACTGCTTCCATCATTCAAAGAAAACCTCAGTCCTACTGATGTTGTTGTTATAATAATAAAACAAGCCCAGTTAATGCGTCTTTGTGTGGTGCTAGATACTGACAAAGAAACTTAAATTGGTATGCTTCTCATTCCATAAGAATTTTAAAATTAAAGACAGAACGGAGGCTGGGAAGGTGGCTCAGTGATAGAGTGCTTGCCTTGCATGCATCAGACCCTGGGCTTAATTCCTCAGCACCACAGATGCAGAAAAAGCTGGAAGTGGTGCTGTGGCTCAAGTGGTAGAGTGCTAGCCTTGAGCTGAAGAGCTGAGGGACAGTGCCCAGGCCCAGAGTTCAGGCCCCACGACTGAAAAAAAAAAAGAAAAAAAAAAGAACTGAAAGTTACAGTCATGATTTTTTAGGTGTTTTTTTATTGTAAAAATACTGTACAGAGGGGTTGCAGTTACATGAGCAAGGTAATGAGTACATTTCCTATCAAGCATTGTTGCCTCCTCCTTTGTTTTTCCCCTACCATTCCTTCCCTCCCACCTCCACAACTATACACTCCCCCCTATCCCAAATTGTTTTTCAACATAGTATCTTGTGCATCTCATTGTTGCAATGGGTCAAACTGTATCCCTATTTGAGCATTTTGGGTTTTTTTCCCCTCCCCAAATTAGACCAACATTAAATACAGTGAAAACAGAGGTTATACGGTGGGGGAGGAACATAGAAAGCAACAAAAAAAATCACATGGTATATTATAAAAACGTTAGAAACAATAGCAAGAAAGAAAAAAAAACACTTGTACCCCTATCTTATCTGATCATAATCTTATTTTTTATTTTTTAATATATTTTTATTTTGATTAAGTGGTTACATAATTTCCCAAATTTCACAGTATTGTGAGATAGTGATGCTCAGTTAAAGTCACAAACACATTGTAACTTTCCTGGAGCAAATTGTCTATCATGATCTATAACATTTATGAGTTCTATGAGCTTTGCGATACAGTTATTTCTTCCACATTGGGTGGTATGTACATTTGTTTTGTATAGCATCAGGTGTTCCCTGTTTACCACTCGTTCCTTTCCTCCCATCGTTACCATTAAGTTGCTTAGTTCATTTTGGTCAATATCCTGTGCAGCTAATGGGTCTCACTGTTGTATGTTTTTCCCTGATTCCCTCTAGTTCTGTGTTGTCGTCCTGGTTCCCCTCCGGTGTACACATATATACCATACACGTGATCAGCAGCATGGGGTTATTTAGTAGTGGTTCGACCAGATGAGTGGAAATTCTTTGTTTCTTAAGTCCTGTTAATTTTGTCGTATGACCTAACATTTTGGATTTAACACCCACTTATCAGGGAGACCATGTATCATTTGTCTCTTTACTCTTGGCTTACCTTGCTCAACATGATTTCTTCTAGCTCCATCCATTTCCCTGCAAATGCCATTATTTTGTCATTTCTAATGACTGCATAATATTCCATTGTGTATAGATACCACAATTTTTGGATCCATTCATCTGTGGTGGGGCATCTGGGTTGTTTCCATATCCTGGCTATTGTGAACAGTGCTGCAATGAACATGGAGGTGCATGTGTCCTTGTATACTGGTTCCTGTTGCTCAGGATAGATGCCTAGAAGTGCTATGACTGGGTCATAAGGGAGGTCAATATTTAGCTTTCTCAGGATGCTCCAGACTGCTTTCCAAAGTGGTTGTATAAGTATACATTCCCACCAGCAGTGTAATAGGGTTCCTCTTTCTCCACATCCCCTCCAGCATTTGTCTCTGACTGACTTGTGGATGTGGGCCATTCTGACTGGGGTAAGGTGGTATCTCAGGGTTGTCTTTATTTGCATTTCCTTCACAACCAGGGATGGTAAACATTTCCTCATGTGTTTCTTTGTCATTTTTATCTCTTCATCTGAGAAGTCTCTCTTTAGTTTCCTTGCCCATTTAGTAATTGGTTTGTTAGGTTTTGGAGGGATTAGTTTCTTGAGTTCCCTGTATATACTGGATATTAACCCCTTGTCCGATATATTGCTGGTAAATATTTTTTCCCAATTAATTGGTTGTCTTTCTAGCTTGGTTGTGATAGCTTTAGCTGTGCAGAAGCTTTTTATTTTAAGGTAGTCCTATTTGTCCAGTCTCTCTCCAATTTGTTGTGACCCTGGGACTCTGTTCAGGAAGTTCTTTCCTGTGCCTATTAGTTCAAGTGTCTCTCCTACTCTGTCCTGCAGTAGTTTCAGAGATTCAGGTTTAATGTTAGGGTCTTTAATCCATTTTGAGTTGATGTTGGTGCATGGTAACAGGCTCGGGTCCACTTTTAGTCTTCTGCATGTGGCCGCCCAGTTTTCCCAGCACCAGTGTTTGAAGAGGCTGTATTTCTTCCATTGTATGTCTTTGGCTCCTTTGCCAAATATCAGCTTCTAGACATGATTTTATAAAGAGAAAGAATTCTGAATTGGGAGCCACAGCAATCATGTCTCCCACACATTTCAGATAATTATTCTATCTCTTTGATCAGGTCCTTGGCTGGGTGGATACTGTCTCGAGTAATCATCAATCTTGTGCCTTTAAGTTTAGAGAGTTGTCTGTAAAAACCAAAACAGAAACCCCAACATTCAAAGCCATGCCTTAAGCCACACATGGCAGTAAATGTAAAATAGTAAAGGCAAATCTAGAAGTTTGATAAAGATAAATGAAAGCCATATGGATTATGGAAGGAAAGAAAAGCATGAGGACAAACGAGAAATTTTGTCAACGATGGTTGTTGTAAAGAGAAAAGCTTTGTTTGTGTCAATTTGAAAGAAAATCCTGAGAAAACAATTCTGTTTGCCATACCTTTAAAGGAATAAAATAGGAATTTTCTCCTTAGGAATATTTTCAGTAAAGAAATGCAAGTGTGTCATACCCAAACTGCCAAAACTGTGCAGTAATTTGTTGAAAGATTTTTTTTGACAGTCCTGGGGCTTGAACTCATGGCCTGGGCTCTATCCCTCAGCTGCTTTTGCTCAAGACTAGATCTCTACCACTTGAACCATAGCTCCACTTTAAGCTGTTTTTGTTTTGTTTTGTTTTCCTGGTAGTTTATTGGAGACAAGAGTCTCACACTTTCTTACCAGGACTGGCTTTGAATGTGATCCTCAGATTCTCAGCCTTAGCAGGTGGAGTAGCTAGGCTTACAGGCATGAGCCACAGGTGCCTGGTAAAAGATTTTTTTTTAATCTTAAGAAAAATGATAAGATATTCTACACAAATGGGTTGGAAGACCTACTGTGATTAAGATGGCATATGTCCCAACTGTTGTATGGAGGCCTTGAAATTCCCATCAAATTACCTAGTGACTTTTCTTTTCCTACTTCTCAAAAATAGCCAGCTGAAGCTAAAATTCACACAAGAATGGGAGGGATCCAGAAAAGTCAAAGCAATATTTTTTTTCCTGCAGTGCTAAGGATAGAAATCAAGACGCACAATGGTCAGGCAAACCCTTCTATTCCTGAATTGCTGCCAGCCCCTAATGGGTTCAAAACAACCCTGAAAAAAAGAAAATTCAAGTTGGAAAATTCACTCCTATTGATTTCAAAACTCTTAATCCTATGAACTAATCGGAAAATGATTGAAATTCTAGAAAGAATTTTTTTCTTTCTTTCTTTTTCTTTTTTTTTTTTTTTTGTCGGTCGTGGGACTTGAACTCTGGGCTTGTGCGCTATCCCTCAGCTCTTCAGCTCAAGGCGAGCACTCTAACACTTGAGCCACAGTGCCACTTCCAGAAAGAAATTTCTTATGTTTATGATTTTTCAACAAGCATGAGATGCTTCAATGGAGAAAGAATAGAACTTTCAACAAATGGTGCTGGGCCAACTGAATGTCCACAAGTAGAAGAATGAAGTTCAATGCCTACTTCATTCTAAATACAAAAAGAAATTAAAACTGGTCAGCAATATAAATACATAACTAGATAAGATATCTAGTTAGGATAAGACATCTGACTGGGATAAGATATCTGACTAAGCTCTCATAACAGGTGCTGTTAAAAATATGGAGAAGTTCAAACCCTCATTCATGAGGCCCAGTAGCACTGAATGTCATCTACAAAAGCCTCACATTGATTTGTATTTACAAGGCTTACAATGTATTTTATGTTTAATTTTTTAAGGACTATGTTGTGCAATATGACTGGCAAGGGAGATAACACCTGGTCCATCCTCAAAGCTTTTAAAATAGTAAACATCAGACTTCTGGATGTTGTTATATCCATACATATTGAATCCTGATTGCAGGATTCAAATGGAACAATCTATTTCCTTTCACCTTTCAGACTAGTAGCTTGTGGCTTTTTCCCTTTCCCTTCAAAGTACATCCCCTTTGCTGTCTTCTTTAACTCTGACTTTTTCCATGTTCTTTTTTGTTAAAGTACGACATCAAGCTAACAAGAGTGTTCCATGATAATCCCTATCATAAAATATTTTTTAAAATTTAATTGTATGTACAAAGCCTTTTTGAGTTAAAGTAAATTTCATCATTCTAATGGGTTATAGCAAATGGTTTAGAACATGGGGAAGTGCTTTCCTGGTTATGCATCCAATAGAAAGAAAACATGTGCACATAAAAATGTGTACACACAAGTATTCATAGTCACACTACTCATAATGCTCCAAAAATGAAACACCAAAAAATCTATCAATAATAAATCATATGCAAAATGCAATATAGCTGTAGAAAAGATACATCCTTTGAAATGGATCTATTGAAAACATTATGCTAACTAAAAGGAGTCACTCACAAATCTGTAGAGACAAAAAGTGGACCAGTGCTTGCCTAGGGCTACGAGGAGAAGAGAATAGGGAATGACTGTTAATGGATCAGGAGTTTCTTATTGGGGTGATGAAAATATTCTAAAATTAAATAATGATTGCACAGTTCTGTGAGTTAAAAACCACCGAATCTCATGCTGTAAAAGAGTGTGTATTATAACATATGAATTACATTTCAATAAAGCTGTAATTGAAAATGTAGGATTGTGATTTTTCCATACCAGTTAACCACTTTCATGTCTAGTGTTCTATCTAATGGAAAGAACAGTTTGGTCCATTAGAGCAAATCAGCAGATCATGGAAGTCAACCTAAAGTCCCTGATTATGTTTTGCCAAATAGTAGATAAGTTAAATATATCTCTTAATGAATTCTGCAATTCCAGTGCACAATAAATACAGGTGTCAGTTTTTATTTTCTTTATAATGGAAGTATTGTCACAAGTATTGTTGTTTCAGTAATTTTTCCACTGTAGGGTGAATGTTAATGGTATAATTTGTATGAAAAATAAAATCCACTTATGTAGAGAATTTTTCACCTAATTCTTCATAGATGGGTAGAGGGAGGGAAGGACATATATTCCACCATAGATAGAATAAATAAAAATGTTAATGGTGATTTCTCCTTGCCTCCCTCCCTCTTCCTCTCTCCCCCATCCCTCCCCCTATCTCTCTCCCTCTCTCTTGTTCCTTTTGTTAATATTTCATTGCTGTAGAAAATACCCGACAACAACTTAAGGGAAGGATTTATCTTCATTCACTGTTTAGGAGATTTTAGTCTGTACAATGGTAGGGACAGTGTGGTAAGGAAGCGTAGCTGATATCATGGGGCCTGGAAGAAGAAAGAAAGAACGTCCGCTTGCACAGGCTTCCCCCTTTCCCTCCTCTTATTCCCTCCAGGTTCTCAGCCTGTAGAGCAGTGCTGCTCACATTCAGGGCAGGTCTTCCCCTCGTACACCTCTGGCCCCCCAAAGGCTCACATTCTCATCATAATGCAAGATGCACTAAGATTGAGAGTCTCCAGAGTCTTCACAGTTCTAGCAACACTCACACAGACATCTTGTGAGATTTGCACATCTCACAATAGACCCAAATAGGCAGTTTTTTTCCTTTTCCCATCTCAGACCTCAAATACTCATTCATTTTTTTCAATAAATGAAAAGAAGTGTCCTAGACTTGTCTTTCAAATTATATTTTATTTCTTTGTATGTCTAAACCATAACTTTTGACCCAGTGCTGACAAGAATCTTACTGGATTGTTTTTCGGTGTAAAATATAATATGTGCATATCTGAAAATACCATAGTAAAACCACTAGGTGCAATTAATATACACTTTAAGAAAAAGAGAATGACAGGAAAGTAAAACTGTAGTAAGGAGAGTTAAAGAAGATGGTGAATGGGGATGAATATGATTTTGTCAGTTCATTTTACATGTATGAAAATAGAGCAATGAAATGTTATGAGTGTTTTAAGAATAGAGAGTAAGATAAGGGAGAGGGAGTGAGGTTGATTGGGATGCATTGGATATATGTGTGGAAATGTCACAAACATTGTACAAACAACATATGCTAATGGAACAAAAACAAAAAAAAAGAGATTCTACGCTATTACTTACTGTCTGATAATGTTCCCTGAAGAAAAAAACGTTGCCCAAGAAATTATTTGCTCAAGCCAAGCATGAGTGGCTCACACCTTTAATATGAGCTGAGATCTGATGATCATAGTTCAAAGTCCAGGTTAAAAAAAAAAAGCCTGTCATATAACCATATAAGATGATGCTAAGTGAAATGAACTCCCCCCCCCCCCACACTCCAAGATAGGGAAACAAAAAAAAAAAGAAATTCTTTGCTCAAGAAATTGCTTTGCACAAGAAATTAGGCGAAATGAACCCCAAGATAGGGATTGAAATGTTTTTTTTTCTTTCTTGTGATTGTTTCTAACATATTTATCAGCTGATTTCTTTGTTGCTTTGTATGTCCCTCCCCCATGGTATAACCCCTGCTTTCATTGTATTTGATGTTGGTATAATTTGTGGAGAGGAAGGGAAAAAACAAATCATTTAAATAGGGATACAGGTGGACCCATTGCAGCAATGAGATGTACAAGTCCTTATGTCAAAAACAAACTTTACAACTATAGGGCATGGGAGGGGGATGGGAAGGGATGGGAAGGGGAAACAAAGGAGGAGGCTACAATGCTTGATAAGAAATGTACTCATTATCTTGCCCATGTAATTGTAACCCCTCTGTACGGTATTTTCACAATAAAAAAAAGAAAGAAAGAAAAAAAGAAATTAGGATGTTTCTGAGGATGTGATTCTTCCTGGAAGAATTTACTTCACGGGCTTTTGTTAATGAGCATAGAGACAGGGAGTGAAACATACAACCTGGAGAAGATGGATACATGGCAAGTAAACAGAATCTAGTGGGTTTTTCAGCTAATGTATTCTTTCTCCCATTTGTTCAATTTCATAGTATTTTTGTTTGAGCACTCACAATTATCCAGACGCTGGATTAGGTGTTAAACAGTAACAAATAAGCAAACCAGATGCCCTTGCCCCTGGTTGGCATCCTTATGTTCAGTCACTCTGAAAATAACACAATCATACCACAACTTTTATTTGTTTTCTCCCCAAACACTACTTGTTGAATAACACATTAATTTATAATGTTTCTGCCCACGCAGGTTACAATTCTATTGTCATTTTACATTGTCAATGCATGCAGTTGGGGCGTAATATTTACTATTGAAAAACAGTGATCTAAATCCCTGAATGATTTTTATTGGGAAAACTCTGTTTCCAAGATGAAATTTACTTTGGACTAAAAGATTACAGTGAGAAAATGGAGGCGGTGGAGTTGATTAGTTATTTGTTTTCCCTACCTTACTCATCCCTCCTGCCAACACTTCCAGGATGGAGCAATGAACAAGAGACAAAAGAAAGAAGTAGGCGTGGCTTAGGTTTCCATGGACTGCAGTGAGCTGGTATTTAGGATTTTGGAGTTGGTAGAAATTTCTAGCCATCCTTTTCTTTTATGAAAATCTAGTCTCGATGTGTGCCTGCAGGGTCTGTTCTCAGCAGTCATGTTGGCCTTGGTAAATGCATTCTGTTCTGGGCAGACTGTACAGTTTCTTCCTCATATTTCCAGCTTTCTGCATTCGCCAGCCCTTTTGCACCTGCCTCTATGCCCATGGACAGAACCCAATAGGATTTTACATCTGCTCTGCCACCTGGCAAATCTCTCCTTCCAGGAAAGAGCTAATACTCCCACATCATGCCAACAAACCCAGGAAGTGCTTTCTCTACCTTCTGACACTATTCATATATATATATATATATATATATATAATTTTTAATTGTGAAAATACTGTATAGAGGGGTTACAATTACATGAGTACATTTCTTATCAAGCATGGTTGCCTCCTCCTTTGTTTCCCTTTCCCATCCCTTCTCATCTCCTACCCCCCCACCCCCCCCCCCACCTGGCCAAAGTTGTAAAGTTCATTTTTCAACATAATGACTTGTACATCTCATTGCTGCAATGGGTCCACCTGTATTACTCATATATTTGTGGTCTCACACCGACTTTGCTGAGCAGGCATCAGACCTGTCTGCAGTGTCCTTCATGCTAGGCAGCCATACAGTAAGCTTTTCACAAAGCCCCAGTGACTCCCCACCATGGACTTGTGGCATCGTTCCCAAGAGTCAGAAGAGAAGGCTCAGAGTATAATTTTCTTCACCCAGCCACATTCAACAAATCCTCCTCACAGAATCCAATCTTAAACTCTTGTGCCTTTAAATTTTCAAAGTCAATAAGTAGGTTCATTTTGTTGTAACAAAATGTTGAAATAAGGATACAGGCTGACCCATTGTAACAATGAGATGTACAAGACACTATGTTGAAAACAAACTACAACTTTTCCAGGGAAGAATGGGAGGGAGGAATTGGGTAGGTGGAGAGGGAAGGGATGATAGGGGAAAAACAAAAGAGGGGGTAACAATGCTCAATAGGAAATGGACTCATTACCTTGCTCATGTAACTGTAACCCCTCTGTACAGTATATTTACAATAATATAAATAAATATATACATTTTTAAAAAAATAAATAGGTTCAAGGATGAGGGAATTTCTTAGGAAATTCTCAAGAAAATTTCTTTTGAAAAGTAGTGTAGAGTGAGTCTACAACTTGAAATGAACTTATTTTTACAAGTTTGTGTTTGGTTGCACTTTGGTTAGATGGTTGAGCATTCAAAAAATGAATACACAATAGACATATAGTTATGGCTCTTATATTTTATTTTAGATAAAAATAAAAATGCTTTAAATGAAAATAACTCCACAAGCATTTTTTTGTTTGTTTGTTTTGTTTTATGGGGTCTGGTCGTGGGGCCTGAACTCTGAGCCTGGGCGCTGTCCCTCAGCTCTTCAGCTCAAGGCTAGTGCTCTACCACTTGAGCCACAGCACCACTTCGGGCTTTTTTCTTTTTGCTTATGTAGTGCTGAGGAATCGAACTCAGGGCCTCAGGCATGCAAGGCAAGTGCTCTACCACTGAGCCACCTTCCTAGCCCATCCACAAGTGTTTTTTAAAACTAGCATTTTTAATGAGATACAAGATGTATCTCTTCCAAACATACATCTCAGTGATTTTAGTATACTCTTACATCACCATCTAATTAATGATCATGTTAATGCCCCTCAAAGAAAACTACACCTGTTGCACCTTTTTCTCTCCCCGAGCTACTCTCATTTCCTGTCTCTATTCTTAACTAGTTAATGAAAATAGAAGATACTACCTTTCTCTGTGTGGTCTCTTTTATTTTGTGTAATGTTTTCAGGGTTCATTTATGTTACAGTTTCATAGTTTTTTTCCCAAATGGAAATTTATTATGTGTAATTTATCACATTTTGTGTATGATTTTTATCATGTGATGGTCAGGTACCTTGCTATCATTTGGGGACTATTATGAATGAATAATGTGGCTGTGAATATTTTTGTACGTTTCTGCACTTATATAATAAAGAATGGCATTCTTATTTAACATATTTGACATATTTGCATATTTGACATTTTGAGAAATAGCTCAATAAAGTGGCTGCACCAGCTATATTCCCATCAGCAGTGTGTGAGCAGTCCAGTTGCGCCACATCCTCATCAACACTTCTTATCATCTTACCTTCTTCTTCTCCTCCATTTTTTCCAGGGTTTCTAATGAAATTAGTACCCTAAAAATTATTCACAATATATATTTTTCATGATTTAATTCTTTTACTCTTTTAATTAAGCTTTACTGTGTGTCACAGCACAATTTAAAAAGCACAATAAAGACACTCAGGTTTTTCTTGTTCGTATATACAGTCTTTGAAAAGGCATTGCAATGTATGCTCTTGTTTATCAGATTTGACACCTCATTGTTTAGTATTTATGGCTGAAATTTTTTATAGCTGTGAACCCCAGTATAAGATGTAAAATGTCAGTGCCCAGCTATGAAGACATCAGGTCATACAATAGTGTGCTTTGTGTTTTTAGCAACATGAGGTGAATTGCCAGTGTTCCCTGAACTTCAGTGTGTGTTCCTAATGCAGGCTGTGTCACTTTCTCCAATCTGTTTAGAGGTCTCGCTCTCCCCCTGAGGAAGATTTGTTTCTAAATCTCTCATTTGTGTATTTGTTTCATTTCACAGATGTTGTATTTAGCTGTTTAGTTTATGCTGGGTAAGCATGCTAATCTATGTTCTTCTTGTTTTTTTCAATCCCCTTAGCAGTTAGGAATATGGCCGTTCATTATGGTCTCTACTGGCTAGTGACAATGAAAATCTCTCCATGTGTCTTTTGACCACTTGTATATGTGCTTCAAGAAAATGTGCATTTGTGTGACTTTTGTTAGCCTAAGCTCCCCCACCTTAGGAGCCACCCCACTATCTTAGGCCCTGCTTTAAGCATGGCCTTTCCCCAAAATCTGGTGACACAGACAGGTCCCCTAAATTAGCTGACTCAGGCTTTATCAGTGACACAGGCAACTACAACCATAAATCCCAGCCCCGCCACAACAAAATCCTCTGCTCTCACACCCCTCAGATCAAAACCCAACCCAACCTCAGAGAACCAGGCTGCTCTCTGCCCTGGAGACAACCTGTCAGGTTACTGACATTAAACTTCTTTGTATGTAACCATGTGTCCAATCCCAGCCCAGCCACAACAAAATCCTCTACTCTCATACCCCTCAAATCAAAATCCAACCCAACCTCAGAGAACCAGGCTGCTCTCTGCCCTGGAGACAACTTGTCAGGTTACTGACATTAAACTTCTCTGTATGTAACCATGTGTCCTAGTGATTTGGGGGGAGAAGCCTTTCACTTTTCTCATTAATTAACTGGGTTTTATGGGATTTTTGGTGTGTGTTATTTTCTCTGAATTCAATTTCTTTATCCTGAAGATGAGTTACATATTTTCTTCCCATCTATTTAGTTGGTATCTTTCAAGCATGAAAATGTTCTAGACTAGAGATGTGGCTCAACTGGGAGAGTGCCAGTTGTGAACAGAAAGCTGGGTGCAAGATAATTTCAATTAAGCCCAATCCATTTTCTATACATGTTTTTCAGTTTGTATTATTTCTATGACACCATTGCTTATCAAAACATTGGGACGATTTATATTTATGTCTTCTCTTAACAGTTCTACATGTCAGCTCTTAGACTATATAGCTTATATATTTTTTTGCTGTTAGACTATTTAACTTTTGTATTATGATCCACTTTGAGTTACTTCTTGGATAATGCATGAAATAGGTTTCCAACTTATAAAAAACTTTGCTCTCCAGTAATCATAATACTGTTGAAAGGAAATTATTAAGACTTAACATCAGTAGTTTTGATGACATCTATGTTTATAAAATACAAAAGTCCATGTATCATCGAATGAAAAGGCATTATGGAAAGCGTAAGGATAAAAACAATTCAATTATGACTCCTGGAGAGAGTTCTTAGGTTTAAACTAGATAAAAATAAAGTTTCTCTATTGCTTTATGCTTCTTTATTTTTACATTTTAGCAGTTGTCAACCTAAAACACTTGCCTTTGCATCAAAATGAATGTCTAATATTCTTAAAATTTTCATTATTCCTCTCTATTCATAAGATCAAGGAACAAACATGAATGATGTTGCTTCTAATGAATCAAGAAAACACTGTCAGGCTTTTGTAAAGACTTTCATAATGACCAACTAAAAAAATAGGCTGAATATGCTAGCAAGGCCATTTATAAAATGTGAGAGTAATAAAATTGGAAATACTGTTTTGTTATAAATATACCAAAACAACAAATTTCCAATGTGCTAGGAAACCTCGTGCCTCAGCATCCTATTGGCGTAGTGATTTGTAACTTCATTGATCTGCAACACTGATTCAACCCTAAACACTATACCATTCTATGTCCATTCAGAGGAATAACCTTCACATGTTTGAATTGTGGCACTTGGAATTAAATTTCATCAGATACTGTGCTAGATCTACTATGAAGGAGATTCCTATTATCACATATATTATAAATTTTTAAAGCAATTAAGTGATTTATATTTTTAACTGTGTTTCTTTTCTGTGTCACTTCCTTGACTTTTAATTGGAGCCTTGGGAAGTAGAAGAGAGGTGAAATTGCGTGTCCCAGTTAGTTCCCTACTCTTACCTGTCATCATTAGAAAATTACTAAGACATTTTTTTCTCTTTCTATAGAGATATACATGGAAATGTTATTTTAGAAAATAATATCCTAGAATTTATAGAGTAAGGCAAAAAGGGTCAGACTACTACCCAAGATACTGAAGTTAAATTGAAGTGGTGATTCAGGAGATACAGAAATAAATGACTAGGAATGTCAAGTCAGGTCCCAATGCTATTTTTCATGGACAGAGTTGGTAACAAACAGTTGCTAACTGTGTCTTCAACACTCCAGGAGTTATCATTGTGTTTGGTTGTTGTTGTTGTTGTTTTTTGTTTTTTTATGTCTGTCCTGGGGCCTGAACTCTGGGCCTGGGCGCTGTCCCTCTGCTCTTTAGCTCTCCGCTAGCGCCCTACCACTTGAGCCACAAAGCCACTTCTGGCTTTGGTCTGTTTATGTGTGCTGAGGAATCAAACCCATGAAGGGCAAGCACTCTACACTGAGCCAACTTCCCAACCCCATCATTGTGTGTTTTAAGACTGATCTAGATTAATCTTTTAATAGTAAGAAAAATTATTTTATATCCCTTAATATGCTAATGATCAGTAAAATTTCAGGGCCAATGATTGACAGCTGAGGCAAGAAGTAGAGGCAGTATAAAATTCAAATATCAAAAAAATCACAAAAAATGAAAAAAATGGATTCAAGTTCCGGAATCAGACTTACATCAATGTATCAGTCTTTCTGCCATGATCTAATTATAACAATAGTAGCGACCATTAAAATATACTGTTTAGAAAAAAATAATTAAACTAGAGAAGTCTTCAGTAGAAATAATATTCTTTTAAAAAAATCTATTCAAGTCATAAAGTTGAGGAAGTGGTATTTTAGGTAACTGATGGGTTGAGTGAAGTAAACTGGTCTAGAATAATATCCTGAAGGTGACTGGAGTCAAGAGCATATGATGTACTGGGAAGATTCCAGAGGAACTGCTGACTTAAAGAAAGTATCGTTTACAGAATAGCTAACTTTCTTCTCACTCGATTTACAGGAAAATCTCTCAGTTAACAAGCTCAGGAACTCACAATGAACACCTTGCCAGTTTTTCTCTTGCTTCATTCTTATTTGTTAACAAGCAACAAAGGACCACAGATATTTGAGAAAAGCATGAAATAATAGAGACAGTATTTTTTTTTCTTTAAAAAGCATGTCAGAATGAATAGGAAAAATTCCAGAATAAAACTTAATTAAAACTTCAAATTAGTGGCCTCAGATATATCTATAAATGTACTGGATATGTAAAATGAGATCAGCATTTAACAAAAAAAATGAATTACTGTCTAAGATGTTTTTCCCCTTCTTCCAGATCATATTAAAACAATAGTAAAAGAACAGAAAAACATATAGAGCTACATAATTAGAATGACAAGTGTGTGCTAGAAAACACAAAAATTACAATATTTCTGTAGACTAGGAGAAAACACAGAGAACCCTGAGGAATAATGAAATTAGTTGTACACACAAGAATAATTTAACTTTATTATTAATGTGGTCATAATAAGACCTAGGGAAACATAAATTTTAATATGTTATTTTAGAAGTGTGGCAGCAAGGCCATGGAGATGTAGAAAGGCCAAAAAAATCTATGAAAAGGCCATGATGAGTAGATTGGTAAATCTGATAAAAGAAGTCAATGGAGAGTCCATATCAAAAAAACCCCAATAATTAGAGATTTTATATATAATCATTCCCCTCCCCCATACCTATCACCTCTGAACAGTTCTGCTTTCAAGGACAAAGGGAGAGTTATAAATATTATCTGACAGGATTTGTATACTAGGAGAACATTCAAGAGGAAAGAACATAAATAATGAGAGTAAAGAGAGGCTTAGTGAAAGTGAATCTTTTCAGGGGTGAAAGACAATATATAATGCAGTATCAAACTCATGAGGTTAATGCATTTTACATGAATGAGAAGGTCCAAAATATAAAGATCACTGAGTAGGATGTGATATCTTTGGTGTTCATTGTATAGTTGTGTGCTCTTTGTAGGTAATATAAATTAAATGAAATTATAATTATGTATTAAAAATGAAAGAAATTGGGATTTAAATTACATATATGACAATAAAAAGGATAGTGAAATAAACATTTGGAAGTACATCAAAGTAAATTATAGTAGTTATTTTTTTCTTTCCTGAGCAAATTTTCTAATAGTGGTTCTCATGAAGCAGATCTATTTCTAAGAAAGCAAAAGTTACTTTGAAAAGAGATAAAGATGTCTGCCTCATTAATGCTTAGTATGGGAAGATAGTTTTTTACATGACTCATCAAAAGACACATGATACAGATTATTAGGAATAAAGTATTTGGATGAGATACCTTTAAAATATGACATCGCTTCAATAAATATCATGTATACACAGTGCATTTCTGCTGCATTCTATGTGTCTAAACAAGTCTTTGAGTCTGACTGGAGTTAATTAAGAAGAGTGATGTTTAGAGGTGTCTTTAAAAAAATGCCATCTATGATGATGTTCAAACAGTGATGACCCCACACATATGTGGTGATCCCAAAGTGTTGTTTCTGTCTTCTTTAATGCCTTGCTACAAGCATACTCTATGATGTTTGCAAAATGATGGACAGAGTTTTCAAAATATATTCCTGTTGTCACATGGTACACAACCATTTGTACATATTTTAATCAAGATAACATTTATTCAATTTTTAAACAACCAGATAACATGAAGGTCATGTATAAAATGACCTGCTGCTGGACCTTCTCCTTCTATTCCTCCTCCTTTCTTCCTCTTCCTCTTCCTTTTCTTCTTCTTCCTCTTCTTGCTCTTCTTCTCTACAAAAGCAAGTACTTGTTTCTGTTTTTAGTTCTGATGCTTGTCTCTACAAAAATCTGGTATTGGAATTTATACTGCTGACAAATAAATAATATGTTAGTGTTTTATACATAGTCCTAGGTCATAAAAAATGTTGATGAGGGGCTGTGAAGGTGGCTCAGTGGTAGAGCACTTGCCTTGCATTCATGAAGCCCTGGGTTCGATTCTTCAGCACCACATAAGCAAAAAGAAAAAAGCTGGAAGTGGCGCTATGGCTCAAGTGGTAGAGCACTAGCCTTGAGCTGAAGAGCTGAAGGACAGTGCCCAGGCCCAGAGTTCAGGCCCCACGACCGGACCCCCCCCCCACAAAAAAATTGTTGATGCTTGGGTTCACTTTGTCCCCTTGTCTCACAGGGGCAATGAAGAGGGTCCGGATGAATTCCGACATATACTGTGGACTATTCATCACAGGATCACTGGGTGCATCGAGTCCATTCTTTTATAACTGTAGTAATGAGGTCTAGTCTTTGACCCATGAAAAATGTTACCCCATTCTTAAAGGCTGCTCACTGTAAACACACAAGAGATGATGATGTTGATGTACAGAGCAGTCAGCATTACGTGTTTGGAATAACTGGCAAAATATTCTTCAGGTACCTGAAGGGGAATGTCTTCTTATAGTTTCCACATCTCTAACCCAGAAGATGACAGAATTTTTATCTGAAAGGATGGATGGCAGATATTGTAGGCTTCATGTGTCACATACATTCTAGGTTACCCATTCTTCTGTGTTGACCACTCTTTAGAAATATAAAAAGGTATTCTTAGCTTTGCAAGCATGCAAAAATAGGTCATGGGTTGGATTATGCCTGTAGGTAATTTTTGGCTGATCCTTGTCTTTAAAAACATATTTATACTGTTTAATGCTTTATTAATATTGAACTTTATGCTAGGCCTTTTATTTGTTCTAGAGAAAAATCTAGCTCACTTTCACTTTGCCCTGGTGTTTTGTTTTGTTTTGTTTTGGTTTGGTTTGGTTTTTCTATCAGTGTTGAATTTCATATTTTTTTATTAATATTATTTTGCAAGGACAAATAATGTCCTAATAGCTCTATCTTCTGCTCTGTTAATTGTGGGCAGGGTCTTTGGACTCTCCACTTTGTAAAATGAGATTTTTGCTGTCTTTTCCCCTCCTTGCAACTCTCTGTTTCCTGGGCCACCTGTTAGCTATATCCTTTTCCTAACACCATTTATTGTGCTGTTGGCACGTCTGCAAAATATGAAGGTTGAATATAATGCTTCTGAAGGAGCAGAAACCCCACAAACTCCCAAAGATTCAGCTGATGATGGATGAAGATAAAAAATATCAAGGGAAATTATTTAATAATCAAGGAAACATGAATAAAGTATGGAATCTAATTAATAAAAAAGAGTGAGTCCTGTCATAACTCTATCAGTTGGAGGATGGATATTGTGTAGGGTAGCAAGATTCCATTAGATGAAGACAATTGTTGAAGGTATTAGTTTTGAAAAAGGGAAAAGAAAGAATGAGTCTAGCAAGAAACAGAGACAGAAGCAAAAACTATGTTTTCAAATCAATGTGATACTGCCAGTACTTTGCAATTTCAGGCAATATAATCAGAAATATTTGGAGAAAGGAAAATTTAAGCTCTGATAAATAAACTTTTTCCATGTATTACACAACATAGAGCTTGGATATCAATAGAATAGTATATATGACTTGCCACTTTCATTTATCAAGTTTTTTCTCGTTGTTTCATTGAATCAAGTAAGAATATAGAAAGGATTTAGTGACCTTTTCTAGGATTTAATGACTTTTTCTAATACAGACACATACACACACACACACATCATTTGAACAATCAAGTAAACTTGTCCAGGGAAAGATTATTTTTTAACAGGACTCTAAAGCGGACTAATCCTAAGGAAAAAATATGATTTGAACTTCATTTAGATGGTCACAGTACATGGTTTAAACTTAGGGCTTCATATTTTCTGGAAAGCATTCTACCTCTTGAGCCATGACCCAACCCTTTTCTGATTGCATTATTTATTTACTTTTTAAACAGAATCTTCTTTTTCCCCTAGGGTGGCCTGAGCTATGATTCTTCTACTTATGCCCTGCCACCCCATACTGCAGCTGGAATTATAAGAACACACCGATATGTCTGGTTTATTGATTTGCCTAGAGTATCAATAACTTTTATGCCAGGCTCTCCTTGAATTACCATCCTAATCTCTGCCGCCTGAGTAGCTGATATTATAAGTCTTAGCCACTGCACTTAACAAAATCTTTTACAAAAGATAACTTTAAGAAAAATAGATAAGGTGGCCAATCATCCCAGTTTGGACAAAGGACAGACTTCTGGATTGTAGTGCTAACAGTAGGAGAGTTATAGGCAAATTGGGATGTTAATTCTAAAGTCAAACAACCAAGGCTGACAATATTTTCATCATTTTTCTCTGACAAAAGGCTGGACAACTGAGACCATCTGCAGCCACACAGTTTAATTCTCAACACTGACAACAAACTACTTTGAGTTTGTTTTGAACTTGTGTCAAAAAAGGAAATATAAGACTGTTAACAGAAAAGCAATAACAAAAATAATAAAATAAACAATGTCAATGCTTGCTTCAGAAAAATTCCTTGATTGTTCTTTTAGGAAATAGCCCTTTTCTCAGCAGAGTCCTTTGATTGCATAGAGGAAAAGCTCACAAAAAAGCAACTGTCCTTATGAAGATTCTTTTCAAGATTCTGACCTTGTGGTATCCACAACTTTGAGACTATTTTATCATAAATTGCTTCCAGGTCCAGTCTGTTATTTACTTCTGCTTAAATAACTTGACTTTAGATCCCTATCAATATCTACTTTGCGTTTTCTTTTCAGTCCTAGAAAGAAAAAAAGGAAGGGGGAGGATTTTATTTCATGAACTAGGCATGGAATGTCCAGATGATTTTACTTGGTCATAACTGAGCTATACATTTACTTCTTATATGGAGTCAATAATTGTTAGCTGTTGCATTACTGTTGAAACAAGGGTACTAGTTTTTGGTTTGGAGCATTGTTCATGCATCTGCAAGTTGGACAGGATTCACAGGGGCAATTTCTTTTGGTTCTTGCTTCATCAGCTGAGGTACCTTGGAGGCTGAGGGTGACTTGAAGTTTGGAATCATCTGAAGAATCCACTCAGGGATTTGGCAGATGATATGGACTGATAGCTGAGAACTCATCTGAGCCTTCAGATTAAAATTTTCTACAAATGGCCTTTCCACTTAGTTATGCGGCTTTTTCATGCCTCATGGCTGGGCTCTACGAGTAAGCATAGGAAAGCAAAAGGTGGATCCACATGGCACTTTAATAATCTAGAGACCATTTAATGATTATGTCATTTCCATCACATCCAAAACTCAATGCAACTAGCAAAGTCTATACAAGTTCAAGGGAAAAGCCACAGGCCTCACTCAACAGGATTAATGCCAATGTCATTTGCAAGAAAACTAAGCAAGGTGGTATATATTATTGTGGCCTTAAAACACAATTTTCAACACTATGTTACAGTTTTTTTTTAAAAAAGTGTCAAGCTAAAACATACAGCCAAGTTGAAAAAAATATAAAATAGCAACCCCTGGTGGTTATTTTTAGGTAGAAGGAGTTCATGTGAAAGGCAATGACATGGAAAGGAAAGCAACTAATTGGAGAGGTGAACGCTCACAAAGAAACTCATTTACATATTTGTTAATAACTCAAGAAACTCAAGAAATGTCATTGTTTTTTGCTCGGTTGTGGGGCTTGACCTCTGGGCCTGAGTGCTGTCCCTCAGCTCTTCAGCTCAAGGCTAGCATTCTACCACTTGAGCCACAGTGCCACTTCCGGCCTTTTCTGTTTATGTGGTGCTGAGGAATCAAACCCAGGGCCTCATGCCCGCAAGGCAAGAACTCTACCACTGAGCCACCTTCCCAGCCCCGAAATGTCATTATTCTTAAGAAACTTAACATGACTAATGGCTTTTTCATGTTTGATGCTTTTACTTACTTTGGCAACATGTAGACTACTAATAAAGTAAAGAAGTCTTGGGTCTCAGATGAAATGTACCATACAGTAACTCTTACCACATCATTGCCCTAGATGTTACCTATACTTTGTGTAGCTTCTATAGTCAGTGTCTGTTCATGGCTTGGTGTGTGCTCCATTGATTGCTACTCATGTTATGACTGATAAATAATCATGGCCTTTGGCTTCTCAAGGATAACACAATGTAGATTTAGTTAGAATTAAAGTAAACTGGGTCAGTGTATTTTATGACAGGATATAGCAATGTGCCCTACTAAGGGCAGCTTTTCTGTCAGGGGAAAGCTATATTTAGCTCACTCTTTCTTAATTGCTTCGACGTAGCTCTGTGAGCATTGAAATTTAATCTCATTGGAAATTTGCTCTTTTTATAGATCTCAGGTCTTTCTCTGACTTAAAAAAAAGCAAGATTTACCTCATTTTAGCAAAGAGCAAATAGTGCACGTTAATGAATAACAACAGGAAATATCATTTTTAAAGGCTGTATATTTTCATAAATATAAAGTGTGAAACAGGTGAGCAGATAAGGTTAATATATTTACCTATTTATTTTATCATTTGTAAACACAGATGAAGATGGACACAAAGCAGAGTATAGGAGTCTTTCTGTTCAGAAATGGTGCAGAATACCAGCTTAAAGATAATAATCACATGGGATTCATTATTGATGCTTATTTGTGAAGGAATATGGTTGGTTCAATTACTAAATTAAATACCTCCTATCTACTGGATAATTACAGCAACTCCCACATATATTCTACCTTAATTGTTTCCATTATTGGACATTTCTCACTGTTCTGAACCCAAATATTACCAATTATTTATTCTAAGATTGACAAAGAATCCTATCTTAAGTTCAATTAAGATGCTGCTTTTTCCAATACATGAAGTTGATTCTCATGCCTACTTATCCAGAGAGAAGTATTTAAATATTCTTCATGTACTCTGCATACAGTATTTTTATTAGAATGCCTTCTCATAGTTAATGTAGGTGATATTACGGCTTTGTTATAAAACAGCAAACCAAGAGAGTATCTACTCTAGGTGCTGTGTTAGGTATTCATAAATACATATTTTTCCTTTGATGTTTATAGTGATTGTTAGGGGTAAATATGGCCAACCATGAATCTGAACATTTAGGTTAGGTAATTGTATAAAAAAATCACTGAATAGAGATTGGCAATCTGATTTTATTTTATCTGAGATGTCTTCATTTCTCCATCACTACCATGGGAAAAAGGCATCACTTAGAGCAGCACTCAATCTTGAGTGCTCGCTGGGATTACCACTTGGAGGGCATGTTAACACACAGATTTCTCTGTACTTTCCCAGAACATCAGATTCAGTATGGTTAGAGTCCTAGGAACATACAATTTTAACATGTCTCTGGGTAGTGCTGATACTGCTGCTCTGTGGACCAGATTTGGAGGATCTTTAGTTCTTGCCTCAGGCCCCTGTAGTCATATCAACAACTTTATTCTGGCAATAAACTGCAAAGGAAATACTGCCTTCTCTGGGAAGTACTCCAGGATGTGTTATTACTGGGTTTAGAACCATTACTTGTTAAAAATAAAATTTTTCTTTTCTCCTCAAAGATGTTAAGACAGAGGCTACGTGATATCTCTCTGTATTCTGGACATTTAGGAAAATGTCTGACATCTAGCACCAATTTAGTTTTAGAATGCATGAGGAGAAAAATATAGCATGATAATTACATTGAAGGGTTCCAGAAAGCTATGGAAATAGGTTATGTGTCTTTCTTTTACCATGTGAAAGTTAAAAAAAAAAAGGATTTGAAAAGTAGAGGCTGAGATTGAGAAAAAGAGTAATAAAGAAAATTCAAAATTTCAAATTCAGGTTAAAAAGTCATTTGAATAAATATAGAATGGAGACAAAGAGTCTTTGTTGAAGTTGGTGTGGAAAATTCTTAGAGCTCCTAGTTTAATCAGTAGGACAGAGGTGCTGCTAGAACAATTAGTACACGTGTAGAATATTCAAATTTAATACAGTCATAGTGTGTGATTCTTATTTTTAAGGCAGTAGCAGTTTGAAAGGAAGGAGCATGCCCAGCAGCTGGCTTCTTTTTTCCCGATGCTTCTGATTATACAAAGTCAGATTACCTCTAAAGAATACACTCTTTTATCTGGTCCTATTTTAATTCTGCTTCAGGAATATTTCAGTTTTTTCCCCTTTTTAATTTAAGAGCAGCAAACTTTTAACTGTAGGTTCCCTTGTCTTTATCTAGCTTGAAGGAAGCTGCAGCCAATTTCCTATTAGAGCATTTACCATTGAAAGTAAACTCTCATTGTTCACGCCTCTTTTCACTAGCTCCTAATATTTTGAAATGGGTCTCTTTTGTGTTTAAAGTTCATAAGAGTAGTCTTCCATCAGATAAATGAACTGATCAAAAGAAAGGGTGAGTTAACTAAAAATCATTTACTTATATTTTTCTAGCTATGTAAATAAAGGTAATTTCCAACCAGAAAAAATGTACTGATAAATCTTTAAGGAAATCATGAGATGTTAAAGTAACACACTTTAAACTAATATGCAAAAATAAATAAGTAAATAGAACTAGAAATGAGAAAACCCTCTCCTGTTACCTGTTCTTTCTCTGGGTATGAATTGGGACATTGGAAATACTCTCACCTTTTTTCCGTTCCTATTTTTTTCTATGCTTTTAAATTCACACTCATTAATCAATTTGAAATTTTTCTTTTCATTTCCATTGTTCGCATCCTATTTTCATTACTTATGAAATTTGCTGCATAATTTAGTACTCAGTAGTATATATCTCTGTATTTGAAATTTTTGTTTCATCTTTGAATCTCCTCTTCTTTAACCAGATTAGAAATTCTCAAATGTCCAAAAACATCTAAGGTATTATAGTGGTTGCCACATTGTTTATTAGACAAAAATACCTTCTTCATATTCTACTGTTTATAATTGTTTAAGAACCAGATCCCTGGAAGAATTACAGTGGTCATCTTATATAATTTTCTGGGGCTGTTTCTGCAGATGATGTATCTGTATCCACCACAAATACAAGAAGTACTGTCCAACAATATTGTTTCTTATGGGCAAAACAGGATAATGTCACATCCTCACTGTGTCTGATCTTTCTTTTTATCTCGTTTGGCAGTGATTTTTATAGTAGCAAGTACTTTTCCAAACACAGTCTGGGTGGTGAACATGTTACTTGCTTTATTTCTCATAGCTAAGCCTCTGATTTGGTTGAAACACTGTAAAAATATAAAGAGAGAATTATTTTGATTCATCTCAATTTAGAATGTGTTCTTGTTAGTCCA
The DNA here is from genome assembly GCF_024711535.1 of Dipodomys merriami. Classification (NCBI taxonomy): domain Eukaryota; kingdom Metazoa; phylum Chordata; class Mammalia; order Rodentia; family Heteromyidae; genus Dipodomys; species Dipodomys merriami. The sequence goes on from NW_027205603.1 coordinate 56,874,662, forward strand.
CAATCCATCTCCTCCATCAGATGCTCATTTTGAAACTTGAGAAATTTGGCTAGGAATACTTACTATCTTAACAAATGATGCCAAAAGGTAGGAACTGACTTAAATAAACGATAAACACTCAGAACCAAAGATAACTCCTTGACTTTAACAAACATTGTTTAAAGGATAAATTCAAGTGCTTGATCTTAACTAGGAGGTCATGAAAAGCAAGAAGATATTTGTCTTTCAACAACAGAAATGGGTAAAATTTCTATAATTTAGGCAAGAGGAAACAGATGTCTTTAAAAAAACAAATATTTAAGTCAGAAATATCTTAAAAGTCAGGAAGAAGATTTAGTGCAACTGAATCTAATTTTTAATAAACCATCCCAGTTAAGATTGTTCATGTTGGATGAGAACAATTTATTCTAATTCATAGGAGGATGTGTTGGTGTTTGTGTGAGGCTTGAGAAAAATAAAAGTACCATATCAATACATTTCCTTGCTCCTCAAAATGTTTGTAAATTGGAAGGTGACTAGCCATTTAAAAATATGCTTCCTCTGGTCTTTCTAAATGAAAGAATGTCAAGGCACCCTCCCTTGGATTACTGTTGCAATGATACAGTAACTGTAGCAACCGCATGCTGATGAACCAGCTTCTATCAGGAATGTGTTTTTAAAATTCCCACAAGGCTTCAGCAGCTTGGGAAGCCAAAGGGGAACATGTTCAAATTAATTGTTCCCATTTTATGTGATAAAAAAAGTCAGGCAGGCTCCTTTGTGACAATCCTACTTTATTGTGTCAGTAATGAAACCACATATTTAATTGACAAGTGACAGTTCCTTGCTGTTCTGTTTCCTTTGCTATTCATTATGTGATCAGTGGGTGTCTGCAATGCCAGAATGCCTTACGATGGAAGGAAGGAAGGCAGTGTAAATATGGCCAGTTCTATTGGTGACCCGAACAAGGGATGCTGACTTTATGTGGTAACATTGATCCTCACTGTTGGCTTCTACCTTGTATTTTGGTAATTGAATTGAATTATCTGTAAGGAATTTGCTTTCTAAGAAATTATGTCATGACCTATTATAAAATAAAAGCTTCCTTTGAATTTCGAGTAATTGGTCTAGAGGAAAGGAAAGCAGAATTGAGATTCAACGGGGTTTAAAACTGAGAGAACTAGGGCCCAACTGGAGCTTAACCACCTTCTATCTTTATCACCTACCTTTATCACACAGAGGGTTGATCAAGACCAGCTTCATAAATTGTATGTCTAATCTCTGTGTCAAAGGTCTAAGGTTAGAAGTGGAGATTTTTAGTTCTAACATTCTCTAAAGATACATTTAACTATTGTTTAAATTTGGGCTGCTAAAACAAATTCAATAGATTATTGCCATGGCTTAAACCACATACAACAACATATATTTTCTAGATACTTGAATTTCTAGATATGCAAATCTAACATCCAGGTACCGGGAGATCTGATATGAAGTTGTGATGTAGTGTACTCTGGCTGCTTTCTTACTATATCCTCACATGGTGGAGAGAAACGGAAGGCAAAGAAGGAGGGAAAGAAAGAGATAGCAAGTGAGGGAGAAAGAAGAAGATAGAGACAAAGAGGGAGAGAGACAAACATAGAGACACAGAAAATTCTCTCCTTTCTTTTCTTATAAGAGTTCTAATCCCATCTGAGGGCTTCACCTTTGTGATCTAATTATTCACCAAATCCCCATCTGCAAATACCATAGCATGATGCATTAAGGTCTCTACATATGAATTTTTGGGTAGACACATATATAATAGACTATATACAATCAAAAGGTAAGTGTTTGCAGAGTTCAGAGTTGGAAAAAGCAATAGAAAAAAATCTTGTTGAACTATGAATACCAATGTTATTTTTGAAGCTGTCAGAAAGTGCAGTGCCAACTAAACCAGGTAGCCTCATACCAAGGAGAGCAGATGCTCTTCTCACCCCCACCCCCACCTCAACCCCAGGAAGAGATGACACACACGGACTACCTCATCTATAGATGGGCATGGCAAAAAGAAAGGGCCATTGCATAAAAGGTGAGAGGGAATTGCTAAAATTCTAATGAATTCTTAAAGTCTGATTGTCAGCTAGTAAAATAGAGGGGAGTTTAGAAATCAAAGGGAGTTTGCAGAATTCTCATAGCCTCTTTGCCATTTCTACCAAATGCTTGTGAGAAGGGAAGGCAAGGAGTGTGAGGGAGGGTCAGAAAAGTGTCATTGACAGGGCACCAGTAACAGTTGTTTTATTGTAAAAAGGTAAAGGGAACAAAACTCCACTGGCTGAAAGGAAGAGAAGAGAGCTGAGCTTTAAACCACTATCTGTGGAGGTTTCCTACCTATGGGAAGATGGAAAACAGGTTCCCCACAAAGGACCCCTGAGGATACATGGCGGAGTTTCCTTGCCATGAGGAGACAAGCAAATGTTGAGAGAACCTCACCTCAGTGCTCTGAGGTCTTCTGAAGACTGAGGCTCGCCTGGCCAGCAGCAACAAACTATGCCACCCATAACTGAAGGAAGAAAGAGACTGGAAGAAGCTGCCCTCTTGTCGCTCGGTGAAAATCCCATAAAGAGATGGCTGAGAAATGAGGGGAAACTCAAGTACAGAAATCCCATAGAATAGCCCCATATCCCAGTCTACTCAGGACATCCCAAGAGCAAGTGGATGCTTGCAGAACCAAAAGGAAAATCACAGCATAACCCTCCTGCCCCTAAACTTAATGAATTCCTCACTAGACTGATGCAATCTCTTTTACTGTCAGAAAAAGCCATGCCCATTTGTGAATGTGCACACTGCTCAATCCAGATTCTCTAAACAATACTGGATACTAGTATAACATGTATAATCTAAGACCTAGTCAGAAGAAAACAGATGGAAAAACTTAATAATAGTTCCTAGGATTCTGTTCCAAAATGAAATATCAAATCAAAGAATAAAAAAGGACTATGAACCATAAAATTAACACACACAGGGCTGGGAAGGTGGCTCAGTGGTAGAGCGCTTGCCTTGCATGCATGAGGCCCTGGGTTCGATTCCTCAGCACCACATAAGCAAAAAAGAAAAAATCCGGAAGTGGTGCTGTGGCTCAAGTGGTAGAGTGCTAGCCTTGAGCTGAAGAGCTGAGGGACAGGGCCCAGACCGAGAGTTCAGGCCCCACGACCAGACCCCTCCCCAAAAATTCACACCCCACACACACATACACACATCACACACACACACACAAACTGTCCCACAAACATTTAAACTAGATACATCACACTCAAACAGCTGAAGACCAATAATAAAATGAAAGCCTTAGATGTAACCAAAGCAGAGAAAACACATTATAAATTGAGGAACCAAGATAGAAATGACTTAGGCCTCTCATCAGAAGCTAATGTGAGCTTGAAGAAAATGGAGTGACATCTTTAATGTTATGAAAGAAAAAAATCCTGTCAATTCAGAGTTCTATGCCAATGGAAATGGCTTTCAGACATGAAAGTGAATTGATGTATTTCAAGACAGTTTTGAGTTGAAAGAAGTTATTGCCATCAGACTTGTATTAGAAGAAGTATTAATGACAATCTTTCAGGCAGTTAACAGTCAGAAACATGTATCTCCAAAGCAGAAATAAAGAGTTATAGATAATGTAAGATAAAAGGATGTAAATCAAAAGATTGTCCCTAATTTTATTTCCTATAAAAGGAAAGTGATTAGAAAACCAGTGAAATATTGTGGTATTACCAATTAAAATTAGAATGTAAGATGACAACCACACAAAAATGGAATGAGAGAACTGGAAATATATTAGTTGTCAGGATGTTATACTATACTTGAAGTGGTAACGTATGTTACCATATACATTATTTCAAGGTCAATTTTTGTAAGTTAAAAAGCTATATTGCTAGCCAAAGACATACAATGGAAGAAACACAGCCTCTTCAACAGCTGGTGCTGGGAAAACTGGGCAGCCACATGCAGAAAACTAAAGGTGGACCCCAGCCTATCACCATTCACCAACATCAACTCAAAATGGATTAAAGACCCTAACATTAAACCTGAATCTCTGAAACTACTGCAGGACAGAGTAGGAGAGACACTTGAACTAATAGGCACAGGAAGGAACTTCCTGAACAGAGTCCCAGGGTCACAACAAGTTGGAGAGAGACTCGACAAATGGGACTACCTTAAAATAAAAAGCTTCTGCACAGATAAAGCTATCACAACCAAGCTAGAAAGACAACCAACTAAGTGGGAAAAAATATTTACCAGCAATATATCAGACAAGGGGTTAACATCCTGTATATACAGGGAACTCAAGAAACTAATCCCTCCCAAACCTAACAAACCAATTACTAAATGGGCAAGGGAACTAAAGAGGGACTTCTCAAATGAAGAAATAAAAATGGCAAAGAAACACATGAGGAAATGTTCATCATCCCTGGTGGTGAAGGAAATGCAAATAAAGACAACCCTGAGATACCACCTTACCCCAGTCAGAATGTCCCACATCCACAAATCAGCCAACGACAAATGCTGGAGGGGATGTGGAGAAAGAGGAACGCTATTACACTGCTGGTGGGAATGTACACTTTGGAAAGCAGTCTGGAGTGTCCTTAGATTGACCTCCCTTACGACCCAGTTATACCACTTCTAGGCATCTACCCTGAACAACAGGAACCAATATACAAGGACACATGCACCTCCATGTTTATTGCAGCACTGTTCGCAATAGCTAGGATATGGAAACAACCTAGATGCCCCACCACAGATGAATGGATCCAAAAATTGTGGTATCTATACACAATGGAATATTATGCAGCCATTAGAAATGACAAAATAATGGCATTTGCAGGGAAATGGATGGAGCTAGAAGGAATCATGTTGAGCGAGGTAAGCCAAGAACGAAGAGACAAACAGTACACGGTCTCCCTGATAAGTGGATGATAAATCCAAAATGTTAGGTGATATAACAAAACTAACAGGACTTAAGAAACAAAGAACTCCCACTCATCTGGTTGAACCACTACCAAATATCCCCATGCTGCTGATCACATATATGGTATATAACATGTGAGCACCGTTATATATTACAGACTGTGATTGACAATTTGCTCCAGGAAAGCTAGAATGAACTTGTGACTTTAAACGAGCATCATTATTCCACAATACTGTGAATTTCCGGAAATTAAGTAATCACTTAATCACAATCAAAAAAAAAAAAGAACCTTGGGGAAGGGAGGGAGGGAGGGGATGGTAGGGGGAAAACAATGGAGGGGGTAACAATGTTCAAGAGGAAGTGTACTCATTACCTCACTCATGTAACTGTAACCCTCTGTATAGTATCTTTACAATAAAAAAATAAAAAAAAAAGCTATATTGCTTAAGGCAATCACTAAAGCAATTAGAATGTATAAATAAGTCAGTAATGAAGATAAATTAAATCATTAAAAACTCAGCCCAATAGATAGCAGGCAGAAAGAAAATAGAAAAGAACAGATGGAACAGAAAAATGGTAGATTTAAATACAAAGAAGCCCCCCTCATGTGGCCCTGTATGACATGATTCCACATAGCCAGCCTTCTGGGAAAGTCAAACTATTGACAGAATGCATCTGGACTCACCAATCCTCTGATGGATTACAAAGTGACACACTTTGGAGAGATACAGAAATATTCTATCTTCTGTTTCTCGGGTTGCAAGCACAACTGTATGTAGTCACCAAAATTCACAGGACATCAGTGTTACAGTATGTATATTATATCTCAACAATCTTGATTTTTTTTGTTTTGTTTGTCGGTCGTGGTATCTGAACTCTGGGCCTGGGCACTGTCTTTCAGTTCTTCAGCTCAAGGCTAACTAGCACTCTACCACTAGAACCACAGTACCACTTCTGGCTTTTTCTGCTTTTGTGATGCTGAGGAATCATATCCAGGGCCTCATACATACATGAGAGGCAAGCACTCTATCACTAAGCCAACTTCCCAGCCCTACCAATCTTGATTTTCAAAAGCTAAAAGTAGTTCGTAAAATGGAAGGTAACAGAAAATGTCTTATCAAAAATGATTTAACATGTGGGTAAGTATTTTTATTACAAGTTTCTGTATAGTTTATAAATTTCCCCAGTGCTGTACACTTAAATTCAGACTAACCATGACTACTTGGATTGATAATTTCATGTCCATTTGTCCTATTTTCGTTTGCTTGGCTTTCAGAGATCATCTCAGCAGAAAATCTCAAAGGCATGGCTTATGAAAATACAAGAGTATTCCAAGTTGCTTTAGATCACTGTTTGAAGATATAGGACTTGCATTGCTCTTTACTCTCAAAAAAGTAACTCTACTTCACGTGCGCGTGCGTGCACACACACACACACACACTCTCTCTCTCTCTCTCTCTCTCTCACACACACACACACACACACACACACACACACACACACACACACACCCTGCAGCTCAGTTCTTGTAGCCAACTACTTAATTTAGGTTGCTTCCTGAGGGACTGGCAGAGGTTGGTCACAGAGCAACTTTGCAATACAAATGGTGCTTCAAATAGTCAGAGTGGAAAGTGATGCCTATCTTAGACTAGGTCTTCATCGGTAATGTACACATTCTCCACAAATATGCCCTCTTCTGTTCAAATATATGTGCACACATAAGTGCAAATAAAAATTTTCATAGGACCTAGATTACATTTTGTGGAATATATATAAGTCATTCAGAGTTCAAGTTTTCTCTTTTTCATACCATATTTTAAAAATAGTTCACAGATATGATAGGCACATTTTTAAATGATACCTCTATTGGAAGGCAAAATATGAAAACTATTCTAAAACTACTTTTACAATGGGAAAATAACACAATGAAAATACAGAAAAATTAGAAGATACAGATATTGATCTATCTATCTGTGACTCAAAGCCAGTCCACTACAAAACAAGCAATCAGCATTTCAAGACATGTTCTTTGGAGCATTTATCTCTATGCATAAATATTAACATGTGATTAAAGCTATTTGATTTTTTTATTGTGAAAATACAGTACAGAGGGGTTACAATTACATGGGCAAGGGATTGAGTACATTTCTTATCAAGCATTGTTGCCTCCTCCTTTGTTTCCCCTTCCCATCCCTTCCCATCTCCCCCATCCCACCCCGCATCCCCCTTCCCCACCTCCCCCTAGGCCAAAACAGGTGGACCCGTTGCAACAATGAGCTATTTGATTTTTATATCATCTTTTTACTATTACTTCATTCCATTGTCTGCTCTGTTACTAAAGTTATTCTAAAACTGGGATTTTCTTTGTATTATGTTGTTTCTTTTCTTTTTCTTTCTTTCTTTTTTTTTGGGGGGGGGGCGGTCGTGGGGCCTGAACTCTGTGCCTGGGCGCTGTCCCTCAGCTCTTCAGCTCAAGGCCAGCACTCTACCACTTGAGCCACAGCACCACTTCCGGATTTTTTCTTTTTGCTTATGTGGTGCTAAAGAATCGAACCCAGGGCCTCATGCATGCAAGGTAAGCGCTCTACCACTGACCACCTTCCCAGCTGTATTATGTTGTCATGTCACCACAAATAGCCAATAAATTAGAAAACACAAATTTTTTTTTATTGTGAGAATACCATACAGAAGAATTACAATTACATGGGCAAGATAATGAGTACATTTCTTTTTTTTTAATTTATTTTTTTTATTGTGAAAATACTGTACAGAGGGGTTACAATTACATGGACAAGATAATGAGTACATTTATCAAGCCTCTTCCTTTGTTTCCCCTTCCCATCCCTTCCCATCTTCCTCCCATCCCCCCACCCAATCCTCCCTGCTCCCCCACAAAAGTTGTAAAGTTCGTTTACTTCATAACGACTCATACATCTCATTGTTGCAATGGGTCCACCTGTATCCCTATTTAAATGATTTGTTTTTCCCCTTCCCCTCCACAAATTATACCAACATCAAATACAGTGAAAGCAGGGGTTATACTGTGGGAGAAGGACATACAAAGTGACAAAGAAATATCTTATAAATGTGTTAGAAAGAAAAAAACATTTGAATACGTATCTTAGGGTTCATTTCCCTAACATCACTTTATCTGATCTTTTCTGCTTGACTCAGACATATACTAGATATTGCAAATAAGGGAAACCATGGGACCTATGTTTCTTTGGGCCTGCTTACTTCCCTTAATATAATTTTTTCCAAGTCTTTCCATTTTCTAACAAATGGGGCAATGCCATTCTTTCTGATGGAGGCATAGAATTCCATTGTGTATATATACCACATTTGCTTGATCCATTCATCTACTGAGGGGCATCTGGGTTGGTTCCATATCTTAGCTATAGTAAACGAGTACATTTCTTAACAAGTGTTGTTGCCTCCTCTTTGTTTTCTCTTCCCATCCTCTCACCCCCATCCTCTCCCCACCCAAAGGCAAAGTTCGTTTTTCGACATAAGGATTTATACATCTCATTGTTGCAATGGGTCCACCTGTATCCCTAGTTAAACGATTTGTTTTTTCCCTTCCCCTCCACAAATTATACCAACATCAAATACAGTGAAAGCATGGGTTATACCGTGGGGGAGGAACATCAAAGCAACAAAGAAATCATCTTATAAATGTGTTAGAAACAATTGCATAATAGGAAAAAAAAACAAAAAAAACCATTTGAATACTTACCTTGGGGTTCATTCCACTAACATCAACTTATCTGACCTTTTCTGCTTGATTCAGACATATACTAGTTATTGCAAATAAGGGAAACCATGGGACCTATGTTTCTTTGGGTCTGGCTTACTTCACTTAATAGAATTTTTTCCAAGTCTTTCCATTTTTTAACAAATGAGGCTATGTCATTCTTTCTGATGGAGGCACAGAATTCCATTGTGTATATATACCACACTTTCTTGATCCATTCATCTACTGAGGGGCATCTGGGTTGGTTCCATATCTTAGCTATGGTAAATACTGCTGCAGTAAACATAGTCGTGCTGATAGCTTTAGTGTGGTCTTGTTTGTGATCATTTGGGTAAATGCCCAAAAGTGGATTGCTGGATCATAGGAGAGCTCTATGTGGAGTCTTTTGAGGAACCTCCATACTGCTTTCCAAAGTGAAAGAATAAGGAAAACACAAATTTTGTAACATTATATCCCCTTCTACTTTATTTGCTGATCAATTTACTAATTTTTATTTATTTTATTGAAATACTGTACAGAGGGGTTACAATTACATGGGCAAGATAATGAGTACATTTCTTATCAAGCATTCTAGCCTCCTCCTTTGTTTCCTCTTCCCATCCCTTCCCATTCTCCCCAGTCTCCCAACCCAATCCTCCTCCCCCCCAAAGTTGTAAAGTTCATTTTCGATGTAACGACCTGTACATCTCATTGTTGCCATGGGTCTTAGTTATTAAATTCTTTTTACATTTCTCTCAGTTTATTATACCAATGACTAGATATAGAAAATTTCTGATGTTATAGGTGTAGAAATTTCTGATGTTAAATGTCCTCCTTCTTTGGTGTAACTACCTTCTGCCCCACAAGTAAAGTAGTAATCAGAATCTTTGGAAGATATAAAATATATGTTCTTGTTCCTTTCACATTTTTATTTTTAAATAGCGACCCCACCTTCTTCTTTCACTTTCTTTCTGGCTTGGTACTATGGGCTGACTCCAGCTTGTATGTGTTAGGCAAAGATTCTACCACCTGAACCATGTTCCTAGCCCTTTCCCTTTATAGTTTTATTTTTTCAGGGCTAAGTTTACCCAGACTGAGCTCAGAACTTAATCCTTTTATCCTGAAAGTATCTGAATTCCTTTCCCTCCCCTTCTGTTTCTTGAAATTTTTGATTGTGTTTTTCTTACCTAGCTCATATCTACAAGTCACTTTTAAGAATCATTTGAACCTCCAACATTTCCACTACAGAGATACGAATTCCAAATTAAAAAAATGGAATTTCTAGATTAAAACAATCAGCATGTATATATTAAGAGATGTTACAAAATTTTCTTTATGAATAGTGATTTCTAATTCAGCTCTTGTGAGTCAAATGCATTAGAAATAGAAATCACTGTACAGTGTTGAAAGAATTCTATTATTTTTTTTTTTTGCTGGAAGTAAGGCAACATTTACCTGTGCCACAGAGGACAGAGACCTACACAGTGAATCACTTTATGACCTTCAAAAAGAAAAAGTCAAGTATGTCACCTTGTAATAAAATAGAAGATGAAAGAGACAGGTCTTATTACCTTGAAGGTCAGCAACCACAATAAAATAACATTCTTATTAATTTGCATAACTTTAAAAAAGTTACAGGAACACAATAGACATAGAAACCACAGTGTTAGAAGGAACACATAACAAAACTTGTTATGTTTCTAAAGTAGAAAATAAATACCTTTCTCATTAATCTGGAATTCGGCTGTGGCTGTGGAATCCACTGTGCTGGGACATCCTACTTTATTGGTTGTGTTTTACTCAGGTTTCAACAACAAAGAGGTTTGCTGCTCTTGGTATTGAAATCCTCTCCAGGTCTGTTTTGCCACATCTGACCTGGCTTCTATTTATACAACAAAGTCTAAACATTCTGAAGATACTGGAGACTCAGGGACTGAGAGGCATGTGCTCAGATGCTAGAATTAATACTCTTTTTAAAAATGGATGGATCAAAGTCTTTTCTACCCAGGGAGCACATTCCAGAAGGGCAGAAATTTTGCGAGAAGTAGAAGAAGCAAAGGCTCTTACTGTGTGTTGACAGAATTCAATCTCAGTATCAACAATAAAGAGAACAGGGGTGTACATGAGTACAAACCCTTTTATTAAATGAAAACAATTTGATGGGGGTGATTAGCTTCAAAAGTGTTAGAAGAATCAAGCAGCAAACAGAAGAAAGAAGGATCTTGTATATTACCAACTAAGGTAGGTTCTGCTTTTTCTGTGCTAGAAAGTTGAGGTACCTTGGGTAGAAAGTTTCTACCTTAGGTAGGAAGTTGAGTTTCCTTAGCCCTAGATCTAGCCACCTCGCCCAGAGCTGAAACCCCCAAGGTGTGTGCAGGAGGTGCTGGATACTAGAGGAAATCTGCCTAGTGAAAGTTGGAGCCACTTAGGTGACTCAGACTCTCAGGAAGATACTGCCAGAAACGAAGACAAGGGACACATCATGCTGGCTCCTCATCTCTTTCTGGACTACTCCCAGGGGCTCCTATTGCCAAAGCCTAACAGAAAACAAATTTGTAAGGCAACCTGGGTAATGGAATATGCAGAGCACAGGGAGGGGGGAGGGCCTTCAAGAAACCTTTCCTAGTGGAAACCAATAAATGATCAACTCACTAGTGCTGCGGTGGCATCACAGGTAGAGTTCCCCCTGGAGAGTTTGGATATTGTCTCTCAGTTTTTCCAGAAAGGAGACCTAGATAAAAAAGAGCAAGATTAACTTTTGGGTTGTCAAAAGACTCAACTTTTTGTTTTTGTTTTCTTCTTTTTCAGTACTAGGGATTGAACTCAGCACCTTGTGCTTCTCTACTGCTTGACTTTATTTAATTTCATTTTTCTGATAGTCTGCCATTTTTATGCCTCAGATTGCAAACTTCCTCACTCTGTCTCCCATGTAGCTTAGATTAGAGGTGAGCTCCACCACAACAGGCCTACACTTAGATTGTTTTGAATGGTTATAAACAAACAGAAATCTACTCTTAAGGTCAGAAAGGGATGTAGTTCAAGGAATTATTGGTAGCCTGGAAGGAGTATGGAGAGAGGGAAGGAAGGCTACAGTTTTTCTCGTTTGGAGCCAGGTGCAGTTTTGAAACTATTGATGCTGAGGACTGAGAGAAGAATGCAGAGATATTAGAAGCTCATGTTTGGAAAGGCTTGTTTGGAAAAGTTGCAGCACAGCAGAGAGGTTGGTCTCAAGGTTGACACAGGACAAACAAAAGAATGCACTCCCTGAAGTATTCAAGAAATATAGCTGCACAGGATTTCTTGGACCTATTTACACAACATGATAGCCTAAGAACTAGCTTTTGGGAAGTAAGAACAATCAGATCTGGACAAACAAGAGCTCTACTATTAGGACACATATTTGTGTAAGACAATAATAACAATACTTTAGAAATAATGTAGGTTCTCTTGGATGCCTGTGTTCTGGGCACAGTGTTGTTAGTACAATGGCTCATTTAATCTCTCAGAAATATCCATAGATTAGGCTTGCATCTTTCTCCTTACAGTTCAAGAAACTGAGGCCTAAAGTGAATTCACGTATCTAATGAGAGGTAGACTACAAATTGAACTCGGATTATTTAACTGTGGAGGCTTCTTTTTCTCAACTACCAACCAAGCTATGCTATATAGTGTGATTATATAATTGTATCATTCTTAAAACTGGTTCCGGTTTTAGTTATTCTTTAAAGGGATTTGGATTTTTTTTTTTAGGTCATGCACATTTATAGAAAGAAGGTTAAATTTCTCAAGAAACATGCATTACCCTCAAAGGATAAGAGAGCCATACATAAACTGGCACCCCCCAAAAGGGTATTTTGGACCTAATTCAATCTGGCCAGATGCCATCCATCTGGCTGTGCATCCTGCCTGGCTTCTTTAGTAATTTGACTCATTGAAGCAGCGTACATCACAGCCTACTACTTGGGAGCCCTCTTAAGAACAGAAATAAAAACTCTGCAGATGTGATCATGCTGATGAAAAGCAAGGAAGTCTCTCCTTAGGAAGTACAGCCAATCATTGCTCATACCATCTGAACAGATAATACAAGAAAGGAAAATGTTCATGTTGCTTAACAGGATGAATATTTCTTCCTGAGGAATCTAGTTTTTGGTAAAATGACTGAGATCCTGGAGATAAGCCCACATAGTTCAAATTTCATCCCTTGCTTATCCTGCAGTAACTGATGTAGAAATACTTTTTGGGAAGCAAGTCATAACATAATAGCAGCAGCCGCATTTTAGCTGACCATAAAATGTTCTGGCCAGCATCCTTTTATTTGGGCACAATACAAATAGAGAGTTTTCCTATCTTTTATGTGAAGGACGTGCATGAAAAGTTAAACACCACTTTTGTTCCTTGTGGTACATTAGAAACACTTATTTGTCTTAACCTTGATCTTGTCAGCTGTCTATAGCAACTTGCTATGATAACAAAATATGAAGTTTAATACAAAAACATGACAAATTGGATTCTAGCACATCACAATGAATGACTTTTGCTTTTTGAGAAATAAAGAACAAGGCACACATTGAAATAAAAGTATTTACTAAGCTACCAAAAAGCAGATATCTAGAATAAAGAACTTACAACCTCAATAATAAGAAACTGAACAATCTGATGTTAAAAAGTGAGCAAAAGATCCAAAAAGATCCTTTACCAAGAGAAAGTCAGTTCTTGATGGTGGTGAGTAATTTCTAATTTGGGGAGGGGAAGGTAAATAACAAAATGCTGAAACAAGGATACAGGTTGACCCATTGTAACAGTGAGATGTATAAGACACTATGTTGAAGATGAACTTTACAACTTGGTGGGGGAGAGGAGAGTTGGAGAGGTGGGGAGGATAGTAGGGGAAAAAACAAATGAGGAGGTAACAATACTCAATAGGAAATGTATTCATTACCTTATTCATGTAACTGTAACCCCTCTGTACACTATTTTTACAATAAAAAAACATAAAAAAGAAAAAATCCTGAGCTCTATATAAAATGCATGTAATCATCACTACAATGCTATTGTCTTTATTTACTATTAGAGAAAACAAGCTCTGAGGAGAAAAGTAACTTTCTCAATGTCACAGCGCATAATGGATAGAGGAGTTAGAAACCATGTTCATCTCTACTTCCAAAGGTCATCTCATATCACTGGTCAGTGTTTTGGAGCCAACTGGCTGTACTTCTGACCTTGCTGATGACTGCATTTGTAGCAAGCATACTAGGTTGTTTTTTTTTTAATTGCTTAACTGCTTTTTTTTGCCTTTAAAACCTAAAAGGAAGAAGAAAGGAAACACTAAGGTGTCCACCAAGATAAATGAGCTCAAAAGAGCAACTCTTTTTACTTAAAAACTAGAACATGAAAATAGTAATCATGCTTAAAATGTTAAAAGACAAGACATTACAAGGGTTTCTTTGGAGGTTGGTTTTCATCAAGCCCTGCCTAGTTCCTAAAATATCAGCACCAGAACAGAAATTGATATTTGATTAGAGTCCAAGAGTGGATGATGATAGTGATACGCTAAACCCATTTTATTCCTGGATTTATTACATGTGGATTTTACCAAGCATGATCAAATAAAATGAATTTAAAAATCAAAAGAAAATTTTAAAACAAAATTTAAATTCCTATGCATATCATAGAGCTCAGATAATGTGAAGAAGTTAAGTGCCAGTTGTAGTAATAGGTGTTTAAATTACTGCATGGTGTGCTATTTCCCTCCATTAGTCTTGTGGAAATCTGCCTTCCAAAAAGCAAATGGAGTTGAGCCTGCAGCATTATGGAACCAACCCAGATGCCCCTCAGTAGATGAATGGATCAAGAAAATGTGCTATATATACACAATGGAATTCTATGCCTCCATCAGAAAGAATGACATTGCCTCATTTGTTAGGAAATGGAAAGACTTGGAAAAATTCTATTAAGTGAAGTAAGCCAGGCCCAAAGAAACATAGGTCCCATGGTTTCTCTTATTTGCAATAACTAGTATATGTCTGAGTCAAGCAGAAAAGGTCAAAGAAGTTGATGTTAGGGAAATGAACTCTAAGATATGTAGTCATTTTTTTTTCATGCGATTGTTTCTAAAACATTTATAAGATGATATCTTTGTAGCTTTGTATGTCCCTCCCCCACAGTATAACCCATGCTTTCACTATATTTGATGTCGGTATCATTTGTGGAGGGGAAGGGAAAAAACAAATCGTTTAAGTAGGGACACGGGTGGACCCATTGCAACAATGAGATGTACAAGTCATTATGTGAAAAATGAACTTTACAACTTTGGTGGTGGGGGGGAGGATTGGGTGGGAGAGTGGGGGGACTATGGGAAGGGATGGGAAGGGGAAACAAAGGAGGAGGCTACAATGCTTGACAAGAAATGTACTTATTATCTTGCCCATGTAATTGTAACCCCTCTGTACAGTATTTTCATAATAAAAAAACAAAACAAAACAAAACAAAAACAAAAAGCAAATGGAATCCAACAACAACAAAAGAGCAAGGCAAATGTTCATGTGCTTAATTGAAGTGATAAAATGAAAATTTTAGGTTTATTGACAGGCTACATATCTTTAGTGAGAGTTAGGCAGCATTATGGGGAAAGTAACTCAAGCCTCTGTAGTTCATCACTGAATTCTATTTATCCTGAGCGTTTTCTTTAGTGTTGGTACTTAAACCACAGACTCATATATATATATATATATATATATATATATATATATATATATATATCAAGGGTCTACTGTGTAAACTGGGCTAAGAGCCACTTATAAAGACTTCAGTGCAGGTAGACATAATATCTTCTCTTATCATTCTAATTGAATTAAAGTAGAACTCAGAAAAGGTTACATGTAAGCATAAACTCATGTAAACAAAATTAAATTACTAAACCAGAAGCCATGGTTCATAAGGAAAAAAAGGCTCCTGAATAATTCTGGATCCTTACTGAATATTGTTTTTTGTTTTGTTTGTTTGTTTGTTTTTTTGGGGTCCGGTCTTGTGGCCTGAACTCTGGGCCTGGGCGCTGTCCCTCAGCTCTTCAGCTCAAGGCTAGCGCTCTACCACTTGAGCCAGAGCGCCACTTCTGGCGTTTTTCATTTTGCTTATGTGGTGCTTAGGAATTGAACCCAGGGCCTCAGGCATGCAAGGCAAGCGCTCTACCACTGAGCCATCTTCCCAGCCCCTGAATATTGTTTCTATGTATAATAAATCCACTGTTATATGCTCCGGTTGTGTCTTGGGAAGGCAAAATGAGAAGGAAAATATGTGGGTAGACTGTAAGAAAGCTTTTAATAAGCTAATTTAAATCACCTTGATTTTTGAAATTAGGACTGTTAATTTTAATTATTTTTTTCAGATTCTTCTAGTAGAATATTAATATAATGAGTCAAAATAAAAAGAACTTTGCCTAATTGGCCTTTACTCAGATTTTAAACCTCAGTGACCAGGTTTTAAAGAAATGAAACATTTGCAACAATGTATGAGGTGGTAACTTTTAGGTATTTTGAAGTGGTTTTAAAGCAGCAAGCTTTCTGACTATGTAAGTTTTGTTCTATATTAGGAAAAATGTGTGCTTCACAGGAAAATAGAGGGGAGAGGGAAGGAAAAGGAAAGAAGAGAGAAGGATGAAGGAAAGAATGAAGAATAGAGGGAGGGAGGAAGGAAAGAAGGAAAGAAAGAAGAAAAGTAGGCAGGCAGACACTCTGTTGCGGGAGTGATAGGAGAGCTATAGGCATCCAATGTGAAATGCACCTTATAAAGCAGGAAGAGCAAGAGGAGAGGCCAGAAGAGCCCTGAACTCTGTGGTGTGGTCTGAATGTTCTTTAGTTAACTAACTGGGCTGAAGATCATTATTTGCTTATAATTAGTGAAATACCCTGCTGTTATGCTATTTCAAACAACTGTGGGTTTTGTACTGTATTAAGCTGTAGATGAAAATTGGTACAGTGCTTGGAGCTATATTTGATTATCCCTCAGAGTCTTTGAACCCAAGATTTGAAAAAAATGTTATGAGAATCCAGAGTGGGGGTATGCTATTAAATTCCAAATTAAGAAAAAAATAAGACTAGTAGCTTGATTTTACCCAACAGGCTTATGAATACAATGGGAGAAGCTGTTGAGGTAAAAATGAGATAATTAATACTTTCTTTCTAGTTTATAAGTTTTCTTTTGGAAAAGGTGATAAGGAATAACTACAGGGAATAACTTCTAATAAGCCATATATTCATAGAAATACATGATCTCTGTTTAGAGTGATAAAATGCAATAATAGCAAGCATCAACATAGCATCTGAATATGATGGGTAAATAGGTTATATAATGATGGACTGAAGGATGTCAATATTTCTGAATAGAAGCCATTATTGACTTATAGAGGACAGAGCCTCTTTCATGAAACATCCTCCGTCATGGTTTTACTTCCCCTACATAATAATTTGGAGCACAAACTTTTTTGCATGGCTTCCATTTAAAATGTTGCAGTATATATCATAACCCAATATGTCAATGTGATGCAAAAATATCTTTTCAATTGATGGTTATAAGAATCCAAACTTTTATTTTGGAGACTCAATAATATTAAAAATATTTTCCCTAAAAATATATGCATTCCCCATTTAATCTTTTCCCTGACAACTTTGAAGGAGTGACAGCCAATTACATACTGGTGGCTGATGAAAGGAAATGGCACATGGAAAGGGAAGAGAAAGGAAGATGAATGAGGCTGCTCTGAAAGAGCGCAGGACGAAGGCTCGGAGGAGGAGGAGGAGAGCGTAGCTGCTTCCAGATGGCCTGAAATTTGAGACTGATTTCTCAGTGGATCTCCTTTCCACATTTTATGTTTCTGCCCCAAACCACTGAGGATTGAGTCCTTTTCCTTCTACCTTCCCTCTTACTCTATAACCTCAATCTGTTGCTTCTCACAAATCATTAATTTGGAACAAATCCTAAGAGTATCTGAGCATTTTGAAGCCTCTCCCTCCCCCCCAAAAGAAAAGAAAGTAAAAAGGGAAGAAAATCTATTTACAGTTCAAGCTGGACATACATTATACTTGTAGACAACAAATATTTTGGTATTTTATAACCTCTTGATTCTTTTGTGGGGAGTTATTTGGTGGTACAGGGGCTTGAACTCAAGGCCTCATATTTGCTAGGCAGGAGCTCTATCAGTTGAGCCATTCCTCTGGCTCTGTTTTGTAATAACTATATTTTTTGTTGTTGTTGGTCGTGGGGCTTGAACTCTGGGCCTGGGCGCTGTCCCTCAGCTCTTCAGCTCAAAGCGAGTACTCTACTGCTTGAGCCACAATGCCACTTCCGGTTTTCTGGTGGTTTATTGGAGATAAGAGTCTCATGGACTTTTCCTGCCCAGGCTGGCTTTGAACCTCGATCCTCAGATCTCAGCCTCCTGAGTAACTAGGATTATAGGTGTGAGCCACCAGTGCCCGGCTTGCAATAACTATCTTTGAAATAGGGTCTTACTTTGGGTCCTGGCCTAGACACATAATATTGCACTCAGCACTGTGCGTCCCTTCTAGCTGGAATAACAGATGTGTTATTACCACACCCAGGCACCCAGTCATTGATTCAAATACAGTCTTGAAAAAAAAAATTGGGGTGGGGAGGGGGAACTGGGGTGGCCTGGAACTACAGTCTTCTGATTTTTGCCTCCCAAGTAGCTACAATCACAGGCATCTGGCCTTGCTCTGGCTTCCTCCTTTTATTCTGCACAAAGATACCTACTTTGGGTTGGTAAATGAAAATTCATTTAAAGGAACCCCAGAAGTCATTTAAAGGGACAAACATTCATTTATTTAGCTTTGTAAAGTTGAAAAGGAAATACTGTTTGTCTAAAACCATAACTCCCGTGCATCAAAAGATAGAGCTAATCCAATTTAATCCACAGCTAAAACCTCAATCTTTGATCAGTAGTACAGGAAAATCTTAAAGTCCTTGGCACAGAAAATTCAACTTGTGAGCTCTGTTTTTGCAGGTGGTTTTTTTTCAGGCTTTCCAAAGGCCAAGTACTTTATATAATGCCCACATTTCTGAAAGCAATGATGACTTGAATGTTACAGCAAATAAAGTCTCAAGACTGCAAAGGAAGAATAGACGTCTGAATCTCAAACAGGTTGGTAGTGGCTAAAGCCTGAGCACTGCCATATAACCTGTAGATTTCAGCAAGGAAAGTTTCCCAGCTAGATAGTTCTTTCAGCCTCATTATGTGAAATGGATTTTTAGGCCAATGGTTTCACTTCTTATTTTAGCCATTTTGGGCATCTCTGTGGGCAGCACACTGATAAATCTGCAATACCCTACAGACAAATGGGCAAAGGAAATATAGCCCTTCATTCCCCATAGCTCACTGAGCCTCTTACTAAACTACTCTACAAGGTAGGAGGGGTGATAGGCAAGAGAGGGCACACACTCAATTAATCCAGCTTGCTGACCTTGAAGAGTCTAGGTAAGGTAATGCTCTATTTAGGTAATTCAGTCATTTTTTCTTAATAGTTTAAGCTTAGTTCTGCTTCTCTGTTGCTACCTTAGATGGCTTTGGGCATTAAAAGCCACGCCATATGTAATGTCATTGATGTGGAGAAGAAAGGGACAGGGAAGAGGGAGCATGCGCGCTCATGTGCGCGCGCAGACACATTTTTGCAGTCCTTGTGCTTTTGCTGTGTCCTCCGGTTTCTTCATGGGGCTCCTCGCTTGCCCGATCTTGGACACCCTCTGATATGTAATGTTGGGGAGTAGATGGTAGGTAAATGGTCAAGCCTCTCCTTAGGACTTACATTGTCCCCTCTCCCCCACACCTTCAAAGAAAACGGCTCATATCCAAATGAGATTTTCATTCCGTAGGCTCTCTGGCTGCAGGATCACTTCACACTCACTGTAAACAGTTGCTCTGTCAAGTTCCTTAGTGAGATAGAGAATTCTGAGTGCCTTTAGGCCACATAGAAATTGTAGGTATCTTTTGAACCTGTAAAGGAGGGAAAGGAGAAACCTAGGGAAAGTTGCCCAGATATATTATAATTTACTTGACCCTGAATTCACCTAAAGCCCCACAGGGGCTTTAAGAAAAATTTCCCTCCAATAATTCCAAAGCTACTCTGATTTGGTTCACTCCCAACCATACGCACACGTCTCTCTCTAAGCTGGAACATGGGGCCTTCTGTCTAGACTTGCCTTTCTTCTGCTTTTTTCTTGTGTAGAGGTCAGGATCAATTGTGTTTGGGAGGAAGAAACACCAGTTCCTAAACACCAAGCCTTCTTTTTTCATGGGTGCCATCCACTTTGCCCATTCCATTGAACTAGAATGGCAGGACAACTCAGACGAACCCACATTGTGGGGGAAAACACCACACTAGTTTAATTAGTTTCAAAACTATTAACCAGTTAACATTCCTGCTTGCACAAAGTTACACACAATAAATGATAACTACAATGATCAAAGGGAGCTAGGCCTTAGTGAAAATTGATTCCAAAGAAATCAATGAAGATTTTTACCTCTAGAAGAATACCTCTACAATATTACCAATTTTACTCACTGCCTAAGAAAGATAGCCAGTATTTCAAAATATTGTCAAGATTTTGCTCAGATTGAGTCTGAAATCTCCCATCAGTTTTTCCTTTCAATCTGTTCATGTTAAGAATATTTGTCTTGGTCACTATGTTGAAAATGAATTTTACAGCTTTGGGGGTGGGGAGGGAGAAGTTGGGGAGGTGGGGAGAGAAGGGATGATAGGGGAAAAACAAAGGAGGAGGTAACATTACTAGATAGGAAATATACTCATTACCTTACTCATGTAACTATAACCATTCTGTACAGTATTTTTACAACAAAATATACACACAAAAAGGAGGTAACATTACTCGATAGGAAATGTACTCATTACCTTACTCATGTAACTGTAACCATTCTGTACAGTATTTTTACAACAAAATATTTACAAAAAAAGAACTTTTATGTCTAGGCTGGCCTCATGATACTTCAGGTCTCAACCTCCTGAGTAGGTAGAATTATAGGTGTTAGCCACCAGTACCTGTCTTTTTTTCTGGTTTCTTTTTTTTTTTTTTTAATATTGTTATTGTGAAGGTGATGTATACAGACATTATAGTTTCATCAGACAGGTAATGAGTACATTTCTTCTTGAACAGTGTCACCTCTTCCCTCACTCTCTCCCAGTTTTTTCCCCTCTCCAGTCTTCCTTCCCTATAAGTTATAAAGCTCATTTTCACATAGTACCTAGGGAGTACCAACCTTCATGTGTTCGCCCTTTGACCCACTGTTTCTGTGCTCCTGCCAATTACCCTCCCCCAAACACATAAACTTCCATACAAGACAAAAGGAACAGAAATCAAACACAGTGGCGAAGGATAAAAAAACAGAAACAAGAAGCAAAATAAACAAGAAGCAAAATTTAAAAAAAGAATATGTGTCTTGGTATATTGCTTTGTGAGTCTCATAGTTCCTATCTACATACATTTCATTTTCTTTATTAAATAATATTGAGAAACAGTCATTTTGGAGGCTTACTGTTTACCTGTCTGTGGTGTTACATTTATAGGTTTGTAGACTCCTTAGAGCCTTTGTTTGCAAAGATGCCCCAGGAGTTCCTGATAAAGTACTTTAGTGTTAAGCAGTGTTTCAAAAACATTGTTGAATATATAATTATTTTATTTTTTGACATGGATTAAGGAGATGGAAACTAGCTCCCATAAGAAAAGGTCAAAGTAATTAGTTTTTCATATATTCAATTTTTGGTCTGTTTTATTTGGCTTGAGCAAAGAAAAGCAGAAGACAAGAGGTTGCTTTTGAATACATGAAGATTTTTAATTAAAAAGAAATCCTAAACACCTTTGCCTGTCAGCAGCAACTAAAATAAGGATGAACGGACTTTAAAGACTTCACTAAGAAATAAATTGGATATTCTTGCTCACTGGAAGGAAAGATAACATACTGGAATGTGAGAATTTGCATCCCCAGAAACCTTCCAGATTCACATCATCAGGTATAGGATGCTGTGTCAGATTAGGCCTGGCAGTAGTTCATCCCTACTCAATACTTGAAAGTTGGCCTTCACTTACTAGAGTTGCTAGAGGAGTGCTAGGAGTAGAGTTGGGGCATAGAGCACTTGCCTTGCATGTTTAGAGCCCTGAGTTCAATCCCCAGTTCCACAAAAAACAGAGGAGCATTCCTAGTAGAAATGACTGTGGCAATATTATGAAGATCTGATGGTGCTCTAGAGTGACAATTTTCGGTACTGTTTAGGGCCTTGGTTCTTCAAAAAGGTCATCTGGATTTGGCTAGATAGAAATCACTGAGCATTTTTCCAGTGCCCCATGGGAAGAACGGTTTAAGAACCCATGTGATTTTTGTAGAAGGATGATTGCTTTTAGAAGCTTCTTGGCTCTCTGAGATTTTGTCCTGATTGTATTATGGAGATCATCCAACACCACACAATGATCTCCAGTCATATGTTTTTCCAACAACAGAATCACTTCTTTGGTTGCCTTTCTGCTTCTCTGACTTTGGTGAGTTCACCTTACTCTATTGCCAACGTTTCTCATGAAGGAGAAACTTTCAGGTTTATCTAGGGGCCTGGAGGGAAATACTATTGGCTTACTTAGGGGTAGAGGTACTTGGCAACAAGGACACACAATCTCTCAATTACTAGTTTATGAGCACCTTTCTAGAAAGTACTCAGGTTAATTTTTCAAGGACTGAAATGACTTTCACAGCCTATTAATGTCAAGTAGTTTCTTAAAGTTTATTCTATTACCATCTTTCGGGCTTACTTTTGAGCTTTCAACATTTCCTGCGTTAAATGGACTGAAGAAAGCAGCTTGTGATAATAGGAGCTAGCAGTTGCAACCCAGCCATTTCTTTGCTGTGACCTCAGGATACAAATGAACTTCTCTGGAAAATTAAATGTATTTAAAGTCAAGATTTAGAAATATTCTAGAATTTAAATTATAATAAAATACAAAAAATAGAAGCCATTATGTTATATTTGTTTAAATACAAAAATATACCAAGTACCTACTTTTATATAATTTCAAAGTGGAGGTACAGTATATTTTAATTCTTAGATTTTTGAAATTTGCTACTATACTTAAAGCAATTATCCCAAAGTAAAGACAACTTGCTGATGATTATCACTAAAAATTATAGTAATAATAGCTTATTTGTGCAAGTGTCTTACAGCTTATAAAATGTATAATTTATTTGATTACTTACACACATTTAAACATTATTCTTAAATTCTTCTTAATGCAAATAGTAAAAAAGAAAACAAAACTATTATTTCACTGACTAAAGGCAATTATTATCCACAGACTATGAAAGCTTCTTGGTGCTTTAAACAAGATAAATATTTACTGCTAAATGATTGTGATCTTTTTTGATAACTGTAGGTCAGTTTACAATAATGATTAACTATTCATTCCTTGAATTCATTTAACACACTTCCTGATTAAACCTCCACATTTCCCAGTTTATATTAACATGTTGATATCCACAATGTTTTCCAAGATGCAGGTTGGACAGATTTTTTTTTTTACCAGTTCAATTTTATGCATGGAAAAACAGTTCCTAATAAGGTTAGATAAGATTCTCAGAGTTGATTGGTTGGCCAGTGCTGCCCTAGTTAACCCGATAGGGTAGTGACATGATCATCCCACAGAGAGTCTATGCTAGCTGTCATGCCTGGAGTGTAAGATTAGCCTCTTCTTCAATGCATGTCTATCAGATTACGCACTGTACGGAGTCATCCCTTGTCTCACCCTAAGCCCAATCATCTAGGGTCTGCTTGCTGTGCTTCCCTAAGTCCTATCAAAGGAGGACCAGGATGGTGATGGTTTTATGTTTGATCTCACAATGTGACACATGTTTGTTTGCCCACAATATTTGCAAGGCCAATGAGAAAAGGACTTTTTCTTGTGTCTTTGCACCAGCCCAGATGTGGCTGATTCCTAACTGGTTCTACCCCTGAATGAAGCCACACCTGCTTTAATCACATGTACATCGTTATGACACCAAACCATTCTCTGCAAGCAGTATTGTCTAAAAGGCTGTAGCTTTTACTATCTACCAGGTAGTGGCTGAAAACTCCATTAATCATTTTATGACTGAGGTTTCCAGAGTGATTTAGAGATGTCATTTGCAATGACATTTTTTCACATCTGGGGGTTTGATTTTTTTTAATAGCAATTCATTTGGAACAAGAAGAATATGTAAGAAAATGAATCCTTTGGATACACTTTCATGCCTAGCAGCCACAGGAGATCATCCAATTAAAAAAATTAATTTCTTTTATTCATTAAATGTCATAAGTACCAGAGAGACAGGTGTATGGTAATACATGAAAAACATTTCCCATTAATGAGTTCCAAGGTTTAAAATAGATTATCTTAATAATTCTGAGTTTTGATGCAGAAGAGCCCTGAATTTTACTTCCTAATTCAATTTTGTACCGTGGAAATCGGATCTTTAAATGGTGTGTGTGTGTGTGTGTGTGTGTGTGTGTGTGTGTGTGTGTGTGTGTGTGTGTGTGTGTGTGTGTGTGTGTGTGTGTGTGTGTGTTCTCAAACATTTAAAAAGCACAAAACCAGCAACATAATCTGAAGAAATATCCAATCTGTATTATATAATCTAAGTAGAAACATCATATTATTCAAATTTGTCTCTCTAAAGTCTCATGTTTCCCAGAAACTACCTGTTCATCTAGAGGAGGAACATGGACATGACGCAGAGTGATTTGTGCTGTACTGTGTATCTGCATTCTCACCCTGTATTCATCCCTTTTGGAAAGTCAGCTCTCGTTATTTTCTTTCACTGTTCTTCACATCATTCCCTTCTGCTAACCCTCGAATCACTCTGTGACGCATCACACATGTTATTCTCATGGGTTGAAATCTCACTTTATCTAGATTAAGCAGGTTATACTCACATGAACCTCGCCCCTATCTTGGGCTTAGTAATATTTTTGATATGTACTCAGAACTTACCCTATGCTATTGAATATAGTAAATTACTTATGTGGATTACTTTTAACACTTGCAGTCTCCTGTAAGGAGACCAGGATGGGTACTAGAAGGAAGGGGTTGTTCTGACAAGAAATTTGAATAGATTATTTGCAACTATAAAAATAGAACAAGGAAGCCTGTTGAAATTGTCTGGGAAAGAGGGGGGCAAAGAGAGACAAGGAAAATGAGATTTCTTGGAACACATTGTAAGCATGTATAGAAAGGTAACAAAGAAAATCCCTCCCCTCTCTACATTTCCCCTCCTCATATACCAAGGAGTTATGTAATCTTTGGTCTCATGATGTCAGGTACTATCTTATTTATGTGCTGATTGCCTTCAAATTTATTACTTTCCTCAGAAACCCATATCTGCATTATCACTAGGCTGATGATATAATAGATATTTCAAAACTGATGTTTCCTAAACCATCTTTGTCAAACCTGACCCTGCCATAATCTTCCCCATCTTTGAGGGTGCCATCTCATTTTCAGAGCTATAACTGAAATCTTTTTGTTGTTGTTGTTGTTGTTTTTATACCTTTTTACTGTAAAATACTGTACAGAGGGGTTACAGTTAGATGAACAAAGTCATGAGTATATTTCCTATTAAGCATTGTTGCCTCCTGTTTGTTTTTCCCCTACCCTCCCTTCCCTCCCACCTCCACAACTACATTCTCCCCCTCTACCTCTCCCCCCCCAGCCTAAATTGTAAAGTTTGTATTTCAACATAGTATCTTGTACATCTCATGTTACAATGGGTCAATCTGTATCCCTATATAAACATTTTGTTTGTTCCTTCGCATCCCCAAGCTAGAGAAGTGTATATACAAGATGCAGGGCATAGACATTAATACAGTGAAAACAGGGGTTATACCATGGGAACATAAAAAGAAACAAAAAAATCACATGGTACATTATAAATATGTTAGAACAATAACAAGAGAGAAAAAAACACTTGTGTCCCTATCTTGGGGTTCATTTTGCTTAACATCATCTTATCTCATCATATGTACATAGCTTTTGACCTTTTCTGCTTGTCCCAGACATATACTAGTTATTGCAAATAAGAGAAACCATGGGGCCTATGTTTCTTTGGGCCTGGCTTACTTCACTTAATAGATTTTTTTTCCAAGTCTTTCCATTTCCTAACAAATGAGGTGATGTCATTCTTTCTGATGGAGGCATCAAATCCCATTGTATATATATACCACATTTTCTTGATCCATTCATCTACTGAGGGGCATCTGGGTTGGTTCCATATCTTAGCTATGGTAAATAATGCTGCAATAAACATAGTTGTGCTGGTAGCTGTAGTATGGATTGGGAGAAGATCATACATCGGATAAGGGTCTCATACCTAAAATTATACTTGGAACTCAACAACAAATCTTCAAAGAAACAACTGCCTGACAAACAACTGGGCTAGACTTAAAGAGGAACTTCTCTGAAGAGGAAATAAGAATGAAAAAATGCTCAACCTCTCCTGCCATGAAAGAAATGCAAATCAAAACAACATTGAGATTCCACCTCACCCCAGTTAGAATGGCTATAATCAAGAACTCTAATAACAACAGATGCTGGAGGGGATATGGCCAAAAGGGAATCCTACTCCATCTTTTGGTGGGAGTGTAAACTTGTTCAACCACTTTGGAAAGCAATATGGAGATTCCTCAAAAGATTCCACATAGAGCTCCCCTACAACCCAGCAATCTCACTTTCTGGCATTTACCCAAATGATCACAAACAAGACCATACTATAACTGAAATCTTATCACAGCTGGTAACTGGAATGCCTCTGTCATCTCAGTTTTGTCCTATTCCCTCTGACTATAATTCTAATCTGTACAATTCACAGAATATAACAGTCCTTCAGTCCACAATTGATTAATCACTTTTCTTTGTCCCTCATTTGTTTTGTCCATTGATTTAGTCTCTTTTTCCTTACCATATTCAAATGTTTAAGCATTCCTTTACACACACAATCTCTTCTTTTATATTCATTTGTTAAAACCACAGAGGTCTAGGGTTTTCATTCTGTGGTATAGCATGTGCCTAGCATGTGCCAGACCTTGGGCTCAATACTAACTACTGAAAAACAAAGCAAAACAAAACAATAAAAACTAAAATACCTACAGTATATACCTTAATAAACCCAACTATCTGAAAGACAACTACATTAACTCACTGTAAGTTCATGAATGAATCATAAATGAGACTTCTATGTTGAGAGCTAATCATGCGCCCTCACACACTCTTAGATGAATATTTTAAACTTTGTTCCTTTCTCTTTTCTTGCTCCCACTCTCTGCTGGTGACTTTTACTACATCAAGATTGAAAAAAAAAATCACAAGAATAGGCATTCTATAGATTCCCATAGACTTACTTTCTCTGGTCACTTATCACTGTTACCAAGATCCTTTGCTTTCCTGAAGGTTACATGAAATATACTACCTGTACACTGGTCTAAGTATAACCTATTGCATGTGCCCCAAATCCTGTATTCATAGTAATTGACACAATTCTAAGTAAAATCTCCTTTGCCTCTTTTATATCAGCAAATGAATGTCTCCCTGTCTCGTAGCTCAATTATTTATGTAAAATATAAATATAACCTTTCTCCCATCCCAAAAAAGAGCTTTAGACTTCATTTCTATTCTCCTATTTTTTGTCCTACCTTGCAACAAAACTTCTCCTTCCTAAGCTGTCTCTGATTTCTCTTTTTATCCTGCTTCTTGAGCTCTTCTCCACTAGCTTTACACCTCTACCATCACACAAGACAGCATGTTTCCAAAGTCACAGTGTGACTTTGTTAAATTTAATGCTGAGTTCTCCAACCCCATGTAATTTCTTATTTGAAAGCACTGACTTCTTTTTCCTTTAGTACTTTTTTTTTTTTTGGGTGGGTTGTGGTGCTTGAACTCTGGGCTTGGCCGCTGTCCCTGCGCTCTTCAGCTCAAGGCGAGCCCTCTACTGCTTGAGCCACAGTGCTACTTCTGGTTTTCTAGTGATTTATTGGAGATAAGAGTCTCACGGACTTTCCTGCCCAGGCTGGCTTTGAACCACAATCCTGAGATCTCAGCCTCCTGAGTAGCTAGATCACAGGCGTGAGCCACCAGTGTCCGGCTTCCCTCTTCCTTATATTATTTCTGGGCTTGACCTTGATGATGCCGTCCTTGGCTGTTTTACTCTCCTGTGTCTCAGCCTCTCCTGAGGACATCTTACTCATCTCCACTCAGTCTGTCACTCACTTCACCACAGTCTCATGGACACACCAGGCATCTTCCTGTTTGCATCTTCTCTTTTTCTCTGCTTTTTCTCTTTCTGAAGATATCAGCATGGACAACGCCACCATGTTTCAACTTTGTGTTTGAATATTCTACTTTTCATGCTTTTGAGATTGTATTGTATTCTCTATTTGAAACGCTACCTCCCTATTCTCTCCCCCAGCACTTCTGGGCAATTTGTAAATGTATATGACTGTTGTTCTTCTGTTGGTCCTGTTTACAACATGATCTCCTTAAGAGACAAAATCTGTTTGTTTTATTCATTGACATGTTTCAAGTGCTCAGACAGTGTTTACCAGATAGCAAAATTTTAGTAAATACTTTGCAAGTGTAGGAAGGAATGACTCTTTGCAGTTGATTAGGCCCAACATCTGGAGTAGTTCCTCACACCTGTCCTTTTATTGTGTTCTACAAACATTAAACAGCAAATTCTTTCAGCTCAAAAAGAACTTTATATCTATAATCAGACAACATCTTACCACATCCTCTTCTGACATTCTGCATCCCATCATCTCATTTGATGTTTCTGCTTACATTTTGCTTCTTGCATCTGCATACATCTTGCTTCTTCTATCTACTTAAATCTTACCATGGAAGCCTTGATAGACCCTTTAAAATCAAGCAAAATCTACTACACTTTTGATCAAACTGGAAATAAACAGGTGTGATTTCAGTTGTGGTGCCCAACACCTCTGCTTTTTTTCCCCATCTCTGACATCATACCTGTATGGGCTGGCTCCCTCTTTTTTAACCCAGTCACAGTTTCTGGATGACACAGCCAGACTCCTGTGTTTTGTCTACTTGGAATTTTAGAATAAGGAAGGAATCTACAGGAATAGAATCCTGGAGTTTTTGGATGAAAAACACAAGAAGTAAAGGGTGTTAACACAAATTTCCCTCTTCCCTTCCTCCATAGACAAGAAGGTTTTGTTTTTGTTGTTGTTTTCTTGTAGTGTTGAGGACTGAACACAGAGCCTGTGCATGCTAGGCTGGTCCATCTCCTCCAAGTTACATCCTGCCTTCTTCCATGCTTTCTTTTTTTCTCTTCCTATTCCGGCAAGAACTTGCTGGTGAGCTTTAGGGAACGCAAGAATTTCTCATTTATCAGTTTCTTCCATTTGTGTATCCTAGGCTAATTCCTTAAACCTTTTCAATAATAGTCAAGTCTTTCACCTTTCCTGTGTCTGAGTCCAGCATGTAGGTAAATAAACTCTGGCTATCGAATCAAGCTGTCATTGGTGAATGACTCATGACATTGCAAGTGATTCATTCTCTTGCTAATGCTTGCTATTCGAGTGTGTGTGTGTGTGTGTGTGTGTGTGTGTGTGTGTGTGTGTGTGTGTGTGTGTTAGCTTTCCATCACCATGGCAAAATAATCCAGATAAAGCATTTATAAGAAGGAAAAGTTTGTTCTGGATCCCAGTTTCTAGGGTTTAGATCCATAATTGGGCCCACTTGCTTTAAGGCCTGCATTGGGGCAGAATGTAATGGCACTAAGATTGTTTGATAGAGGCAACTTGGAGGGAGAAATTTATGAGGAGTTATGATCTCAATATCCCGTTCAATATCAAGCCACAATGACCCAATATCCTTCTCTAGACCCACCTCCAGTGAAAACATCAGTTGAAGATCAAGTCTTCCAGGATAACATTGTGTGTTGGTTATTTTATTCCTCTTCTTTTTCTCTGAGTTAAAATACTACATAGAAAATGTTAACATCTCTAAGTTTAGAAACATCACACCAAAAACTCTGTTTACTGGGCTAAACGGATTGATTTTAGCCAGATGCTGGTGGCTCAGGCCTATAATCCTATTTAGGAGGCTGAGATCTGAAGATCTTGGTATGGAGCCAGCCTAAGCAAACAGATCCATGAGTCTCGAGTCCAATTAACCAGAGAGGCAACAGTACCTCCTCCCCCCCCCTCCACAGCTTCATTTCAGAGATTTAAAAAAACTATACATGTACAGTGATTTAAAAATAAACAATGGGGAATTTTATCAAAATCTTGTTGATGTTGGGATTGATGATAATGATAGTTCAGATTGGCAAGTCACCATGAAATGAAATGTTTGCCAATCAGTCATCGATGACTGGATTCTGAATTTTTGTTGCTAGAATGAAGAATGCCTTACAGCAAACAATGGAAAACTTGAAATACTTTCCTATGAATATACCAAACTTCTGTTTTCATTTTCAAGTAAGAGTCCTAAGTAGATTATATTTGACCTGAATGCAAACTGGGCCTCTGTATTGTCCTCAGAGAAATACTGAGTACTTCTTGTGACTGTATATTTTCAGTTAGAATTACAGGGAGTTGAGATGAGAACAGAAAAAAATTGAAAAAGCACAAATATTGAAATCTTGAAGATTTCATTAAGAAGGTACTAAAGGTCCTTAGTATTGAAAACTGACCTATTTTTAACTGGGTGAAGGATATTTTCTGTTCATTTTACATTATGAGAGGGTCGTGGATTACTAGATTAAATAAATGTTTTACTTACTTTTATGTGTTTGCAATTAACTGTGAATATGGATGCAAAGAAAAAATTTAAAGATTTTTCCTGACTTCTTTGAATGATTGTCTCTAAGAGACATTGCAGAAAGAAAAAAATAGTTTGATTATAGATTGCAAATTACTTCAGCTGAATGCATTCTCTAGGGCCTGTTTTAGCAACAGATGTTATAGGATCAGAAATGATTAAATCCTTGTAAAGCTATAGTCATTGATTTAAAAAATTAATTGGGGGCTGGGAAGGTGGCTCAGTGGTAGAGCGCTTGCCTTGCATGCCTGAGGTCCTGGGTTCGATTCCTCAGCACCACATAAGCAAAAAGAAAAAAAGCTGGAAGTGGCTCTGTGGCTCAAGTGGTAGAATGCTAGCCTTGAGCTGAAGAGCTGAGGGACAGTGCCCAGGCCCAGAGTTCAGGCCCCATGACTGGACCCCCCCAAAAAATTAATTGGTAAGAGGTTACTGAAAATGCTGTGTTTCATCCAAATGAAACTTATGGTGAAATTAAAGTCGTAATCAAAAAAGAGAAAGGTCCACCAGAAAACACATCAATAAGAAGGCATTATATTAACAGTGGTTAAAAGAGTCTTTGCAGGCATTCCAGCAAAAAATAAGAATACCAGAGGTTAAAATTTTCAGGCTGTAAGTGAATCACAAGCTCTTTTTGGAAAGAAATTTACCCTGATGTAAGATTCATGTTGTTATTAACTTGCATTTGTTGAGTCTTAGGAATGTGTTCAACACCAGGAAAGAAAAGATGAGTTTCTCAATGCAGTCATATTTTAAGTACCAAACTAAGGAATGAATGAAAAAATGAATAAAGAAACACTTAAATAGATGATGGTGATGGTGATTTATTTGTTATTTATTGTGGTAGATATCTGCCTTAATTTACTAATTTCTTGGACAGAGTGGGAAGTGGTATAAAAGTCATTTGTTTAGCTTAATACTTTTTGCATGGTTAGAGAGCATCCTGCCATATCACACCTCTTTATCACTCTATAAAGAGTGATTTCTAAGAGAAGATAGCTCATATGTCTCTCTTCATAATTTAGGAACTGAAGACTATATTTCTCAGGGCAGAATGAGTTTGGATTTTTTTTAATGCCTTAAATGAGAAAACTCCATGAAGTCAATATTATCTAAGTCCTACTAGTAGCTGAATTTGGTCAAGTTCTTAACTTCTGGAATTCAGTTTCTCATAAAAACTTTTAAATGACTGTCTTTCTCATAGACTGTTGTAATAACTAAGAAATACAGTACATAAAATGACTTTCACAGTGTAAATAGTGTCAATACTGGTTCCTCCCAGAGACCCCAAGCCTGAAACAAATCTAAATCTGCCCCAGTGAGCCTGTAAGAATTTTCTAAAGGTGTTTTAAGGAGAGTTCTGTATTTGAGAAGACAAAGCAGCTCCATATAAGATAATTTAAGAAAAATTTCACAAAAGGTCTATATTAAAAATGTTTCTTTGGTCTTAAATTTTTATGAATATGCTGATTCCTTTGGATTACAAATTATGGGAGAAATGATTATGGTTCTGTAAGTGTAAGTGGTAGCCACGTGTGCTTTGTACTGAAGAAAGGAGCTGCATTACACAGTCGGACATTTGTATTAGCAACACTTATTTCCATAAAAATGGTGGATAATGATTTCATTCTTGCGTAGTGTTGGAGCATATTAAGATAGTATTGTAGATTCTGTGTGATGATCAAGGGTATGGAGGAAAAGGTGGAAGAAGAGAGAAGTTAAGAGGAGGAGGAAAATAGAAAAAGAAATAATAAGGAAAGACAAGAAAAAAGGAAGAAGAGGAAAGCAGAGGGCAAGAGACAAGGTGGGAATGAGAACAGACTCAGAAGTGGGAAAGCTCTTCCTGGATATGTGCCCCAAAACATTTCTCAATGAGATTAGAGGAAATGGCAAAACTCCATATGTTACTTGAATTTGTGTGCTTAAGTGTGTTTTGATGTTTTTACATTGTATATAAGATTTTGGAAGTCCTGCCAAGTGCAAGGACTATCGCCTTTATTTGCCAACATCTTGGTTAGCTCAAAGATAGAAACCTATGGCATATTGATTGAAGTCAAGAGACAAGTCTTGCAGGAACAGCCAGGTTCTGCCATTGTGGTGGAAATGGGTAGTGCTCTTCTCTTACATCACGGTGACGCTCACTTATAAATGTTTTCTTTTTGAGGATACTACAAGGAGTACCTTTTCCATAAATAATTGAAAAAATAAAGTCATGGTACTGGGAATGTAGCTCAATGGTGAGGTCTCTAATCTAGCATTCAGGAAGCTCCAGGTCCAATCCATAGTACTGCAGAAAGTGGATAAATACATTTTATAAAAACGTTTTATAAATACATTTTATCATTCTGATGAAAGGATTACAAACCAAAGATAAGTAAACACTGTATATTTTCCATGAGGCAGTTATTTTGCATATCTCTGTCTGAAGACTCACACAGTGTTTGTCTCTTAGAATTATTGATGGTAGTCATTGTGTATTAATTCTTCCTACATTTGGAGAAACATACATTAACTGAATGCATATGAAGAGCCAAGACCCAACAAGGAACTATTTTAGTTAAACCTTTCTGTGGCATCAAAAATTTTGATATTCATTTTAACAATGAGTGTACAAAACACTATATTAAAAATGAAATTTACAACTTCGGGGGTGGAGGGGTGAGAATGTAGTTGTGGAAATGGGGAGGGAAAGGATGGTAGGAGGAAAACAAAGGAGGAGGCAACAATGCTCAATAGGAAATGTACTCATTGCCTTGCTCATGTAAATGTAACCCCTCAGTACAGCATTTTTACAAAAAAAATGTACACAGAAACACAACTAATCAAAGAAAGGTTGGACAAATGGGATTGAAATTACAGAGCTTCTGCAAGGTAAAGGACATAGCTAGCAAAATCAATAGAAAGCCCACGGATTGGGAGAAGATCTTCACTAGTCATACAACAGACAAGGATCTCATATCTAAATATACCTGGAACTCAAAAAATTAAATCCCCCAACAACAAATCCTCAAAGAAACAACTGCCCAATAAATAAGTGGGCTAAAGGCTTAAAGAGAGACTTCTCTGAAGAGGAAAGAAGGATGGCCAATAGACACATGAAGAAATGCTCAACCTCTCTAGCCATAAAAGAAATGCAAATCAAAACAACACTGAGATACCACCTCACCCCAGTTAGAATGGCTATAATCAAGAACTCTAATAACAACAGATGCTGGAGGTGATCTGGACAGAAGGGAACCTTACTGCATTGTTGGTAGGAGTGTAAACTTGTTCAACCACTTTGGAAAGCAGAATGGATGTTTCTCAGAAGACTCCACATAGAACTCCTCTATGACCCAGCAATCCCACTTTTAGGCATTTACCCAAATGATCACAAACAAGACCATACAAAAGCTCCCAGCACAACTTTGTTTATTGCAGCATTATTTACCATAGTTAAGATATCGAACCAACCAAGATGTCCCTCAGTACATGAATGGATCAAGAAAATGTGGTATATATACACAATGGAATTCTGTGCCTCCATCAGAAAGAATGACATTGTCCCATTTGTTAGGAAATGGAAAGACTTGGAAAAATTATATTAAGTGAAGTAAGCCAGGCCCAAAGAAACATAGTTCCCATGGTTTCCCTTATTTGCAATAACTAGTATATGTCTGAGACAAGCAGAAAAGGTCAGAGAAGTTGATGTTAGGTGAAATGAACCCCAAGATAAGTATTCAAATGTTTGTGATTTCATGCAATTGTTTCTAACATATTTATAAGATTATTTCTTTGTTGCTTTGTATGTCCCTCCCCCACGGTATAACACCTGCTTTCACTGTATTTGATGCTGGCATAATTTGTGGAGGGGAAGGGAAAAAACAAAATGTTTAAATAGGGATACAGGTGGACCCCTTGCAACAACGAGATGTACAAATCGTTATGTCTAAAAATGAACTTTACAACTTTGGTGGTTGGGGGGGAGGGATGGGAAGGGATGGGAAGAGGAAACAAAGGAGGAGGCAACAATGCTTGATAACAAAATGTACTCATTATCTTGCCCATGTAATTGTAACCTCTCTGTATGGTATTTTCACAATTAAAAAATGTACAACCCCCTAAATTTGATATTCAGCAATGTATCCTCCAACCATGTATACTGTACAGTACACACATAAATTATCACTTTGGGGCAGGGTTAAAAATAAACAACTGCCCTAAAAAATAATGTATCCTAAGTAAATAATGTCTTTTTAATCTTTTCCCGGTGGCACTGGAATTCAGGGCCTTATGCTTGTTAGGCAAATTCTCTGCTACTTTGGCCATGTTTTCCTATTTCCTCTGTTGTCACTATACTTGATTTTGGTATACTGCACTTGGTATATACATTTGTCTAATTTGAGAGGGGAAGGAGAATAACAAAAGCTGAAACAAGGACACAGGAAGACCCATGGCAACAGTGATACCCACAAGGCAGTATATTGGAAACAAACTTTACAACTTCCAGGGATGGGGAGGAGTAGGAAGGTGGGGGAGGGAAGCGATAGTGGGAGAACAACAAGGGAGGGGGTAACAATGCCCAACAAGAAACGTACTCATTGCCTTACTCATGTAACTGTAACCTCTCTGTACACAGTTTTGTGAATTTATTGCCCATTCTGGCTTTGAATTACAATCTACTTCATCTCAGTTTCCTGACTATCTAGGATTATAGGTGTGAGCCCTGTGCATGGTTTTGACTGTCTTTTTGTGAATAAGGATTTAAGGGTGTTCTACTTTAACAAGTTCCAGTCAAAATTTTCATGTCCTAGAAGCATATTTACCATTCACCCCATAAAGAGGGTTTTTTTGCCTTTTTCTTAGGAAGAGATGGATATACATAGCACATGGTAAATACTATGTTAAGACTAATATTTCTGAAACTTACATACATACGTTTCTGAAACAAAAATCTGTGTTCTTTGAAATAAATGGAGGACAATACATATTTACCTTTCCTAGAAGAAATTAGCATTTAGAAGTTAGACCTACTGACTGCCTATCATTTCAAGTAAAGATGAATGGCAACCTCCTTGTTCATCCTATTTTCAAATGAAGTGCTGGAGGTACAGGTAGATGTGGTTACCAGATCATTTCAGATCTGCGAAAGGTGAGGGAACAGTTCATAACACTTCTCTGGGTTCTAGGGGAAATGTTCTGAGTACTTCCCCAAGGGAGGTGGACATCCAGGCCACTTCTCCCACAAGAGAAGAGGCTTATTCCCCACCTAGGGCCAGCACCATCGTGCCAATGCTTGAACATGGGTTATTCTTCTTTTGGAAAAAAATGAAAGGATCAAAATAACTCACTGAACCCTTTATCCCTTCATTTCAGAACTCATCCCTCCCCTCCATTTATACTTTGAATGATTTCAAAAACAGCTCTGGGCTCAAGGAGGGAATGTTGTTCACTTGGCAGAGCTGAGATAAAAAAAAGTACATTGGTATCTGTGTTAGCCTTGTTCTTCTTTGAATATGTCATAAAGGATGTCAGTTACAACATGAATCCCCATAATTACCTATGAGGATTAAATCAGATCAGCTACCCTGCCTCTTACCAGTTTTAATAAGACTCTACTGAGGCTAGGATGGATGAGCTTATTAGGTATGATTCTGAGCAGAATCGTTGAAATGCCTTGAGTCTTCTAAAATGCTTGGTTCAATCAAAGCATTGAGTGAGTGGCTCTAGTTTTCAGTGGTCAGCTGCAGAAATAGTCACACAGTTACCTCTCCACCAGACTTCCTTAGCACAGGCAGCTGCATCATAGTTGTCAAGTGGTCCAGGTCCTGGGCATTCTCCTTGGTCCTCATTCTTCCCTAGTATCCACAAACGTGATTACTGTGCTTAATCCATCACTCAGTACTGTTGATTCCAGTTCTTCTTATTTCCTTAGCACATTCACATGCCTGCTCTTACCTTCATTAGGAATTCTTACTCAAGGTAATGGATTTTTAGTTTGTGACTTCTTCAGTTCTTACATTGTACCTCAAGGGCTCATTAAAATTGCTGATCTAATTGTTTCATATTCTTATTTAAAACATTTCTGTATCATTCTACCTAGTTCCCTGTCATGATATGAGGGAGGTCAGGACCCGGTAGCCATCAGATCCTAAAGTCTTCTTCAGTGCCATCTGTGGTCTCTGCCTTTTTAGTTTCTCCAGCACAGCTACAATACACTGTGTTTAGCTTGTTGTCACCTCTAGATCTCTGCACAAGCCATAACCTCTCTGTCTTGAATGATATTTGCCCTTCTGATTTGCTCCCTCCTACCTTTTCAGGTCTAACTTAGAGGTCAAATTCTCAGCAAGACTTCCTCTAACCCTAGAGGCTAGATGAGATGACTCACAATGTACCACAAAAAAGGATGTTATTTCAGTTGTCTTGTCATATTTGAATAGCTTATTTACCTACAATCTTTCTCTATTAAAAATAGAAGCCTATTGGCACACACTGTATTGTATGCTAAAAATCTAGGGTTATTTATTGAATATATAGATTTGCCTCCACCTAGGCCCTAGCCTAGACCTTATTCCTCATTGCAGCCTCCAGAAATGGTAGAAAAAAGGGTTTCATAGGACTTTCTCTGCCCTGAGATCCCAGGAATTTATGAAGACATGGGGACTCCTGAGCAGAAAAGGAGTATCAATAAATTCAGAAAAAAAGGAAGAAAGGGACCTGGCAAGGTGTACAGAAGGAAATTCTCACACTTGTAATTTTGCCTTGGTCTGAGTTCAGTTTTTTTTCATGCTATTGATACTTTATTCTAGGTGTGTAGAGATGCCAATATCACTAATCCTCAACTTTGATCTTTAATAAATCCTTTCCAAATGAAGCATTTTGTATCCTTACCTCTCCACAATCTTGTTTTGAAATAAGGCAACGTATTATCTCTTAAGATCATTTTCTTTCTTGAAGATGACATAACATTTCTGTCCATTAATAGCTAAATATTAGGGTTATAAGTGCTATTTTGGTCATTTGTTTATTGCTTTAGGAACTGCATCTATATCATCGAGTTGATTGCTCACCAATTTTCCATAATTATAATACTCATTTTATGAATATGTTAAGAGTGCATAATTGTAATATCCATTTTATGAATATGTTAAGAGTGCAATACTTCTCTCGATTTTGATAATGTTGCTTAAGCATGTAACTTGTGTACCTTAAAAGATGTTGAGAGAAATGATATTTATTGATTCACTGTGGGAACACAAGCAAGTGTGTTTATGATTTTTTCCAGGAGAATTTTTAGGACACTTTAAAAAAATACATGAATAAATAATGGTAATAAATTTCATCACCATCTTTAGCCAAAAAGACAAATTAAAGTATGCTATTCTTCTCTGACCTCCCATTAATGGAAGCAGTTTGTAAAGCTGGGTTGGGCTACTGATGAAAAGACAGCTTGGATATAGCAATATCTCTATTGAAATCTTATATGCAATACTCCATTTTAAAATAATTTTATTGTGAAAATACTATACAGAGGGGTTACAGGTACATGAGCAAGGTAGTGAGTACATTTCTTATCAAGCATTGTTGCCTCTTCCTTTGTTTTTCCCCTACCCTTCCTTCCCTCCCATGCAATACTCAATTTTTAAGAGGAAGCAATAAGATAAATTAAAACAATGTGAAAATTCAAATAAAATAGATTTAAGAATTCTTTAAGATTTAGGAACTTTTTGTTCTTATTTAAATTTTCTCCATAGAAAAAATAGCCAAATCAGATGGCAATAGGGCAAGACACTTGTAAAGATGATATTTCTACTTTATATCCCCAAATCTTCAGGAATGACTAGGAATCAGTGGCTCACATTTGTAAATCCTAACTACTTAAGAAGCTGAGATTTGAAGTTCCCAGTTAGAAGGCAGCCTGTACAGGAAAGGTCATTGAACTAGCAAAATAAAAAGTCAGAAGTAGAGCTGTGGCTTAAATGGTTGAGTACTAGCCTTGAGCAAAAGAAGTTCAGTGACAGCACTCAATCCATGGGTTCAAGCCCCAGCATCAGCACACAAAACAAAGCATATCAAAAACCCCACAAAACAAAAATCTCACTTCAGGAGGCTTATTGGCTGCAAAAACTGGAGGCTAAAAAATGGAAAGGCAATCTCCAGAGAATGTAGAATAGAGGTATTAGACTCTGCACTTTGAGCATAACTCATTCTGGATATCCATCTCAGCTCTTATTTCCAAGTTGTACAACTCTTAAATTACCTTGTAGTTTTTTATTAAATTATTATCATCAAGTAGTTGTACAAAGAAATTACCATTAACAAATCACTTTATAAGTACAATGCATCTTGATGAATGTCACCCCTCTCATCATTCTCCTCCATTCCTACCAACCCAATCCTTCCCCTCAATTTTCTTAGTTTCATAGGATATACATTGAGTATTATGACTATTTTCATTCATCTACCCCTCTTCTCTTGGCCTCCTTGGCAGGGGCCAGTTTCCTGGTATTCATTTTGTTGGACTGTGCATTAGTTTACCTAAGGAATTACATTATTTGAATTCTCCCCTGCAAATACCATACTTTGGTTAATACATTTGGGTATACTTGTATACAGTTGCATATGTGTTTACGTGTACATTTAGAAATTAGTTCTAGCTTCCACATCTGAGAGAGAACATGTATCCTTTGTCTCTTTGGGACTTATTTACCTCACTTACCATAATTCTTTCCAGGCTCATCCATTTCTTATCCAAATGTTGTAATATAAAATTACACACACACACACACACACACACACACACACACACACACACACACACACACACACACACACACACACACACACACACACACACATACCACCTTTCCTTGATCCATTTGTCCATGGAGAAGCATCTGAACTCTTTCCATACCTTGTCTTTGGTGAATAGTGTAGCAATGCACTTGGTTGTACAGTGGTTTTACTGTATGCTGATTTGTCATTTTTTGGATAAATGCCCAAGTGTAATATTGCTGGATCATAGAGCGATTCTTTTTTATTATTATTATTTTTTAAATTGTGAAGATACCGTACAGAGGGGTTACAATTACATGAGCAAGGTAATGAGCACATTTCTTATCAAGCATTGTTGTCTCTTCTTTGTTTTTCCCCTACCATACCTTCCCTCCCATCTCCACAACTACACTCCCTCATCCCCGCTCCCCCACCTAAATTGTAAGGTTCAATTTTCGGCATAGCATCTTGTACATGTACATCTCATTTTTTGCAATGGGTCAACCTGTATCCCTGTTTAAACAATTTGTTTTTCCCTTCCCCTCCCCAAGTTATACCAACATCAAATACATTGAAAACAGGGGTTATACCGTGGGAGAGGGACATAGAGCAATTCTATGTGTAGTTTTCTGAATAGTCTCCAAACTGCTTTCTTGAGTGGTTGAACAACTTTATATTCCCACCAATAGTTTATTGGGGCTCCTTCCTCCTCCCCCCCCCCCATCTACAGCAGTATTTGCTGTTTGTATCCTTGATGATGGCCTTTCTAACGGAGATGAGATGCAATCTCAATGCTGTTTGTTTTAATTTGCCATTTCTTTTATGGCCAGGAATGCTGAATATTAGGTTTTAATTAGGTTAAGGAACCTACCACGTGGTCTTCAAGTTTATTCTTGAACTGCCTACCCGCCTTGTGTGCAGTGGGGGTGTCTCCAGCAGGGGCGGGGCACCTGGACGTATTGGAGTTAATGTAGGGCAGGGGCGGGGAGAAGTTGCGGCCACAGCTAATGCAGATGTGACCTCAGCATCTAGGAACTTCTGAGTCCTAAGGAGCTGTGACCTGGGGCGGCCCAGGATGTGACCTCAGAGAAAGGGGTGGTAACTGCCTCCATGTGTGCCGGTCACCTAGGTAACACAGGTTCTAGGCGGAGACTTCTAGCGTAGTGTGCGTGGAGAAAAGTGGCCCTTTCCCCAGGCAAGTCTAACATTGAGCATTTCTTCATATATTTATTGGCATTTTCACTTCTTTTGAGAAGTCTCTATTTTGCTTATTTGTCCTTTTATTGATTGGTTTAATTCTGTAAAGGTTTGGTTTCTTGAGCTCTTTGTATATGCTGTATATTAGCCATTGTCTGATGGGGAGCTGGTACAGATCTCCCATTCTACAGGCGGCCTTTTAAGCTTGTTAACTATGTTTTTGTCATGCCAAATTACTTAGTTTGATGCAGTCTGATTAGTCCATTCGTTCTTTGATTTGCTGGGCCCTGGAACTTTACTCAGGAAATTTCTGTCTGTGCTGACAAGCTTTATTGTTTCTCCTACTCCTTCCAGTAGTAGTTTCATGGCTTCAGGGCTTATAATGAGGTCTTGATCAATTATTTTTTTAATTGTGAAAATACCCTACAGAGGGGTGACAATTACATGGGCAAGGTAATGAGTACATTTCTTATCAAGCATTGTTGCCTCCTCCTTTGTTTCCCCTTTCCATCCCTTCCCATACCCCTCTCCCAAAGTTGTATAGTTCATTTTTCGACATAACAACTTGTACATCTTATTGTTGCAATGGGTCCACCTGTATCCCTATTTAAACAATTTGGTTTTTTCCCTTCCCCTCCACAGATTATACCAATAGCAAATACAATGAAAGCAGGGGTTTTACCGTGGGGGAGGGACATACAAAGCAACAAAGAAATCATCTTATAAATATGTTAGAAACAATTGCAAGAAAGAAAAAAACATTTGAATTGGTATTTGTACAGGGTGACAGAGATCCAGTTTCGTTTTTCTGCATGTGGATATCCAGTTTTTCCAACATTATTTGTTGAAGATGCTGTCTTTTTTCCCCAGCTGATGTTTTTAGTTCCCTTATCAAATATTAGATAGCATGATTGTTGTTAATAAAATAGCTTCCAGATACTGGCCATGAAGGGTCTCTGAGGAGGCTGTGAATAAAAGTTTATATAACGTTTAGAGCCCAGTACAAAATGAAAATGTAATGAAGAGTGAGGTAGAAACTGGGGAAATTAATTTGAAGTTAGCCCAGGCGCAAAGTGAGACCTGCCTACAAAATAAAGCAAAACAAAATGAATGTTGAGGCACTATATTTTTTAAGTTTGCTTCTCTCTTTTCTCTCTTTCTCTCTACCTCCTCCTTCTCCCCTCCTCTCTAGTTTATTTGGTTATTTGGTAAGCTGCACTTTCCCATGGACAGAGTTTCCTGATAGGAAATTCCACTCTGAAAAGCCTCCCATTTGTTTGCAACTGTAACCTTGTGCCAAAATGTCCTAAGAACCTGGGGTAGCAAAGGCTTAAGATTTACGCACTGAATTCAGCACAGCAATGGCAGGCAGCCTGGGGCAGGAAAGATGCCTATCAACTGCTCAGAAACACCACGAGGTATATAGTCACTTCTGTTCTCCCTTAGCCATCTGTCCTGAGTCTGGCAGGTTATGAAGGGTAGCTAGAGTAAAAAGGTGATCCTGGCAGGGCCTTGGAACCAGCAACGTGGAAGAACCTTTATCTTAGAAGCTATCTCAGATGTGGAACCACATGTGAATTAAGTCTACAAGACTCCTATATTCCACTGACTCATGGATTTCACTCATAGCACACACATTCCAAAGTAAAATCACTTAAGCATTTCAAGAGGTCCACTGTAGAAATGGTACTCCAAGTGTAAGGCTTTTTGCAACACCATGTCATATGTAACTGCTTGATTGCACCTTCACAAATGCAACCCTAGGGAATGAAGAGACAACATCCCAGAGAAAAAAGGAGACTTGACAGCCACACAATTGATAGATGTAGAATAATGCCTATTAAACTAACACATTATATTTAAATAAAAATATTCCCGAATTAAATATAAACTTATAAAAATCAAAATACTTTAAGCAGAACCTTTATTGAAGACCTTTCTTAGTGAGGTGTTAACTCCTGGAAAACCTCAAGCATAAGCACTGATTGGCCAGTGTGCATTATGGGAAAAACTCTCCAGTAAGATTTTGGGAGTGTAGGTGTGCAGGTGACACCTGTCACATAAGAACTATGCTCAAGTAATATTTTGCATGTGTATCTGCATAATGGCAGAGAAAAGAGTTCTTGATTTTGGTGTCATAGAGTAAATGAGCCATGATTGCAAATTTAATGGAGAGGAGAAAGGCAGAGAGAGCAGAAAGATAAAGTCCATTTAAGAATCTCATTAGACTACAAAGAAGTGTTTGGCACAAATTTTTAAATGGCCTGATAAAATGTCTCTAGAAACACGAATATTCATCTTGTTATGTTAATATCCATGCAAATTTTCTTTAGGGGAGGGAAAGGGTGCAAATTGTTAACAGCTAACTCTGGGGTAGTACACAGGAATCACCAGAGACATGAGACCTGGTCATCTATGTCAAAACTGAGGAAGCTCCTAGAGAACATTTGAAATGCACAATGTGGGTGTTTTTTTTTTAAACTAAATACTATGATGTCACCATCCTTTTTAAATCTATTGGCTTCCAGTTATC
This sequence comes from Dipodomys merriami, assembly GCF_024711535.1. Classification (NCBI taxonomy): domain Eukaryota; kingdom Metazoa; phylum Chordata; class Mammalia; order Rodentia; family Heteromyidae; genus Dipodomys; species Dipodomys merriami. The sequence continues at coordinate 56,917,679 of NW_027205603.1, forward strand.
TGAAAAGAAAGATGTTGCCTTGTCTTTAAACCTGATCTGGGCTAGCAAAGACAGCCAGATTTTTGTCAGCCTCTTCACACTCCACACTGGTTCCTCCACTTAACTTCTTCTCGCCTCTTGGTTCCCATTAATTTCCTTGGGAATATACTGTTTTCTTTTCCACAATAGTCTCTTCTCACTGAGTTATCAAAAACCTAAAGTTCTTTTTAAGTTTTTATTATTACTGTAAAGTGATGTGCTGAGGAGTTAAAGTTCCATAGGTAATGGGTATATTTCTTTGGAACAGTCACCTCTTCTCTTGTTTTCTCCCACATTTTCCCTCCTGACCTCCCTACTGGCCACCACTTGTGTAGTTCATTTTCAATATAGTATCTACAAAGTATCACTTTGTCCCACTATTTATTTTTATTCTTTCTCCTTTTTATTTTATTGTAAAGATGTTGTACAGAGGGGTTACAGTTACATGAGTAAGGTAATGAGTACATTTTTAAATAAGTTTTTTTATTATGAAAAATACCATACAGAACGGTTACAATTACATGAACAAGGTAATAAGTACATTTCTTATCAAGCATTGTTACCTCCTCCTTTGTTTTTCCCCTACCAAACCTGCCCTCCCATCTCTGAGACTACACTCCCCTCCCCTGCCCTGCCCCCCCTACAAATAGCATTTTATACATCTCATTGTTGCAATGGGTCCACCTGTATCCCTACTTAAACAATTTGTTTTTTTCCCTTCCCCTCCCCAAATTATACCAACATCAAATACAATGAAAACAGGGGTTATACTGTGGGGGAGGGACATACAAAGCAACAAAACACCTTATAAATATGTTAGAAACAATAATGTGTACATTTGTTTTCAAACATTGTTACTCCCTCCTTCATTTTTCTCCTACTATCCCTATCCTCCCCAACTCCTCCCCACCCACCAAAGTTGTAAAGTTTATTTCCAACATAGAGTCTTAAGAGTCTCATTGTTGCAATGGGTCATCCTATGTCCTTATTTCAGCATTTTCTTATTCCCCTTCCCCTCGCCAAATTAGATAAATGTATATACAAAATACAGGGTACCAAAATCAAATACAATGACAACAGGGGATATACCATAGGGGAAAGAACATACAAAAGAAACAAAAAATCACATAGTACATTAACAACTACAACAACAAAGAAAAACCTCTGTTCCCATATCTTGGGGTTCATTTCACCTAGCATCATCTTATATGTTCATATATACATGGCTTTTCTGCCCAGCTGATAAGATTATCCTAGAGGTATACTAATTATTGTAAATAAGGGAAACCATGAGACCTATATTTCTTTGGGTCTGACTTACTTCACTTAATTTTTTCCAAGTCTTTCCATTTCCTAACAAATGGGGCAATGTCATTCTTTCTGATGGAGGCATAGAATTCCATTGTGTATATATACCACATTTTCTTGATCCATTCATCTACTGAGGCGCATCTGGGTTGGTTCCATATCTTAGCTATGGTAAATAATGCTGCAGTAAACCTAGTTGTTCTGGTAGCGTTAGAATGGCCTTGTTTGTGGTCATTGGAGTATATGCCCAAAAGTGGGATTGCTGGGTCATAGGAGAGCTCTATGTGGAGTCTTTTGAGGAACCTCCATTCTGCTTTCCAGAGTGGTTGAACAAGTTTACACTCCCACCAACAATGCAATAAGGTTCTCTTCTGTCCATATCCCCTCCAGCATCTGTTATTATTAGAGTTCTTGATTTAAGCCATTCTAACTAGGGTGAGGTAGAATCTCAATGTTGTTTTGATTTGAATTTCTTGTATGGCTAGAGAAGTTGAGCATTTCTTCATGTGTCTATCGGCCATTCTTATTTCCTCTTCAGAGAAGTTTCTCTTTAAGTTCTTTAGCCCACTTGTTAATTGGGTGGTTGTTTCTTTGAGGATTTGTTGTTGGGGGATTTAATTTTTTGAGTTCCAGGTATATTTTAGATACGAGACCCTTGTCTGTTGTACGGCCAATGAAGATCTTCTCCCAATCCATGGGCTTTCTATTGATCTTGCTGGCTATGTCCTTTACCTTGCAGAAGCACTGTAGTTTCATGCAATCCCATTTGTCTAAGATTTCTTTGATTTGTTGTTTTTGGGTCTTTATGAAGGAAATTTCAGCTGGTGCCAAGGAGCCCTAGAGTTTCTCCTATTCCTTCCTATAATGTTTTCAGCATGTTTGCTTTTACTTCGAGGTCTTTGATACATTTGGAGTTGATTCTGGTGCAAGGTGATATATAAGGATCTAGCTTTAGTTTTCTACGAGTGATTAACCAATTTTGCCAGCACCATTTACTGAAGAGGCTGTCTTTCTTCCATTCTATTTTTTTGGCTCCCTTATCAAAGATTAGGTGGCTATAGGTCTGCGGGTTCATTTCTGGGTCTTCAGTTCTATTCCATTGGTCCTCAGGTCTTTTCTTGTGCCAGTACCAGGCCATTTTGATTACTATGACTTTGTAGTGGAGCTTGATGTTTGGTAATATTTCTCCAGCACTGTTCTTTCTGCTAAGGATTGTTTTTGCAATTTGGGGTCTTTTATTTTTCATATGAATTTTTGAATTGATTCTTATATTGAAGATTGAGGTTGGGATAGTGATGGATATTGCATTGAATTTGTAGGTAGCCTTAGAAGTATTGCCATTTTCACAACATTATTCCTCCCAATCCAGGAGCATGGCAGTTTTTTCCACTTCCTTAGTTCTGCTTTAATTTCTTTTTTTAGGATTTTAAAGTTTTCATCATAGAGGTCCTTCACTTCTTTAGTTGTTAACTCCTAGGTATTTTATTTTTTGTAACAAGATGTAAGACTTTCCCTGTGTCATCTTTAACTACATGCATCCGTGTAAGGAATTGATAGTAACAGTGATATGGAAAAATGATGAGAGTATTACTCAGCAGTCAAGATTGTCTATGTCCTCTTCATACATCAGGTTGCAATTTGAAGAAATGTACTTATGTCATGTATATGTGTGTGAATTCTGGAGAGCTTCACTAACAGAGAAATGCTGTTGAGTTCCTATGTGAATGTTGACAATAGATGGCTCATATAATAATCTAGTATTTTTTATTTTATTCATTCAGTAAATATTTGGTTATTCCTTTACATTGAGCTGAATCCTATTCTTGATTCAGCTTTGAAAAAGGGAAACACTTATATACTGACGCAAGCAGCATTGGCCAATAGGAATTTCTTCAGTGATGTGTGTGTGTGTGTGTGTGTGTGTGTGTGTGTGTGTTTGTGTGCACGTGTGCATGCACGCATGCATGCTAGTGCTCAACCACTTGATCCACAGCTCTACTTTTGGCTTTTTGGTGGTTAATTGGAGATAAGAGTCTGCTAACATGGCTGGCTTTGACTTGTGATCCTCAGATCTCAACGTTACAGGTGTGAGCCACTAGCTCACGTGTTTATATGTATCTCTAATTTGCGTATACACTCCTTAAGGATGAAATGTATATGCAATTTTTGAATGGCTGATATCCTCTCTGGTAGATATATGTGCTGCCCACAAAGGCAATGAACAGATCTGTATTGACTGTTGGAGGAATGACTATAAAATGTAACTATTTACATACAATTACAATGCTCCCTAAATTATTTATGGATTAATATCATGGTATAAAAAGCATGATGCTTTATCTGCATTATAGTCTTTTCAGATTTCACTGTGATTTTATTATCACATTCTATTTTAACCATAGTTCCTAGAAATCATGATCACTTATGCACTTAAGATCAATCATAATTTATAAAACTGTCCGGTGATGGGAAAGTTTAATGGCTCCCTGCCATACTGATGCATGGAATCATATTTCATGGCCTGAACTATGGTGCATTACTTTCACATACTATATAACAAAGCCTGATACACTTAAGTCACTTCTGCTATCTATGTGTCAAAATATGACTTACTGGAAACCTTTTCTTAGGGTCCCCCTTGAGTATGATCCAAGCTCTTTATTAAGGACTTCCAAGTTCAGGTAAACTATGTGTAGAATTCAATTCATTGTAGTTTAAGTACTAATGATCCCAGGAATTATAGTCTGCCTCTCTCTATGGGCAGTTTATGTCAACACTGTTTACTTCTTTGAAACTGCCTGGAAAGACGTTCTTACCTCTAGACTCTCCCTGAAGTGTTTCATCTTACTAGTTAGGACAACTAGGAAAGGTAATCTCCTTTTCATTTTAAGTCAGCTGATATGAGGCTATATATCTGAAAACACCCTTCACATTTGAAATATTTGACAGTCCCATTACTTGGGTCATATTCTGTTAGTTAGAATCTGTGTATATTTAAGTGGTGTCATCCCAGGGAGAATATTCCACATTTGACATAAAAAATACTGCCTGGTACCACCCTCTACCACCATTATGGACCTGCTCAGGTATTCATGTAGCAATCCTTTCATATTTTGTGTCATTCAGATTTACTATTATAGTTCTGTACTGTCTATGAGTTTACTAACTAGAAATCCTATAGATTTTTATCATCTTGTAGGTCATCTCTGGGATTCATGCTCTAAAACCAGAGGCACACTTAAGCTGTTAAGACATTGTCAGCCTGACCTCTCTGAATCTCCCAGTATGCCTCACAATCAGATAAAACATGTGCTATAGAGCAAGTATTGCACCAAGTTCCTTAGAGGGCAATAAGGAGAATAAAGTTTGTTCATAATGACAAAAAGGAAAACCAATCAATTCTGTTAATCACATGTCAAGGGAAACAGTAGAAGGATCAGCAGAGTACAAGAGTGAGGTTGAAAGAGTCTCTGTTTGGCTCTGAGACCAAAAGGATTGTCTCAACTTACCTTAAATATGAATAAAAATCTCCAAGAAGACAAAGAATAATAGTCTTTAGATGGAAAGACACATGCACAAAAGCATGCAGCTATAAAATAATGATGATTGACACCAAGCAAGCATAAAATATATGTCAGTCATTGTGTGATATTTTTTACAAAGATCGGTGAGTTGCTTAATTCTCAATGAAGCATCATTAACATGAATGTTAGTAGTAGACCCAGTACAATAAAAAATGAAATATTCAAAGATTAAATAACTTGCCCAAGGTCATATTACTAAAAAATAAGTTGCACTGTGAATTTAGAGATTTTGTTTACAGAGTCAATGAAGCAAACCATTAGACTAAGCATTCATTTTGGAAGGTTGCTTCAGAGAAAGTGTAAAGGGCACAATATGCTTATCTGAGTAAGACATTTTGATTTTTCTCTTGACAGTGGAGATTGCCTACCTTAAGATTTAGCAGAAACAAAAGCTTTTTATAAGCACTGGTTATTAGAGAAAAGGAAGACTTTAAAAGTATACAAATCTGGAATTAAAAAACTAACCAGTTAGTAGGTTGCATCTTAATTGGGGACCAACAGTTCAACATATGCCATGTTTGAGAGAATAGGTTAATACTTTGTGTTATGAATTAGATTAGTTTAGAAAGAAAGCAGTAACGAGGCATGTAAGTTTCAAGGATCTACATCTCTAGTGAGAAGAGGCTATGTCAAGCAAGAAAAGAACATTGTTTCTTTGGTTGCTGTGTGATAAATACATGGCTTAGTAAAACTTAAATAAATCCACTTCAAGTGTGAATTGACATTAAGAAATGATGCCAAGATCATTGAATAGAAGAATGAGTAATCTAAAAATATTAGGTTTTCCTGGAACGTTAGAGTGCCACATGCAAACAATAAAACTGGGTGCCCCCCCAACACCATATAGAAAAAATTAACTCAATATTAGTCAAAGGGGAATATTTAGCTTCAACTATAGAACTCTTAGAACAAAAATGGACCTAAGTTTTCTGACATATGCACTAAGTAATAGCTTTTTTAAACAGAACTTAAAAGTAACAAAATATAAAGGGAGAAAGCTGACCACATTAGTATTTCAAACTTTTGTGCCTGAAAGGATACCAATAAAATGAAAAACAACCTTCAGAATGGGAGAAATTCATTTAATAAAGAATGTGTAGAGAGAATATATATACATATATATACACGCTTACAGTTCAATAATAAAAAGACAACCAAATTTTTAAATAGGCAAACTATATAAAGCTCTAAATAAGCATTTACTCAAATAAGACATACAAATATACAATAAATCTGCCAATATCATTAATCATGGAAAAGCAAATTAAAATAATGAAATAATACATCATATCACTAGTATGACAATAGTCAAAAGGACAAATAAGCATAGTCTAGGATGTGAGAACTCTTTGCAGACTGCTGATGAAAATTCACAATGTAGTAGTCAAGAAATTTGGCAGTATCTCAAGTACTTGAGTGGAGATTTACTATGTAATCCAGAAACTCCACTCCTGTGCATATAGCTAAAATAAATGAAAGCATATCTACATGATAACCTATACATGTTATTCATAGAAGCATTACTAGTAATATCCAAGAAGTGGGAGTAATCCAACAGGAATAAAATGAGTATATTTATAAAAAAGAATCTTAAGTTGGCAATAAAACAGGCTGGGAAGGTGGCTCAGTGATAGAGTGCTTGCCTTCCATGCACAAGGCACCACATAAGCAGAAAAAGCTGGAAATGGCCTTGTGGCTCAAGTTGTAGAGTGCTAGCCTTGAGCTGAAGAGCTCAGGGACAGCGCCCAGGCCCAGACTTCAGGCCCAAAGACCAACCAAAAGAAAACAAACAATCAAACAAATAAGGCATTGATGCTGATAATACAAATGAACTTTTAAAATACGATATTAAGTGGAAAATGATAGTCACAAAGATTCACAATTATATAATTTCATTTCTCTAAAATGTCCAGAACAGGCAGACACATTAAGAATGAAAGTAGACTAGTTATTACTTAGAGAGCAGTAGATGAGAAAGTGGGAAGTGACTGGTATAAGATTTCTTTTCATAATAAAGAAGTGTATTCTAAGATTGTGATGAGGGAGGGTTGTACAACACTGAATGTATTAAAAATCATTGTAATTTTCATTTTTAATGGATAAAATGGCACAAAAATACAACTATAGGACACAGACAAAAGTGAAGGTAAAAGATGGGGTAGATGAAGGTAGGTAAGTGATAATGAAGCTCCTAAAAATGATAATTAAGGGTGGGATTTAAAAAAAGAGACTTAAAGAGTAGAATACACAGGAAGGAGTTGTAAACAGAATCTAAGGGAGCAGGAAAGTATGATTTTTCCACTTATAGTTATTGATAATATCTTTGTGTTTCCGCCTGAATTGTTGAAATAGCCCTACCTTATCCTTCCCCAAGACTTCCTTTTAAGGAAACCAGTCTAAGTGAAACAAAGTAAAACAAAAATCAAAAGCTAGAGTTTTCTTCTGAAATAAATGTGTTTCAAATGGTGACATTAAAAAATAATGGTTTTGGATTCCATAAAAATATTAAAATGGCCAACTTTGTGACTAATCTCCTTTCCCATGTTCTTTTATAATATTTTGAATTGTAAAGATACCGTGTAGAGAGGTTACAATTACACTTTCCCGTGTTATCCACCTAAAACCTTACAGTTTTTCTGTGGTAATTTTGAAGCTCATTCACATATTTTTTCTTTACCCTTGTTTTTTGTTTTATAATAGATATGAAAAAGGTAATAGATACCTATGAAAAATGTTTCTAATCATGAATTTTTATGAAAACTCATAAAAAAATTATCTGATAATTAAAATGTTATTTTTCTCACTCAAAGAAACGTATTGGTTTATGAAGTCACCTGATGATACCAACAATCAATAATACGCTTCTGTGATTCCTCATGTTGACATTGGGTCATTAAGTAAAATTTTTATTTTTACATCATTTATTTGAAACGTTATTACCCTTTCTCCTTCATATATACAGGAATAAAAACTTTCATTGGAATTTCCCCCCTGGAATCACTATTCTAGAATAAGCTGAACTTCCTGAGTCCTTTTTATTTTATTTATTTATTTTATTATTTTTTATTTTTATTTTTTGTCGGTCTTGGGGCTTGAACTCTGGGCTTAGGGCACTGTCCCTGAGCTCTTCAGCTCAAGGTGAGCGCTCTACCACTTAAGCCACAGTGCCACTTGTGGTTTTCTAGTGGTTTATTGGAGATCAGAGTCTCACGGACTTTTCTGCCTGGGCTAGCTTTGAACCATGATCCTCAGATCTCAGCCTCCTGAGTAGCTAGGATTACAGGCGTGAGCCACCCGGCACCCAGCAAGTGCTTTTTATTAATTTTTACTTTTAATATGTTTATTGAAGGGAAGATTTTTTATTATTTACAATATTTTTAATACCATACTAAAGTAATGGTGACCTCCATGATATTGGCAATCTCTTAATTTACAGACAGAAACCTCCTGCATCCAAAGCACAGCAGCAGAAAAGGTTAATGCACGAAAGCCTCCCCTCAGTTGGTGATTGGAATGCCAGGGCATTCCAGGTGCTCTGAAGGCCAAGACCTCATGTTGAAGTTGTTTCCATCAGTAGAAAATTACTTGTCCAATATACTCTTATTCATTTTCTTTAATTATGTTTATGAGATCCTTCTTTTTAAAGGTCACAAAAGTGCTTGGAATTGAGAATTCAAGGATGAATTAAGAATTTATTTTAAACAAAATCAACTATGGACAATTAAGATTTACAACCAGTAAACATTGTTGTGAGTTTCAGTGGGATTCAAAATTCACTTTTGTTGGTTCATCTTTAGGAAATTAACAGTGATGATCACATCTCCCTCCTCAGTCTATGTAGCAACACTGATCCCAAGAATGAATTGCTAAGCTACACTTCTTAACCATCTTTCTGCAAGTTGTCTCTTTCACAAGTCTAGTGAGGTCTTATTTGTGAAGTTATAGAGCCATTCTTCTAGAATAACAAGGAATTGGGTTTCAAATATAATGTACTAGGTCTATGCTAACTAACTGAAGCCAGAACTCTGCCAAGGTAAGGCAGTCTTCCTTTGGAACTTACTACATCCACTTGAAACTTTACAACACAAGAGATGATTCAACCTTTTTTGGACAATAAAAGTTGTTTTTTTTTTCTTAACAGTGGGAACTGGTCATTTTAAACACCACAGATTATTTGTCTCCAGGGGTGTCACAGCTTCCACACAGTAAAAAAAAAAAAAAAAAAAAAAAGAACAAACCAAAACCAAACTGTCACTTACATTAACAGTGAAATATTTTTCATGCCGTGACCAATCACCCTTTTCTAAGAGTGAGACCCAAATCAAATCCAAGAGGATGCGCTCACACCTAAAAATGCCTTCTGCCACAGAACTAAAATTAGAAAGAATTGGTGTAGTGTTGTGTTAGGCCAATAAAAGCTTTTAAATCTGTAAAAAAAATAGTTGATCATCAATAGCCTTACAGACTTGAAGTACTAAGCATATGATATTTCTCTGACTAGATATGCCCAGAATTTGAATTGGAGATTATAAATATATTCCTTGAAAATGGCATTAAGACTGTCTCTGGCATTAGATCTTGACACTACTCCTTCTCCAGAGGACTGATGAAGAGCTAACATTCCCAAAGATGAGAACAAGAAAATGGTTGCAAGGAAATGTGTAAGTACTGGATCTTGAAGCTAAGGAAATAAAAGCAGTACAAAAGCCTTTGTTTCACAGCTCCAGAACAATTTACATCCTTCTGTATGAATTTTAGGATTAACTTTTCTATTTCTGTAAAAAATGACATTGGGAATCTGATCAGAACTACACCGAGTCTCTAGATTGCTTTTGGTAGTGTAGTCAAATATAACAAAATACCAATTTTGTTCATCCATGAATACGGAAGACCTTTCTTCAATGTGTTTTTTCAGTGGTTTATAGGTTTAAAAGTGAAGGTCTGTCACTACCTTGATTACACTTATTCTTAGGCATTTTCTTTTATTATTACATTATTTCTGAGGCTCCTGTGCTTGAGATTCTTTCCTTGATTTATTTTACCGCCAATCATCAATGTCTCTCTAAGTGAATCTGAGGCCTCAGCATCAGTTTGATACAGTCACACTGACTGAAGTTTACTAAGGTTTTTATGGGGCTAGGGTTTAATGTTTTACCTTTTTATGTGCCAGTACTCAAACTTGAACTCAGCTTTCTACCACTTGAGACACATTTCTACTTCTGGATTGTTGCTGGTTAATTGGAGATGGAAGTCTCCAATTTACAAAAGAGTCTCTTTTCTGCCTAGGATGGCTTCAAACCATGATCTTCAGATCTCAGCTTCCCACTAGCTAGAAATATTGGTATGAACTACTAGTTTCTGGTTCTTTTTACCTTTTAATACATGGTTGAGGTCATGTTTATGAATATTAATATTTGAAAATCACTCATAAGTGAAAATCATTCATTATCGGTCTCAGAAACTGAACTTGAAAGAGCAGTTATAGGTCGTTATGGTTCACGCTGCATTGCAATGGGTCTTTATCAGTTTTCAGCAGTTGCTTGCAAGCCCTCTTATAAACACACACACACACACACACATACACACACACACACACACACACACACACACTTGACAAAAGTGGTCTTCAATATCCTAGCACTTAGAATTGCAAGATGCTCAGATGTTGTACTCTATTTTTCCATTTTCAAAAGTCTTATTTTGTTTGGTGCTATTTTATATAGTTTAATTTCAACCCATCCAGAAATCCATGCCTTTTATCATCTTTTATATGACTCTTTTACATTGGAGAAATCTTGCCTTTTGAAGAGTACTGTTTTATCAAAGTTTCTTTGAACAGAGCTTGCTTTTCTCTTCTACCTTCTTTTCGTTTAATTAAGGAAAACACATTTGCTGCTCCAAAAGCCTTCATTTCTACCCTTATTGGTAATGATACATTGATTGATTTCTGTTTGTAGTTGTCTCTTCTTTTTCTTGTTTCTTTTGATGTTTTTGTTTTCCTTATTCTTGAAGAAAATATGTATTTAAAGACTTTTTTCCTTCAAAAAACAAAAGCTAATCACAGGATAGGAGCTATCATAAACCTAAAATGTGCTTGGCAGAAAGGAATTGTATTGATGTGCCCTGAGATATTTGCTGTTCTTCTGTTCTTATAGATTTTTTATTCTTTCTCTTTTCATTGCCCACTGGCTTCATTGTGTACATATCAATACTAGTTTTTGCCAAGAGTCACTGGAAGAAAGGGTAACAGCTAACTTACAACAAAAGAATCTTTGCCTTTGGCTTACAGATGGCTTCTCAACACCAAGATAAACAAAGTCTGTTTTCCTCAAATAGAGGAGATGGGTTCACACACACGGAGAAATTATACCCTCTGAATGATCAAACTTTGTAGATTTCTTACCAGTAATATTTAAAAATTCACTTTGATTCTAATAAGATTGCAAACAATTATATGAATTGTGAAAATATAGCTTCAACTTGTGAAGTTTTAAGGGTGAGTGATCTTTCTTTTTGTCTCTCTTCTAACATGTCGAAGGTAAGATGTAATTTCGCTTCCCTAATTTCTTAAGTGATCTCCGTGAAAATCATGTCAAATCTCATTCTATCTCCAGTGAATATTTATAGATGGTATAGATGGCTTATAAACTGCTGAAAACTGGAATTTATAATGGAGATTCTGACAGGGTCTGAGCTGAGTCCACAGTGAGAAGAGTTGATAGAGCTGTTCAGACAATGCTGAAGCTTCTATTTTGTAATGTATTCCCACCAAAAAGGAAGATAACGAATAGCCTGCTCTGAAAGGGCCAGAATCACTGAAGTAATCTTGGATTTCTCAAGAACTTACAGTGTGCTTGTCTGTAGAGCCCTTAGACATAAATGGATCTGCAAAAGCATTATAAAGGTTACCTTTTCAAGAGGATAACTTCTACTTAAAGCTCCCAGAGTCTGAAGTTTTATTCTGTTGTATGGATAGACATGGAGTGGTTTCTCTGAGCACCACATAATTAAAAGTTTCAGAATATCTCAGGGACCTGGCTATGTTGTACATGTCTGGTGTTATGCTATTGAGAGAAGAAAAGATAAAATCTAAGTTAAGGACTCAAATGTTTTTTCCTTTCTTGCTATTGTGTCTAACATATTTATAAGATATTTCTTTGTTGCTTTGTATGTCCCTCCCCCATAGTATAACCCCTCTTTTCACTGTATTTGATGTTGGTATAATTTGTGGAGGGGAAGGGAAAAAACAAATTGTTTAAATAGGGATACAGGTGGACCCATTGCAACAATGAGATGTACAAGATGTTATGTTGAAAATGAACTTTGCAACTTTGGCAGGGGGAGGGGGAGGGAACGAGGAGCGGGGAGATGGGAAGGGATGGGAAGGGGAAACAAAGGAGGAGGCAACAATGCTTGAAGAAATGCACTCATTACCTTACCCATGTAAACTGTAAATTAAATAGTTTAGTAGGCACATGTATAAACTGAGTTGTCTTTGTTCTTTTTTTTTCCCTCTTTTCCATCTTCTAACCACTCTTGATTGCAACTGGTAACAACTTGGCATTCCCCCAAAGTTGCAGAGTAACAGTAGAGAGAAGAGACAGAAAAGAGACCAGACAGTCCAAAAGTGTATATTACAAATCTCTGGAGGAAGTGGCACTGTAGCTCAAGTGGTAGAGTGCTCACCTTGAGCTGAAGAGCTGAGGGACAGTGTCCAAGCCCAGAGTTCAAGCCTCACGACCAACAAAAAAAGAAAAAAAGAAAAGAAAAAGACAAATCTCTGGAATATTTTGAATTGGAACAAATTCCAGTTTATCTAATATGAAAACTCTCATATCTTTATATATGTTAAGGACAAGAAAAAATCTGAAATACTGAAAAACTTTCATGTATTTATATATGGATATGAATATGGAAGATCTGTCTCACATATGCGTGTACACACACACAGAAGCATACACACAAAAGACCTTTCACATTCTGTATTTATAGGGCATTTTTTAAGTACTGGAGTTTGAATTCAAAACTTTGTGCTTGCAAGGCAGGTACTCTACCACTTGAGCCACACTTCCACTTCAAGCTTTTTACTAGTTAACTGGAGAAAAAAGTTGCATGGACATTTCTGCTCAGGTTGGATTCAAACTGTGATCCTCAGATCTCAGCTTCTTGAGTAGCTACTGGGGTAGTTACTGGGGTTAGTCAGTAACGTGCAGCTGCTCCAGTTATTTTTGAGATAGCAGATAAGGTCTTGCTCCTTGCAGAGTGGTCTAGACTCCAGCGACAGTATTTCTGATTCTTTTTACTACTGGGATGAGATCACAGCATAGACCAGAATGCCCACCATCTTCGGTAAATAAGGGATTTCATGAACTTCTTTCCTGGGCAGGCCTCCATTACCTAAGTATCTAGAACTACAGATCAGACATGAGCCACTGGCACTTCTCTTGAAAGATATTATTAAACTACATTGGAAGATATGAAAATAAAAAACAAAAACCTCAGAGATACAAAAGACTGGCTTTATGGGCTGGACAATTCTGCCTGCAGCTTGCTACCTTGTCAAGTGGCTACTATATTATAGGTGTGTTTACTATATCTGCAAGAGTTTTGTATTTCTTGTATCCTCATTAAAAACTCAAAGGTTATTGACTGTATTATTAATATTTTGTGGTGAAGAAAACAGACATAGAGAAATAAAGTACCTAGACCATGACCATATAGAAAACTAAGAGGGGAAAGCCAGAACTTGAACTTCAGAGAGAGAGACAGAGAGAGAGAGAGAGAGAGAGAGAGAGAGAGAGAGAGAGAGAGAGAGAGAGAGAGAGAGAGAGAGAGAGAGAGAGAGAGAGAGAGAGAGAGAGAGAGAGAGAGAGAGAGAGAGAGAGAGAGAGAGAGAGAGAGAGAGAAGACAGAGACAGAGACAGAGACAGACACACAGACAGACAGACAGACAGTCAGACAGACAGACAGAGACAGAGAGAGATGGGGATTTAGTATTGTTAAGTCTGAAGATGGAGCAAAGAGCTGCAAGCCAAGGAGTGCTAACAATCTCTAGAAGCTGGAAACAGAAGGTAAAATTATTTTTTCTCTATAGTCACCAGAAAGGAATAAGGACCTTGCACTGATTTAGCCCATACTGATTTGTGTTTCGAACTGTAGAATTGAAGATACTTAGTTTGGATTATTTAGCCTTCTAATTTTATAGTAATATGTTACAGAAGCAACAAAAAACTAATGCAAAGAGACAGCCTTTGTTTGACTGGGCATAGAAATCCCGCAGATACTACTTCATCTGGTCCTAAAGAAGTCTTGAGAGTTAAATTGGGGAGTTATGGAAAGAAGCCTAGGGAGGTTGAATGATTACCCAAGAATCTACAGATTGTGGATAGAGCCACATTTATTTACCATGCATTTTGTATTAAAACATACATGTGTAGTAATAATCAAATGTTAAATAGGCTGTCAACAAATCCTTTATTAGATCTATATATGTATCTATGCATTTAGCATTTGAACTCAGGGCTTTGTTTATGTCGTGCTAACATTCTATCACTTGAACTACACCGCTAGCCCATTTTGCTTTTCTTACTTTTTTAGATAAAGTCTCATGTTTTTTGTGTTTAGGTCACAATCCTCTTTCCTATGCCTTCTGTGTAGTTGGGATTATAGACATAAACTTCTAAGTCCAGCTTGTTTGCTGAGATGAGGGCTTATTAACTTCTTTTCCTGTACTCAAATCATATCCTCCTAGTCATCAATTTTCTGAAGAGTAGGAATTAAAGGAATAAGACAATATACCTGACCATTTACTGACTCTTACACTAAATTGATGTTTGACAAAGTTGATCCAAACGTACACCATATGGGATGTGAAACACAATAGGCTGGAAATAGTTCATGAGCTCTCAGTTCATTCATCTGTATGGTTATATATGAAATATTACTTGTCCTTTTGATGCCAGCTTAAAGCAAGCATCTGCAGCATTCTCAAAAAGTCCTGATTTTATAAACTATAAAATGGTTTACACTGTAAAATGGAAAGCTGTTTTCTGGAAGAGTTGTGCATTCAAAATTCACAGTAGCTATGTTTCTGTGGTGAGCCAGTTTGATCATATGCACCCATCATTTCAGTAAGGCAAATAATTAGAGTAACTTGTGTTGTTGATAAAACCTTATATTGTGAACCTTCTCATGAATACATTATATATTTAGACTTTCAGAGATTAAAGCAAAAGGAAAGAATCACTTTTCAATTTATTCTACATCATCAAGTTTGCAGTGTCCATGCTACATAGTTGTCAATTATTTGTTTGTAATGTGCAAACAAACAGATGGAAATTGGGGAGTTGAATATTGAATAAGTGGAGTCTTGGAAGAGAGCATGACTCATATGTTCAATGAACTTTGCAATTATCAAATCTAATGAAAATGGATGAGAATTGAAAGTTAATAAAACTAAACTTGAATGAACCAGGGTTTTTAAAAACGAGCCTTAATATAATCATATGAACTAATACATTTAGTGCTAATTTGTTAAATTCTCAAGTTATGTCTGTTTCAGATGTAGTATTGGAGTTAAGTTTGAGTCTACACATCAGTACCAATTTCTATAAATATTTCCTAATTTATAAGTATTAAAATGTATTTTAGTTTGCTTTTACACTTGGTCACCAAAAATTTCCTCTTTACTAATTCCATTAATGACTGCTACATTTTAAAATTTTTAACCCCCTTTGACTTCTTTTTCTTTTCTTGGCAAAAATATCCAAATCTTATCTAAATAAATTAATCTTACAGGTAAAGGTACATTTTAAAAAAGATTTCTAACATTTCCAGTCTGTGAAAACCATTTCAGTAGTACTGGTGTAAGGATAGACTGAAAAACTAAATACAAGGAGTATCTAAGACATTGAAAGTGTTTGGTTCCTGGCTGAGAATGCAGAACATAAACAAACAAAAAGTTATTATCATTCTCTCAGACTGTCTCATGGCCATATCAAGCTTTCAGTTATACCCTGGAAGTATTCTGTTAATGGTCTCTATTCCTTGACCTACTCTTCCTCTCATACTTGCCATTGTCTTTTTTATATTTTATTTTTTTATTGTGAAAATACTGTACAGAGGGGTTACAATTACATGGGCAAGATAATGAGTGCATTTCTTATCAAGCATTGCAGCCTCCTCCTTTGTTTCCCCTTCCCATCCCTTCCCATCCTCCCCCCGCCCCCCCAATCCTCCCTGCTACCACCCCCACCAAAGTTGTAAAGTTCATTTTTCGACATAACGACTTGTACATCTCATTGTTGCAATGGGTCTACCTGTATCCCTATTTAAATGATTTGTTTTTCCCCTTCCCCTCCACAAATCACAGTATAACCCCTGCTTTCACTGTATTTGCCACTGTCTTAAAGCCCCCTTTGTACCTTAAATAGCATATTTTTCATTCTCTGAAATAAACCTATGTGGAAACTATATCTGGCTAAAGTTTCCCTCTGAAATCTAGGAATATATTACAATATGGTGTGGAAAATTCTGCTCACATCCTTACTCACAGGTCGAATGGCAAGCAAGGTTACACAGGGAACAATGTGCTAGATACTGAAGTGTTAAGTGGCAGAATACACAGGACCCAGAGTAGATTGTTGGTAACTGGTGTGTGGTTCATGAATATTTTTGGACTTGATAATATGTAGCTAAGCAAAGAAGAAGGAAGAATTTAAGTGGAATGACAGCTTGAGAAAACATAAAGTGAAGTCTGAATAAGAATTTGTCCCAAGCATTTGCAGAAAGGAATATTAAAGATAAAAACATTTATCCTGGATGGTGAAGAAAAAATTAAGCATTCTGAAGAACTTATTAAACATATGGTTCTGCCCATACTCAGAGAAACAAGTCCTGTTTTGTGTGTGTGTGTGTGTGTGTGTGTGTGTGTGTGTGTGTGTGTGTGAGCACACAAAAGAATTCATAAAATATTTGGTCTTGAACTGAGCCTTTCCCCCTCTCTTCACATGGTGGTAGATAGCCAAGGATCATAAACCTCTTCACAAGTGTTGTACTGTTTTAGCTTGCTTCTAAGTGCTTGTGTTTTTAAATGTTTCAGTGTTTCCCTTCTGGAAGGCAGTTGTCAGTGATGATTACAAAATGTTCTTTGAAATATGACTAGCAGCACATTGAAAGAGGCTGCTTCGGTGGACCAAATTCATGGCTGCCTCCTACGTTTGGCATCTTCCTCCCAATAGAGCAGGAAGCAGGAAACATATTTATTTAGTCAGTAAACTTGCATTCATTGTTTGTACTGGCTGCACAGGAGGGTGAGTGGGTATTTATATTACTGTTCTAATAGCAGGGCAATTTTGATTCCTCATTACTGGTGTTTGGAGGATTGTGTAAGGAAATATAATGGCATATACTTATTTTCATATACTTCTTTCCAAGTGGTATAATTCCTATAAACATTGCCTTTGTCTCCTACTGAGACAATCAGAATCTAATTTCAGGTAGAATAAAATATGAATAAAGTAAGGCAAAAGGCTTAAGCCTACTAATATTTCTATCATAGGACAGAATTTTAAAATAATAAAATAATATAGGATCCTAGTTACTTTCAAGGAATAATTTCCATTTAGGTAATAATTTAGAAAAGTAAGGACATAAGTTTATTTTTCTTTGCACTATGGATTTTTGTTGGTTTCTGGTTTGTGCAAAGACATTTTTTGCTATTTCTTTTCTTCTCTCATACTTGGAAATTATACAGAAATGATTAACACTCTCTAGGTTTGCTTCCCGAGTACAATGGTTCCTCCTAGATATCAGTCCTTTCACAACTTTAGTAAATTTATCTGAGGAAAAGAGTCCTTCTGACAAATATTGCAGGATTTAGAAATCAAAGGCCTTGCAGAAGAAAATTCCAATATTATTTAAATAATAATTATGTCACAAGTGGTAAGTACAGGTGGTTTGTGGGCTTTTTGCAGATATATTCAGTAATTCTTCCTATTCAGCAGAATAGCATATTTTCTTTTTATTTTATTTTATTTTATTTGTGAACATACTGTACAGAGGAGTTACAATTACATGGGCAGGATAATGCGTACATTTCTTACCAAGCATTGCAGCCTCCTCCTTTGTTTACACTTCACATCCCTTCCCAGCCTCCCCCCTCCCCCCATCCCAATCCTATTCCTTCCCCTCCCCCCCCCCCCCCCCCCCCGCACCGACGTTGTAAAGCTCGTTTTGGACATGACAACTTGTACTTCTCATTGTTGCAACAGGTCCACCTGTATCCTTAAACAACTGGTTTTTCCCCATCTCCTCCACAAGTTATACTGACATCAAATATAGTGAAAGCAGGGGTTATACTGTGGGGGAGGGACATACAAAGCAACAAAGAGATAATCTTATAAATGCGTTAGAAACACATGCATCAAAGAAAAAAACATTAAAATATACATCTAAGGGTTCATTTTCCTGACATCACATTATCTGACCTTTTCCGCTTGACTCATACATATACTAGATATTACAAATAAGGGAAACCATGGGACCTATGTTTCTTTGGGCCTGGCTTACTTCACTTAATATAATTTTTTCCAAGTTTTTCCATTTCCTAACAAATGGGGCAATGTCATTCTTTCTGATGGAGGCATAGAATTCAATTGTGTATATATACCACATTTTCTTGATCCATTCATCTACTGAGGGGCATCTAGGTTGGTTCCATATCTTAGCTATGGTAAATAATGCTGCAATAAACATAGTTGTGCTGGTAGCTTTAGTGTGGTCTTGTTTGTAAACATTTGGGTAAATGCCCAAAAGTGGGATTGCTGGGTCATAGGGGAGTTCTATGTGGAGTTTTTTGAGGAACCTCCATACTGCTTTCCAAAGTGGTTGAACAAGTTTACATTCCCACCAACAATGAAGTAAGGTTCCTTTCTGTCCACATCCCCTCCAGCATCTGTTGTTGTTAGAGTTCTTGATTTTTGCCGTTCTAACTGGAGTGAGGTGATATCTCAATGTTGTTTTGATTTGCATTTCTTTTATGGCTAGGGATGTTGAACATTTCTTCATGTGTCTATTGGCCATCCTTCTTTCTTCTTCAGAGAAGTTTCTCTTTAAGTCTTTCGCCCACTTATTTATTGGGCAGTTGCAGAATAGCATATTTTCTGTACACAATAATGCATGCATCTGATGTAGTATCAGAACTCTGACAGAGATATTTGTTAATTTTTTATCCCAAGATTCAAATATTCCTTTTTGGAACTTGAGGGTGATCTGGCTGTGACATCTGTCACTCCATTGATTCCTAAGGTTTATTTGTCTGGTCTGGCTAGGAAGGTGAGTGTTCCTATTGTCCATCACTGCTCTATATGCATCCTTCCTGGAGCTGAGTGCTCTCTCAAGGAGGACTGCCATCCCCCACAGAAGAGAACCTGTCTTCCATCAACAGTGTATAAGTAGTTGTGTTCTCCTCAACTTGCAAACTTCTCAAGTATTCCCTTACCTACAGTTGCTCAGAGGCAAAAACTATGCCAGAAAGAAGATAGAAGGCCTGGTGGCAAACTCAGGAGCAGAGCAGAGCCAAACCCATTGTTTTCCTACAAAAATGTGTTGAGTTTCTAAGAAAAGACAGAAGGTTTACATTTGATCTAAAATTCTCTAGTGAGAAAACTCTGCATGCTATGAAGTGTGGCTTTGAAGGCATTTAGTATCACTGTTAACATCCCTTGTAAACTTTTATGCAATTGTAAATGTGACAAATGTTTAGCCTTGTGAAAAAAAGGAAAGTGATTGAGCTATGTCCAACATTCATTTTGACAGAAGCTATTTTATTTAACAAATGGTTAGTTACAAATGATTCATGTAATTTTGTATCACTTGTTAGCACTCAAATAGTTTATAGTTTTATCTCTATTATCCATCTGCTTACCTACACATCCATCTATCCACCCATTCATCAACCCATCTATCTATTCATCCACTCATCCATCCATCTACCCATTCACATGTAGCTAAAGGACATGATTATTAAAGAATCTGAACTCTGGAGTCAAAATTCTAATGTCCATCCCTTAATACTGCCAACTTGGGAATTAATCTTTTAATGCCTCATCTGTTAACCATGCTTTATGTTAGTTATAAGAACATAGGCTTATTTTGATGGCTCAGATTAGTTTTGTCCTGCATTCTCCAGTAATGTTCTTAACTTCCCTGGCAGTTTCTTGCCTCCTGGTAGGAAACATAAAGTAATCTCATTGATTCCCTTTCTACCCTCTGGTATGAGGAGATCAGATTAAAGCAGAAATGAAAGCAAGAATTCTCCCGACAAGCACTGTAGTGTAAAGACTGCTTCAGAGGATCCGCAGGATTTGGAAAAGACAATTCTGTCACAAAGCTCTTAACCACTGGAGTTTCTGTTGACCCCAATGCAAAGATGCTTTAAAAATAAGTCCAACATCTATGTCTTTTTCAGATAGTGTCCTGTGATATGGGCATACATTTAAATAACTCTCTTTGGTGTCTCTTAATTAATACTCAACAAAATAAATTATTTTACAAGAGGATTTGGAGTCAAATTTCTTAGCAAGCTTTCAATTTATTCAACATTGACTCACTATAAAAATTAGATACACAATTTTACAGGAAAAAAACCTATTGCATAAAAGCTGGTACAAGGCTCAACCTACTAGGCTTTAACATATGTGGAACCAATTGCTTGTCTAAAAGCAAAATAAGTATTCATGCCAATTCTTTCAACTCCCACATCTTTGTTTAGCCTTTTGATCTGATGTCCATACTGAGTAAATGTCACAAGGAATTTTATAATAGCAAATATAAGTAATAGAAAAGTATAATCAAATGTATTTGAAGAGTCAATTGTCCTGTTTATTGACTGTCAGCTATTGATGATTTTCCAAAGCAAAAAGCAAAAATAAAATTCCACATTATTAAGGATAATTACTCTGCATGAGCTGTATTGCTCTTTTTCTTGTTGCTTTTGCCAGTCATTTGTAGTCTTTAAAACAAAACCAAACAAAATTCAAGTCTAAAAGCATTCACCAGCAGGAAGTTATGACAGATCTTCCTCATGGGCCATCAAAGTGGCATTTAGCACCCTAGCTACAAACATGTAAATAATACCCTATTCCCAGGTGAATTAAAAACCTAAGCCAAAAGCACACCGAGGTTCCTTCCCCGAGGTGAAATCTCACTTCTATCTGCCTGGCTATGCAATGTTTATTGTACCATTAATTACTACTGTGCTTCTGGTACCAAGTGTAAAAGTTTCTTACTTACCCTGCTATGTAATTAATGTGTGTACCGGACAATCAATAGTGCCTTTCCTGTTTTCTTGGAGTTTAGCTTAAAGTTCCAAAGTTAAAGGTAATGGGCACTAAATACCAGATAGTTCTAAAGAGAGATATCAAGAGACAAATTTCTTTTGCGGTGCTGCCTCCATCAGACTTCCTATGAAGGAAAATTATAAACAATGAAAGAGAATTGGAATTCTGCAAGAACTAGCTTCCTGTCCACTGAAGTGTGTGGTATTGTGCCTCTGGCTCTCTACTTGAGAAGGCCTGAAGGTAAGGTCTTAGGTGAAGGTATGTGAGCTAGAGTGAAGATGTCTACAGGTTTAGAGGTGGGAAAAGCAAGGATGTGCTTTGTTTTCCAATGGCTCACATGGACTAAAGAACTGTCTGACAGAGCCAAGTACAATGTGCCCCTGGAACCCTTGCTGAGAAGCTGTTAATAAACAAGAGAGAGAGGCTATACCTTGGGCAGGAAACATGGCTGAACCCAAGGTCTTGGAAGAACTCGCTAAAGATCCCATCGACTACCAAGACAAGGATGTCAAAGAACCGTAATTCTGACCAACTAGGCCTTTTGTTTTCTTCTTGTTTTCTATGTCCCACTATGGAATGGCCAAAGGCAGCTACTGGACAGGAAATAGAATAAAAAGATCAGAGAGAATAGATTGCTTGGGCTGTGGGAGAGAACACTTACTTTAGGAGCTGAAGTTCTGATTTAGATCTGATTTGATATATTGATATCTAAAAATGAAATTGTTCTATTGCTTAAAATTGGGCTCTGCCAGAGATATTATTAGAGGTAGGGCAGAGAGACTAGAGGGAGATTACCCAGAATGGGTCTGAAGAACTTTCATGGGAAGTTTTTTTCTGATTGACAGAACTGAGGTAGCCCACCCAATAAACTATTATTTATACAATGCAATGAACCAAAAATAGCTTTTATTCATCAGTAAGTAAATGACAAAGGTAGCGAGATTAAATGCTGAGAATATTATTTAATGTTTTATTAAAAGAAATCTCTGCAAGATGTCTGCAGGGGCCCTCTTGAAAATCACACAGACTCCTCATTCTTCTTCATTTTGCATTTAAATAGTCATTAAACACTGTCACTTGAAAATACCTCCTCAATTATTCTTTGGCGATCTATTCCTATTGCTCTATCCAGTTCAAGTCCTCATCCTCTGTTACATGGACTATTGCAGTAGCTTTCTCTATGGTCTCCTTGCTACCCCAGCCATAATCCCTCCTCTTCATTTTCCACTTTGTAGTAAGGGAGTTGCTCTAAAATTCAAGTCATTCTTTTCTCCTTTTCAGAGTGACAGTAGTTTGCTCCAGCCCCTACTTCTTCCTTCTACTTGATGTACCACCATTCTTCCCTTCACAGTCACATGGACTAGTTTCCCAAATGGCTGTTCCCAAATCTTTTCCAAAGATTGTTTCCCACCTTGTCTAGTTTGCCAACAAATTAGTACCCCTTCTTTTACATGCACAACGAGTCTTCTAAGACCCCACTGAACATATGGCCCACTGAACAGTTGGCCCAACCCTGGTTGACATTGGTTTCTTCAGTAGCATGGGCTGGCCAGCAGCACAGCCCCCAGTGTCATGTCAGGGGAAGAAAGTATACAACAGTTGATGTCACAAGCGGTGCAGCCTTCAGGAATCATCATCTTACCAAAGGATAACTTGGGGACAAAGGGAGATTATCAGCTGGGCAAGTGCCAAGTGCTGTTCTACCAAATGAAAAGTCACATGTCTCACAGTATTGTGCTATGAAAAATTCTCTGAGTTTGGTAGCTCGTGCCCATAACTCTAGCCTCCTGGAGGAAGATCATAAGTCCATCCAGGCCAGTGTGGGGAAAAAAATTGCATCTTGTGAGACCTTCATCTCATTAGAAAAAAAGCTGGGTGCCTGTTATCCAGCTACGGCAAGAGCATAAATAGGAAGATCAAGATCCAATCTAGCCCCAGTTAGAGTCACTCTTAAAAATAATAAGTAAAGAAGGGTTGGTGGCAAAGCTCAAACAGTAGAGAGCCTATCTAGCATATACAAATTCCAGAGGTGACAAACCTAAGTATCATCAAAAGAAAATTCTCTAGACACTGCTTCATGGGTCCCTGAATCCAGGGAAACTCAAACCTATGGCGCTCTCATTCAGAAGTTGTAGTTCATTTGTTGTTCTCCTTCATTAAATGGATTTTGCCAGTCAGAGGTTATTCTGTCAGGTAAAGTTGGCCGGTAATAGAGTTAACACACATCATCTTGTCTGGCTTCTAAGTTACATTGCTTGGTGGAAACTAAAGGGTGAGATCTTTATGTAGGAAGGAAGGGTTTTATTAACCCCTTTATTCATTTCTTCTTCTTCTGTGATCCTTCCTATTTATGCTTCCCACCGGGCTGGGATGACAGGTACATACCACCACTCCCAGTTCACTGGTTGAAATGAGTCTCACTAACTTTTTGCCTAGGCTACCCTCCAATCATCAACCTTTCAATCTTCCCTTTCTGAGTAGCTTGGATTACAGGTATGAGTCATTATGCCCAGCCTCTTTATAATTTCTGAAATTATATATCTTCTATCTTTGGTCCATCCTAGCATTGGTTTTTATTATTTGTTATATCAAGGTACCTGCCATATGTAGCCTTTTTGGTGCAGCTATTTGAAGAATTGAGAAGGAAGATTGAAATATATAATTTCTATATCTAAGGATTTTGATCATAGTTATGAAAAAATAAGTGTGGAAAAAAATCTCTACAAATATTGTTGTCTCTTGTTATCCTCTAGATGTGAAGGAAAATTTCATTTGAGTAATAAAGGCTTTAAAAAAAAATAAGATCCTAGCCAGGCACCAGTGGCTCATGTCTGTAATCCTAGCTATTCAGGAGTCTGAGATCTGAGGATCATGGTTCAAAGCCAGCCCAGGCAGGAAAGGCCATGTGACTCTTATCTTTGCTAAACCACCAGAAAACTGGAAGTGGCCGCTGTGGCTTAAGTGGTAGAGCATTAGCCTTGAGCTGAAGAGCTGAGGGACAGACAAGGCCCAGCCCAAAGTTCAAGCCCCACAACCAGGAGCAAGAACAACAACAAATCCTTAAACCTACTAGATGAAACAAAAATTATGATCTAAGTGAAATTAATGCTTCAAATTTTAATTAAGTAAATGTGACTTTTTAAACAGACCAGCTCATGAATTAAAGATCATCATTAAACTAAAGATAATAGCTCTACACCCAAGGTTAAGTGATGTCCTCAATCTAGAGCAAATAATGACCTCTGCCTTTAATGCATAGGTTATTAGTAGTTTGATCCCTTAGATTCAGTCCATGAATTTTAATCCTCTCCAAAACATGTTCAAAATGATTGCAAAAGAGGTTTGTGGTGTAAACAGAAGCAGCTGTTTACCAGAAAAACTCTTTCTACTTGACCCCTGCTGAGCTAACACAATGGCTTCTGTGAGAATGTTGTGACTCATTCCTTCCTGGTATTTACCACAGATTCCTAATTTCACTCTTTTTTTTTTCTATACTGCTTTCGTCCCACCTGATCTGGGAACATCATTATCCCTGCTTGGAGCTAGGAACTGACTCAAACTTGTGACAGAGGTCACATCTCATCATTGGCTGTTCTTTATTCAGTCTACTTTGCTTCATCTCACTGCCTCCAAACTCCAGGAAAGTTTGAACATCCGGAGGAATTCAGCTAGAGTTTGAGATCTATTGACAAGAGGGTTTAGTATTAAAATGAATTGAAATGAAACTTAATTCTTGGAGTGAGGCATATAAAGAGCCATATAAACAATCATGAAAGGGAAGAAAGGTGTCAGTGCTGGTACGGGGTTAGAACATTTGGTTCCCAATGCAGAGAGATTACAAGGAAGCTAGTCTCCCATAAAAGGCTGGATTCTCTCACCCTGCAATAACACTGTGGGCCTAAAGGCTCAGATGGGAAGAATGAAGACGAAGGTCAGCTTGTTCTCGACTCTCACTAGGCTGTGCCAGGAGTTCAATGGTTCCCAGCTATTGATGTTCTTGTCTTATATAGGTGAGAAGGAAGAAAACACGAGCTGTATTTTATCAGAAAATGTCTCTGCACAAATGCGGAAACATAAATCAAAATCTCAAGCCTTACGTACACTCTGAGAGAGAAGTACAATGTGTCCCCAAAGTGCAGCATGGAAGTGAGTAGTTCCTAGTGGATGCTTGCCTGCTTATTGGATTCCATTGGGAAGTCCATGCCAAAGCCAGTTTTATACAGGAACTAGGCTGTACCTATCAATAATGGATGAGTGATGAGAATATTTCACGATAATGGAGAATCAAGTTTGCTTAATGTTAGTATCTCTTCAGACACGAGGTCACTTAAGTTGTGTAACTTGATGCCTAGGAAAGTCTCTTTGCTCCTAATTATTAAAAGATATACAGGTAGAGATTTTGTTTGAATATTCTTCCACAAGTTTTGTTATTTAGTTTTTTTCCTATATTGATTTAATTGAGTGGCAGCATTGTGATAGATAATGCACAGTACAGCTCCTGGGACAGATTTCTTTCAAGAGAAGACCTAATCAAAAGGCATATGATCTATTTATTCACTCTTTTACTAATGGAATAGAATCTCTCTGAGCTTTCATTGTTAGGCATTCATTAGATTGTAATGTAAAATGGTACCTATGCTCCTATAAATGACAACCAACACTTTCTATACACATAGTTCTTCTTTCCTATAAACAAACCATTGTTGTTGCTTCTATTACTTGTATTTCACATATGAAAAATATGTATAATGAGTGCAAAGCCAGGTATCTTGTAATTAGTAGAGTTGGGTATTGACCTTCACAGTCAGATTCTATACAGTACATATTTGAACCACTACTCTGGGAGCCTTAATGAAAGCATGATGTGCATTTCTTACGGTAGAGAATGAAGGGCAATGAGGCTTATGCCAGCACTAGTGAGCTTGTTTCTTTTTATGTGTGTAAGCTCCATTTATTCTTCTGTCTGCCTGACCTGACTTCATAACTTTCGTCTTGGCACCAGACTGTCTCCTGTGCTTTTTTTTGTTTGTTTTTTTGTTTTGTTCACTGTCTTGCTTTAGTTGATATCTATACTCATAGATATCTTTTTTTCTCTATTTCTTTCTCCTGCTTGGGATTAGCAGATCCAAGATGAATAATGAAAATAATAATAATAATAGGCTTCCAAAATTTATTTCTACCTTGAGCTCCAAACCAATGGCCTGCTGAGCGCTGGTTGTCAGTCTCACAGGCTCCTAAACCTCAACAAGTCTGAAAAGTTATTTCATGCCCATTGGCTTTGTTGTTAAACTTGCTATTCTCCTGGTTTCTCTACCTTGTCCAGGACACCACTTCCCAGTTTCTAGCCCACACTCAGCAATTGCTAATTTTCACTAATCCAAACCTTCTTGAGATCACAGAGTATATCTTGAATCTTTTTTTCCTCCATGGCCTTTCTTCTACTTTAGGTGAGTATCACAGGCCATGTTTTGAATCTCTACCACCAGTTCCTTCTGCCTGCCATTCCCAATTTTCAAATTTTCAAATGTTCAAAATTTGATCATATTAATCCTTGTATAGAAACATCTGCCAGCTTTCTATCAACTTAAAGTGACTGGCAAGCTCTTTCAAACATAGCTCATGTATTTATAGCAATACAATATATTTTTAAGTAAAAATAAAATGATGTGGCCAGATTTCTTTACCTGATTCCTATTCCCCTCACTTGATCAAATTAAAGACCCAATTTAGGGTCGAGATGAGGAAATTAGCTTTGGAGGTATAAAGTGAACTTGAAGAGGAAAGATATCACTGTCTTTTTTTTCCATCTGCATGATCCTTTGGTTGATCCAATTCCTGAGCTCTTCACCATCACCTACTACCTCTTTCCACTCACCTCAACTTGGATTCATGTTTGGGTGAGTTGTAGCCATGATGCTGAAAGGAAGATCAACTGGAAAAAAATAGTCATCAAGGTTTGACTTGGAAATGGATCATTTAAAGCAAAAGTAAACTAAACCAACAAAGTAACCATTTCACATCACCAAGATATACAGTCCAACCGGTATCCTTGTTATACTTGCAGTGGGTTGAATAACATTCTGCTCTCATTTCTCAGTAGAAATTTTAATTTTTAGGATCTCAGAATGTGGCTGTTTTTGAACATAAGGCAGGTGAAGAAGTGCTGAAGTAAAATAAGATCATGAGGGTGCTCCCCAATCTAAAATGAGTTCTTACAAAAGGAGAGATAGTAGGACTCAGACATGCACCAAGAGATGACTAGGTGAAGACACAAGGAGAGGCAGTCATCTGCAAGCCCCAGACAAAAAGAAACTTCAGATGAAGTTGATCATGCCAATAACATCAACCTCTTACTTCTAGAACAATTAGGAAATGTTGTTTAACCTTACCTAGTCTGTGGAATTTAATGACAACCCTAGCAAATGAACACAATGCTATGAACTAACAAGTAGTATGGTTTGAATGCTTATTTTCCTATATGAGTTGTATATGTTTTAACTTATTCAGAACTCATAACAGAAGGTACTTAAGAGAGGGTCCTTCCTGCACCTCCTTCATGTGGAAGAGGAAGCTGCAGAATGGAGAGCCTAGTTAGCATGGCTGGACTAATAGCTTGAAGAACTGAGATGTTTAACATTTCAGTTTTGAATATAGTCTTTGCTGCCTGAACTGTCATCATCCTACATTTTACAGTCTAGATATCCTGACTTCCTGCATTCTTGACTTAAAACAGTATTCTGGAGTTGTTAAAGAATTTGTAGATTATAGTCCCCCTGCTCATAAACAGTGTTGGTTCTCTTTCCCACTAAAATAAAATTGCACCTTCACTGTGACTCATTAAATCTTTCTTTCTTTGGTTACCTATTGTTTATATCTGTATGACAACACCTACATTGATAGTCACTGAAGCTTCAGTCTTTGTTGGATGGATAATGATTTGGGGACAGGGATAGATTCACATAACATTATATTCTCCTGTGTCCCAACTGTAATAGGTAGTTAAGAAATGCTTATTGAGGCTCGGAGCTGGTGGCTCATGCCTGTAATCCTAGTTATTCAGGAAACTGAGATCTGAGGATCAAGGTTCAAAGCCAGCCAGGGCAGGAAAGTCTGTGAGACTCTTATCTCTAATTAACCACCAGAAAACCAGAAATGGTGCTGTGGCTCAAGTGGTAGAACACTCACCTTGAGCTGAAGAGCTGAGGCACAGTACCCAGGCCCAGAGTTCAAGCCCCATGGCTGACAAAAAAAATAAATAAATAAAAGGAGAAATATTTATTGAACCATTTGTCTAAAAGTTCATACATTGAAATCCAAAACCCTACTACTTTAGAAAGTTACTTTTTGTGTTTGTCTACTAACAGTGCTTAAAAAGTCATCATCTAGGGATTTCAGTCTTCACTTCGGGTTAATTTTCCTAAACCTTTCTGGGCTCTAAAATCAGCTCATTGTTTTTAGCCATTTTCAGCAGTCTGAGGGAAATAGGGTTGGGTAATGTCAGTTAGTCCAGTCTCCCAACATTTCACATGATAGGTGACATGTGTGATTAACTATGGGCACAGAGGAAGTCTGCTGTATACAAAGTCACTTGCCAGCCATATAACTTGCTCTGGTAGCTAATGAAATCTCTTTTCTCTGTTTTTTGGACATGCATCTTGAATGAGAATTTCATGAAACAAGAGGAAAAGCTAACTTTCTAGCTGATAATGTAGTAAGTTCTCCTTAAAGGAGAAAATTAAAGGAGTTGAGCTCAGTTCTTAAGACAAAATGTAATGGTAGTTAAGTTTCTGAAGTCACTAGATTGTATTATTCTGAAACTAGAAAAGTGGAGATAGGTGTAGAACGTATCTAGGCAACCATATTTCTTGAACATCAGTGATTTTACAAGTAAAAAATCAATTCTGGCATTCTATTTGCTAGTAAAAAGCCCTCTGAAAAGCATTTTCACATTTGAAGTGCTTATGAATCCTTGTAGAGGAGTCTTCCAACTCTGTTACTCTTGTAACAATATTAACTATCTAGTTAATATTGGAGTGTGAACACTTAGAATCATTCAAGTAATAATTAAGTGCAGGTAGGAGATATATAACCTAGGTACTTAAAAATCATAACTCTCCACAATACTGCCAATGAATTTTCCTAAGTGGTTGTAACAATTTATACTCTCAAAAATGAGGGTTTCATTCACATCCTCACCATAACTTAGTGTTTTCAATTTTCAAATTTCAAATCTGGTGGATATTTATTTTTTTAAAGGCTTTTTTTTTTGCGGGGACGGGGGGGGGGTCCGGTCGTGGGGCCTGAAATCTGGGCTGTCCCTCAGCTCTTCAGCTCAAGGCTAGCGCTCTACCACTTGAGCCACAGCACCACTTCTGACTTTTTTCTTTTTGCTTTTGTGGTGCTGAGGAATTGAACCCAGGGGCTCATGCATGCAAGAAAAGGGCTCTACCACTGAGTCACCTTCCCAGTCCAAATCTGGTGGATATTAAGCATTATTGCATTTTGTTTCTGTGATACCCACTGAATTTTGGAAGTTTTTTACATTTTTATGCACATGTGCTCTGAGCATAATTTTGTCTGTTTTTCTGTTGATTTGTAATTTTATTATTGTCATAGATAATGTTTTCAGGGCAAGAGCGTAAACTTTGCTTATGTTGTTCACAACAATTGTTTTTAATGTAGTTTAGTTTATTGACCAGAATTTTATTTAAAGTTGAACTATGTATTAACTATATTTTATGATTTTAATATAAGCCAAGGAAAATGAAAAAAGTCATTCTATGAAATTAATTTATACTAAGTTCATTTATTTTTACCAAATTTTGGTAATCAGAGACTTTTTTAATACCAATCTAAAATATTTAAAAGACATCCTACATTGGACAAAATAAATGGAAGGTTCATATAAAGACAAAGTATTTGCTTTTTACTAATTCTTACATGTTATGATTTCTAGGTAATATAAATGAATTTCATACAACCAAATATGCAAGTTCTTTCAAACACACCTATATTCTTAATTTTCTATCACATTCTTCAAGGTTTCTACTATCAAAAGTTACTGGAAACCCCACAGCTTTATTTCCAAGTTTATTATTTTAAGGAATTACACTTTTAACTACCTTGTACTTGAAACTGACTTTAAATTCCAAAAGTTTAACTTTGCCAGAGCCTTTATTTCTTTCTTCTTGAATCATAAAAAGTAAGTATAGAAAGTATTACTATTGCATCCTGATGCTAATAAGAATATGACTGAGTTATTTCTGTCATCAGAGAAAGGGAGATTGCTAGTTTCCTGTTTAAAGCACAGAATTTTCCCCCTGATGGAGGTTTCAAGGAACAAGTGCCATGTAGACATGCCTTGAAATGTTTTTGTAAGGAAGGGAGTTGATATTACTGGAAAAGACTTGAGCTCACCAGAGTGCTCTAGATTACTAACAAACAACAGTTTATATAAAGATAACTCTTCAATGTTCCAATACAGTGAAGTAATTACAGTTTGCTAAAAAATCATTAGATCATATTATGGAATATTTTGTAATCACATATGAGCAATAATAGTGATAAGGTTTCATGCTATTTATTGTCAAATGGAATTCAAGAATGATCCTTCTTCTAAATTCCATCCTGTGGCCAGGAGTGATCGTCATTATGTTTTTAAATTAATAATTTAAAATAATTAAAAGTTAATAACTTTTAATAATTTAAAATAATTAAAACTTAACAACTTTTACTTTCAAATGTTGGTCTATGAACATTTACTGAGGCTTTTTGATGAGTCAGAAATTACCTAATTATTTTCAAAGGTAAGGAGACAGATTTAGGGACAGGTTTGAAAGTGTGAATGGTTTGAGAGGCAAAACTTGAGTTTAAAGTGAGAAGTATTGTGCCAAACTAAATTTAGGAAGTCATCTTGTTCAGGGTAAGTTTAAAAATGACAGCCTTGAACTATATTCCAACTATGCTGGAGAAAGTATAAGCTTGACTTACAGATGCTGGTCTTACAGATTTTGTACTGCAAGTTACCAAAATAAGAGCATTTTAGGTGTGATATAGGGATAATCTGTGCTTCAGTGGATTCCATTTTAAGCCATCTTATTTCCTTGTCTGTGCCATAGTTCTGTGCTTTTCGACTCAATTGACGCTGTAAATATATATATGTGTATATATACATACATAAATATATAAATACACACACATATATATGTATATATACCTATATTTGAGAGAGTTGTGGGACTTGAACTCAGGGCCTGAGCACTGTCCCTGAGTTTCTTTTGCTCAAGCTAGCACTCTACCACTTCAGCCATTTCTGGCATTTTCTGCTTATGTGTGCTGAGGAATCAAACCCAGGGCTTCATGCATGCTAGGCAAGCACTCTACCACTAAGCCACATTCCCAGCCCCTGTAAATAATTTTATTTGTCTGTTTCAGTTATAACATTATTTCTAACTATATACCATACATTTATTGAATTTCAATATTCTTATATTTGTATTTTTAATTATTCTATTTTAGACAGTAAAAATCTTCCCAAGATTTTCTTTTTCTTGTCTTACCCTCTTCCACATATTTTCTTCAAGTTATCACAAGGAATTGAATAACTTATCTCTAACCTATTCTAATATTGTAAATACCTTTTTGGAACTCCTTCCTTATATCTAGTCAAAATCTTTCATGTTGACATATAATGTTTTCCCTTCTATTGCATAGACATTAGGAGAAGGTTATTTTCTTTAAATAGTCAAGATCATATGTCAGTGTTTTCCCTGCCCTATTTTTATGAGGTCATATCTTGTACTTATTCCACAGAATGGTCTTCTGGGTTTCTTCTCTGACTTGTTTACTTATATCCCCATTCTTGGTCACAATATTGAGATAATTTCAAAAAAATCTCATTTTCAGGAGCGCTTACTCCTACCAAGAACCCTATAATAAGAAAAGTATTGCCTAGAAAAGTTCAATGGCACCGGGCACTGGTGGCTTATGCCTGTATTCCTAGCTACTCAGGAGGCTGAGATCTGAGGATCATGGTTCAAATCCAGCCCAGGCAGGAAAGGCTATGAGACTCTTATCTCCAATAAGCCACCAAAAAACTGGAAGTGATGCTGTAGCTCAAGTGGTAGAGTGCTAGCCTTGAGCTGAAGAGCTGAGGGACAGTGCCCAGCCCCAGGGTTCAAGCCCCATGAACAACAACAAAAAAGAAAAGAAAAGTTCAATGGCTTTTTAAAGTTTATGTGAAAATTAGTGCCAGAAGAAGACTTAAAATTTTATTTGCCAAAGTCCCTATGCTGGTGCCTTTATCCATTACATGAACTAATGATTACGTTTTTACTTAGTGTGTTCTACATAAATTTAGAACTAGACTATTGGAAAGAAGAAAACAAAAGAAAGATAGGACTCTCTGCCCTGTAAATTCATAGACTACTTAGTGAGCCAGGGATACTACATAGGCTGAATAATTAAGATATTTTAATCATTTGAATATGCTACTAGCAATATTCTGAATATGAAAATGTCTTAGCATGAAACTCTCTGAGTCTTACATGGGTCCATATGGCTGCCTAGATTTAATTTTGATGTAGAAATCACTTGGTACAATTGGGCATGCTGGACGGACAAGCTAGAAGCCACTGGAGGAAAAAGCTTCTTGGAGGAGATAGAATGCAAACAGAATTTGCATTCTTTCTCCATTATTAGATTTTCCTTTCTACTGATTTGCTGTTGTACATGGAAATAATTTTACAGAATTCCGTTAATTTTTCCACCCTTTCTCTATCAACAAATGCCCCTGCACTGACTGAATGCTAAAGGTACAAAGTCATATTGGATAGACAGGAAAGATGGTAAGATTTCCTAGTGATAAAGTACAGACTATCCTTGAACTAAGATAAAGACCTCTTCTTGGGCCTTTTTTTTTTTTTACTGGAAATGTAATACAGCAGCCACACAGATGTGGGTTAGTGCCGCAACATTTTAGATTTATCTATATCATCAGCATCTTATAAAAATCCCTGACTCAACAAGTCCTGAAATAACAGACTCTTTTCAAAAGCAAAACATATTTTCTGTCTTTTGATGAGGATAATCCCTAAGAAAGCCCCACTCAATTTTCTTCCTATTGATTTCTGTATCAACATTCTGAGGAATAATATTTTTTTATTTTATGCACAAATGTCTTTAACATTTGATCAGTTTTGTGTGCATGTGTTAGTTCTGGGGTTTGAACTCAGTGTCTGGGCTCTATCCTTGAGCCGTTTTGCTCAAGGCTTATACTTTTTCACTTGAGCCATAGCTCCACTTCCATTTTTGGTGGTTAGTTGATGGTAAGTCTCATGGGTTTCCTGCTCAGGCTGGCTTCAAACCACCATCCTTAATTACCATCTTCCTGAGAAACTAAAATTACAAGCATAAGTCCCTGATGGCTGGCTTACTTGACCAATTTTTAGTGTAAATGCTTATATATGAAAAAGTTCATCCAATTTATTGTATCCTTTGCACTTAGAAATTAACATGTTGAATTGATACTCTTTTGTACAACTATTTAAAGATAATTTTAAAAAGAAATTTATTGCATCTTATGCCTTGCTTTTCAACTTTTATTTGCATATTTACTTTGTCTGAAGTATTAGATAAGGACTCTCAAATTTATTTCATATTGTTCCTGCATTTTATTCATAATTACTCATTAATTTTCCACATTTAATGTAAAAATAAGTTTAGAAAAATCTCTGCTTTGTTTCAAATAAAATTTTCTTTGGCGCTTTATTCCAGAATTTAACAATTCTTTTTTTTTTTATTGTGAAAATACTGTACAGAGGGGTTACAATTACATGGGCAAGATAATGAGTACATTTCTTATCAAGCATTGTAGCCTCCTCCTTTGTTTCCCCTTCCCATTCCTTCCCATCCTCCTCCCCCAACTCCCCACCCTATCCTTCCCGCTTCCTCCCCTCCCCCCACCAAAGTTGTAAAGTTTGTTTTAGACATAACAACTTGTACATCTTATTGTTGCAATGGGTCCACCTGTATCCCTGTTTAAATGATTTGTTTTTCCCCTTCCCCTCCATAAATTATACCGACATCAAATACAGTGAAAGCAGGGGGTATACTGTGGGGGAGGGACATACATAACAACAAAGAAATAACCTTATAAATGCTAACATTGTAGTGATGTTTGGCAAGTGCATGGGGAAATCTCTGCAGAATTCCCACTGCATAAAGACATTATACTAGAACCTGAAAAATATTCATTAGTGCTCTACCACTTAAACCACAGTTCCATTTCTGGCATTTTGGTGCTTAAGTGGAAGTAAGTGTCTCATTTTCTGCTTAGGATGGCTTTGAGCCATGATCGTCAGGTCTCATCTTCCTAAGTAGTTAGGATTACAGATGTGAGCCACTGGTGCCGGGCTAGCAGTTGCTTTATTAATGAGTGGTTTTCTACGTGAAACCACTATTTTCATTTCACATCAAAACCAGTGCTTTTTTGGACCTAGAAATTCTGAGTCAGGATAAGACCTCCTGTATCATGGAAACCATTAGGTTTAGCCTCCAAGCATGGAAAGAACCAACAAGAGTAAGAAGGGCCCACTAGAACGATCCTTCAAATTAATCTTGCCTCACTTACAAATTGAGACTAACTTCCTGCCCACTCAAAAAATGGTCTTCTTTTATCTGCGCTAAGTACCTAACATTTGCTTGAAAACCTTAAATCATTTAACGTATTTTCTTTTCCATTTGAGTAGCATCATTATCCACAAAAAACACCATTTTAATGCAACTCTTTAAAATACAAAATAATTGGAGGCTAAAGCAACTCAGGGGCTAATTTCCATGTTTTTGAAATAAGGAACCCTCATATGTCCTTTTTGAGTGTTTAATGGATTGTGAGAATTACAACAACGTTGGTTTGGCTGCAGTTTGTGGTGGAATTGGTTAAATTGGTTAAATTGAGACTTTGTTTTTATGTTCCCCAAGAATTTATAAACTGTAAAAATTAATTTTAGAAGATGTTTCCTCTCTATATTTTAGAAATGCCCTTTTATTATGGAAATGGACAGAGTAAGAAGTTAGCTGCCAGGGCAAATGTTTCTAGTGTGGAGATGTGAAGGGAGATATTCTACAAATTTGGGCGAGTTCAGGTTCTAGCATAATGTCTTTATGCAGTGGGAATTCTGCAGAGATTTCCCCATGCACTTGCCAAACATCACTACAATGTTAGCAGGTGAAACAATGCACATTTATTATCTTATAGTTCTGTTGCTTGGGAGTCCAATACAGATCTTGTTGTACTTAAACAAAGATATTGGCAGAGCTACATTCCTTTTCTTCAAGGGTGAAGCTTTTATTCTTGACCCTCCAAGATTCAAACATTACCTTCTAGCCAACACATCACTCTCTCTCTCTTTCACATCACTCATGGGGCTTGAACTTGGGGCCTGAGTGCTGTCCCTGATTTGCTCAAGACTACTGCTCTACTTCTTTGAGCCACAATACCACTAATTGGAGATGAGTCTCACAGACTTTCCTATTGTGGTTGGCTTTGAACCATGATCCTCAGATCTCAGCCTCCTGAGTAGCCAAGATTATAGATGTGAGATACTGGTGTCCAACTTGACCTCAGGTAGGAAAGGTTCTTTGCTTGAAGAACCACGTCAGGTTGAGATCACCTGGCAATTCAAGCTTATTGCCCCTGTCAAGGTTCTTAATTTTATCATGTTTGCAAAGTCCCCTTCACCATGTTCACAGTGTTAAGTGTTGAGAATATGGACAGTTTGGTAACCATTATTTGGCGCATCACAGATATAGTCTGAGTTCCCAGTCTGTGTGAGACTTACAAGTTCCCATCCCCCTGGAGTTCCTCTGCATCACATTTTGTCTTCTAGGGAAAGGGCTATGAAATGTTTGCCTTCATCTTTCAAGGACACATGCCCTTAGGCACCAGGTAATGAGGGGAGTCTCCTTGCAAAGAGGAAGTTTTCCTTGCTGCCTGACATCCCCTGGTGGATGGAGCACTTCAGATTGCCTTCTTTGATGTCAGTTGCAGGCATGAAAGCTGCTAATGTATGCTTCTGTACTTTTGTTTACTTTTGAACAGTATCCCAGGGATGCTGTAATAAAGTACCTAAGTGGCTTCACACAATTAAATTTACACTTTCACACTTCTGGAGACTACAAGTCTGAAACCAAGGGGTCACCTAGGCAAAGCCCTCTATGAAGCCTTGACTCTTCCAGTTTCTTTATGGCTCATGGTGTACCTGAGCATTCATCAACAAAGTTCTAATCTCCATCTGTAACTTCACAAGGTGTTACCCTATATTTTGTGTCTTTCTGTGGCTCTCTAATAAGAGTACTGGTTATATTGGATTGGAAACCCCTGCCACTCCCATTTGACCGCTTCTAAACTAATGACATTTACAAAACCTATTTCTAAATACATCACATTTCAAGGAACTTGAGATTAGTACTTTAATATTTCTTTTTTAGTGAACACTCCTGATACTAAGTAAGATGAATGTAATATTGCATCTTATATTTATATGTTATTTTTACATTTTTGAGCCTTTACCTTTGTTTTAGTTCTACAGTTAGACATGATCCATGCCTTTAACACTACCTTCTGCATCCAAACCCACGCTCATGTCTGTTATAGAAGCATTTTTATTGTCACTTGCCTTTAGTGAATATCTCATATTTTAATGAATTTTTTTCAGTTTCTCCCCAGTCCTATTTTATGATCTCTTTGCTAGCAAATGCATCCATTCTAATTGCCTAACAGTGAATAACTAGAGCAGAATATTGAAAAGAATTGAAAAGTGGGGCACTGGTGGCTCACAGTGGTAATCCTAGATGCTCAGGAGCCTGAGGTCTGAGGATCACTGTTTGATGCTAGCTCAGGCAGGAAAGTCCATGAGACTTGTATCTCCAATTAACCACTAGAAAACCTGAAGTGCTGTTGTGGCTCAAAGTGGTAGAGCACTAACCTTGAACAAAAGAGCTCAGAGATAACACCCAGACCCTAAGTTCAAGCCTCATAACTGACAAGAGAGAGAGAGAGAGGGGAGGGAGGGAGGGAGGGAGGGAGGAGGAGGAGGAGGAGGAGGAGGAGGAGGAGGAGGAGGAGGAGGAGGAGGAGGAGGAGGAGGAGGAGGAGGAGAGGAAGAAGAAGAAGAAGAAGCAGAAGCAGAAGCAGAAGCAGCAGCAGCAGCAGCACTGGGAAGCTTGGGAAGCTTTCAAGTCTCAGTGGAGAAGACAACTAAGGACATTTATTGGTGTCCATTTTAGACTTGAATGTAGTAGTAGTAGTAGTAGTAGCAGCAGCCGCAGCAGCAGCAGCAGCAGTAGTAGTAGTAGAAGGAGTAGAAATTTGGTTTTCAATAGGCCAGACATTTCCTAAATGTGAGCATCCAGGATATCCTTGGTATTAAATTTTGGCAGTTGATACCTCAGATTATTGCCTTTAAAATCATGCATTGAAGTGTTAGCAAATAAAAATAAATAGCCTTGGTTAAAAATGTGTATAATAAGTCATATGTTTACAAGTTAATTCTCACTTCCTCTTTCTCTATGGATATTCCTAGAAAATCTGAAGGAATATACATAGAATACACAATACTTTAGGGATTTGAGCATAAGATCAAATATCTTTTTTTTTAAGTTTTTACTAGTCTTGGGGCTTGAACTTAGCACCTAGACACTGTACCTGAGCTTCTTTTACTTGAGGCTAGCTCTCTACCACTTGAACCACAGCCCCACTTCTGTTTTTGTGTGTGTGTGTGTGTGTTTGTTTGTTTGTTTGTTTTCCTTTTGGTAGTTTTAATGGAGATAGATTCTCACAGACTTTCCTGCCAGGTCTGGTTTTGAACCATGATGCTCAGATCTCCGCTGAGTAGCTAGACATGAGTCAATTGCTGACATGAAATAGCATTTTGAATCAATTTATTAAGGTCTTTTATGATATTAGAATTTGTTATTAAAATAAGTTGGCTGTTAGTTTCTCATTGGAATTGAATTTGTATAAACTGTACCCCAATAAGGCCAATGGAAAACTATATGAGCATTAAACTATTTTTGGAGGAGAATACAAATCTGCCTCTTGTGGTCATTGAGATCACACAAGTAGAAGCAGAAAAAGTTCAGTTTCAATCTAAGCAAATGAGATTTTGTGGTAGGTGGGTCACATACTCTATGACAAGGACATCTGGAGAGAAGGTAGCAATGGGAGCTCCTGGTCTATCTACAGATTACAGTGTGTAAAACTCAGAAGGGAAATCTATGCCCCATGAAAGCACTGATACATATTGAAAACATTGGTAAGGCTAAGCTTGTACCAAGTGGACTGTTAACTGCTAGATAACAATGTTCTTATTTACAATATAAATATAAATGGGCCATTTAAACTAGGTTACCAGCAAATCAAAATAGGAATAAGGAGGTTTATTTCAAAGAAGAAAGAGGCAGAAGAAACAGAACAATATACCTGTAAGCTCTAGTATCTGTAATGTTTGCAAGTTGGTAGGGGTCAATTCCCATTAGGCTGA
Organism: Dipodomys merriami; assembly: GCF_024711535.1. Taxonomy (NCBI): domain Eukaryota; kingdom Metazoa; phylum Chordata; class Mammalia; order Rodentia; family Heteromyidae; genus Dipodomys; species Dipodomys merriami. The sequence goes on from NW_027205603.1 coordinate 56,956,472, forward strand.
GCATTATGGAACACATTGTATTTCACTGTGGAAGGGCATCTCTCTGGAGGTGTGTTGTGTGTCTGTAGGAACATACTATTTAGCCAGGATGGCAAACAGCCATGATGTAAAGAAATGAAATAAAATTCATATTGAGGAAAATAGCCAGCTAGGGGAAAATCTGGGGCATAATCCTTTGAATAAATGGCAATAAAAAGAAGAAGGATATTTAAAGTATAAAAGAAGTGGCACAAAGGGGAGTTTCACACTTTCAAGATAACTGTAAGAAAACTTGTGATCTATGATGCTATTTGTGCCTGTACAAAAGATTTCTAAGAAATCAGATGCATCTATTTGTGAGGAGAAGAACTCCATTATATTAAAATCAAGTAGTATCAGTTACATTATTTATATAAGGAAAAAATATTGGTGAAGTGCCTTAAAATTGTGTGCTATAATAATAAAGTAAGAAAAAATAAGCCAGATGCTGGTGGTTTATGCCTATAATCCTAGCTACTCAGGAAACTGAGATTTGAGGATCATGGTTCAAAGCCAGTTTTGAGCAGGAAAGTCTATATGATGCTTGTCTCCAATTAATGACACAAAAAGGTAAGTAGTAGAGATGTGGTTCAAATGGTAGTGTGTTAGCCTTGAGTGAAAAAAAGACAATGCCCAAGCCCCGAGTTCAACCACCAGGACCATGACAAAAATGAAATAAGATAATAATAATAATGATAATGATAATAATAATAATAATAATAATAATAATAATAATAATAATGTGAGTAGCAAATGCAGTCATAGTGGTTAATGCATGTCCTATGAAACTAGGAAACTGGAAGATTGAGAGAGAGAGGGCTGGCTGAGAATGTGGCTTAGTGGTAGAGTGCTTGCCAAGCATGCATGAAGCCCGGGATTCGAGTCCTCATGTATCACATACACAGAAAAAGCCAAAAGTAGTGCTGTGGCTCAAGTGGTACAGCACTAGCCTTGAGCAAAAGAAGCTCAGGGACAGTACCAAGGCCCTGAGTTCAAGCCCCAGGCCTGGCAAAAAAAAGAGAGAGAGGCATGGAGGGATAAATGATGAGAGGGAAGGGTATTGATCAAGATGCATTGTTCTCATAATTGCCATATTATTGAATGCTAACCACTTTGGACAACCGCTTAAAGAAATAAAATATAATTGAAAAATCAGAGAGAGAAAAAGGAAAAATGATTATCAAGCTCTACATAACATCTGTGAATGATGGCAATTCGTAACTATTAATTATGTATATTTTTGTCGCAGCAGACTGGATGTAGGACCTTGTGCACATTAACTATGCACGCTACCACAGAGCTAAAAACTAGCCTCAAATTATTTATTTTAAGGTGTTTATAGATAATGCTATTGAAATACAAGAGAAACATAGATTATTTAGGGAGCATAAAGTTTTCTACTGCTTTTTATGACAGGAAAGAACCTGGGCGCCTGTGGCTCATGCCTGTAATCCTAGCTACTCAGGAAGCTGAGATCTGAGGATCATGGTTAAAGCCAGCCAGGGCAGGAAAGTCCATGAGACTATTCCAGAAAACTGGAAGTGGCTCTGTGGCTCAAGTGGTAAAGTGCTAGCCATGAGCTGAATAGCTGAGGGACAGCACCCAGGGCCAGAGTTAAAGCCCCACAACTAACAGAAAAAAAAAAAAGGAAAAATATACTTGAGAAAATAGTCTTGCTAGAGAGAGGGAAATCTGAGAACTAAAAATCATAGAAATCAGAAGCATGCAGGTTTTAGAAGAACCCAAGTGGAAGAGAATACCTTTGCATTAATATGTTCCTAATCAAAGCCCAAACTAACAAATTGGAATTTTCATGAATAAGATGTACATGAATGACAATATTCAAGCTACTGAGACCAAGGCATGAACTGTCAAGAAACATTATGTTCTTACATGGAACAAGCATTTTATAAAACCAAAGAGGTCCATTTTTCATCCTGTTCTGCCCCTTTCACCCTTACCAAATGGATCCAAATACAGAACATCTATTAACTCTGGGGATTCTAAAATAAGCATTGAGTCATCCTTTTTCTCCAGGTTCAATCAACTCAGCTTCTTAGACTTCTCTTGAGCCAGGAAGCTGTATAGGCATTCATCATTTCTGATTCATTCATTCTTTTGTTCTGTATCTTAAAAGCTCAGCAGGTTTGGGATGGTTGACAGAGCTGCAATCATTTTCAGAAACAGTCAACAAGTTTTTCTTGAGCATCAGTGTGGTACACAGAGCATGCTGAGAGTGTACTGACCGCAGGTGGTCTTATGTGACTACTGGGTACAAAGCCATTAGAAGAGTGGGAAAGAAATGGAAAACATGACTCTGCCACTGACATTCTTGCAGGCAGATTCTATGACTGGGTAGCAAGGTACTGACCTACTCCTAAGAGGTAAGGGGAGTACAAATGCTTACGAGAGGCTCTTCTGAACGAATCACTTCTCATTTGTGTGCTTTGCAACTATAACTGTTTTCTTCTGCCCAAATCTCTAAATTTCAAATCTCCAGCCATATCTTTGGTTGAATTGGAAGAGTGATGCAAGGGCATGAGAGCAAATTAGCAAAATCTAGACTTTTGATTCCATGAATGGGAAGTCTAGAAACAGAGGAGAAATTATATTTTGAAAACAAAAGGAGAGTAAGAGAATCAGGAGCCATGACAGAGATAGCAGGAATGCAGAAAATCAGCATGGAGTTTCATTCTCATTCCCAGCAACACAGGAGCAGAAGAACTTAAAACTCTACTACAAGGGAATATAGATGGCTCTGGAAACAAACTACCAATTCTGGCCGCAGGATAATCTCTCATACCCTACAGGGCCTTCACCCCAGGAGAGCAATTTACCAAACAGCAAATAATTCTACATAAAAGACTAATCCTTAGAGAAGAAAGGGATTGATTCTGTTACTCTCCTTACTTCAGAGGCCATAGTAAGAGAGAATGCCAACTGCTAGAGACTGACAATCTGGTGATCTGAGAGCAAGGAAGAAGCATTTCTCAAGGAGTCTCGGGACACCTTACCATAGAGTCTGGATGTGTGACTGTCACTAGGGTTACTTGAGGAGAGAGAATGTCCCATAGGTCACACAGAGAAGTTTAAACTGTAGGAAACCACACTACAAGCATAGGACACCAGCAGGGAGAACTTGAGTGTCTGCAGCATAGGTCCTTGCAGCTTATGTGCCTACAATTTGGAACTGATAGTTTAGCAACTAGCAGGGCCCAATCTGAACAGCATTGAGCAGCTGGTGAAGACAGGTGGTAGAGACACCTGAGAGCACCTTTGGACTCCCTGTGGAGGTGTGCAGTGGAGCCATGAGCATGTCAACTGCTCAAGGCATCCAGAGAGATGGCTCAAAATACCCAGTGGAGGACTGCAGTGACAACTTGATATTCATGATGGAAATTTAAGGTAGCAGCATCTTTAGGGGTAGCTGGAACACCAAAGGCTTGGCTGTTACAGTTGTTGGAGAGTCTACTCTCCTTGACCAAGGTTAAGGTGGCAATACAGTTCTGAGCCTCATTATTCAAGTATCAGGGCCTACCTTCTGACTCCATATGCTGACTGTATTTCAGAGCCTTCCCACTCAAATGCTGACTCATTGGGTATCCACAGCTTCTTGAAAACCACAGAGGAGTAAATGTACATGAATATGTAAATATATGTATACATCTGGTGCATGTGAATAGATATATTTACATGTGTATATACACATGAAATCAATTGTAAATTTTACCTTGTTTTACGTAAGTTCATGTGTGTCTTTGTTGATGTTTGATCTGTTTGTTTTGATGTTTTATTCATTTGTCTGAGTTGATTTGTTTAGCTGAGGTAGTTAATTTGTACTCTATCTCCAATTTTCTCTTGAGTTTTGCTTTTTTCTCTCTCCCTCCTTTTCCTCTTTTGTCATTGTGAATGAGCCATAGCACCTGCTTTTTAGTATTCAATCTCAATCTATATTTTCTTCTCTTTTTTTACTGTACTTCCAAAGTTATACTTTCCTTCTAGCTATAATTAGAACTGCTCTCTCACTTATATTTTTATTTATCTCTATTCCTCCATTCTTAATCTTTCCATGTTACCTACACTCTTACCAGATTGTGTTAAGGCCTGAATATTATTTTGGGTTTGCTTGGTTTTGTGTGTGTGTGTGTCTGTATGTTTATCTGATTAATTTTCCTTTATCCTCCCTCCCTCAATGAAGCATTAACTAGATCTTTTCTACCTGGTTTACTCCAATTTCTCATTAACTTCTATTAAGCTTAGTGGCCATGCTTTGCTACCATATAAAGCCACACACCTCTTATTATTTATTAATGTTGTCCCATGTATCTCCTTCCTGTTACTAACCTAATTAACTAAGGTCTTTCTAACTTAGCACAATTCATATTTTTTCTGTGATTATCTAAAGACATTGGAGCTTTGGTAGCAATCAGTCTTCATTACGGATTACTGCAATCCCAAAGTTACAGTTAATCAGTTGAGATGGCTTTTGTAGACAATCTTTCTCACCCAGAGTAGAGAAGCAATTGGCATATGGTCATTGACATTGAATGTTGACTACTGGAGAACACTTCTCAAATCTAGTAGATTTTCTAGTAGAGAAATACACCATAATCCAGTCACAACAGTCTTAAATAGTCTGAGAAAATATCAACTGACAGTACAGAGGAGTTTGAAATTGCCACCTAAAAAATTTGGTCCCTGTTATATAAATGACAGTGAAAAGTCACAAAATTTATGAATAAATAACATATCTCCTTCAAAAGCCAACAACTATACAATAAAGGACTTAAATGAAAATTAAAAAATTTTCAAATGATGAGTTAACAAATCACTGACAAATGATCAATAAAAACAACATATAAGCAGCTGAATAAATTCTAAGAGGAAACAAACAACTAAAACAAACTGAATGAAATAAAGAAGATAATAAAGGATATGATATGAATTCACAAAGAAATAGAAATTTCTAAAAATTCAAATTGAAATTATAGAAATAAAGGGCTCAATGACTAAAATAAAAAGCTCAGAAGAACAGAGCAAGTTGAAAATAGGGCATTAGCGACTGACTATAAGTAGAGGAATTAGATAGATTAAAAACTTTGAAAAGTAATACAAAAGTATGAATAGACTGTGGAAGAACACTGAGACCAAACCTAGGAATCATGAGTATAGAAGAAGATACATGGAAACTAAAGCATAGATAATCAGTTTAAAATAGTGCTTGTCCAGACTTGAAAAAGTTCAACCAAGTAGAGGAAGCTCATAGAAGACTAAATAGGCAAGATCAGAGGAGAAATACTTCCTAAACCAATTATAGTTAAAAGACTACAAATGAAGAACAAAAACTAATATTGAAAGTGATAAAGCCCATTTTGGTAAGCCCATTAGATTAATAGCAAATTTCCTCAATCCAAACTCTTTTTTTTTTATTGTGAAAATGCTGCACAGAGGGGTTACAATTACATGGGCAATCAATCCAAACTCTTAAAGGTAATAATTTTTAACTTAGATTAATGCACTCAGCAAAGATATCCTTAATGTTTGAAGGAGAAATAAAAGCTTTCCATGAGAAACAAAAGGTTAAACAAATTCATAGCCACCCAACCAGCAGTGCAAAAGACACTTAAAGAAATCCTACACAGAGAATAGTAAGAAACCTAAAAATAGGAAATACTATTATAGGAAATACAATTAGATGAGTAAAATATGAGTAAAAGAAATAGGCAATAAAATGTTAAGAAATATCAATTGATAAAGAAAAAACCTTTGACATATTTCAACATCCTTTCATAATCTATGCTGTGAAGAAAGTAGGAAAAGGGAGAATGCACTTTAACATAATAAAGAGGATATATTACATATTGATAGCCAACTTCATACTAAGTGGTGGACATTCCTGAGATCTGTGGCAACAGGTTTTATTGCATCTATACTTAAGCCTTTCACAAAATCTCATGTGGTCTTTTTAGCCAGCCATATTTTTGTTGTTGTTGTTGCTATTATTATTGTTGTTGTGAGGCTTGAAATCAGACCTGCACACTGTCCCAAGACTACTGGTCTACCACTCTGAGCTGCAGCACCGCTTCCATTTTTTTTGGTTGTTAACTAGAGATAAGAATATCATGTACTTTCCTGCCCAGGCTAACTTTGAACCTTGGTAGTCAAATCTCAGTCTCCTGAGTAGGTAAGATAATAAATGTGCGCCACTGGTGCCTAGCTTAGACTGGCTTCTTTCTTAGCAATAGTTACTTAAAGTTCCTCTACATTTTTTTTGTAGCTTAAGAGTTCATTTTCTTTTGTAACTGAGTAGTAGTCTAATATATGTGTATATCTACCCATTCATTTACTGAAAAACATTGTAAATCTGCTATGAAGAGTTATATAAAGATTTTTAGTGTGGACATATTTTTTTGTGTGTGAACATACTGTACAGAGGGGTTACAATTACATGGGCAGGATAATGCGTACATTTCTTATCAAGCATTGCAGCCTCCTCCTTTGTTTACCCTTCACATCCCTTCCCAGGCTCCCCCCCATCCCCCCACCCAATCCTATCCCCCCCCCCCGCCCCTGCACCAACGTTGTAAAGCTCGTTTTCGACATGACAACTTGTACTTCTCATTGTTGCAACAGGTCTGGTGTGGACATATTTTTTAATCGTTTGGGTAAACATATAGGAGTACAATTGTAGGATTACAGGGTAAGATTACAAAAAAATTACAAAATAGTTGCACCATTTACAATCCTACCATTGAAGAATGAATGCCATCATTATTACAGTCTTAAGTAACATTTAGTGTCACTGGCTTTTTGGATTTTGACCAATATAAAAGGTATATAGTGAATACTATTGCTGTTTCCATGCAGTCCTCTAATGACAATTCATCAATTTTTTCATATATAATTTACATTGGACACCTTATTTGGTGAAGTTTCTAATTAGATCTGTTACCCCATGTTTTAATTGACTTAGTTTTTTGATTACTGAGCTTTAAATATTACTTGTAATCTTTGATACATGTCTTCTTAGTAGATGCATGTATAAAAATGTTTTTTCCTTGTCTAACAGTCTTCCACAGAGTAGAAGTTTTAATTTTTAATAGAAAACAATTTGTCAATTATTATTTTATGAATTGTGCTTTTGGGTTGTATCTAAACATCATTGCCAAAAACAAGGTCATCTAGAGATTCTCTTATGTAAAATGGAGGTTTTAGAGTTTAGTGTTTTAAATGTTAAGTCTGAAAACTCATTTTAAATTAATTTTTATGAAAGGTGTAAAGATTGCTTCTAGAGGCCATTTTTGCATAGAAATGTCTAATTGTTCTACACTCTTTGTAGGAAATACTATTCTTCTTCAATTGAATTATCCTTAATCTTTTATGAAAGATGAGGTTGTATGAGTCTGTTTCTTATCTCATTATGTTGCACTCATCAATTTGTGTGTTCATTTGCCAGTACCGTACTGTCACCCTTACTATAGATAATAACTTCAGTATTGATGGCACTAATCATTTGACTTTATTCTTGACTTCATTCTTTTATTGGGCTATTTCTTACAGATAAGCATGTTAGGGGGTGCCTTACCTTTTTTGTGTATGTGCATTTTTATTGTTATTGTAAAGGTGATGTACAGTTACATAAGTGAGGTAATAGTACATTTCTTTTTGGTCAATGTCACCTCTGCCTTCACTCTCTCCCAGGTTTTTTTTTTTCTCCCATTCATACCCAAAAGTTTGTATAATTCATTTCAACATAGTGTCTAGTGAGTACCACTGCTGCAGTTGTTCATCCTTGTCCCTCCACTTCTATGCCCACCTCTTTACTTTCCTAAACACAGATAAACGAACAAATAAGACAAAAAGTAAACACAAGCAACAACAAAGAAAAAAATCTCTTGTTCCCATTTCCTGGAGTTCATTTCAATAGAGCCTTGCCATCTTAAAACAATTTTATAAGCCTTGCCTTTCAAATGGTATAGCTGAAACATACACATTTAATGTATTTATATTATTCAGTTTAAATTTTCCATATTACTAATTCATTCTATTTGTTCATCTGTCTCCCCCGGGTCTTTTATACCATACTTTGTATTTACTGTGAATTTATTATACCATTTTTATCTCCCCGGTTATTTCAACAATTTAATATTTGCCTTTGAAGTTATAATGTGGCAACATTGTACTAAATATGTCCTATGTCTTGTACTTGTATGGTCCCTGAGTTGAGAATATTTTTTATACATTTAAAGAGTTACTATGCAATGGACTACATGGACCATTAAACTTGAAAATATTTTGTTTGTAGGTTTGTGTGTGTGTGTGTGTGTGTGTGTGTGTGTGTGTATGTGTGTGTGTGTGTAGGTGTGTGTGTATATGTATTTGCTGGAGATCAATCCTAGGACTTTAGATATGCTAGGCAAACACATTAATACTGAACTACATCCCTACACCTATAGAGACTTTTACAGAAAAAAAAATCCAACTTTTGTATAACTAATTGTGCCCAGCTTTAAAACCTTCCATCTTTTGTTTCTGTTATGGTATGAGTCTCCCCCATTGTTCTGCATTTTTTATTCATTTTTGTAAACAGGCTTGTCAGGATTTGAGTTACATTGTTAGCTTTTCTAAAGTAGCTCTTAAAATTTTTATTTAATTTTTTTGTAGGTTGGTTGACTATAACTCTTTGTTCTTTTAAATCTTTTGGTTGATTTAAGGCTTAGATAGACATATTTAATCAAATGTCACTTTTGAGTGTTATTATACCATCTCACATAGAGCATATAAACCTTCTAATAGCATAGTTCCAGTTATTATCATTTAAAAATTATCTACCTTTCATGCTGCATTTTTGGTAGCTTCCAGTGATATTTCTTTATTTCACTTTTTCCTTCAGAATGATTTAATCTGAGGCTAAATAATCTAGAGATTTTTTCACTTTTTAACTCTAGACATTGTAGTTTTCATAGAGTTTTAGCTTTGGCTCCTAAAATATTTTTATATATTCATGCTTTAGCTTCAGAACATACACATAAATTCTACATTAATATTTTTTTCTGCTCACTTTAACATGTTATCAGTCCCAAGTCACATTCTAGTGATTGACTTACCAACTATTACGGTTGCTACTTTCTCATTCTTTACATGCTTAGCAATTATTGATTATATTCCGAACACTGTGACTTTACCTCATTGGATGATAGATGTTTTTATGTTCTTATAGATACTTTAAGGCTTTTCTTTCTATTACATAAATAAGTTACTTGAACAAAGTAACTCTATTTTAATTTTAATTTATTTTTTTTTAAATTTTTGAGTCTCAGGTGGGCCAAGTCAAGGGCTAATGATTTCATAAACCTCAGGTAAGTATGGGAAATATGCTTCTGTGTTTTCTATTCATACTCAAGGTCTATATTTTGGCTGGTAACAAGAGGTACTGTGCTCAGGCCTATATAAGTACAAAGCATTTTACTTTTCATGCTTTTGTTTGATCTTTACCTTGGCCATAGGCAAGGACTATTACCTCATGTGAATGCACTACTTGTAATCTGAATTCTTGAAGGCTACATTTTAAATGCATAAACATTTAAAGTATGAAATTTCCCATAAAATATGATCCATTTCTGAAATTTCCCTTTCTTTTTTGTCCCATCTAAATACTGAAAAATATATAAAGAAACATTGTCAAGTTTCAAAGGAATCTTAGTGTTTAAGGATTTTTTTTCAGCTTTACTAATAACCAACTTTTACTTCTCATTTGCATACATACATATATTGTCAGCAGACAGCATATTTTATATGTCATTTAATTGCAGAATTATTAGTGTTAACTATTACTGTGAATTATTGTTTAAATATATAGATGGAAAAAACTGGGGCAGATTGACATCACATGTTTTCTATCAAGGCCTGAATTTTCCATCTGAATGCTGACTCTCCAACTTTGAGGCTAGTGTTGTCCTCAGAACTGGCTACATCTTCATCTTCTGTCTCCTTGGTGGGCTCATTGGAGCCTGTGTCTCTGCCTTCACCTGGGAAGAGGCAGAACTTTAATCTTATTCCTGGTTTGTCCCCGATCTTCCTTGTGTATATCGCTTTAAAAGTATCTAGGATGATTCAAAGTTTCCATATTAATCAGGCCTTGTGTCTTGTACTTACGCATTAATTCTTCCCTCTTGGGATATGTTGTTGTCTTGTTTTCCCAAACCTTGTGAATAAAAGATGTGTGTGTAGATAGATAGATAGATAGATAGATAGATAGATAGATAGATAGATAGATAGATAGATAGATAGATAGATAGATAGAGATAATATCTTCTTGATGTATCACTGGCTTCATACCATTTTGTTCTGACCTTGCAGAGACCTCTACTTCATATAGGCTTTTCCACCATGCCTGGCTCCAGGAAAATCTAATGGTACTTTATTTTGTCTTTAACCACTCTGTCTTACTTTTTTTCTGAAAAAAATCCTAACTTTTTTCTTCTAGTAGTATGTCCTAATTGCCAGAATATTAAGACAGTCTCCTTAGGTGAGGCCAGTTTCTCACACGTGCCAGTCCGCCCAGGGCTCTGATTCTATGCCTATAGTATATTTGGGCCCACCACATAATTTTATTCTTCTGCCCCACACTATACGTTTTTCTATTTCCTCACAGCAGCAGATCCAATTATCACCAGAAAGAGCATCATTGTCCTTCCTGTTTAAAATCCAATTCTGTTTATCTTTTTCCTTTCTTGGCAGCTGAGCTAGGCACTGTCTGGTTGTAATTTATGGTCTCTTCTCCATGGAGAAGTGATTTTCTCATAGTTTTCCTAACTTCCCTCATAACAGCAAATGAGTTTCCTAGTCCAGATGTTTCCAGAGAGGTATTTAAGATAGTTAAATTAATGCACTTTTAGAATTCAACATCTTTAATCATCTGGAATATGAGATCAAAATGGTGTCTCAGTCTTTTGTTATGACAAAATTGGTAATCTTATCTGAAAGGTTATTATGCAGAGTTAACATGAGCAAGTAATTTTAGGTGCAGTGTGAGCAAAGACTTTAGGCTATTAAACAATAACCGAAACTATTTAACTGAGACCTAAGGAAGAAAGCTTATATCATGTAAAAATCTTTCTAAAGCTTTCTTCTTTAATAACCTAAGTTCTTTGCTCACATGTAGGGGAGGAAGGGGATAGTGGGAAAATGACAAGGGAGGGGGTGACAATGCTCGACAAGAAATGTACCCATTGCCTTACTCATGTAACTATAACCCCTCTACATTGCATCTTTACAATAAAATAAAATTTAAAAATGAATAAATAAATAAAATATCGAAGATTTGGGATAAATCTCTTTTAGTTTTCTTCCTTGAATGGAATGGCAGCTACCTTGTGGGTAGTTATCCATACCAGATCCCTTATCCGGAAAGTTTGCTCTTCACGGGGCTGGGAAGGTGGCTCAGTGGTAGAGCGCTTGCCTTGCATGCATGAGGGCCTGGTTCGATTCCTCAGCACCACATAAGCAAAAAGAAAAAAGCTGGAAGTGGTGCTGTGGCTCAAGTGGTAGAGCTCTAGCCTTGAGCTGAAGAGCTGAGGGACAGCGCCCAGGCCCAGAGTTCAGGCCCCACGACCGGACCCCCCCCCCCAAAAATAAAAAATAAATAATAAAAAAAAGTTTGTTCTTCAGATAGTGATGGGTACCTACCTATCAAGTATCACATTCTCTAAGTCAGAGGTTCTGGTAAATTTGTCACAGCAAGATTACAAAAGAAAAGTAGGGTGTTGTTCTTGTTGTTTGCCAGTCCTGGGACTTGAACTCAGGGCCTGAGTGCTGTCCCTGAGCTTCTTTTTTCTCAAGGCTGGCGCTCTACCTCAGGAGCAACAGCATCACTTCCAGCCTTTTTTGAATAGTTTATTGGAGATAAGAGTCTCATGGATTTTCCTGTCCCAGATGTCTTTGAATTGCAATCTCTTCAGATCGCTCTCCTGAGTAGCTAAGCTTACAGGTATGAGCCACCAGCACCTGGTTTATAAAAGTAGTTTTTATTCCAAACAATTTGTCATTGGAATTCAGAGATCCCAGTGTTTTCCAGGAACTCCCGGCTGGGAAGCAATACTTTTCAATGCGACTGGATATAGTTTTCCATCCTGCATTTCAAAAGTGGCTAAAGCTATCCCAGAATCTGAAAATCTAAGCTGAAATACTAGAACAAATGACTGTATGTCCTGGGAGCAGACAGTTAACTAGTTCCTGTGAAACTTGGCTGAGCCTTCTGATCTCAAGTTGCAAAGCCCTGATCTTTCCCAGTGCATTCCTCTATGGTAGTAGCATGCAGTCAATGAAGTTTGATTTAGAGTGGTAACGATAATACTTGGAATAGCTTAGAAGAAATTCAACCTGGAAACAATGCTACAAATGTTCTCCTTCTCATCTATCTGAGTGAAGTACTATTTTGTTAAGAATCAAAATACATTAAAAATGCACATTTATCTTCCAGGACCCCTTGTTGTAAATTAGAAACATAAAATTATAAGTTAAAATATAATGCACATGTTATCACAGCATATTACCAAAGATAGTAATAATAATTCTCTGTTTAATATATCCTGTGTCAGACATGTAAGCACTATTTGTACATTTGCTCTGTTAGTTAAACTCATTAACATAGAATTTTTTTGCCTTGATAGCATTGTATCATTTGGAATATGAACTGATCATAGATTAAAGTGTCCTATTTTCAGAGACAAAACAATAAGAAGATCTATACTGTGTTCTTTATGTCTTTTGCCCTTTTTGGATTATAATCTAGTTTAGATAAAGATCTCTTAAAATAAGTAAATCAAACCAAATGGTCTTCTGGATGGTAAGGAGGAGGAGGCAACAATGCTTGATAAGAAATGTACTCATTACCTTGCTCATGTAATTGTAACCCTTCTGTCTGGTATTTTCACAATAAAAAAGAAAGAAAAATAAATGCTGATATATTAATTAATGTATGGATTTTTCAAATAAGTTCGTTTGTATTTATATACCTAGTATATATAGTAGAGTTATCACTTTATCACAATATATTGTTAACAGTTATTTCCTTTCCTGAACACAGAGATGACTGGGCATTGTGAATAGTCTGTAGACTTCATGTAGTAAACACATTAGAGATCTCAGGAGTCCCAACAATGTTGTGTGGGTGAAGGGAAGGGAAGGGCAATAGCCTGTGAAAGCTGCATTTGGGAAGTATGTGCAACAGGTTGCTGGAGATGTAGAAGCAGCCAAAGGCGCAACTCTGGGTTATATATAGTTTTTAAAACAATCAACAAGGAAATCATTTTATAAATATGTGAGAAACAATAGCAAGGAAGAAAAACCATTTGAGTCCTTATCTTGGGGTTCATTTCACCTAACATCAACTTATCTCACCGTTTCTGCTTGTCTCAGACATATACTAGTTATTGCAAATAAGGGAAACCATGGAACCTATGTTTCTTTGGGCCTGGATTACTTCACTTAATATAAATTTTTCCAAGTCTTTCCATTTCCTAACTAATGGGGCAATGTCATTCTTTCTGATGAAGGCATAGAATTCCATTGTGCATATACACCACATTTTCTTGATCTATTTATCAACTGAGGGGCATCTGGGTTGGTTCCATATCTTAGCTATGGTAAGTAATGCTGTAATAAACATAGTTGTGCTGGTAGCTTTAGTATGGTCTTGTTTGTGATCATTAGGGTAAATGTCCAAAAGTGCTTTGTCTGTCCCTCCCCCAGGCTATAACCCCTGTTTTAACTGTATTTGATGTTGGTATAATTTGCAGAGGGGAAGGGAAAAACCAAATTGCTTAAATAGGGATACAGGCAGACCCAATGCAACAATGAGATGTGCAAGAAGGTATGTCAAAAAACAAACTTTACAACTTTGTGGGGCAGGGGTTGAGATGGGAAGGAATGAGAAGGGGAAACAAAGGAAGAGGCAACAATGCTTGATAAGAAATTCACTCAGTACCTTGCTCATGTAATTGTAACCCCTCTGTACGGTATTTTCACAATAAAAAACTTATTAAAACAAGCATAACTCATTTTTGATTGATATTGATGACATTTAGGATATGAATTACTATAAAGCCTTTTTCCAACTTCTTTTCTTTAAAAAATTTTTTTCTATCTAGAGAATTTAATTTTCCTAATGAATCTTATTTTGTTGGTTTCGATCTGTCATGATACTTTTGCATCTAGAATTTTTTATTTATCCCAAGTTTCAACTCTTCGTTATTCACATATCTAAGATTACAGTAGTATTCTGTTTAAAAATACTGTGCAAATTATCAAGAAAACTAACAACAACACATGCTGGCAGAGATATGGCCAAGAGGGGAACACTACACTACACTGTTGGTAGGAATATAAACTTGTTCAACCACTCTGGAAAGCAGTATGGAGGTTCCTCAAAAAACTAAACATAGAGCTCTATGACCCAGAAATTCCCGTATTAGGCATGTATCCAATAGACCACAAACAAGGCCACTCTAAAGCTACCAGCATAACCATGTTCATTGCAGCATTATTTACCATAGCCAAGATATGAAATCAACCCAGATGCCCCTTAGTGGATGAGTGGATGAATGAATCAAGAAAATGTGGTATATATATACACAATGGAATTTTATGCTTCCATCAGAAAGAAGGCATTGCCCCATTGGTAAGAATGGAAAGACTTGGAAAAAATTATATTAAGTGAAGTTAGTCAGACCCAAAGAAACATTATTGTGCCCAGGTCGCAGGACCCCACCAAGAAGACCACCAAGAGTCAGACTCTACAACTGTTTTAAGGTTTTATTTAAATGGGCTGCAGCTCGGGCCTTGTCCTACACTCCGACACAGCAGAGTCTAGGAGGAGAGCCCCAAGCTAAAGATTTGCAGGGGTTATAAAGGCACACAACCAACCAGGTGTTTGGATTACCACCACGTGTTGCTCTGCTAGACAGAATTTGCTGATCTTAGGTTTAGTTTAAACAAGCAACAAGTGGTCACTGCCTCAAAACTTTAACCCTTCATTTCCCACCTTGACTTATGGTCCTGAGACACAATCTTGTGGCTCTGGCCCAAAACTAAACTCCAACAGCTCTTGATCTTGAACGGGTATAGTCCCTCTCTGACCTTAGCCATACTATTAAACAACAATATCAATAACAATCAGTACATTTTTCTTTTCTTGAGGCATATGTGGAATGGTTGGGTAGGATGCTTGGAGACTTCCCATGTTTCTGCACAATCATCCAGGGCAAAGGGGTCAGCCAGTCTGGCGTGGGAGCAGTGGATCCAAGCAGCAATGCCGTCCACCTTAAGGGCCGTGGGTGTAGCCAGTAGCACCATGTAAGGTCCTTTCGACCATGGTTCCAGAGATCTCAAATTGTGCTTTCAAACAAACATGCAGTCCCCTGTTTTAAACAAATGGGGGGTAGGAATAGAAGTAGAATCATATAATGCTCCAAGCTGGGGCCATATACTCTTATGCACCAGCTGTAAATAGTCAAGCTTATACAGAAATTCAGTATCATCCAAATCAGCAAGCAATTCAGTCTGAAGGCTAGGGATAATGGGTGGAGGGTATCCGTACATTATTTCAAAAGGAGTAAAGCCAAGGTGATAGGGTGAATTTCTTACTCTAAACAGGGCAAAAGGAAGGAGCGATACTCAGTCTGCACCAGTCTCCAAGGCCAATTTAGTTAAGGTCTTTTTTAGAGTCCGATTCATTCTTTCTACCTACCCTGAACTCTGGGGTCTATAAGCACAGTGCAATCTCCAATCCATCCCCAGTGCCACAGCTATTCCCTGACTTACTTTTGAGATGAAGGCCTGTCCATTGTCCCACCCGATGGTGGATGGTAGGATTTCTTCCAGGATCTTCTTAGCCATGAAGTTCATGATCTCATGCTTTGTTGGGTAGGCTTCAACCCATACTGAAAAGGTGTCTGCAAAAACTAGCAAATATTTATATCCAAATTTTCCAGTTTTAATTTCTGTGAAGTCTACTTCCCAATACACACTTGGCCTATCTCCACGGAGGTGAGCTCCTTTTGTAACCGGTTGATTGGGGGCATTGGTGAGCTGACAGACTTTACAATTTTTAACAATGTCCTCAATGAGTTGATTTCCTTGCCTAATTTTTACTTCTGAGTGTCGGAGCAAGTCCTTCATTCTTTGGGTTCCCATGTGAAAGACCCGATGGATTCTCTTAAGAATCCCCCTGCCCAATCTTTGTGGCAAGGTAAGTTTCCCTTCACCAGTTTTCCACCAGTCTTTATTTCCTCCTCTGTCTGGGGGTTTATAGGCCATGGGAATTTTCTTTATCCACTCCAAGTCTTCTTGGGAGTACTGAGGCTCAGGAGGCAAAGCTCGTGGCCCTGGGTCTACTAGTGTCAGTACTTCCACTCTGGGCTGGAGGGCCGCCTCCTTAGCAGCCTGATCAGCCAAGTTATTTCCTTTGATTATAGAATCAGTTCCCTTTTGATGGCCAGGGCACTGCATAATGGCAATATTTGTTGGTTCCCATAAGGCCTAGATGAGTCTTAAATTTTCTTGTTTGTTTTTAATAGTCTTTTCCTCAGCTGTCAGCAGCCCCCTCTCTTGGTAAATGGCTCCATGGACATGCACAGTGGCAAAAGCATACCGACTGTCTGTGTAAATGTTTAGTCTCTTCCCTTTTCCTATCTGCAGGGCTTTTGTTAGTGCCACTAGTTCTACTCTTTGTGTAGATGTTCCCTGAGGGAGTGCTTCAGGTTGCAGGATTCCCACCAGAAGACCACTGAGAGTCAGACTATACAGCTGTTTTAAGGTTTTATTTAAACGGACTGCAGCTCGGGCCTTGTCCTATACTCCAACACAGCAGAGCCTAGGAGTAGAGCCCCGAGCTAAACATTTGCAGGGCCTATAAAGACACACACCCAACCAGGTGTTTCTTAGGTTTAGTTTAAACAAGCATCGAGTGGTCACTGCCTCAAAACTTTAACCCTTCAACATAGATTCCATAGTTTCCTTCATTTGTGGTAAGTAGAATGTGCTTATAACTCTACAAGTAAATAAACTGTATGGTAAAACAGAAAAAAATACACTAGGGCATGATAAATTTACAGGACTACACACATTCACACAATGAAAGAAAAGGAGGGTATTCTTAGGAGAAGCTCACAAAGGCTAAAGCTATGTGCATTGATCATATGAAAGGATGTTTATTAAAATGAACTACAAGAAATAGAAACAAGAGGCTTTATGTTATTTTGTTATTTTTCTTCTTTCTTCTTTGTTACTGTTTTTTATTTTTGTACCTTTTGTATATAAGTTTGTCTGGTCTGGGGAAGGTAATGGGATCACAGAAATGGTGGGACAAAGGGTGAACAAATGCAGCAGTGGCTTTCAATAGACACTATGTTGAAAATGAGCTATATATTTATGGGGGAGTTGGGAGAGAAAAACTGGGAAGAAATGAGGGAAGGAGTGACTGTTCAATAAAAAAATGTACACCTTACCTGATTTATGTAACTGTAACTCCTCTGTAACTGCAACTCCTCTATGGTTGTTTACAACAACAATAAAAAACAAACAATAGAACAGGATATACCTATAAAAAAATGTTGGGCAGAACCAAAGCAAACACTGTGGCTCACCAGCACGAATGGGTTTTGTGATTATTCCATACCTTGTACCACCCCTCACTCTGCCTGCACTTCTCATCTTGCCCTTTGCTCCAGGAATTGACTCTAATCACATGAACGGAGCTCCCTTTGCCTTAAGCTCATAGTTGGAGCAGCAACTCAACTTCCTCAACTTTAGAAATCTGGCAGTGGATACTTTTTTCATACTATCCCCCTTGGAGTTCCAATTCTCATTGGGCTATGGTGACATTAGTTCCTTTTATATCTGCTCATTCCTAGGGGTATCAGTGGATTCAGAGATTCTGGATGGCTTGACATAATTTTTGATGCCCTTAGCTCCACCTATATCTATGTACAAAGACAATTAAATTCTCTTCCACATCTCAGCTGGGCATCTCACTGGTTAGTGTCACAATCCTGACTAATAAGTGCATTAACCTAATTTGACACTTTAGGTGTCTCTTGCCAATTTTTAAAAAAATATTAGTCCAAGAAGTTGTTATTATAAAAATCTTATGACACTTCATTAAAAAAAATAACTCTTTTCACATTCCAACACTACTGGTGGTTATAAGAATGATAGGGTATAGTGGCTTCAAATAATAGAAAAAAACATTGGAATCTGAGTATATACATTTCAACATACATATCTTTTGGATCAAGCTATCAAAGTACTATATGAAAAAATTGTGGCACAAGACTAGTATTTCTACTCTGAGGAATTACTGAAAGTAGAAATAAATACTACACCAATTTGTAAATGCCCTATTTGTTATTTAGTCACATTAGGTTGTTATTCTGTAGCCTAAAAAGGTCTTGTGTCCTACTAGCTATATCATTACTAATATCACCCATGATCAAGGTTACTATGTTATTAGCTTAACTCCTATCACCTGTGGTTCAGAAAAACCAAAGAAAGCAAAAATTTGAGTGTTTGCAATCTCTGTATTTATTTTGTTTGCACTAACATGAATGGAAGAAAGAAAATATCTGGCAACAAAAAATGATCATTCTTGTTTAATTAAGGTTGAGCAAGGACTCAATTGCTTGCTCCCTATGAGCAGAGTTATGTTCAAGTAGTCATAGTTCTTGGGAAATTTTATGTCTACTCTAAAGAATGCTTTAGTTTTTATTGATGAAGTGAGGGATAAATGAGTCAGAAATAGAGACTATAGGTAAGGAGTAGATATTAATTACTCTAAACTCTTCTGGTGTAAAAATTTGCATCATGTTCCATTATTTTTTCCCCTATAAGCTATTCTTATTTCAGTTTTCTAAGACTATGACCACTGCTTAGTTTTACAAAAATTACAATCCCAAACCCCAAAACATTGGCAAACTCCAGTACAGTGTTAGAAAACTGAAATGCAGGAAGAAAAATGCAGATATTTCTGCTAGGATAAAACAACTCATCAGAGGGGAGCTTGCCAGGAAAGTTCCAAGTAGTGATAGCCTTCATTTATCTTTTAAGCAGTAAAAACAAAATGGATTCAAGATGCCTTAACAATAGTTTCTATAAAGGTTACATTATGTAGATGATGTTCAATAAAAGTAGGAAAGTTTTCCATACAAAACTATATGTGAGATTCTTCCAAATGGAATTTAGGATTTTCTTTTTTATATTATATTTTATTTTGTTCTAAAGATTCTGTAAAGAGGGTTGACAGTTACATAAGTAAGTTAATGAGTGCATTTTTTGTCTACCATTGTTACCCACTCCTTCCTTTTTTCTCCCACTATCTCCCCCCCCACACTCTCCCACCACTAAAGTTATAAAGTTCTTTTCCAACATAGTGTCTTGTGAGTATCATTGTTGCATTGGGTCACCCTTTGTCCTTGTTTCACTAGTTGGTTGTTCCCCTTCTCTTCCCCAAATCAGAATCAAAACCAGTTACTACCAGGTATAAACCAAAGGGGAAACTAAAATAAAAAGAAAGAACTTGATGATACAGTTCATTGGTAACAACAAGGTCAACAACAACAACAACAACAAAAACCCTTCTTGTTTCCATATCTTGGATTTCATTTCAATTAGCATCATATTATATGATCATATGTACATAGTTACTGAGCTATTGTGATCCTCTGCTAGGACTATCTTAGAGATATACTAATTATTACAAATGAGGGAAACAATGGAAGCCTATGAGTCTTTGGGTCTGGCTTAATTCATTTCATACATTCTTTCTGATGAAAGCATAAAATTCCATTGTGTACATACCTCACATTTTCTTGATCCATTCGAGGGGCATCTGGGTTGGTTCCATATCTTAACTATGGTAAATAATGCTGCAATGAACATAGTTGTGTTGATAGCTTTAATGTGTGTGGCCTTGCTTGTGATCATTTGGATAAATGCACAGGAGTGGGATTGCTGGGTCATAGGGGAGCTCTATGTGTAGTCTTTTGAGGAACCTCCCTATTGCTTTCAAGAGTGGATGAACATGCTTACACTCCCACCAGTAGTAGATGGAATTTTCTTTCAAATGGCTTTAGGTAGTTTTGTATTTCCAGCTTTAAAAGTTCTCTTGTTCACTGACAGATAGACCCTTTAGACTTTACCACAAATGTTCTACATTTTAGTCCTATTATACAAGTCTTAGCTCATATATATTATAGGGCTATATTACAAAATATGGGCTAAAGTTTGGAATGGGGTTAGGTATAAAGCTTGGGTTGAATCCCCAAAATATCCCTCATCAACAAAAGTGTATGACATTAGTAAAGGAGATAGTTTTAGTGTAGAAATTAAAAAATAAGGACTCTAGCATAAAAGTGAATTCAAATCTTGGATTCTCTGTTTATTTTCATCATTACATTGGTTGAATGAGCTAATTTTCTTCAGCTTTACTCTAAATAAAATAAAGGACTTATTCACTGGATTATAGAGTCTAAGAAATAGTCTATCAGTGCACAGCACAGTACCTGTCCTGATTCATAAAGGTCCGCTTTAACTTCAATATTGAACACACCATTTCTGACCACTTATCACAGTAAAGCCCGCAGTACCAACAATCACATGGTAAAGCAGTCAATGAATGCTCCATGGAGACCAGGCAGCCTAATTCTGATTCAGGGCCTCAGATTTTTCCAGCAAGGACATAATTGTACCATAACAAATCTATACCTATTACTGGATGAAAAAAATCAAAATATTTGCCTTAAGGCTGGCCAATCAGTACAGTCACCTTCATACAGAAAGGACACCAATAAAGTTACCTCCCTCTACTCAAAAAGTCAAATATGAAGCTAGGGTATATGGCTCAAGTAGTAGAGTGTCTTCCTCACAAGTTCAGGTAGTAATAGCAAACCTCAATACTTCTTCCCACAATTTTTTTTAAATTTTATTTTATTGTAAGGGTGATGTACAGAGGGGTTACAGTTATGCAAATATGGTAATAAGTACATTTTTGTCATTTTCTCCCTCTTTCCCCCCCCACACCTCCCTCCAAGTTTTAAATTTCATTTCCAACATTTTGTCTTGTGAGTATTGCTGTTGCATTAGTTCAAACTTTGTCCTTTGTCTCAACATTTGTTATTTCCCTTGTCTTCCCCAAATTAGATAAACATATGTACAAGACACAGGATACCAACCCCCCCCAAAAAAAACCCAATGACAACAGGGGATAAAACAAAGGAAAAACAAAACCCAAAGAAAAAAGAAATAACTTCACAAACTACATTACTTTTAAAAAGCCTCTTATTTCCATATCTTGGAGTTGATTAGCATCATTTGTGTGGTCATTTGTACACAGCTATTGAAATATTGTGATGTGCACATGCGATTCACAGAGATGATCAAAGAATTAACAAAACCTTAGGAAATAGCAATGATACATGAGAAAGAGACTTGTTGAATTCATTCACTGAGTGAATTCAGGTTTTAAGATGGAGCTCACTGAGACTACTACCACAAGGCTCGTTACAAACAGGAAATGTGAGTGGAATAATTAGGATCTATGATATCAATGAAACCATATTTTTGCATGCAACTCCTTACATAATAGAGATGTGTTCCCTTTCCAGGAAAGAAGCACTCCTGTCTAGAAATTAAAAACAAAACAAAACAAAAAAATAAATAGTCTTTACTGGTGCCTACCTTACTTCCACCAAATGTTGTATAAATAATGAGAGGATATTTACTTCAGATTATCAACTTTCCAGGGGCACAGAACAACAAAAATAAATATCTTCTGGTAATGTGGTTTCCTTGATGATATATAAATATTAGAGAGGTGATAATATGCAAGGAACCTGTGAAAACAAGGATTTGCTACTTTCTGCTTTTCTAGTCTTGGCATACAATTTGGCACAGACTAATGGGAGAGGACCCTGGATGGAAGGCAGTACAATAAAAATGCCTCACTAAATTAGTCTGGTAAAAAACAGCCCATGATATCAGCACCTACTCATTATTTGAGGCTTTCCTTTAAGAGCTTTCTCCAGCTACAGAAACTTTTTGAGTTAACTCCAAAATCAAATTATCCCCTTACTTGCCTAGAGAAGAAGAGCAAGCTCATTCATCACTATTTAGAATTATTTTCATACTAAGGATTAACAGTAAAATAGCATGTTATATTATTTTACAGTCTGTTAGACACTTTAACTTCCAGTAACTCATTGAACAGCAAAAAGAAAGACCTCCCTAATCCATAAAACTCTACAGAGAATAGAGTGAGATAACAAGGAAAACTAATTCACCACTGGGAAGTCCACTCCAACGTTTCCAGCATCATTTCAAAGGACTTACAGAGTTAAAGCATTTCCTGCACAAAAGAAAACACAATTTGAACCACAGTTTCATCTTGTTTATAAAAGCCATATTTCTCTTTCCTGACATAGCTTTCCCTTTTTTCCTTATGTCATCTGATAGCACATAGAACTGTAACCTCTGCCTGCCACAAAAACACCCCAAATGTGTCCACCAATGCAGAATTTAAAACATCAACTATGAAAGCAACAAAGGAGAAAAAGGTGATTTTTTTTTCCTTGTGAGGTGTTTTATTAAATCTTGCCATCTTGTACCGGTGACATTACTGTGTTAGTGCCTACTTCATTTCCCCAAATTTTTCCTTCCATAGTACCTCCAAATCTTTGCTCAAATTTTACCTTCCCAGCTACATCTTTTCAAAACTTACATATATCTGTTAGCATTTTGAGGAGCTCTTGAATATTTTGTTCTAAAAAATATTACAAAGCTTCCTAATTTATGGTGGTTGTCTCTACTTTTTGAGGACAGGTTCTTTGCTTAGCCCAATGACACACATAGAAAGACATGTATGTTGAACTGAAGAGTGGACAAATGGTTTTCTTTTATTTTCCTGTAGCTAACTAAGTACTTAAGCATCACAACCAACTTCAATTGTAAACTTTTAGAAAATGGTGTGTGAAAAAAACAACGGTAAACTACATGTGAGCTGACAATTTATTTTGCAGAGAGAAATAGAAGCACATTTCAATAGAGATGCGACAAAAGCTGCTAAAGGCCTAGTGCTGCACTTACTAATAGAGTGTAACAAATTATTGGGTTTTAGAAATTCAATTTAGTTCTCAACATGTGCCGTTTTGCCACCTGCATACACAAGAGTCACACCCACTCTCGCTCTCTCTGCCAGCTCCACCTTTTTTCCTCCTCCTCATTAGGCAACACCTAATTACATACTAATTGGCTCAGAGAACACAAGCTTGTTATTGCACTAGAAACACTCAGAGCTCCCCCACAGACAGATTCTCATGAAAACCAAATATAAAAGAAGTTGGCCTCATGCCTAGTTTTCATTAGGACTAAACTAGATTCTTCTAGGTCCTGGCCACAGATTAGTGTTTGTTTTCGTGTGTCTGTTAAGTCATTTCGCAGGGGTGTGGGGGGACATTCATTTGAATACTTACTTGGTACCAGCTACAGGGAACAAGGAGATTTGAGTCTCAAATGTGGGCAGCAGTTTTACAAAGAAAAGACCTTTACAAATGTCCTTGATTACAAGGTGGATGCTTCATTAGTCAGAGACAAGCACAGTTCATTAGGAACAATTTTTTTCATTAAGCTTACCATTGTTCTCCTTTGATGATCCATGAGCATCAAAATGATCAGACCATAACTATCTTGGTTTAGATAAAATGACTTTGTAAGTATATCAAGAATATGGACATGTAGCTCTGTGAAAATCTTTTCTTTCAATGGAAGATGCACCAAGCAATTCCTGTAAGCACACTATAACAAAACGAACTGTGACTAATGACATAGAATATTAGGAGGCTTGTTTGAGATGCTTCGAGGTTTGCAAAGCTGTCAGGTTTTTCTCAACTAGATTCTGGTATAGTCATTACCAGCAAGAATGGTGCAGTCACCTGGAGGAGGAGATGGAAGCACAGAACAGAGTGTCCAAATGAGGACTGTTCATGGTACATCAACTGCAGGCTACGCTCCCACACATCCCTGGTGTGGGAGAGACAGAGGCAGCACCGAGGATAAGCTGGCCATACTAGGAAACAAAATGCAATGCCAGGGCAGGAATAAGAAGAGAGAGGGGTAGGGTAGGGACAGAAACCTATCAAGCCATATCTCTCTCTACCAAATGGAGTCACTGAGTAGCTCCAATTGCATACGTAAAGGAGATAGAAAATCCTGGAGTGAATCCATGTGCAAATTGTCATTGCTTTGTTTTAAGGGTGTGATGCAAGAACTAAAGTATGGATGTCCTACTTAAAGATGCACAGCATCTCAGATTTTCATTTAATCAAATGTCACTGCAATGTTTTATATTTTACCTTATATTTTATATTATATCTGTTTTGGTATTACTCTACCTCTAAACAAGTCCAATGTGATGGTAACCTATGTAGTAATCCAGTCTTTTCAGAAAAAGTTTCATTATTGTGTACATGTGCATGTGTGTGTGTATGTCTGTGTGTATATGTCTATCATATGACAGTTAACAATTGTGTTTCCTTTAGTTGAGTGTGATACTGGAGTGTGAACTCATTTCCTTTTACTTTCTAGGCAGAAATTCTACTGCGGAGCCACAGCTCTAGTCATTTTTTATGCTGGTGATTCTTGAGATAGGGGCTCACTTCCTTCCCAGGCACACATTTTTAATGCTGTCTATTTTAGGATTCCCATTATAGCTTCTATCGTGTTTAGCTTCATCCATTGAGACAGAGTCCTATGAATTTTTCTTTCCAGGTTGTTTTGGATCTATAATTATCCT
This sequence comes from Dipodomys merriami, assembly GCF_024711535.1. Lineage (NCBI taxonomy): Eukaryota > Metazoa > Chordata > Mammalia > Rodentia > Heteromyidae > Dipodomys > Dipodomys merriami. Next base: position 56,981,331 of record NW_027205603.1, read on the forward strand.
GGTTCCTATCCTCCTATATAATTAGGATGGCATGTGTCCACTACATCAAGCTATGTATTGTAAACTTTTTACGTGTCACAAACCATGATCTGCCCCTTACGAAGCCCCTATGTAAGTAGGATTACAGGTGTAAGCCACCAGACCCAGCCTAGTGGTTGACTGAAAGATATTTGATATGTTCCTTTTAATTTTAATTTTATACAAAACTTCAGTATTCTAAGTACTAGCATTATCAAATGGAAATGTTTGGTATACATTATTCTGCATATGGCAGGGCCTCAATGACTGTTAATTGACTTAATTAGTATTTTTTTCAACAAAACCACTTTCCTAGATGCTGAGCATTTGTTCTTTGAGTGTATTGACTCTGGTTCTTAGTTGCAGATAGTAGAATCTACTTTAGCATAATGAAGATGGTATGGATTGCACAAAATTATTAGATGGTCTAAATAAATGGAGTCTAAGATTCTGGAAAATCCCCAAACCATACCACACAACAGGTTCTTGCTAGAACTGTTGTCTCCACCAGGATCTAAGAAAGAATCAGTTCCTGGAATCATGTGAACTGTGCTGTGTAAGCATGCACTAATTACGACCCTTTTCCTCTCTAGCTATACATCACTAAATCTCAAATTAAGATCCTGCACAAATGCATATGAATGGAAGGATCTAATTCAAATCAGAAACCTTTCCCAAGGAATCTAGGAAGTCAACTTTTAAACAGCAACAATTCTCTACACAAGAAAGTGGTTTGCAATTCACATAATCTGACACATACAGTAAGATGAGAGAAAATAAAGAACTGTGAGCTAGGACCTGAGCATTGCTTTTGAGGGCAGAGTACTCAGACAAATCAAATTCTTACAGACTGACTTTCTTATCAACCATAGAACAACTTCCTAATGACTCTAATATCTTCCCTGTCAACCAAAGTGCTCACAGCTTATGTTATTTGTATGTAACATATAAGTCAAACTCATAGAAACAGACAGTAAGATGTTGTTTAGCAGAGATAAGTGAGTGGAGAGATTTGGGAAGTTCCAGTCATAGGATACAAAATCTCAGTTAATTAGAAAGAATAATAAGACATGTTGTACACCATAGTGACTATGTTTAATGGTAATGTATTGTGTACTTGAAATTGTGAAGGGAGTAGATTGTCAGTGTTCTTACTAGGAAAAAAACAATAAATATGTAAATTAGTACATATATTAAATCAACATATCCATTTCATAAAATTTACTATATCAAAACATCCTATGGGCTGAGCACAGGTGGTTAATGCCTATAGTCCTACATACTCAGGAGGCTGAAATCTGAGGCTCATGATTCAAAGCCAGCCCAGGCAGAAAAATCCATTGAATTATCTCCAATTAATCACCCAAAAAGCTGAAAGTGGAGCTGTGGCCCAAGTTGTAGAGCAATCAGGGACAGCACTCAGGCCCTGAGTGCAAATTCCACAACTGGCAAAACAAAACAAAACAAACAAACAAACAAACATGTGGGCTTAGTGGTAGAGTGCTTGCCTACCATGTGCAAGGCCCTGGGTTTGATAAAAACAAAATTGGTAAATAAATCTGGCTTAAAAGAAAAAAATATCTAAAAATTATTTCAAAAGTCAAATCTTTTTATAAAAATGACTCAACAACGTTAGGATAGAAAGAAACTTCTTCAACCCTTTATTAAAATGAAGGGCATCAAAAACAGCCACCAGCTGCTATTAGAATTATAATTGATGCTGCCCCCACAAGATCTGGGAAAATGCAAGATGTTTGCTCCTATAACAAATACTCAACATCCTAATGGAATTTCTAGACATAACAATTATTCAAGTAAAAGAAACAAAAGACTTCAAGACAAGAAGTGATGTAATATAAATTATTCTCTTTGTAAGGACTCCTCCAAAGGTTATGAAAATTAATAAATAAGTTCAGAAATGTTTCAGGATATAAAATTGACATACAAAACTCAGTTCTATTTTTATAGCTTGCCAGTTAGATATCCAAAGTTGAAATTAAGAATTTTATTTACAATAGCATTTAAAAGAATAAAATACTTTGCACGAATTTAATGATAGGTGCATCAAATTTGTGTAACAAGCCCCACAAAGCATCATGGAAAGATACTAGAACATCTAAATAAAGAATAGATTCATAAATAAATTCATAATGTAAATCATATGTGTAACCATTACAAAGATGGCAATTCTCTTCACACTGTATAGATTCAACACAATCTTTATCAAAACATAAGGTGATATTCTTGCAGATTGATAAGCGGATCCTAAAGTTCATATAAAAATGAAAATCATCTTGAAAGACATGCCAAACTATCTTAAAAACATGCTGGAGGATTAATGATATACAAATATTGTATTATTATTACATTACTTGTATAACATATTTGCTTGTACAACATATTTCAAAACACATTAAAAGTTCTTAGATATTTAGAATTTTTATTTCACATCCTATTTTATTAATTTTTAAAATCATATTTTATTTTATTGTAAAAGTGTGTACAGAGTAAGGTAATGTTTTATAATTTGGGCTTAATGAAAAAACTGTGCCCATCTTTAACATTTTTTTTCCAGTCATGGGGCCTGAACTCTGGGCCTGGGCGCTGTCCCTCAGCTCTTCAGCACAAGACTAGCACTCTACCACTTGAGACACAGCGCCACTTCCGGATTTTTTCTTTTTGCTTATGTGGTGCTGAGGAATCCAACCCAGGGCCTCATGCATGCAAGGCAAGCGCTCTACCACTGAGCCATCGTCCCAGCCCATCTTTAACATTTTTAATAACTTTCAAGGAGTTAATGAAGAGAAAAATGTGGATTATTAACAGCTTTAGAGACATATTGACAAATTGACTTTAGAAAAGTTATGAAAATATAATGAGTAGGACTGCCCAGTTGGGCAAATCTGAGAACACTTGAGATGATTACAAGGCTGTAATGAAATTTCTTTAGATATAGACTGCTGTTATGTATTATTTTCACATGGCTTTTTATTATGAGTATTTTAAGTAAAGTAGATACTATTTTTATGAATTCCACTCACATCTTCAGAGTAGGGACAAAGTTGTAGATAAAGGTCCAAAGACCTTCACAAAGACATATACGTGTTATCGTTCTTTTTTTTACTGGACTGAAGAATAATACTTTCTATTATTAATAGATTATTATTTAGGTTTATTTATTTTTAATTGTGACAATGGCCTTGCTTAAGCAGGTATCCTAGCATGATAGCCACACCTCCAGTGTTGTTTTTCTTCAGTTATTTCTTAGATAAGATGTCCTGATTTTGGCCTAGGCTGGCTTTAGACCATACTCTTCCTATCTTCATGTCAACTGTAGCTGAGATTACAGGTATGTCCCATGTTCAACTTATTTCAAGATAGGGCCTGGTCTCTATTTTATCTCAAATTTAGATTATCTTAATAAAGCCTCCCAATTAACTGGGATTATGGGCATGAGCCACTTGGCCCGACTCATATTTCTTTCTTGGAAACTTCAGTCTCATTATTTACCCATTTTCAGTCTGGTAATTCATCATATTTAGCAGAAAATTACTGCCACTGTATCATTTTATTTTAGCATAACATAAAATTTATCCTCTGGGAAAATTTCCAGGATACCACCTTGCAAAGAAAAAGACTATTTCCTAGAGGAAATTAGGAAGTAGGTAAAGAAATGAGGTGGTTATACAGTTACTAGCATATAATCAGCCTTTCATAATATTAACTGTGTCTCTCAACATTAGTGATAATATTAATCATCATCCTAAAACAAGAAGAAATCTCT